>NC_080068.1:86655981-87333281 GCF_949987535.1 Balaenoptera acutorostrata
CTGACCGTGGAGCACCGTCCAGTGAGAAATCTCCAGCATGAAACTTCGCAAACCACTTTTGACATGTTTGATCAGTCGCAGCAACTTCTCCATACACTGCACAAATCTTTTTGTGCATTTCAGTTGCGTTTTTACCTTTCTTGAAATAATAAAGCATAATATACCGAAAATGCTGCTTTTTTTCTTCCATCTTCAATATTAAAATGGCTACACAAAAATTCAACAATTTTGATGTCTTTTTTTAAATGCACACTGATATGACAGCTGTCACATACAATCTAACAAAATTGTTTCGAACGACGTTAAAAACTAAGTGCTACTAGAGCCATCTAATGGAAAACACCAAACGAACATTTTGCCCCACCCAATAATAATATCCATGGAGAAACTATCTGATTCATAGTTAGCACTTAAGAACTGATAGCACCTATAATGTTATGTTTTCTAAATACTTTCATAAAACAAATCCTGTGTCATTTCTCAATACCTAATATAACACCAAACAACTTTGGCAAGTTTTATTTTATTTTATACTTAAATATGAGGCTCACAATTCATTTCTTCTAATAGTACAAATAATTCAACTTACTTTTCCCTTTATTTTTCTAGACAGAAAATAATATAATAACAAGACTGCACAGCATAGCAGAAAGATCTTTGAATAGGAGAATAGAATGTGAGGGTCTGAGCTCACACCTACCACATACAAGATATATGCAAGTCCCTCATCTACTTGGCTCCTACTCATTCCCACAGTTGAGAAAGTGGCTGCCTTGTTTAATCACAAGAATTATTCTGAGACCATATGAAATATTATAAGTATAAAGGCTTTGAAACTGTAAAGTGCTATGTAAACGCAAGGTAAAAAAAGAAGATCTCAACCTCCCCACAAGTGGTATAAACAAATATAAATTTTAAATGTTTTAATATATTCTCAAATTTTATCTCTACTCTGAGCCTCCTCTAACATTTGTTTATATGTGTCCTCAATTCAGATTTAATTTAGATTGGTCTTTTTGTATTTTGGATTGAAAATCTTGACAGTAAAATCCTGCAAAGTAAATGTAGTTTACAGCACCAGAGGAAAGTTGTCTTCTAAGCTTGATTTCAGAAGAAATATCACTTTTCTTTCCAGTGCCCAGCATATTGACCTAAACAAAGTAGGTCATAAATTAATTTAAAGTGATGATGACTACTACTACCAATAACAAGACTGAAAGATACAGTAAGTTTACTGTGGAATAAAAAGTCTCATAAAATATTATAATTGCTTAATGTTCTAATATACCATATGTTCTTTAAGTATATGCTAGGGTTTTTCTCTTTAAAATTTTGACCTAAATCTTTCTTCTATATACAGTATGATCCCTTTGTTCCTTTGTCAGAGGATTTGTGCAGACTACTTTATAGTTTACAGTTTTTATTTACAACATTTAAAAATTATTATTTTCTTTTAGATGCTACATGGGAAAAAATTCACCTAAACAATGAACAAAGACAACAGTAATTGTACAAAGTTGACAACAAAAAGACCAATGAAATTATGTAGTATGAGCAAAATTGAATTTTAAAATGATTACATAAAGGAATATAACCAATTATAAAAAACATGCACACATAAAATAATGTTAAAAACCATAAAAAGCAAAATACGAATACAATGGTAAGTAATTCATCAAAAGTGACACCTTAAGTAAAGGTCAAGTGAGAATTTAGTTAAACTTCATCATCTACTTATTTCATTGAAAGTGTAATTCTCAAAAAAATAGTAAACTATCTCTTTCTTGTTTTTATCTTCTCATAAAGGTTTAATATTTTTCTCTAACATTTTTCTCCATGAAATCTAAAAGTTCTTGTTTTTGTTTCATTTTAGAAATTGTTCCTTCCAAACCTTAAATAGATCTTAAATCAGGTGATATCTCTCTCTACACCAATACTTAAAATCCTTCAGTGGCCTCTCATATGTGTTAAAAAGGTATCCAAGTCTGTATGAGAACTTCAAGTGCCTCTATGAGCTCATCTTGCCTACCGTTATCTTCATAATTGGTCATACTCTTCACTCATCACCTTCACTAATTACAATGACCTTTCTTCAGCTCCTCTGCATATGCCAGGACATTACATGATCTGATTCTTGTGTACCTTTGTAACATAATGCATTCTGTTCTGCACCTTACTCAGTATATTCCAGCCACTCTACTTCCATTCTGTTTCTTGGCCATACAAAGACTTTTCTCACCTCTCAGGGCCTGAGACTTATTATTCTCTCTGCCTGAAATCATCCTTGCCCCTTTTTCATTGGATGACCTGTTTCTTTTCAAACTCCCAAGCTCAGCTCAAATGTCACATGCTCAGGGAGCCTTTTCTTTACTACTCTATCTAAATAACATTTCCTGTAGTCTCTATCATATAACTGATTATTTACTCAAAAGTAAGATTAACTTGTTTGTTCATTTGTTTATGTGTTTTTTAATCTATCTCCTCTGAAGAAGTAAGTTTCTTGAGAGCAGAGAGTATGTCGTGATTATGATTTTTTATATTCCCAGAGTATACAACAGTGCCAGCACAATAATTATTTCTTGAATCAAATAATGAATCTGTTGCTATCTTTTCATCAATTTATACTTTTTTAGTTCTGAGGACAGGTCAGTTCAATTAAATAGTTGTATCTCATTTTAGAAGGTGCTGATGCAGGTGGGCTCCCAAAGCTAGGCCTATGGTGCAAGCAATGGGTATTTAATAAAAGACACTTTTATGGAAACAAAAGAAAAACAAAGCATAATGATTGGACCAAATTTATAAACTAGTTTTTGGGCCCACAGGGCAGTCAGTCAAGGAGTTTTCTAGATGTTGAAGTCAAAGCATCTTTTGCATTTCAAAATGTGTCTGAGGATGTCATCAGATACTCAGGTAAACTTTCTGAGTGGCTTATGCAGCAATAGGCATGAAGATTGTCTAAATATGATCTGTAATGGCAATTTCTTTGAAGTTAATATCAAGTCATCTAGCTTCAGTTTGTAGGACGTAGAGAAAAGGGCTGTTTCCCATCCACCAGAACACAGGCACCAGTCCCCTCCACCAGGAAGCATACACAACCCACTGAACCAAACTTAGCCACTGGGGACACACACAACAAAAACAATGGGAACTATGAACCTGCAGCCTGCGAAAGGAGACCCCAAACACAGTAAGTTAAGCAAAATAAGAAGACATAGAGACACACAGCAGATGAAGAAGAAAGGCAAAAACCCACCAGACCTAACAAATAAAGAGGAAATAAGCAGTCTACCTGAAAAAGCATTCAGAATAATGATAGTAAAGATGATCCAAAATCTTAGAAATAGAATGGAGAAAATACAAGAAACGTTTAACAAGGATCTAGAAGAACTAAAGAGCAAGCAAACAATGATGAACAACACAATAAATGAAATTTGAAATTCTCTAGAAGGAATCAATAGCAGAATAACTGAGGCAGAAGAACGGATAAGTGACCTGGAAGATAAAATAATGGAAATAACTACTGCAGAGCAGAATAAAGAAAAAAGAATGAAAAGAATGGAGGACAGTCTCAGAGACCTCTGGGACAACATTAAACACACCAACATTCGAATTATAGGGGACCCAGAAGAAGAAGAGAAAAAGAAAGGGATTGAGAAAATATTTGAAGAGATTATAGTTGAAAACCTCCTTAATATGGGAAACAGTTAATCAAGTCCAGGAAGCACAGAGAGTCCCATACAGGTTAAATCCAAGGAGAAACACACCAAGACACATATTAATCAAACTATCAAAAATTAAACACAAAGAACAAATATTAAAAGCAGCAAGGGAAAAACAACGAATAACACATAAGGGAATCCCCATAAGGTTAACAGCTGATCTTTCAGCAGAAACTCTGCAAGGCAGAAGGGAGTGGCCGGACATATTTAAAGTGATGAAGGAGAAAAACCTACAACCAAGATTAATCTACCCAGAAAGGATCTCATTCAGATTTGACGGAGAAATTAAAAGCTTTACAGACAAGCAAAAGCTAAGAGAATTCAGCACCACCAAACCAGCTTTACAACAAATGCTAAAGGAACTTCTCTAGGCAGGAAAAACAAGAGAAGGAAAAGACCTACAATAACAAACCCAAAACAAATAAGAAAATGGTAATAGGAACATACATATTGATAATTACCTTAAATGTAAATGGATTAAATGCTCCCACCAAAAGACATAGACTGGCTGAATGGATACAAAAACAAGATCCATATATATGCTGTCTACAAGAGACCCACTTCAGACCTAGGGACACAGACAGACTGAAAGTGAGGCGATGGAAAAAGATATTCAACGCAAATGGAAATCAAAAGAAAGCTGGAGTAGCAAAACTCCTATCAGACAAAATAAACTTTAAAACAAAGACTATTACAAGGGACAAAGAAGGACACTACATAATGATCTAGGGATCAATCCAAGAAGAAGATATAACAATTGTAAATATTTATGCACCCAACATAGGAGCACCTCAATATATAAGGCAAATACTAACAGCCATAAAAGGGGAAATGTACAGTAACACAATCATAGTAGGGGACTTTAACACCCCACATACACCAATGGACAGATCATCCAAAATGAAAATAAATAAGGAAACACAAGCTTTAAATGACACTTTAAACAAGATGGACTTAATTGATATTTATAGGACATCCCATCCAAAAACAACTGAATACACATTCTTCTCAAGTGCTCATGGAATATTCTCCAGGATATATCATATCTTGGGTCACAAATCAAGCCTTGGTAAATTTAAGAAAATTGAAATTGTGTCAAGTATCTTTTCCAAACACAGTGCTATGAGACTAGATATCAATTAAAGGAAAAAATCTGTAAAAAATACAAACACATGGAGGCTAAACAATATACTACTTAATAACCAAGAGATCACTGAAGAAATTAAAGAGGAAATCAAAAAATACCTAGAAAAAAATGACAATGAAAACATGATGACCCAAAACCTATGGGATGCAGCAAAAGCAGTTCTAAGAGGGAAGTTTATAGCAATACAATCCTACCTTAAGAAACTAGAAACATCTCAAATAAACAACCTAACCTTCCACCTAAAGCAATTAGAGAAAGAAGAACAAAAAAATCCCAAAGTTAGCAGAAGGAAAGAAATCATAAAGATCAGATCAGAAATAAATGAAAAAGAAATTAAGGAAATGATAGCAAAGGTCAGTAAAACTAAAAGGTGCTTCTTTGAGAAGATAAACAAAATTCATAAACCATTAGCCAGATTCATCACGAAAAAAAGAAGACTCATCTCAATAGACTTAGAAATGAAAAAGGAGAAGTAACAACTGGCACTGCAGAAATACAAAGAATCATGAGAGATTACTACAAGCAACTATATGCCAATAAAATGGACAACCTGGAAGAAATGGACAAATTCTTAGAAATGCACAGCTTTCCGAGGCTGAACCAGGAAGAAATAGAAAATATGAACAGACCAATCACAAACACTGAAATTGAAACTGTGATTAAAAATCTTCCAATAAACAAAAGCCCAGGACCAGATGGCTTCACAAGCGAATTCTATCAAACATTTAGAGAAGAGCTAACACCTATCCTTCTCAAACTCTTCCAAAATATAGCAGAGGGAGGAACACTCCCAAACTCATTCTATGAGGCCACCATCACCCTAATACCAAAACCAGACAATGATGTCACAAAGAAAGAAAACTACAGGCCAATATCACTGATGAACTTAGATGCAAAAATCCTCAACAAAATACTAGCAAACAGAATCCAACAGCACATTAAAAGTATCACACACCATGATCAATTTGGGTTTATCGCAGGAATGCAAGGATTCTTCAATATACGGAAATCAATCAGTGTGATACACCATAGTAACAAATTGAAGGAGAAGAACCTTATGATCATTTCAATAGATGCAGAGAAAGCTTTTGAAAAAATTCATACCCATTTATGATAAAAAAAAAACCCTCCAGAATGTAGGCATAGAGGGAACTTACCTCAACATAATAAAGGCCATATATGACAAACCCACAGCCAACATCGTCCTCAATGGTGAAAAACTGAAACGATTTCCACTAAGATCAAGGACAAGACAAGGTTGCCCAGTCTCACCACTATTATTCAACATAGCTTCAGAAGTTTTAGCCACACAATCAGAGAAAAAAAGAAATAAAAGGAATCCAAACTGGAAAAGAAAAAGTAAAGCTGTCACCGTTTGCAGATGACATAATACTATACATAGAGAATCCTAAAGATGCTACCAGAAAACTACTAGAGCTAATCAATGAATTTGGTAAAGTAACAGGATACAAAATTAATGCACAGAAATCTCTTGCATTCCTATACACTACTGATGAAAAATCTGAAGGAGAAATTAAGAAACGACTCCCAAATTCCATTGCAACAAAAAGAATAAAATACCTAGGAATAAACCTACCTAAGGAGACAAAAGACCTGTATGCAGAAACTTTTAAGACACTGATGAAAGAAATTAAAGATGATACAAACAGATGGAGAGATACACCATGTTCTTGGATTGGAAGAATCAATATTGTGAAAATGACTATACTACCCAAAGCAATCTACAGATTCAATGCAATCCCTATCAGAGTACCACTGGCCTTTTTTACAGAACTAGAACAAAAAAAATCAGAATTTGTATGGAAACACAAATGCCCCTGAAAAGCCAAAGCAATCTTGAGAAAGAAAAACAGAGCTGGAGGAATCAGGCTCCATGACTTCAGACAATACTACAAAGTTACAGTTATCAAGACAGTATGGTACTGGCACAAAACCAGACATATAGATCAATGGAACAGGATAGAAAGCCCAGAGATAAGCCCACGCACATATGGTCACCTTATCTTTGATAAAGGAGGCAAGCATATACAGTGGAGAAAAGACAGCCTCTTCAATAAGTGGTGCTGGGAAAACTGGACAGTTACATGTAAAAGAATGAAATTAAAACACTCCCTAACACCATACACAAAAATAAACTCAAAATGGATTAAAAACCTAAATGTAAGGCCAGACACTATCAAACTCTTAGAGGAAAACATAGGCAGAACACTCTATGACATAAATCACAGCAAGATCCTTTTTGACCCACCTCCTAGAGAAATGGAAATAAAAACAAAAATAAACAAATGGGACCTAATGAAACTTAAAAGCTTTTGCACAGCAAAGGAAACCATAAACAAGGCCAAAAGACAACCCTCAGAAGTGGAGAAAATATTTGCAAATGAAGCAACTGACAAAGGATTAATCTCTAAAATTTACAAGCAGCTCATGCAGCTCAATATCAAAAAAAAAACGAACAGCCCAATCCAAAAATGGGCAGAAGACCTAAATAGACATTTCTCCAAAGAAGAAATACAGATTGCCAACAAACACATGAAAGAATGCTCAACATCATTAGTCATTAGAGAAATGCAAATCAAAACTACAATGTGATATCATCTCACACCAGTCAGAATGGCCATCATCAAAAAACCTACAAATAAATGCTGGAGAGGGTGTGGAGAAAAGGGAAACCTCTTGCACTGTTGGTGGGAATGCACCTTGATACAGCCACTATGGAGAACAGTATGGAGGTTCCTTAAAAAACTCAAAATAGAACTACCATACGACCCAGCAATCCCACTCCTGGGCATATACCCTGAGAAAACCATAATTCAAAAAGAGTCATGTACCACATTGTTCATTGCAGCTCTATTTACAATAGCCAGGATATGGAAGCAACCTAAGTGTCCATCAACAGATGAATGGATAAAGAAGATGTGGCACATATATACAATGGAATAACAATGGAATATTACTCAGCCATAAAAAGAAACGAAATGGAGTTATTTGTAGTGAGGTGGATGGACTTAGAGTCTGTCATACAGAGTGAAATAAGTCAGAAAGAGTAAAACAAATACCATATGCTAACACATATATATGGAATCTAAAAAAAAAAAAAAAAAAGGTCATGAAGAACCTAGGGGCAAGATGGGAATGAAGACACAGACCTACTAAAGAATGGACTTGATACGGGGAGGGGGAAGGGTAAGCTGGGACAAAGTGAGAGAGTGGCATGGACATATATACACTACCAAATGTAAAATAGATAGCTAGTGGGAAGCAGCCACATAGCACAGGGAGATCAGCTCGCTTCTTTGTGATCACCTAGAGGGGTGGGATAGGGAGGGTGGGAGTGAGGGAGACACAAGAGGGAAGAGATATGGGGACATATGTATATGTATAACTGATTCACTTTGTTATAAAGCAGAAACTAACACACCATTGTAAAGCAATTATACTCCAATAAAGATGTTAAAACAAAAAAGAAAAGAAAAGGGCTGTTTTAGTTTGAGCGTTTGTGAATTCTCGAGGGATCAGTTAGGGAGAAAAGATAAATGTTTCAATTCTGCTTACGAAGGTATAATTTACCAAATTTTTGTGAGTCTTAGAAAAAATTTTCCTTTAAACAAAAGATTAAAAATACAGTAATATTTTAAACAAAGAGTCATAAATTATAATTGTATTCATCAGTTAATTCAATCCCAGGTAATTAATTCTTGTTTTGCTTGAGTTCAGTTTTTCTATTTGTTCTATTGACCTTGCCTGATGATTGAGGGTGATAGAGACAGGGATAATTTCAGGAAATTTGCAAGGTTTTTTTAAGGTTAGTATCGTTTGCTGAGTGAAGTGGGTGCCTTCATCAATAGAGACTGTGAAAGGGAATACCCCGAGTGGAAAACACATTTTCGTTTCTTTGTCATTGTAATTGCATCAGCCTCACAGAAAAGGAAGTCTTCAACTCTTCAAACAAAAAATGGGTTTTGTCAGGAAGCTGAGAACAACCAAGTGGCCATCTTGGTTTTCCCATAGCCCTATTTTTTTAATTTACAGCTATTGTTGACCCATCTTAAATTATGTATCAATAATTTAGGAATAAACTGTTACATGTTACAAGAACATCAGGATGGCAAAATCTGGCAAAGAGGGCTCAGGGGGTTTTTTTGTTTGTTTTTTGTTTTTTTCAGAAATAGAATGTACTTCATCCACCTGTGTTATAATCTTTATAGATTCTTGTGTTGTTTCTGCCTTTGCATGAATGTCATTTGGGCATTTCCCTGCTACTTGGGTTCATTCCTTTTAGTATGAGCTTCAGTTTCGATGACAGATAACACTTTATGTCAGGACTTATAAGAATTCCAGGAATTTCACACAATTTCTAGAATACTTTTAACTCATACCTACACAGATGCAACATAAAGAAGGCTTAATGTTTCTTCTTATTTAATAATGCTTCCTATGTAACTTAACATGTCAAATATGTCTAATTAGTTTAATATTTCTCCTTTTATAAGGAGAGAGGATATCTCAAAGTTAGTTCTAAGACAAAAAGATTTCATTTAGAATTTGATATTCAGAAAGTTAGTCAAAAATATCAGAAAGGTTTTAAAACAGTCAAATAGGTCACTGTGACACATTATCCATTTAACCAAAATAATTTAAAAGTTTATAGGCAAATATAGAAGGTTATATAGTTTTGAGAAAAATTTAGCTCTTAATAGTGAGAAGACTAGGTTTACTTAAGTAATCAAAGACCTGATAAAGACAATATAGAACATGAGTGATTATTTTGACATGTTTTATTTTTAGGTAGAATAAATGTAAAGAAAAACCTTTCATAATCTCTTATTATCAAGAGCAGACCAATAGGAAAAAATTGTCCTTTTAACAGAGAGAAAACCAAATTTCAATTTTGCACCAGTTTATTTTTAATATTAAAATGCATTTACTTAATTAAATTCATTCAAGTATTATCCAGTCCTGACCACACATAAAATTCCTTTCTAAAGATTCCCTCTTTTCCAAACACTTTACAACTGTATATATCCATTTTAGTTTGTCCTTCATTTTCTTTCTCACTTAGAAATAACCAGCTTTAGAACAAACTCACTTTCTTTTTTCTTAACAAAAATATATCCACATCTTATACTTCTTACCACAAAACACATCCTATTTCTATTATTATATCTGGTAGCTTTAACCACATATA
The DNA here is from genome assembly GCF_949987535.1 of Balaenoptera acutorostrata. NCBI lineage: Eukaryota > Metazoa > Chordata > Mammalia > Artiodactyla > Balaenopteridae > Balaenoptera > Balaenoptera acutorostrata. The sequence goes on from NC_080068.1 coordinate 86,666,057, forward strand.
TTAATTAGAATTGTTAATCTTTTGAAACCTTAATTTTTAAGTGAAAATGAAGAAGCAAACAATTGTGAACTGTATTAACATTTTGTGGCTTGGTGAACTTATAAATATATTTTATAATTTCTAGAAACATATCCTACTTCATAGTATGATATTTCAATAAAGCATAAAATATATTTATTAATAGACCCAAGCATACTTAGTCTGTCTGTAATAAGAGGTCAAAAATAGGTAAACTGGGACTTGTTTAGCAATTAATGTTTAATATTTTACCTTATTTGGAAATGATCTAGATATTCAATGTATTTCAATCATTTAATTTGACTTAGCAAAACTCTCGGGGTGTAAATCCTCAAAGAGATTTAGGAAACGATTTAAGTAGACATATCATAAAACAATTATTGTTGAAATGTTCACCTAAAAACTCTTATCTCATTTACATCTATTTAATTCATTTGTTCTTAACAATCATATTTTAATTACTCATGAAAATATCATGAGATATTTAAGCAGTTATCATATTTTTTCCTTTGTTGACAGTTTTGTAACAGAGACATTAGCCCATTTGACTAGTAAACCTAGGTAGGACAGAAGTTATTTATCTCCATTATATTTAATGTAAACTCTGTAGACACACCTGTATTAATTAACTCAACAAGCTTAAAATTAGTTTTTATTTACTAAAACTTATCCTATATCACATAAATTTGAAAAAAAACATTTGGATTAGTTTTTATTATATTTTTGAGAATTTTTATAGAAGTACTTGTTAGTTTAAGCCAATTAAATAGAGATCTTTTACAAATTAATTTGGGCAATATTGTTGGAGGTAGGAAAATAACATATCTATAACATAGACTTCTACACATATAAACACAACCAGAGATCTCATAGTTTTCATTTTAAAATTTTAGTTATGAATCAGGTATAATACAAAGCTTACTAGTTTATAAATAACAATTGAATAAATTAGATTACTCACTCAGGTGGCTAAAAAGTATTTTATTATTTGTGGAGAAGATTTTTAAGATCTGCATTTGCCCTTGACAAGCAATTTTAAGGAGGCTGTTAGGACAAGAGTCCTTTTAACAGTAGTTTGTGTTTTAAAAGGCCTCTTTCCCTCTCTTTTTTTTTTTTTTTTTTTCCAAATTACTTTCAGGCTCTACTGACTGAATAATCTGGGCTCAGTCTCAGGTGATGTGGGCTGTGTTTACATTTCAAGGACATGATAAGATTTACAACTTTAAGGGACAGAAAGAGAAAATGTAAGTTTACTCCTAGGAGTTTTGAAGTATACTTATCTATTTTTATAAGTCTTAGGGTAATTATTATTAATTTTTTTCTTAAGCACAGGACAGTTTGGCTCTAATATCCTGATCTTTTAAAGTAGCTATAATCCTCTTGAGAGGAATAGGCAAGGCCTTGGGACTGGTAAATATAAGTGGACTTTGACTTGTTTCTAGAGTTGTACTTCTGGTTTTGTAGGAGTTTACAAGATAAAAACTGTTGTTTCTATTAGCCCCTGAATATTGGCTTCCAGCTGATTTAGTTTCTGATTATTTGTAGGAAGGCCTGGGGAATTGTTGAGGAGATGGGTCAGTTTTTCTCCTCATCTGGTGAGCTTAGTTTTAAAAGGGGCTGCCAGGACAAGGTATCAAGAGGTGCTCTGGGCTCAGGGGTGTCCAATGATGGAGGAGGAGGAAGTGAGTTAGTCAGATAAAAGGGAAGTTGAGAAAAAGGCAAGTAAGGGATGGAGGAGAATGTGCAAATTTGGGAGGGGGGGGTAAGAGAAGGGTAAGAAAGTTCTGCTGATTTTTTAAGTTTAGAGACAGTCTGAGTCAACTTTTCATTTATAGTTTGGAGGGAGGTAATTTTCTCAGTGTTATCTTTGGAGGCCTCTAGGTGCCAATTAAAATATGCTTCCTACTTATTTTGTCTGGTCTGATCCATTTTTTAGTCATGCACGAAGAAAGACTAATTTGGGATTTGGAAAGTTCCTCATTTTGGCCAGTGTAATTCTAAATCATCCTGGGTTAAATGGACCCATGTAGATAGGTGGTCACAGGTTAAGGGTCCATAGGTGTTACACATAAATCTGGCAGTGGTTCTTGGAGGTGTTCATGTTTCTTTGAATTTTTGTTATAAGAACTTCCCATTATTTTGAGTATTCACCAAATTTTTTTTTAAAAACTGAAACCCAAATCTCGAGACGGACCCCTCCCCACTCCCAAAAAGAGAGGTGGACTAGTGTGGACACTGAGAAACACCCAAATAGACTCGGACCCCAACCAAATGGGAGGTTTGGCTCCGGGAGTCCTCACTTCACAGCCTCCAAGCCACCGAAGAGACATCTGCATGCAATGGGTCCATGTAGGTACTGTACACTGAGTCTAAAGGAGCTCCAGAGTGCTGAGGGGGGCTGATCTGGATCCTGCCAACTACACCAACTATGTTAACCAAAATTTCAGAAATGGAGACCTGATTGAAATAAACAGGCATTTATTTGGAGTTGGTTAGGACTGTGGCCCAGGAGACACAGATTCAAGAAGCACTTGAATTGTGTTCCACTCAACTACAAAACGGAGGCAGCTTATAAAGGCAAAAACCTCGAGGCCACAGTTTGTTATGTGAGTTGTTCATCAAGAATTATAAATAGAGCTGACAAGAAGTGAGGGTGCTTGTTAAGCCAGAATTGGTTGGGGTCTGGACTAGCTGCATAGTTACAAGGGGGAACAACCTTGAGACCACCAAGGTTGCAGCTAGCAGATTTTTTTTTTTTTAAATGGCTGATAGTGTCCTTGAGTTTGGTACAGTTCTCAGAAAGTTCAGGCTCGCAGTGGTGCAGGGACATGTCTGAGACCAGATCCTCAATGGCCAAGCAACTCCATTTTGTATGCTTGAACTATGATTACTCCATTATGATTTCAAGCTGTCACCAGATGCTGTCATTTTGTGACATAATATTCTCTCTCCCTTACTAAAATCTTATATTTTCTCTAAGACTTTTGACTTATTATATCACCACAAAAAGATTTTTATAATGTGACTAGTTATTTGATTACCAGACGCCTCATAAGGAATAGCTTTTTTTTTTTTTTCTATTTTCAGATTTTCACTATGGATCATTTATCTTGGCATATTTACTATCTTGATGCAGTAGATGTTATTTTTATTTTCCAATAACCAGCCTCATTCCCAAATTCTTCTATGCCCTCCACCACAATGTGGAAGTCCAAGAACTACATTTCCCAGAATCACTTGCATGCAGTTATGAATTAAATTCCACTTATAAGAAGAACTTACATACTCTGTGGCTTAAAATTTGGTGGTGTGTGATATAATTTACTATATCTTCATCATTTGGAACAGTGCCAGTATTTGCTGACTGAATGAAGAAATGAATTAGAGAATATAACTGCTTATAATATGAATAAATTCTGAAGGGAATGTACTTAGAGCTAGTAGAAGTATTGAGATATTCAAGTATAAAAGGTTATCAGGGTTTCTTTAAATTATCTCCCCACAAAAATATTACCTTCAGTAGATATCAAACCTTTTGGCCTCAAAATTCCTTTGCACTCATGAAGTTACTTAGAAAATGCAAAAGACTTTAGTTTATGTAGGTTATAACTATCAATATTTAATGTATTAGAAGTTACCACTGAAAAAATTTAATATGTATTTATTTTTATTAGCATAACAATAATAAATTTTTACGTAAAACATAAATAGCATATTTTTATAAAAATAACCAATTTTTAAAAATAAATAATAAATCAGCAAGAAGAATAACATCATTTTACAATTTTGCCAATCTCTTAGATATCTGGCTTAATAGAAAACAGTTGAATTTTCATATCTGCAACTGCATTTGATCTATTGTAATATGTTGTTTTGCTTGAAGTCTGTAAAGAAAATTCAGGCTCATACAAATATGTAGTTTAAAAAGAAAGGGGTGTTTAGTTGCCTTTTAGAAAATTGTCGATATTCTTTTATACCACACCAAAATTTGTGAAATAATGGCTACCTTAAAATCAGTTGCAAAGTAGAACCTAAAACTAAGTTAATTGTTCATGCTCTGTTACATTAAAATCCCATGAACCCACCATACACTGTGAAAATATATTTTACCCTTGCATGATTTTATGGCATTACGCATTGGTCATGTGAAAGGCATTGGTTCACTGAACTATTAAAATACTACAAATGTTTACACATTTCATTTTATAATATCAAAAAGTCACATTTATAAATATCACTTCCAGTCTCATTAGAAATGTCCTTAAGTATCGAGAAGCTGTGAAACTCGTAGGGGTGTATTCAAGTTTTTCAAAATTCGAATTTTCACTCTGAACATTCAAATTTTAATATTGGCAAAAACCACTGTCACTCATTTTCCATAATGTGACAGGCTCACATCATTTAATTTTGAGAAAATGCTTGTTAAATACCTAATTCTAAAAAACATAATCTATCAATAAATCATTTTTTAAAGTACAAATGATATTTCATTTAAAAAAAAGCAACTAACTCAGCTTTTAATTCAAACAATTGCCAGTGATTTTTCTGGGAACAATCATACTTTGGTATACAATAGAAGTGCTTTATGCATATCTTCTACTTTGTCACACCAGATATTACAAAAATACATACTCAAGCATCAAGATTTAATAAAAATATTAGTTGTTACTGCTTTATCATGTTTTTTTTCCTATTTTTCTTTCTTTTTTTTTTTTTCTTTCCCCTGTGAAAGTGTGGAGCTGAATGGTTACTAGCACAGTTGATTGATTACTAGCACTAACTTGATTGATGCTAGGACACCAGATGTTTTACTCATGCTCGCTTTTTTACCATTATGACAAAGATCAATAGAAGGGGGAAAAAAACAAATAATGTTTAAGTATCACTGTGACCCCCACAGAACTCCTGAAAGGTTTTCTATGGCCTCTCCAGAAACATTGAAACATGGAAATAGAAATCTGTATTAGTCTGCTAGACTGCCATAACAAAATGCCTCAGACTAGATTGCTTAAGCAACAAAAGTTTATTTTCTCATGGTTCTGGAGGCTAGAAATCCAAGATCAAGATATTGGCAAGTTTGGTTTCTCTTGAAGCTTCTATCCTGGGCTTGCAGATGGCCACCGGCTTTCTGTGTCCTCAAGTGACCTTTTCTTTGTATGTGGATGTCCCAGGTATTTCTTCTACATCCTAATCATCTTTCCTTATAAAAACACCAGTCTTCTTGGATTAGGGTCCGCCTGTATGACTTTCTTTAACCTTAATTACTTCTTTAAAGGCCTTATTTCCCAAAACAGTCACGTTCTGAGGTTAGAATTTCAACACATGATTTTTGCGGGATACAATTCAGACGATAACGATATTCTTACTCCTGTCACTCAGATTTAAACTCTGTTAATGTTCTGGAATAATTTCATTCAAAAACCTCTGTCTGTCTACACATGTATCCATATATATTGATTTATTTAAACATATATTGTAAAATATGTCTACAAAGACTCTATGGGTAATTTGTTATTTAAAGTAAAATATTAAATAAATGTAATTCCTCTTGGTCATTCCCTTATAATTCCAGCTCACCTCCAACTTTCTACTATAAAGTTTGATGTGTTTCATTTTAGTTATTTTAGGGTATTTTACACATATATTTAAGTGCATAGAACTTCTTTATAGGATATCATATGTATATTTAATAAACTTTTAAACCCTTTATGAAAGGCATAGCCAGAGCCAGAACCACTAAAATCAATGGCTGATTGGGTTTCCCAGAAATCTGCTTTCCAAGAAGTGGGAAAGGGGTTGGATGAAGGTTGTAAAAAGCCTAAGTCTGATTTATTAACCTTAAGGAAAACCTTTAGGGATGACCTTGTCATTTCAGTCTGTTTTGTCAGAAGAACATAAAGATACAGATTCTCATGCTGTTTGCATGAATTTTATATTTATCCGTGTTAATTAAAATTGACTTTATATGTGCTGAGCCAACAAAAAATCGAAATTACCCAAGTATATTTACTTTAAGTACCTCTTTAAAATCAGTTTATGTGTCAACTACCTCAGGAATTTTATCTCATGATCATCCTATGATGACCCAATCACTTTTAAATATTTGCAGATGATATCTGAGGAACAAACGTTTTTGGTCACTATAACTTTACTTTTATTTACCTAGAGAAAAATTTTAACAGAATATTTCATTCTACTACTCTCAAAATTTAAATAAATAAATGCATACATATACATATGCAAATCTCAGACAATTAATCTTTAAATCAGATTTCAGTAAAGTTACTCACAAATTAGCCAACATAAACAGAAGTTTGGACCTTGTACGGAAACCTTAATTTATTATTTGTTTATGCATCAGTGTGTAGGTCTAACAGTGTATATTTATTCATCAAAATAGACGTACTTTTTCTGAATACAAAATTAATAATTTCTCATTTATTCAATTTTAAGAATAAAATAGAGCTAAAACATGTATTTTTTACATATCTGTAACAGTATTTTTTAATCTTAATCTACAAAACACTTTTTAATTGTCCTTAGGCTCAAAGGTCAGGTTAAATTAACCAGTAATTCCCTAATTCTGTTGCATATATTTTTGTGTATTTTGTAAGAACATTTCTTTCTCTAAAGAATAGAGACAATTTTACTTCTTTTTTACATTAAACTTGCTTCATGTTTAGATTTTTCCTCTGGCCCCTTTTCTATTTACACTCCAATTTTGATCAGCAGTTTTATTAATAGCAATGTTCTCTTCTCCCCAAAAAGCAATGAGATTAGTCAGTTGTGTTGTAAACGAATTTGGTGTCACTGGCCTTTAAGGGACACTGCAGATTACACAGAGTATCACTGATTTTGTCAGCTTAACAAGGGTTTAGCAATGCCTGATATATATACATGAAAATTCCCACCAGACTGGGAACAATTAAAATTTTTCCTTTACCTTCATAAAAAAAAAAAAAAAAAAAAAAAAAAAAAAAGCAATGAGATTGACATATGGTCTTTCCTAATTCATTGCATGCTAGGTTACCTGTGTGCATCATTAATTAACATTTAAGTTTAAAAAGAGCCTAGTTGCTAATTCTTCTTCATTTTTTTTTTTTTTTTTTTTGGATTATACTTTAGCCCACTTTTAGCCTCTGAGGTTGTAGTACCAATTTATTTTGTTCACTTAACTAATTTATAATGCAAATACAAATCTTCCTCAACCTATGATAGGGTAATATCCCAATAAACCCATCTTAAGTTGAAAATATTTTAAGTTGAAAACGCGTTTAATACCTCTAACTTACCAAACATCATAGTTTAGCCTAGCTTACCATAAACATGCTCAGAACTCTTACATTATCTTACATTTGGGCAAAATCATCTAACGCAAAGCCGAGGTACTTGGCAATTAATAATCTCTAATAGTCTAAGATATGCAATCGTAGCTCTTTTTCCTTAACTATTCATCTTGTGCAAATTGTTGATACCACAGTAAGCTTACCAGACAAATATTTTTAAAGACATAGACTATAAAAATACAAACAACAACAGCAAAATGCTCGCGTCCAACAAAGGTAATGCTAAGGGGTGTCTACTGATACCAATAGTTTTAGTCCCAAGCCAATTTATTACTTTGGCAACTTTAGAAAGAAGTCTTCATACTCAGTTTTTCAAGCTTATTATTTGCTATTGTAGAAAAACTGAAAGCATGGCTGCATTTTCAAGGACAGGCTCATGTTAATTAAGTTTATTAGACTGACATACAATACTGAAATGTTAATCAATTAATTTTTAATAAAAATATAATTATCCCACAAGCTGAAATACTCATATTGGCATAAGGTGGAAGGCCAGAGACATAATGTTGACATGTGTTGAGGATCACCAAATATTTCAAATATCTTTGAACTGTTTGGGGCCTTTTCCTACAAAAACTAAACAAATGTGCATAAACATAGTATCCTGTTTACTATTTCCTTGAGACTTGTATTGTCAACCACATGACTCCAATTGCTTTTACAAAGTGGCCTCTACTTTTGAAGTAAGAGAAATTTACAGATATTGAACAGGAAAGTTAAAATAAAGGAAAAATACAATTTAAAAGACCTTGGTAAGATACCTTCCTGGTAGAGAACACTCTAAGTCATGTACGCGTTTAGGCCATGCAAGACTAAGGCAGGACCTGGGAAAGTTCAGTCCAAGACATTAGTTGGCCAGAATCATTAAAACTGACAAATGGGAGATGATTACAACTTCTGTCACCAAGGAAAGCAAAGTCTTGGGAGTGCAAAATATACTTACAACATTAAAAGTTCCATGTGGAGAATTGTTATTTTGGTATTTCAATAAGTTATATACTACTGTTCTATAGTAGAATGACAATGTTGAATTTTACCAGAGCTCTGTGTTCATGGAAAACAGTATTGGTTAAGAAAATCTTTTGCAAATGGTGCCAGCACCGTTTGTTAAAGAGATTATTTTTTCCTCATTCAGTAGTCTTGGCACTCTTGTCAAAATCAATTGCCTATTAAATGTATGGAATTATTGCCGGACTTTCAATTCTATTCCATTGATTTATATTTTTCTCCTATGCCAGTACCACATTTTCTTGATTACTATAGCTTTGTAGTAAGTTTTTGAGATTTGACAGTGTAAGTGCTCCAACTTTATTCTTCTTTTTCAAGATTGTCTCTATTTTAGGTTTCTTCAATTTTCATATAAATCTTAGGATCAGCTTCTCAGTTTCTGAAAAAGGTTAGCTAAATTTTTTTGTAGGAATTGAATCTGTAGATGAATTAGGGGAGTATTGTTTTCTTAACAGTTTTAAGTCTTTCAGTTCAAGAAAATGGGATATATTTCCATTTATTTAGATCTTCTTTATTATCCTTAAATGATATTTAGTAGTTTTCAGTGCATGTGTTCAGTGAAGTTTTGTTAAATTTATTCCTAAATATTTTATTCTTTTTGACAATTTTGTAACTTGAAGTTTTCTTAATTTAATTTTCATATTGTTTATCGCTAGTGTGAAAATGCAATTGCTTTTTGTATACTGATCTTTTTCCTGCAGATGCACTCTATCAGGTTAAGGAATTACCCATTTCTTCTGAGTTTAAGTGTTTTTAACGTTAAAAGATACAAGTTGTCGAATGCTTTTTATGCATGTGTTATCATGACTGAGTGCATTTTGTCCTTTATTGTATTGTTATAGTACATTACATTGATTGGTTTTCAAATGGTCAACCAGCATTGAATTAATGCCACAAATCTTACTTGGTCATGGTGTGCAGTCCTTTTTATACATTAGTGGATTTTTTTTGGCTAACATTTTTTAGAGAATATTGAGAACTTTTGCATTTGTATTCAAAGGGTTATTGGTCTATAGTTTTCTCTTCTTGTGAATTTTTAAATCTGTTTTTTGTGTGAAGTTAAAACTGGCCTCATAGAATGAGTAGGGAAGTGTTTCCTTATCTTCTATAATTTGGAGGAATTTGTGGAAGATAGGTATTAACTCTTTAAAATTTTGGTAGAATTCAACAGTGAATACATCTGGTCCTGGACTTTTCTTTGTGGATAATTTTCTAAGTCAATCTCTTTATTTGTTATTGGACTTTTCAGTTTTATCCATTTCTTGTAGAATTAGTTACAGTAGTTTCTGTTTTCTAGGAATTTGTCCATTTTTTTTAAAGATTATCCAATTTGCTCATAGTCTTCCCGTATATTTCTATTTATTTCTGTAATGTCAGTAGTAATGTTCCTGCTTTCATTTCTGATTTTAGTAATTTCAGCTCTCTCTTTTCTTATGATTAGTATAGCTAAATATTAGTCAATTTTATTGATATTTTTCAAGATCCAACTTCATTTGTGTTGGTTTTTCTCTAGTGATTTTCTATTTGCTATTTAATTTATTTCCACTCTAATCTTTATCAGGTCCTTCATCTGCTTTAGGTCTAGTTTGGTCTGCAGATTCTAGTTTCTTAAGGTGGAATTGATTTGAGAATTCTTTTTTAAATGTAGGCATTTGCAGTTACAAATTTCCTACTGAGAACTAATTTTCCTGCAGCTCATAAATTTTGGAATGCCGTACCCTTATTTTCATACATCAAAAATATTTTCTAATTTTTCTGTGATTTCTTCTTTGGCCCAGTGGTTGTTTAGAGTGTTGTTTAATCTCTACATATTTGTGAATTTCCCACATGTCTCTCCTCATTGATTTCTAATTTCATTCCACTGAGCTTTGAAAAAATACTTTGTATAATTTTATTTCTTTTTAAATTATCGAGACTTGTTATATTGTCTGATCTGAAAAATGTTCTTTGTGCACTTGAGAAGAATGTGCATTCTGCTGTTTTTGCTCTATAGATATATGTTAGGTCTAATTGTTTAATGGTATTGTCCAAATCTTTTCATTCCTTATTTATCTTCAAATTGTTCTATTATTAAAAATTGAAGTATAAACCTATTTTTATTGAATTGACCCTTGAATTCTGAGTTTTTATTTCATGTGCTTTTAGCTCATTTGTTTGATCCATATATGTTTACAATTGGTATATGTTCTTTTGGATTGACTTTTTTTTTGTGAAATATCTTTTTTGTTTTCTGTCAGTAATAACTTTTTCTCAAAGTCTGTTTGCCTAATTATAGTATAGCCACTCCAGCTTTCTTTCTGTTACTGTTTGCATAGTATATCCTTTTTCAGTCACTTACTTTTAATCTATTTGTGTCTTTGAATCTAAAGTATATCTCTTATAGACAGCACTTAGTTGGATCATGTTTTGTTGTCTTTTTTCCTAAACTGTACTGCCAACATTTACCTTTTAATGGAAGTTTTAAATCCATCCACATTTAACATAATTGCTGATGAGGTAAGACTTATATCTGCCATTTGCTGTGTGATATGTTTGTGTGTGTGTGTGTGTATGCGTACTATATGTTTTTTTAACACTCTATTCTTCCATCACTTCCTGCTTTTGTGTTAAATAGATGCTTTCTAGCATAACATTTTATTTCCCTGTCACTTCGTTTACTATATTTTTAAAGTTATTTCTTAATATGGGTTATCATTTAAAAATTAATTTATAAAGTTATAGCTCAAATTAATACCAATTTAAATTCAAGAATATACAAAGCACTTTTTCCTGTATAGCTCCATTCCTTTTCCTTTCATTTGTTCTGTTATTTCCATACAAATTACATCTTTATATATTTTATGTCATCAACACATTTTATAAACATCGCATTATACAATTGTCTTTTAAAACAGATAGAAAAATAAAGGGTTACAGAAAAAAATATGTTTTTACACTATCTCTTATATATACCTATGTAGTTACTTTTACTGAAATTCTTTCTTTCCTCACAAAACTCTGAGTCACTATCAGTATCCTTTTCTTAAGCCTGCAGGACTCCCTTTAGTATTTTTTTATGGCTAGTTTACTAGTGACTAAATCTTTTGTGTTTATTTATCTTAGAATTCTTAATTTCTCCTTCATTTTTGAAGGATCGTTTTACTGAATATAGACTTATAGTTGATGATATTTTCTTCCAGCACCTGGAGAAATATAGTTTCTGACTGCCACCTGGAATTCATGGTTTCTGATGAGAAATTAGTTGTAATCTTATTGATGATCTCATATATGTAATGAGTCACTTCTTCTTTTTTTTTTTTTTTTTGCTTCTTTTAAGATTATCTCTACCTTTGCTTTTAACATTTTGATTACAAAGTATTTAGCTGTGAATCTCTTTGAGTTTAACCTACATGATGTATGATGAGCTTCTTGGTTGTGTTGACTAATTTTTTTAAATTAAATTTGGGAAGCTTCCAGGTATTAATTTTTGAAATATTTTTTCCACTACTTTCTCTTTCTTCTCTTCTTCTAGACTCACATTATGAGCATGTTGGTATATTTGATGATGTGCTCAGATATCTGAGAATCTTTTCAATGTTTTCCTCTTTTTTTCTCTCTATTCCTCAGACTGAATAATCTCAATTGAACTTCTTCAAATTTACAGATTCTTTCTTCTGCCTGCTCAAATCTATTGTTGACCTCCTGTATTAAAATTTTAATTTTAGTTATTATATCGTCAACTTTAAAATTTATATTTTAATAATATCTATCCCATTATTGACATTCTCTATGGGTGAGATAGCATTCTTTTTTTTTTTTTTTTTTTTTAAACTTTTTTTTTTAAAATTATTTATTTATTTATTTTTGGCTGTGTTGGGTCTTCGTTTCTGTGCGAGGGCTTTCTCTAGTTGCGGCAAGTGGGGGCCACTCTTCATCACGGTGCGCAGGCCTCTCACTACCGCGGCCTCTCTTGTTGCGGAGCACAAGCTCCAGACGCGCAGGCTCAGTTATTGTGGCTCACGGGCCCAGTTGCTCCGCGGCATGTGGGATCTTCCCAGACCAGGGCTCGAACCCGTGTCCCCTGCATTGGCAGGCAGATTCTCAACCACTGCGCCACCAGGGAAGCCCCGAGATAGCATTCTTATACTTTTCTTTATGTCTTTGGACATGGTTTCCTTTAGTTCTCAGAACATAGCTTTAAAAGCTAATTTAAAGTCTTTATCTAGTAAATCCAACATGTGGGCTTCATCAGTGATAATTTCTATTGATAGCATTTTTTTCTTCTGTATGGTTCATGCTTTCTTGCTTCTTTGAATACCTCACAAATTTTTGTTGCAAACTGGACATTTTAAATAATGTAATGTGACAACTCTGAAAATCAGTTTCTCTTGCTTCTCCAGGGTCGTTGTTATTGCTCTTTGTGGTTGCTTTTGCTCTTTTTTTTTTCTTAACATTTCTGAACTAATTCTTTAAGGTCTCTATGCTTTAGTCTGTGTGGCTACTGAAGTCTTTGGTTAGTTTAGAGGTCTGCTAAGTATTGAACAAATGGACATATATTTTCTTAATAACTGTCCTAGTCCTAGCTGATGAAACTCTTTGTGTATGTTGAGGCATGCCTTCAACAGGCAGTTGACAGCTTAGCCTTCACTTCATGCTTCCTTAGAGCTTCAAGGTCAGCCAGAATTGAGAGATTAGAACATTCTCAAAATATTTCTGAGGGTACATATCCTGCTAGAGTACCAGGACATCCTATGGACATCTTATTTCCTAGCTTTTCATTTTAAGCATTTTGACTACCTCGTTGTTGGCCCTGACTATTGTCCACTGTCTCAGACAAATTTGCAAGGTAAACAGTGATCTCTAAATTATCATTTCCAATGCACACCTCCAGAGAAAAACCTTTACTTATTGCACAAACTTCAACTCTGTTCAAATAAAGATATCCTTGCAAGCAGAATCTTCCAGGGAACCTCCAGACAACAATGATTCTCTGGGGATGACAATTTGAGGAGCTCCAACCCTTTTCTTCTCCCTCTGCTGGACACATTGATACTGGATTTTAGTATGTTTATGAACTATTTGTTAAGGGTCTACTGGGCTAGTGGTCAAGGCTACTAAAAATCTAAAATGGTAGGGAGGGGTTTAAGAACAAGGCAAGTTAAAATACCAAAATGTCATTATTCATATTGAGATTTAACTTTTTTTTTTTTTTTTTTTTTTTTTTTTAAATAAACAGTACTCAACTCTCCTGCAAGCCTTCGGTTAATTTCTAGTGACCTGAAAAAGTTGATCTGAACAAGTTTTTGCCAATGTCATCCTTTCCTTTATGGGGACAGAAATTTTAGAGTTTCTTAATTTGCTACATTTTGCTGACATAAGTCCATCTAGCCACTGGTTTTTTTAAGGCATTTACTTAGGTTTTAGCCAGTTGTCCCACATTACAGACATTTTCAACAAAACAAAAGCCCTGGTATATTGCTTCTTTACCCATTTAACACAGAGATTTTGCTATCAAGATAAATTTTCAACCCCCAACATTAAAGACCATCAAGAGAGTAAATGTTCATCAAAATGTCATGAGTAAGTCAATTCTCCTTTATTCCTTAAGAGTATATAAATCCAATTATCTCCATTATAGTAGCTAGCAATTTGTTTGGAGGCATTGGCTTGGAGTGTGAAGCCTATACTTCTGCTTGAGTGGCAATAACCAATTTTACTTAGTATCCATAAGGCCCAGTCTCCTCATATGTGACACAAGATTATCCTGGCTATTCCTTGTATTTGTTGTTGCTTAAATAGAATTAAATCATCCATATAAACCACATAAATCATATATAAGCCCCAAACTCAACCTTATTTATTATTGTATTTCCTAAATTGTTCCACTTCTCTTATATCTTGTTCCCACACTTAATCTCTTTTTTGATTCAGTTTGCTCTTCTGGCCAAGTATTGGAAGAGAAAACACTTTCAAAAATATATCATATTAATAACCTGGTTTTCCTTCTTCTCTGGAGATTAGTAATTTTCCTTCTGCTCTAGTCATTTGTGTCATAAATTACTCAGAGAGCAAAATTACTCTGCAAAGTGTAGCTGAATGGTAACCTGTTTCCTTCATCATAAATTTCACCTGTGATTGATATGGTATGCACAAAAACTTAAAAAGAAAATAAGAGTTGTTTTTCAATCTAACTTTCTCACTTAGAACCATTAAGGGAGGTAAAGAGTTATATTCTGTACCAGAAAGGATGACATTTATATTATTTCATTTCTAAAATAGGTTTTCATCTTTGAAATGGAAACAGTTTCCTAACTTAAAGTAGGTAATTACACACTCCATTAAACAAGTAATTAACAGATTACAACTTGAAAAAAAGAAAAACTTGAAAATGAGCAATTCGGATTCTAAATGGGAAGAGTAGTGTTATAATTAGCATAATACCTTTAGAAATAGATTAACAAGTACACAATAAAAATGAAAAAAGAAACAGTCTGTTTCCTCCATACAGATTATACACAACAAATAGCCATTCATGAGTCAGACGTCAGCATGGTTTTAAGAAATCTTGGTCATAGAATTGTTGCTATAGTTCTCTAAAATTCAAAATGATAAGATTTTGTTGTATGAAATATTTGCTATCCTAAGAGACTGTGACTCTTCAAGTCAATGTTTTAAATTGTCTTTCAATAATTCCCTGAGGGAAGTGGCCAATGCTTGCAAGCTCAACATGTGTAATTCAAATTGGTAATTTGAAAAGGCAAAAAAGACAGGCTCAGTGTTGTATATGTGTGATTCATTTTCGTTGCAAGTTTAAAAATGTGCATAAAGGTGATTCAAAGAACACATGCACGGTAAGTCACTATTATCCTCCCTTCCAAGAAAAAGCAAGAAAAAGAATCCATTCTAAACTGGAAGATGGAGCCACTCTTCTTGCTAATCTGCTTTCTTAAAGAGAAAAAAAAAAGGGTGAATAACTGAAGGTACCACTTCAGCTTCCAAGGGTAATGGCAAAATAAAAGCCCAAACGATAACTAGCCCTTCAGTAAGATATATTTTTATTCACGCAAAATTCTGGGCTAAATTTCCTGTCAGATCACTGCAACAAGAAAAAATGTGGAGAGTTCTTCAAGTTTGGGGTCTTCTAGTGAAACTACATATAGGTTCTTTCCCACCTTCTTGAAAATCAGGAAAGAGGCAGGGGTGTATCACAAAATCTGGAGCCTGTGTTCCTGACTAAGATCTGTTAATGATTTCTTTTCTGAAATTTGAACTGACCCTGTGAGTAAAAATAATTCATAGAACATTTTGGAAAAAAGTTGTCCATCATTTGTTTGGCTAAAAACCATATGTTGTTTTCATTCTATATTGAAAATAAACAAAACAGATCACTAAGAAAAGAGGTTTCTGCCTGCAATCTTACTAAAAACAGGCAGGCAGTAAGTTCAAATCTGTCAGAATGAAGATACTACTGAAAATGTCAAATAGCCATTGACTTTTGGGTCATCATTTCTATGTGGCAGTGAAAAGAAACTGCTGTTGCATGTTACTATTGCATTTACCTTACAATATTAGTTTTTTTAGTAAAACAAATACTGGTTTGAATTGAGATATCAAGTGTTTTCTAAATAAGAATTAAAGTCAGGTCAGAATAACAGTTAGGTAAATTCTATGATTACCTATTTATAACCATACTTCTACCCGTGCCAATTACTTTATAAATTTTTTTTTGTGATCCTATGTTAATCCTTAACTCTCTTTTTTTTTTAAAGATTTATTTTTATTGATTGATTGATTGATTGCTATGTTGGGTCTTCGTTTCTGTGCTAGGGCTTTCTCTAGTTGCGGCAAGCAGGGGCCACTCTTCATCGCGGTGCGTGGGCCTCTCACTATCGTGGCCTCTCTTGTTGCGGAGCACAGCCTCTAGAGGTGCAGGCTCAGTAGTTGCGGCTCACGGGCCCAGTTGCTCCGCGGCATGTGGGATCTTCCCAGACCAGGGCTCGAACCCGTGTCCCATTAGCAGGCAGATTCTCAACCACTGCGCCACCAGGGAAGCCCCAATCCTTAACTCTTATTTATGTCAATGGATATGTAGTTTTTCTCTGGAAATTTCTGTTTAATGGGTACTTCCATAAAAGTCTACAACTTATGCTGGTTCCGATTTCAGCTATTACAGCCCATCCATTGTAAATTTGGATAAAAGCAGAATTGTGTGAAACAGGCTTCTCAACATGAGTGATTACTCATGATTCACGTTGGCTTGTTTTTAAAGTAGCTTTGCACAGGGTGGTCAGTAGCAGGGCACATTTCAACCTGAGTTTTCTGCCTATAAAGAAAAACTTTTTTTGTAAATCACATTGCATTTCTTAACAACAGATAATGCATCATCATAAATATCTTCTATGTGGAAAATTCAGGATTTGTTCACAAGAAATCACTGTTTAAGCACTATGCTTAATCCCTAAGTATTGCGTTTAAAATTGAAAACAGAATTAGAAATATGCCAGACCCTTAGCTCTTGGGCATAACTCAACAATGGTAGCTACTTTTCCAAAGATCAAGAATACTTTGAAAGCTATATTAACTTTACCGGGTAATTCAAGGTGAAAACTTCCTGAATGTAGTTAGATTTCTTGAAATGTTTCTCCTTTCTCATTTCAAACATGTTTTTGTCAGTTATTTTGATATGAAAAGTACCCAGTATCTTACCATCACACCTTATACTCTTAAGCAAATACTTAGGTTCTGAGGATGGTTTTGACTTCTATGTACTCTCTAGAGCTGATTGCTGACAGAGACTAGTGGCCAAGATTTACCAGGTTTATTGCAGCTCAGAGTGTACCCTGTTCACACACAGTCATAGGTTCTGCTGGATTACTAGTGGGCAGTTGTTTTTATAACACCTCAAATCATCTTCTACCATCTGTCCTCAGTCTTAGTGAGAGTTTAAACAATGCATAGAAAGATATTCTGGAAGCCTCATGTCTTCACTGTCCTTCACATACAAGCATTGTTTGGGGCTAGTACCTGTGGAGCTTGTGACGGATAAATTTTATGCATCAGCTTGGCTAGGCTATGGGATCCAGTTAGTGTTCAAACACTAGTCTAGTTGTTGCTGTGAAGTTATTTTGTAGATGTAATTAACATCTACAGTTAGTAGCCTTCAAGTAAAAGAGATAACACTCCGTAATGTGGGTGAGACTCATCTAATCAGTTGAAAGTTGCAAAGAGCAAAGAGCAAAGTTGATGTTTCCCTGAGAAGGCAGAATTTTGCCTCAAGACTGTAAATCTTGTCTGAGTTTTCAGTCCACTGGATTGCCCTATGGACTTTAAACTAAAGACTGCAACATCAACTCTTGTCTTTTTTCAGCTGGCAAGCCTACCAGTTCCCACAATCATGTGAGCCAATTGCTTAAAATAAACCTGTTAATATGTAACAGTACAACCCCATTGGTACTGTTTCTCTGGGGAATCCTAACAAATACAGAGCTTTTCCAAGGTGGAATTCTACTTCTATAAATAAGGTCAAAGATAACTGATGTACAAGGTCCAAAATACTGATGGGCTGATTTGGTAACACCGATATTAATTTTATGTGAAAGAATTCTTCCTAAATAACTGGACCCAGCTGAGTGTAATTAGAAACATTCTAACTGATATTTGTTATTAATTATTCACCAGAGTATTCATCAGCCCCAGTGAAAGAATGTTGTTCTTTAAAAAAATGTTGAGAGTACTTCATCTATGCTCAATACCATGCTAAATTCTGACACAGATGTAAAAGATAATCCCAAATCCATTGTGTTCTTAGTCTAGTGGGAGAAATAGATTGTGGAAAAATGGGAAAGATGTCTGGAATGATGTTCTAGGCAGAGGGAAACTAACGTGTTGAGACATTTTGAAGAGAATGAGAAAATGAACTCTACAGTCATGAAAATAAATGTATATTGAGAGTATATGGCACATGTGTGAGATATTGCTGAGGAACTGAGCCTGGACAGTAGACCACAGTTAAAATTTCCCAATCTTACTTTTCTTATCTATAATGTATTTCTGGGAATAAAACTAAGGAAGATTTTATGAAAATCAGATGACCTTATTTGTAAAGTGACTGATGTTTAGTACGATTCACTACAAAATATGGTAGCTTTTATTTTTAGCAGTGTTGACCTTATAAATCGTGATCTGGGGGATATATAACATCTGGCACATACTGATTATTCACTGCATGTCCCTCCCTCTTTATCTGTGTCAACTCCACTGGCTACTATTTAAGCTATCATATGTCAAGCACTTATCACCATGTCTGGTATGTAGTAAAGACCAGAATACTGATAGTTAACTTTAAAAACACATATAAAAATCTGTATCTTTTTGATCAAACACCAAACACTTAAGTGCCTCTTTTGCTGATGTTCAGACTTTAGTGAAGTGACTTCAACACAATGTGAGACCCCTAACTAGTTACATAATAAAATATATGGCCAGGTTTCTGGTATAAATAAAAACTAGGGCTTCCCTGGTGGTGCAGTGGTTAAGAATCCGCCTTCCAATGCAGGGAACACGGGTTAGAGCCCTGGTCCAGGAAGATCCCACATGCCGTGGAGCAACTAACCCCATGTGCCACAACCACTGAGTGCACGTGCCACAACTACTGAAGCCCTCGCACCTAGAGCCCATGCTCCTTAACAAGAGGAGACACCGCAATGAGAAGCCCGCTCACTGTAACGAAGTGTAGCCCCCGCTCGCCGCAACTAGAGAAAGCCTGTGTGCAGCAACAAAGACCCAATGCAGCCAAAAATAAATAAATAAAATAAATAAATTTATTATAAAACCCCCCTAAATTTAGGAATATAGAGCACCTTTTAGGAGTGGATAAACACTGGGTAATTGGAAGACTTGGGTTTTGGAGCTACCTGTGGTACTAATTATCACAATATTAGAAAAAGTGCTTACAATTTTTGAGTTGCAATTTCACTGTCCAAAAATGAACAAATTAAAATAAATAATTCATGAGGTCCCTTTTGGCTTTAATATTCCACGCTTGTGGTTGTTTACACTCCATGAGTCATAGACAGGCAAATCTCACCAAAAGAAATAATAGCAGATACTGTTAAATCATTGATATCCAAGCAATGAATATTATGAGACTTAATTATCTTGAGATTATAGTATCAGTAAAGAGAAACTAATGTGTGATCAAATTTGGGAGCACTTAGGTGTTTGGATGTCTGACTTTCCTAAGCTAGAAACCCAGAATCATCTCTCTCTTTTTGTCCTTGTAATATGAGCATGTTAAAAATCAGAGCACCAGTAAAGTCTGCAGATCCAGCAATCTATCTTTGGGAACAATGCTTGAGATATGCGATATTACCTGAGAGTTTATTTAGCGTAAAAGAGGTGAAGTAATCTTGAATGACCGGGGTCACTATCTTCCCATAACCAATGATCAGATAATGGTAGATACTGTAGCAAATAGAGATTGACCGCTTGATTCTGTACATATTTTTCTTCTTTCAAATATTTAAGTACATTTCTTCATATGCATTTTTAGCTCTAAGTCCTTCTCTGGGTAGTGTTCTCTTCCCAAGGAAAGTAGTTGATTTATTTAACTGTTGTCTTTTTATTGAAGTACCAAGATCATGGCTTGCAGTGCCAAGAAGTGGTTGTGCTCTGTAGTGTCACTTTTATCGTCACAGTCTGTCCTAACATTTGATGCCAAGTGTGGCGTGTAGGTTGAGTGTGTAGGTTGACTATGAAATCTGTCCAGTAACCAAATGTGACAATAGTCACTTGTTTTTTAGTCTCAAATCCTTGAAACAATTGTTCCTAAGAACTGGAAATATTTCTAAATTTCTAAGGAAATTTGTCAGGTTCTCTAACCAATATATATATTTTTCTTTCCAAAGAATACAACTATATCCCCCAAATGACATAAGAATTACAAATAATATTTGTTTTAAAACAAAGTGTTGCACATATTTTTATCAGCAATAGCAACAGATTTACTAAACTAACTGCAATGCTGATGACTTCATTGCAGATTAATAAAATCTCTAACAAATGAGAATCAAAAATTCATGTAATTTAAAATTTGATCCAGAAAACTGATCTTTCTCACATAAGATTCTGTACGTCTGATGACAAACATTTGAGTGAACCTGTATAAACTTAGTTATCCAGATTTTTTATCTACTTTACAGACACTATACCAGATTTTCACATTCAGTCATACCTTCAATGGATTAAAAGTCAAGAAAGATATATTCTACTGTATCTCACTAAGATTTTTTAGTTTAAGGTGGTAGTTCTCAAAATTAAGTCATTTACATATTTTTTGCTATATGTGTTTACTAGTTCTACTGTTCTTTTTTTTTTTTTAAAGAAATTCACGTTCTTTTATTTATTTATTTATTTATTTATGACTGTGTTGAGTCTTCGTTTCTGTGTGAGGGCTTTCTCTAGTTGCGGCAAGTGGGGACCACTCTTCATCGCGGTGCGCGGGCCTCTCACCATCGCGGCCTCTCTTGTTGCAGAGCACAGGCTCCAGACGCGCAGGCTCAGTAATTGTGGCTCACGGGCCCAGTTGCTCCGTGGCATGTGGGATCTTCCCAGACCAGGGCTCGAACCCGTGTCCCCTGCATTGGCAGGCAGATTCTCAACCACTGCGCCACCAGGGAAGCC
Source organism: Balaenoptera acutorostrata (assembly GCF_949987535.1). Taxonomy (NCBI): domain Eukaryota; kingdom Metazoa; phylum Chordata; class Mammalia; order Artiodactyla; family Balaenopteridae; genus Balaenoptera; species Balaenoptera acutorostrata. The sequence goes on from NC_080068.1 coordinate 86,687,089, forward strand.
CAGTTCTACTGTTCTTACTTAGTATTTGGTATTATGTTTTGCCCCAAAACATATTATATATGCTTTATCACCATTGTAATAGTTAATACCATCATAGCAAAATATTATTAAATGTTAAAAATTTTTAAGTCGGTAAAAATAGCTATCAATTTAATCAATATAACAATTATGTGGTTAAAAATTAAGTTTTCAAAAAGTAGAATGGAAACGTCTACTGTTGCTCAGCAATCAAGTTTTGGGTCCTTAAAACTTAATTAAACACTATGATGAAGCTTAATTTAACAGGACAAGCTCATTGCTTTTTATATTGACCAATCCCAAGAACCTCAATTGAAACATACACATTTGGAAACTAGAAAAATTATTTCATTACTTTTTGTGACAAATTCTGAAACTGAGAATTCACTGTTAATCGAAATAAAATGAGCAACTTTGAACAACAAACTTTTGTTCCAAGAGACCATCTGAAGTGTTTTCCAAATTCTGTTCTTCTTCTAAATATGTCAAGTAATCTGCTAATATTTGCATTACCAGGGGACAAAAGCATTTCTTAGCAATACAAAAGTGGTGTTCAATTTGGAAGATTATAAAGGAAGACCTTTTATTTTTGTTCTCCATCCACAATGTCTTTATAATGTTCAAAATACTTTTCAACAAGTACTTCAAATGAATTTATAACTAAGGCATTCTAATACATAAAATAATCTAACATACCATGATCAAGGCTTGATGGCTGATGCTTCACTTTTGCTATCAATGAGTTCAGTCTGTCTTGCATGTGGAATACTGATATAAATGCATTTTGTAAGAATAAATTAAGGCTGTCCTTTTGGGCTAATAGATCTGGAAAATATTCTAATATGTGAAGGCAGTCCCTATTAGTGCATACAATGTCATGTATTAAAGGTAAAGAAAAATACACTAAAGTTGTTGTTGTTTTTGCCTCGACAGAAAAGGGATAATTTCAGCATAAAAAATAAAACAGATTTTAGTAAAAAAAAATAACAAAAAATCTTTATTTCTTATAATTTCCCAACTCTAGACAAATATTAGAAAACATTTCAAGAGTTCAGTGACCTCTCTTTTCAATGATTGATATGTATTTAGAGCCTTATGTATGCCTTTTAAGTCTTCCACATGTCTGAGGTGGTGTGGGGTGGAAGATAGGAATGGAGGATTTGGGGCATTACTTCCTGTGATACAGTTTGACTGTGTGGAACAAGTTCTCATTTTGTACCAACTGTGACTTTAGTGCTCTTGGTGCTTATCCCAATAAATCACTTCCAGATGATGTCATGAACTTATTAATAAGTTTTAAAACCTCTACCCCAGTTGTGCTAGTTGGCCAGGACTGGTAGAACTAAAGGTCTCCATGGTCTCAGGATTTAGTTCATATATAAGACACTGAATACCAACTAAAATCACAACCTCAGAGGATTTATCCATGTAGAGTGAATAGAATAAATTTTATTATAGTTGTGATAATATTTGCTACCTTAAGTTTTTAGCCATATCTATAATTTTACAATGAACAATATTATTTGACAGAAGAATATCACCAGTTCCTTTGCTTGTCCCTGCTTATTATTTAAGTCATTTTGGCAGTGGATGTGGTAAGTTTATTTACAAATTAGTCCAGCAACTATAAGCTTTGCAAGTAAATAAAACATGATAAATGAGTATTCTAAAGTATTAGCATTTTTATCCAATTAGCGTGTTAAGTTTCTAAAATGCTTGAACGTCTTTCCACTTTGTTTTATTCTTTGGGAGTTTCACAATGCTGCTTGTGGTCAGATAATGTCATAGAATTGGGGAGCATTTCCAAACTTAAAGGAATTAGTTTTTTCTTGTTTACAGTTTCATGAAAATTTAAATTTTAAATATTTTATAATATTTTCAATATTTACATTGCAATTGTTACTTCTACAACACTAACAGAAAATTAAGATTATTAATTAGTGTATCTCTCTTAAGACGTATGCAGATTTCATCATAATCAAACCTAATAAAATAATAGTAGTACCAGAGGTATAGTAGTAATAGCTATAATTTAATATCTATATTATGTGCCTGATATTGTTTAATCACATCAACTGTTTGAATCCTCATATTATATTTAAATAATTTTCACTTCTATGTATTAATATTCTCTTCTTTAAACCACTGATCCAAAATGGTTTAATAGAGAAGAAATCGACACACACACAATATATAGATGAACAAAAAACAGAACACAGAACCAATTCCAAGTCATACTTATTTTATTTATCCATAATTGGCAAGCTTAATGTTAACTTCTTGAAATGGAGTTCCAATACCATGATGAAAAAACAGATAACAGACATGTCAATCAGTATATGAAAATCATTACCTCCAAATTATATCATCCTACTATCCATACTTATAAACCATAATGGTAAAACATTCTGTTTTAAAGGCTTAACCATTTCTGGACTTTCTGAGCACCACATCTGTACTCAGCTGATCATAGTAAAGCAGATTGCTTTACTGTATCACTACTTACTTTAGCTAATTCCTAAAGCAGCAAAACATTCCTTAACTCTTAAGCTTGGTGTGTTTTATTTTTCTAATGTACATTAAAATAAGTAAGCAAATATTAGAATAATGATTACATATCTGTACAGCTTAAGTTTTCATAAAATACATATACTACCTATTAACATTCTTTTAATATTTTCAGATGATCCTTTGAGCTGAGGGAATATAATAATTTCATTTGATTTATACATATCACTTACATATGACAATAGTGTCCTTGGTTATCGTTAATGTTCATGTTATCACTTTGAAAGTGAAAAGCGGATGGGGTAGACGTGAGCTTGGAGGAGGAGAAACTATAGAAAATGCCACACTCACAATGCAGGAAAAGTCTTTTCTTAAAAACCCACAAATAAGAATATATGATTATTGCAGCTATTAGACCCAGGACTGATGACTGCACATAAAAGACTGCAGCAAATGAAGATTTTATTGTCCCCTCTCTGACTTTCTAAAATGACACAGAAGCTTACACGTTCTGGGCACCATTCCCAGAAGTATAGCATTCTCTCCAAAAATCCACAGATGCTCTTCTGGGAATGAGGTGGCAGCACTGGCAACACAAATGAGGTGACAGTGTGCTACCATTCCTGGAAGCACTGCCTTCTGGAGCTGAGACTTTCAAGAAAAAACACCAAATTTGATTTTGCTCTGTTCTTCACATATTCTATGTATTTTTAAAACTCAAAGATTAATATTATATGGAGGGAAAAACCAGTCTGTGGTTGTTTGGAGAAATTATTAATACATTTTTTGAAACTGGAGACATGGTGGTTTGAGTTATCAAAGACTGGAGTTTCTAAGGCACTGTATAAAGAAAAATTGGAAATAGACACTTAACAACCACAAGCAGACCAATTCATTATGCTTTGCCTGAGAATACCACACTATAAAATACTTACTTTTAAACTAAAACAGTTGCTGACAATACAGATGTACTGCATTATCATAATTACTTGTATTTTATAGTGATTTTATCTTAGATTTATAGTCTGATAATTTTTTAAAGTGACCTTAGTATTCATCAACCAAATTCTTCATTTTATAGTTTCTAAGAGATTAAGTGACTTAGTATGAGCCAGACATGACACAAATGGAGCTCTCCTGAATTCAAGGGTAATATTTGACTTTTACCAATTTCCAAAAAGTTACAAATTTATTATCCCATTTGAGAAGTCTAGAAAACCTATGGAGGTATCACTATGCTCATTTGGAAAGAAAGGAATGGAAGCCCAAACAATTTAACCAAATTGCTTCACAAAATATATTTAGCAAAATCACAAAATTTAAAAACCCTTTTTTCCAATACAACATATTATAATGCATATTAAATATTCACTTTAAAAATGACTAATTATAAGGCATAGGCTGGGGGCAGTGGTTGGCAGTGAGGGACAAAGGGGACTTGCAACTAAGGATGCACCTGAGCAGAATGAGGGGAAAAATTGTGGGTGCCTGCATAGGCAGCTCATTGGAGACAGCTTGGAGCTCTATCTGTAGCTGATATGAGCTGAGGACATGCACGGGCCCCACCTTGATTCAGCACTTCTCTATTCTGGGCCAAGTGTCCCAATGCTGGAAGAAGAGAAAGTAAACACTTAAAGGGAACAGAGTCAACTCAGGATTGACCTTCAGAGCTTCTGCTCCAGAAACTTAGGATCAGAACCCCCTTCCACCTGATAGTGCAGTTATGGCCACTGAGCAGATGGGAAGTTCCACCTTATACCCAGCATCAGCTTTAGTCCCACCACCCCCAGCCCCACCCTATACAAAGGTGACAGCTACCAGCAAACCCGGAGGAAAGGTCTGACTTGCATCCATGTGAAATCCAGCTCTCCCACCAAAGGCATTGGGTGAAAGCAGTTGGTATAAGGATGCTCTTACATACGGTCACCCCTTAAAGACTACAATAGATAATGATTTCACCTAAATTCAGAGGGGCAGAGAAAGTTAAGCAAAATGAAAAGGCAGAGGAACTACTCTCAATTGAAAGAGAAAGAGAAAACCCATGGAAAAATAAATAAAGAAACAAATAATCTACTAGATAAAAAATGCAAAGCATTGGTAATAAAAATGTTGACTGAATTAGGGAAAAGAATAGATGAACACAGTGAAAGTTTTAATAAGGTCCTAGAAAATATATAAAAGACCCATTCAGAAGTGAAGAATTCAATAAGTAAAATAAGGAAGGGATGAATAGCATACTAAGTGAACAGAAGAATGCATAAGTGATCTGGAAGATAGAATAATGGAAATTGCCCAATCGGAACAGCAAAAACAAAAACAAATTATAAAAAAGAAAGCAAATACACAAGCTTCCTCTGGAGTGCAGGTGGCCTGGGTCCCCCTCCTGCTAAGTCTGGGGGGCAGCCGCTAGGATAAAGGAAAGGGCCCTTCGATCTAGTCTGCAAACTTAAGGACCAGCTCTTATTTCACCTTTTCCTCCCAGTTGTTGACACAGTGCCTGGTACAAAGGACTCTATATGTTGAAAAGGACTTAAGGGAGGGGTGCCTTCAAGGTGGCAGAGGAATAAAATGTGCAGATCACCTTCCTCCTCACAAATATATCAAAAGTACATCTACATGTGGAACAACTCCTAAAGAACACCTACTGAATATTGGCAGAAGACCTCAGACTTCACAAAAGGCAAGAAACTCCCCATGTACCTGGGTAGGGCAAAAGAAAAAAGAAAAAAGCAGAGACAAAAGAATAAGGATGGGACCTGCACCTCTGGGAAGGAGCTGTGAAGGAGGAAAAGTTTCCACACACTAGGAAGCCCCTTCACTGGTGGAGACGGGAAGTGGGTGGGGGGAAACTTTGGAGCCATGGAGGAGAGCGCAGCAACAGGGTGCAGAGGGCAAAGCAGAGAGTTTCCTGCACAGATGATCAGTGGTGACCAGCACTCACCAGCCTGAAAGGATTGTCTGCTCACCCACAAGGGTGGGTGGGAGCTGGGAGCTGAGGCTCGGGCTTCAGAGTTCAGGTCCCAGGGAGAGGACTGGGGTTGGCTGCGTGAACACAGCCTGAAGGGGGCTAGTGCGCCACAGCTAGCCATGAGGGAGTCTGGGAAATATTCTGGACCTGCCTAAGAGGCAAGAGACTATTGTTTCGGGATGCGCAAGGAGAGGGGATTAAGAGCACTGCCTAAAAGAGGTCCAGAGATAGGTGCAAGCCACGGCTATCAGCGCAGACACCAGAGATGGGTATAAAACACTAAGGCTGCTGCAGCAGCCAACAAGAATCCTGTGTTTAAGCACAGGTCACTATCTACACATCCCTTCCTGGGAGGCTGTGCAACCCCCCACTGCCACGGTCCCATGATCCAGGAACAACTTGCCTGGGAGAAAACATGGTGCACCTCAGGCTGTTGCAATGTCATCACGCTGGCCTCTGCCACCTCAGGCTCACCCCACATTCCCTACCCGCCCCTCCCCGCAGCCTGAGTGAGCCAGAGTCACCTAATCAACTGCTCCTTTAACCCCGTCCTGTCTGTGTGGGGAACAGACGCCCTCAGGTGACCTACATGCAGAGGCAGGGCCAAATCCAAAGCTGAACCCCAGGAACTGTGTGAACAAAGAAGAGAAAGGGAAATGTCTCCCAGCAGCCTCAGGAGCAGTGGATTAAATCTCCACAATCAACTTGATGTACCCTGCATCTGTGGAATACCTGAATAGACAACAAATCAACCCAAAATTGAGGTAGGGGATTTGGGGAGCAACTGTAGACTAAGGGTTTGCTTTCTGCATCTAATTTGATTCTGGTTTTATCTTTATCTTAGTTTAGTATTTAGAGCTTATTATGATTGATAGATTTGATAATTGATTTGGTTGCTCTCTTCATTTTATATATATATTTTTTCCTTTTTCTCTTTTTGTCACTGTGTATGTGTATGCTTCTTTGAGTGATTTTGTCTGTACAGCTTTGTTTTGTCATTTGTCCTGGGTTCTGATTGTCCATTTTTTTGTTTCTTGTTTTTCTTTTTTTTAAAGTATAGTTTTTAGTGCTTTTTATCATTGGAGGATTTGTTTTTGGTTGGGGTGCTCTCTTATTTCTTTCTTTCATTTTTATTGCTTTTTTATTTTTTTATTTTTAATATTTTTTCCTTTTTAATAATTTTATTGTATTTATTTTTTTTCTTTCTTTCTTTCTTATTTTTTTCTCCCTTTTCTTCTGAGCTGTGTGGCTGACAGGGTCTTGCTGCTCTGGCCAGCTGTCAGGCCTGAGCCTTTGAGGTGGGAGAGCCAAGTTCAGGACATTGGACCACCAGAGACCTCCCAGGTCTACATAATTTCAAATGGCAAATGCTCTCCCAGAGAGCCCATCTCAATGCTAAGGCCCAGCTCCACTCAACGACCAGAAAGCTACAGTGTTGGACACCCTATCCCAAACAACTGACAAGACAGGGACACAAACCCACCCATTAGCAGAGCGTCTGCCTAAATTCATACTAAGTTCACAGACACCCCAAAGCACAGCACCAGATGCTGTCCTGTCCACCAGAGAGACAAGATCGAGCCTCATCCACCAAAACAAAGGAACCAGTCCCCCCTCCACCAGGAAGCCTACACAACCCACTGAACAAAACTAACCCACTGGGGACAGATGCCAAAAACACCAGGAACTACAACCCTGCAGCCTGCATAATGGAGACCCCAAACACAGTAAAAGTTAAGAAAAATGAGAAGACAGAGAAACACACAGCAGATGAAGGAGCAAGGTAAAAACCCACCAGACAAAACAAATGAAGAGGAAATAGGCAGTCTATGTGAAAAAGAATTCAGAGTAGTGATACTAAAGATGATCCAAAATCTTGTACATAGAATGGAGGAAATACAAGAAATGTTTAACAAGGACCTAGAACTAAAGAGCAAACAAACAATAATGAACAACACAATAAATGAAATTAAAAATTCTCTAGAAGGAATCAATAGGAGAATAACTGAGACAGAAGAACAGATAAGTGACCTGTTATGATAAAAAATAAAATAAAATAGTGGAAATAACTACTGCAGAGCAGGAAAAAAAATTAAAGAAGGAAAAGAATTGAGGCCAATATCAGAGACCTCTGGGACAACATGAAATGCACCAACATTCGAATTATAGGGGACCCAGAAGAAGAAGAGGAAAAAAAAAGGACTGAGAAAATATTTGAAGAGATTATAGTAGGAAAATTCCCTAATATGGGTAAGGAAATATTCAATCAAGTCAAGGAAACGCAGAGACTTTCATACAGGATAAATCCAAGGAGAAACATGACAAGACACATGTTAATCAAAAATTAAATACAAAGAAAAAATATTAAAAGCAGCAAGGAAAAGGCAACAATTAACGTACAAGGGAATCCCCATAAGGTTAAGAGCTAATTTTTTAGCAGAAACTCTGCAAGCCAGAAGAGTGGAAGGACATATTTAAAATGATGAAAGGGAAAAACCTACAAAAGGGAAAAACCTACAACCAAGATTACTCTACTCTATCTCATTCAGGTTCGACAGAGAAATAAAAACCTTTACAGATAAGCAAAAGCTAAGAGATTCGGCACCACAAAACCAGCTTTACAACAAATGCTAAAGGAACTTCTCTAGGCAGGAAAAACAAGACAATGAAAAGACATACAAAAACAAACCCAAAACAATTAAGAAAATGGTAATAGAAACATACATATCGATTACTACCTTAAATGTAAATGGATTAAATGTTCCCAGCAAAAGACATAGACTGGCTGAATGGATACAAAAACAAGACCCGTATATATGCTGTCTACAAGAGACCCACTTCAGACCTAGGGACATATACAGACTGAAAGTGAGGGGATGGAAAAAGATATTCCATGCAAATGGAAATCAAAAGAAACATGGAGTAACAATTCCCATATCAGAAAAAAATACAATATAAAATAAAGACTATTACAAGAGACAAAAAAGGACACTACATAATGATCAAGGGAACAGTCCAAGAAGAAGATATAACAATCGTAAATATTTATGCACCAAAAATAGGAGCACCTCAATACATAAGGCAAATGCTAACAGCCATAAAAGGGGAAATTGACAGTAACACAATAATAGTAGGGGACTTTAACATGTCACTTGCACCAAAGGACAGATCATCCAAAATGAAAATTAGGAAGGAAACACAAGCTTTATAAAACATTAAACAAGATGGACTTAATTGATATTTATAGGACATTCCATCCAAAAACAGCAGATTATACTTTCTTCTCAAGTGCTCATGGAACATTCTCCAGGATACATCTTAAGCTTTTGACAAAATTCAACACCCATTTATGATAAAAACCCTCCAGAAACGAGGCATAGAGGGAACTTACCTCAACATAATAAAGGCCATATATGACAAACCCACAGACAACATCATTCTCAATGGTGAAAAACTGAAACCAATTCCACTAAGACCAGGAACAAGACAAACTTGCCCACTCTCACCACAATTATTCAACATAGTTTTGGAAGTTTTAGCCACAGCAATCAGGGAAAAAAATAAAATAAAATAAAATAAAAGGAATCCAAATCGGAAAAGAAGAAGTAAAACAGTCAGTGTTTGCAGATGACATGATATCATACAGAGAGAATCCTAAAATGCTACCAGAAAACTACTAGAGTTAATCAATGAATTTGTTAAAGTAGCAGGATACAAAATTAATGCAGAGAAATCTCTTGCATTCCTATACACTAATGATTAAAAATATGAAAGAGACATTAAGGAAACACTCGCCTTTACCACTGTAACAAAAATAATCAAATATCTAAGAATAAAGCTATCTAAAGAGACAAAAGACCTGTATGCAGAAAACTATAAGATACTTATGAAAGAAATTAACGATGATGCAAACAGATGGAGAGCTATACCATGTTCTTGGATTGGAGGAGTCAACATTGTGAAAATGACTATACTACCCAAAGCAATCTACAGATTCAATGCAATCCCTATCAAACTACCAATGGTATTTTTCACAGAACTAGAACAAAAAATTTCACAATTTGTATGGAAACACCAAAGACACTGAATAGCCAAAGCAATCATGAGAAAGAAAAACGGAGCTGTAAGAATCAGGCTCCCTGACTTCAGACAATACTACAAACTTACAGTTATCAAGACAGTATGGTACTGGCACAAAAACAGAAATATAGATCAATGGAAAGTGATAGAAAGCCCAGAGATAAACGCACGTACATATGGTCACCTTATCTTTGATAAAGGAGGCAAGAATATGCAATGGAGAAAAGACAGCCTCTTCAATAAGTGGTGCTGTGAAAACTGGACAGCTACATGTAAAAGAATGAAATTAGAACACCCCCTAAAACCATATATAAAAATAAACTCAAAATGGATTAAAGACCTGAATGTAAGGTCTATAAAACTCTTAGAGGAAAACATAGGCAGAACACCCCATGACATAAATCACAGCAAGATCCTTTTTGACTCACCTCTTAGAGAAATGGAAATAAAAACAAAAATAAACAAATGGGACTTAATGAAACTTAAAAGCTTTTCACAGCAAAGGAAACCATAAACAAGATGAAAAGGCAACCTTCAGAATGGGAGAAAATATTTGCAAATGAAGCAGCTGGCACAGGATTAATCTCCAAATATACAAGCAACTCATGCAGCTCAATATCAAAAAAACAACCAACCCAATCCAAAAATGGGCAGAAGACCTAAATAGACATTTCTCCAAAGAAGATATGCAGATTGCCAACAGACACATGAAAGGATGCTCAACATCACTAATCATTAGAGAAATTCAAATCAAAACTACAATGAGGTATCACCTCGCACCAGTCAGAATGGCCATCATCAAAAAATCTACAAACAATAAATGCGCAAGAGGGTGTGGAGAAAAGGGAACCCTCTTGCACTGTTGTTGAGAATGTTAATTGATACAACCATTATGGAGAACTTTATGGAGGTTCCTCAAAAAACTAAAAATACAACTACTGTATGACCCAGCAATCCCACTACTGGGCATATACCCTGAGAAAACCATAATTTAAAAATGTCATGTATCACAGTGCTCATTGCAGCTCTATTTACAATAGCCAGAACATGGAAGCAACCTAAGTGTCCATCGACAGATGAATGGATAAAGAAGATGTGACACACATATATACAGTGGAATATTTCTCAGCCATAAAAAGAAACAAAATTGAGTTATTTGTAGTGAGGTGGATGGACCTAGAGACTGTCATACAGAGTGAAGTAAGTCAGAAAGAGAACAACAAATACCGTACGCTAACACATATATATGGAATCTAAAAAAAGTAAAAAAGGTTCTGAAGAACCTGGGGCAGGACAGGAATAAAGACGCAGATGTAGAGAATGGACTTGAGGACACGGGGAAGGGGAAGGTTAAGCTGGAATGAACTGAGATAGTGGAATGGACATATATACACTCCCAAATGTAAAACAGCTAGTGGGAAGCAACCACACAGCACAGGGTGATCATCTTGGTGCTTTGTGTCTACCTAGAGGGGTGAGATAAGGAGGATGGGAGGGAGAAGCAAGAAGGAGGAGATATGGGGATGTATGTATATGTAAAGCTGATTCGCTTTGTTATACAGCAGATACTAACACACCATTATAAAGCAATTATACTCCAAGAAAGATGTTAAAAAAAAGTAAAGGACTTAAATTTAAAAATAAATAAATAAATAAAAATTTAAAAGAAAGCAGTTTAAAGAGACCTCTGGAGTGGCATGAAGCTTACCAATATTTACATTATAAAGGTCCCAGAAGGAAAAGAGAGAGAGAAGGGGATCAAAAATGTATTTGAGAAAATTATAGCTGATAAATTCCCAAACCTGAAGACAGAAACAGATATCCACATAGAGAAAAAACAGAAGGTCTCAAACAATATATACTCAAACAGACTCCTACCATGACATATTATAATTAAAACTGAAAAAGTTAAAAATAAAGAATTATAAATTCAAGAAGAGAAACATAAAGAATCATATACAAGGGAATCCCCATAAGACTATCAGTTGATTTCTCTACAGAAACTTTGCAGGCCAGGAGAGAGTGGAATGATATATTCAAAGTGTTGAAAGGGAAAAACTGTATTCTAAGATACTCTTCTCATCAATATTATCATTTAGAATCAAAGGAGACATAAGCATCTTCTCAGACAAGCACAAACTAAAAGAGTTCACCAATACAAACCTACCCTAAAAGAAATGTTAAATGTCTTCTCTAAGTGGAAAAGAGGTAAGAATCTATAGAAAAGGGAAAATACCACTAGGAAATGTAAATATATAGTAAGGATTGAGCATCAACCACTTAAATAAGCCAGTACAAAAATTAAAACTTAAAAAATTGCAACAGCAACTATAACTACAAAAAACAGTTAAGGGATAAATGTAAAGATATAAAATATGACATCAAAACCACAAAATGTGGGGGAGAGGAGCAAACAATGTAGATATTTTAAAATGTGTTTGAACTAAATGACTAACAATTTAAAACAAGTAGATATAGTTATAGGTCAACATATAGGAACCCCATGGTAATCACAAATCAAAATCCTACAATAGATAGACAAAACTAAAACAAAACAAAACAAAACAAAACAAAAAGAACAGGAACCCAAGCATATTACTAAGGAAAATCATCAAACCACAAGGAAAAAAAAATTAAGAAGAAATGAACAGAGACGAACAACAAAAACAACTGGAAAACAAGTAATAAAATACCAATAAGTATATATTTATTAACAACTACTTTAAATGTCAAAGGACTTAAAGATCCAATTGAAAGACATAGAGTAGCTGATTGGATAAAAAAGTAAGATTCTTCTATATGTTGCCAACAAGTGGCTCACTTCAACTTTCACAGATTGAAAGTGAGGGGATGAAAAAAGATATTTCATGCAAATGGAAATGACAAGAAAGCAAGGGTAGCATTCCTCATATCAGACAGTTTAAAATAAAGTTTAAAAGAGAAACTGATATGTAATATTGGTCTGTTACCATGTCATAGATGTCTTCAGGGTTTCAGTCCAAACAGTTGAACCCTTTAACAGAGCAGTGCTTTGTCTTTAAATTCATACCTTTCCCCTCATTTTTTCTTTATTAATAATATTCATTGAAGATCACACAATATGATGAAATAATACGGTTACTCAAGTTAATTTTTTTTCCCTATATTTGTCTCAATATATGAGTTACTTGTTAAGAGGGAATACTTTTGGCAATTTTCTAGGACTTGTTCATTTTCTATTTCAGCATTTATTTTTATTTTATTCAACACTTACACCATATTTATTAAAAGATGAAAAAGAAACTAAGACATTTACAAACCAATCATTTCATTTTGCAGGGAGTAAAATACGTAAAGACACAAAATGGTGCTGCCTACATCACTTATAACCAAGCACAGTGGTTTCTGATTGATAGACAATCTAAAATACAAAGCAAACACATATTAGAAGTATTCTTGCAGGTTCAATTGCCTTACTTGGGACAGATAAGTTTGTGTACTACTTGGACAATATGTTAAGGATTGACAGAGCACTTATTCTATCTACTAATCTGTCATGCTACTTAATTTTATCCTGGAGTAATGCGAGTAAAAATATTTCCTTTCTTCTCAAGATTATAGTTGGTATACCTATTTTTCTGTGCATTTTCAGGTAGCAGTCACTCAAATATAATGATCTAAACAAATTCCAAATATTGATTTCTTGGCAATGATTCTTCTACTGCCCCAGAAAAAAATTGCATGAGAAAACATTATACATAACCTGTTCTCTCTGTGCTTTGTGTGTATGTGTGCGTTGGTCCAGCATATTGGTCATTTTTTTTTTCCCAGAGTAACAGTGACACAAGCTGCTTGAATAGATGAACATTTTTCAAATCAACCATAATTCTTCAATTAGAAAAAGAAGTTAATACAACAATGCAAAGAGAAATAAAATAACATGGAAGAATTTGAGGGGCAAAGCATTTTTATCATTTTCTATAATGTAATAACACTGCTAACTCTATGAATGAAAGTTTAGTCAATCTTCCTTAAGTAAGCCAGAAAAATATCCTTAATGACGTGTTAAGATGCATGATAGGAATGGAAATCCCACATAGTAAAAGTTTTATTCCTTAATTTTTCAATTATCCATTCAACTAACATTATTGAGTACCTATTTTGTACCAAGTGCTCTTGCAGGAACTACAATATGTATTAGTAAATAAAGCTTAACAGCTAGTGGACAAAGATAGAAGTAGATAAATACACAAATAAATACGTTCTTTGTCAGATAATATTACACACTATGGAGAATAAAAGTAGGTAAGTGGAAAGAAGATATCAGGGGGAGATTCTGGGAGAGGGAACAGGAAGTTCCCATGTTCCAAGACGGAAAAGTGTCTCGCATGTTGGAAAAAGAACATGGAATATAATGTAGAGGGTTAGAATTATACTGGATAAAATTAGGGAGGTGTATGTTGTTCAGGGTTTTTTAATTGTGGAAAAATATACATAAGATATACATAAGATAAAATTTACAATTTTAACCATTTTTAAGTGTACCATTCAGTGGCATTAGGTTTATTCACATTGTTGTGGAATCATCATCACTATCAATTGCCAAAACTTTGTCACCATGCCAAACTGAAACTCTCTACCCAATAAATAATTATTACTCATTGTTCTGCCCTTAGCCCTTGGTAACCTATTGTACTTTCTGTGTCTATGAATGACTATCCTAGGTACCTCATATAAGTGGAGTCATACAATAATTGTCCTTTTCTGACTGATTTATTTCACATGGCATGTCTTCCAATTTTGTCCCATATTTTAGCATGTGTCAGAATTTCATTCATTTTTGAGACTGAATAATATTCCATCATATATATATACCAAATTTCATTTATCAGTCAGTGGAAAATTAGGTTGTTTCCATCTTTTTGGCTATTGTAAATAATGCTGCTATGAACACTGGTGTAGAAATATCTGCTCAGGTCCATGCTTATATCCAGAAGTGGAACTGTTGAATCATATGGTAATTCTATGTTCAATTATTTTAAGAACTGCTATACTGTTTTCCATAGAAGTTGCCTAATTTTATTTCCCCAACAACGGTGCAAAAGTGCTCCAATTTTTCCACAACCTTGCCAACACTTGATGTTTTGTGGTTTCTTTTTTTCTTTTCCCATTGCTTGTTTTTTTCTTTTTTAACATCCTTATTAGAGTATAATTGCTTTACAATGGTGTGTCAGTTTCTGCAATTTTGTGGTTTTTTGATAGTAGCCATCCTAATGGGTGTGAAGAGGTATTTAATTTTGATTTTGATTTGCATTCCCTAATGATTAGTGATGTAGAGCATCTTTTCATGTGTTTTTGGCTGTTTGTAAATTTCTTTGGAGAAATATTTAATCAAATTCATTGATCATTTTTTAATCAGGTTGTTTGGGGTAGTTTTGTTGTCAAGTTGTAAGAGTTATTTATATATATTGGATATAAATCCTGAATCAGATATACATGAAAATATTTTCTCCCATTCTATAGGATGTCTTTTACCCTGTTGATAATATCCTGTGATGCACAAAAGTTTTTAATTTTGATGAAGTCCAATTTATCTATTTTTTTGTTTGGTTGTGCGTTTGGTGTCATAGCCAAGAAATCATGCCAAGAAATTATGCCAAATCTAATGTCATGAAGCTCTTCCACTGTTTTCTGACATGAGGTATAGTTTTAGCTCTTACATTTAGTTTTATTATCTACTTTGAGTTAATTTTCATATATGGTAAAAAATAAGCATCTGACTTGGGCATGAAATATAATCCTTTTAACATGCTGCTGAGTTTGGTGTGCTAGAACTTTGTTAATGATTTTTATATCAATATTCATAGGGAACATTTGGTCTGTAGTTTTATTTTGCTTTGTTTTATCCTGTAGTGCCTTTGTCCAGTTTCAATATCAATATCAGGGTAATACTGGTTTCATAGAATGAGTTAGGAAGTGTTTCTTTCTCTTCAATTTTTGGAAGAGTTACGGAAATATTGGTGAATAGCTCTTTAACTGTTTGGTAGAACTCACCCATACCACTGAAGCCATCTGGTCTAGAGCTTTATCTTTTGGGGGAGGATTTTTATTGCTGACTCAATGTCCTTACTAATTATAGTTCTATTCGTATTTTTTAATTTCTTCAGTTTTGTGTTTTGTGATTCAGTTTTGTTTTTCTAGGAATTTGTCAATTTCATATAGGTCATCCAATTTGTTAGTGGACTGTTGTTCATTGTACTCTCTTATAATCCTCTTTATTTCTGTAGAGTTAATAGTAATGTCCTCAGTTTTATTTCTAATTTTAATAATTTGCGTCTTCTTTCATTTTTCTTATCCAATCTAGCTAAAATTTATCAATTTTATTGATCTTTTTGAAGAACCAACTTGTGGTTTTGTTGACTTTCTCTATTATTTTTCTATTCTCAATCTCTAATCTTTATCATTCCCTTTCTTCTGCTTGCTTTGAGTTCAGTTTATTGTTTTTATATTTAGGGTGTTTTTTAAGGCTATTGTATGGACTTTGGTTTTTACTCTGAATGAAATTGGAAGCTGTTAAAAAGTTTTAAAAATGAAATTACATAATCTGACTTTTGCTTTGTGCTGGAAATAGATCAGAGTGATATAATTGCAAAACTATAAGGCCAGTTAGGATCCAATCTAGGAGGCAAAGTAATGATTATGTTGGTTGTAGCTCTGGTATTCTGGAAAAAAGTTGAAAATTGTGGAACAAGGTTTTTTAATCTATCTGACATAGGATGTGAGAGGAAAAGAGGTGCCAAGGATCATGGCTTCAAATTTTTTGGCCTTAGCAACTCGAAGAAGAGGGTTGCTGTGCTGAGATGAGAAAGAAGTGCATTGGGAGTTTTGGAGAAGATCAGCAATTAAATTTTGGACATATGAAGTTGTAACCTATACTAGACATCCATATGGAGGTATCAGGTAGATACTTGAATATATAAGTCTGAGATTCAGAAGTAGAGATATACATTTGGAAACTATCAAACCAATATTTACAACAATGCATTTGGATGAAATTATCTAGAAGTTAGGGTGTATTGGGAAGAAAAGATATCAAAAGATTAATTCCAGAGGTACTCTAAAATTTAGTCAGGAAGATCAAAGAAATCAGCAAAAGGACTGAGAAGCAGCTGCCAAACTGCCAGTGAGATGAAAAAAGAATAAAGGGATAGTGATCTCTTGGAGACAATGTCAGGGGGAAAAAAAGGTGTTTCAGGAATGGGAGAATGATCAACTACACAAAATACTATCAACAACATAAAATCTATATCTATGTTTATATCTATCTATATATCTTTTAGAAACTGGGTGGAGCTAAATGTGAAGTCAAAAGAGGGTTTTACTTAAAATGAACAATTCAGCAAGATTTCTGCCTGAAGGAGATGATCAAAGAGCGGGGTGGGGGGGAGAATTAACAACAAAGGTGGAGCAATGACTGAGTGATAACAGTGCCTGGGATCTAGGGGTCAAGTAAAGAGCTGGCTTTTATTAGGGGGACAAAGAGTTCACTCATAGTAACAGAGTCAATGAGTTCTGCAGATGGTATGTGTGTAACAGTGGTTGTGAGAGCATGTAGAAATTATCTTCTGGGGTTTTTTTCTCAGCAAAATAAAAAACTAGAAAGTTGGTTGAGCCTGGAGATGGGATAGAAATTCCTAGAGATTTGAGGAGACTGTAGAGATGTGACATCATCCTTTGGAACGGTAAGGCAGTGTGGAGACTACGCAAATGTAGTAGGATGTTAGATAGAGCTAGGGATTCCCCATAATTGACAGTTAAAACACTAAGACCAGTCAGTTAGGTAGATAATTTTGGTGACTGTATTATACAGCATGGGTACAGACCTGAAGTAGGTGGAGAGTTAGAATAAGCAAGTGAGTATAATAAAGTAAGAGAAAGGAAATGTGATTATTATAATAATGCATAAAGGGATTCAAGATAAATAAGAAAGATTTAGAGCATGTTTATAATAGTTTCCCTTTGCTGCTGTATCAAATAGCATCACAAGATTATTATCTTACAGTTCTGGAGGTCAAAAGTCAGACTCAGGTCTCACTGGGCTCAAATCAAGTGTCAGAAAGGCTGAGGTCCTCTCTAGGAGGCTCATAGAAAACATGTCTTTGTGACTTTTAGTTTTCAGAGATTGCTCACATTCCTTAGCTATTGAACCCTTTCTTCCATTTTCAAGTCCAGTGATGACCAGTCTTTCTCATGTCTCATAACTGACACTTTCTTCTGCTTCTCTCTTCCACTTTTAGGAACCCTTCTGTTTCTGTTCCGCTCACTCAGATAATCAAGAATAATCTCACCATTATAAGGTCTTTAATGTAATTACATCTGCAAAATTCCTTTTGCCATGTAAGATAGCATATTGACAGGTTTCAGGGATTAGGACACGAGCTTTATTCTGCCTTTCACAATAATGAGGGAAAAATAAGTGAAAGATAAGAAGAAGGAATGGATTTTAGTTCCCAATGATTTTTGAAGACTGTTAGAATATGTTCTTTAGAAAGAATGATCTGATGTGGCCGAGTCTACCATTGCTCTCCAATATCTTTTTTCTGTTATTTTTCCTGGGTACACAGCTGGATACACTTTCAAGCCTCCTTTACAGTTAGATGTAGTCATATGACTGAACTCTGGCCAATGGAATGTGAGTAAAATTGATATATATCACTTCCAATCCTGGCCCACAAAGTCATCTCATGTGTGGTCTTCCATTTTTCCCTGTAATGCCTGAAAAAATTTTTTTAAAAAACTATTTATATTTATATTCAAATTAATTAAAATTAAGTAAAATTAAAATTTCAGTTCCTCAGTCACACTAGCCATACTTCAAGTGTTTAATAGCTAAATGTCATGTTTGGCTACCGTATTGATCAGTGCAAATATAAAACAGCTGCCTCATTGCAAAAAGTTCTATTGGGTAGTGTTGACTAAAGGAAGGAAGAAGCTTGGTTCTGTAGGTGACTGAGTATAGAAGAACTCTATTCCCACTTCTTCTTACATTGGACTGTACCAGGATGAAGAAATAAAATTTTCTTTTGTTAAGTCAGAGATTTTACATTCTTTATAATGGCAGTTAACACTCTTTAACTAATACAGCTAGAAAGAACAACTGATATGGTGGACATGATGAGACACCACATGGAATTCCCTTTTGGGAATAACACACTTACTAGCCCAGCTATTGGGGATATTGCATCCAAAGACTGAGGAGGTATATAGGCCTCAGTCTCTTGCTTCAACTTGAGGTAGCTCTGACTAGTTATCCAATTTTCAGTCCTGCCTGAAGGGTCATTTGAGACTTCCCTAGAGACTCCATGACAGCTTGATTTCTTCTGCTACTCATTCCTATTTATTTTCCTTCCCTTCTACAGGTGTTTCTGTTTTGTTTTTGTTTTTTTTTTTGCTTTGCTTTGTTTTGTTTTATCATTTTCAAGGGCACTTGCTAACGTACATCATCCTGCATGTTAAGAACCATCTCAGACTTTGATTCCTGGGAACACAACCTACAATAATTGGTACTGGAATTGGCCCAAGGAAGCAGATGCTAGGATAGCATATAAGAATTGCATCACCTGGGCTTCCCTGGTGGCGCAGTGGTTGAGAATCTGCCTGCCAATGCAGGGGACACGGGTTCGAGCCCTGGTCTGGGAAGATCCCACATGCCGCGGAGCAACTAGGCCCGTGAGCCACAACTACTGAGCCTGTGCGTCTGGAGCTTGTGCCCGGCAACAAGAGAGGCAGCGACAGTGAAAGGCCTGCACATCACGATGAAGAGTGGCCCCCGCTTGTCGCAACTAGAAAAATCCCTGGCACAGAAATGAAGACCCAATACTGCCATAAATAAATAAATAAATAAATACATAAATAATTTTTTTAAAAAATTGCATCACCTGCCATCTCAGTGTTAATAAGGACCCCATCACTGGTGGTAGATAATGCACAGAGAAACTTTGTTACTAGTTGATGGTTCAGTTGTTAAAGTTTTCAACAGTGGTAAACTGAGATGGTATATTGTTGGAAGGGAGTGCATTAGCAGTTATCAGGTATCAGACATTTGAGGGAAATGGCAGAAAGGATAACTGTAAAGATCATAGTATTGGATGGCTATGGTTGAGTTTACTTGATGCTTTGAAGAAAAGATAAGGAAAAGCTGATGGCACCACAACTAAAAGCTAGAACTGAAATCCAGAAGGCCTCCTTAGTAGATGCAAAAATTCTCTCATCTCCTGCAGTAGGAGAGCAGATAAAGCTGAAGTTCAATTATAAGAACATCAAAGCTCCCAGGAAAGTTAAACTCTCAAGCAAGGCAGGCCAGGGCCCAGATTAAGAAAGAGTAACCTTTATATATGGGGTAGAAACATCTTGAAGATCCAAACCCTACCTCCCCAAAAAATGAATCTCAAATTCCCAGATCTGTTAACCTCCCTGAGCCTGCAGAAATGGCCCACTTCTCCCTATTAGGTTTAGCACTCTCCTTTCCTTGAAGACAAAGTACCTCCTTTCTCCCTGAAGACAGCATTTCTTTTCCTCAGAATCTGCCCCAAAAGCACTACCCTGGCCATGGGTCAATAATTAAGGTCAAATCTCAACGTAATCTGGTCAAAGGCATGTTGGACCTGATTAGAGAAGAAAGAGACTGTACCCCCAAAGGAACTCCAGGATTTTTTTTTTTACAATGTCAACCACAACGACAAGAGTTACTTTTTTTTTTTTTGGCTGTGTTGGGTCTTCATTTCTGTGCAAGGGCTTTCTCTAGTTGCGGCGAGCGGGTGCCACTCTTCATCGCGGTGCGCGGGCCTCTCACTGTCGCAGCCTCTCTTGTTGCGGAGCACAGGCTCCAGACGCACAGGCTCAGTAGTTGTGGCTCACGGGCCCAGTTGCTCCGTGGCATGTGGGATCTTCCCAGACCAGGGTTCAAACCCGTGTCCCCTGCATTGGCAGGCAGATGCTCAACCACTGCGCCACTGGGGAAGCCCCAAGGAACTCCAGGATTTGTCTCACTTGTGTTAGCAGTAACCAAGGAAGAATATATGAGACACTTATTCCATTTGTGTGCCATGTAGCATAATCCAATCACAGAAAGAATCTGTCAAACTTATAGTCCAAAGGATTAGGCAGGGCCTTTACATCAGGGGTGGGAAATCTCGAGGAACATAGTAGAATTCTACCTATTCCAAGGACCTTACAATTAAAAAAGAAATTCTGCAAGCACTGAGTCATTGAACTTTAGCTTCACTATAGTATAGGTTAGGTACAGCAAGAATTATCATCATCTCATAGGTAAATAGTAAGAAGTCCAAAATATGAAAGCAACTTGACCTTATTCTAATAATTATGGTGGGTGTGGAGAAAGGGTTTAAATAGAAAGATTTTGACTTCAAGTCCTACATTTTCTTTGCAACACTTCATAAACTACATTTGGACTTATATGTCTACTATCATTACTGTATTGCATGTTACCTGATTATAAAATGGTAATGCTAAAGTATCACATTAGTATAAGAATTTAGAATTTTTTAAATGACTTTATGTAAAATTCTCTCTTTGATGTAATATGAAGAGCAGAGCCCAATTTATTTATTCCTCACATGTATTCATCATCTTGGGCTGTTATAACAAAATACCATAGATTAGGTGGAATAAGCAATAAAAATGAAATGTATTTACTCACAGTTCTGGAGGCTGGAATTTGGAGATCAGAGTGCCAGTGTGATTGGGCTCTTATGAGAGCTCTCTTCTTGGTTTCCAGATGGCCACCTTCTGGTTGTGTCCTCACATGGCAGAGAGAGAGTTCTTTTCCTCTTCCTATAAGGTCACAGGTTTTATCAAATTAGAATCCCACTCTTATAGCCTCATTTACCATAGTTACCTTCTAAAAGCCCTATCTCCAAATATAGTCACATTGGGAGTTAGTGCTTCAACATATGAATTGTGACAGGGACACAATTCAGTCCATTGCACCACAATATCAAGCTTGGAACATACACACAACAATTAGTGAACAAATATCCATTCATTTTAATTTTGATTCATTCAATTGATACCTGGTCAAGCCATACCCAAAGAGAATCAGATAAGATATATATATATATATATATATATATTTCAACTCACTCAACTCTGATAATTAATGGAAAAGGATTAGAGATTGAAAACCACTAAAACTTTAAACTCTATATAGTTATAGATAAAACTTTTTGAATTAAAAAAATAGAATGATTACCAACTCTCATTTTGGCTGGAAGGCTTAGGCTTGAATAAGAACTTAAAATTTTCAATGGCTTCAACAGTTTCAAGATAAAATATCTTCAGTTAAAGATACTGGTAAGATAGACATATCATGATCAAGGTAGCCATATACATAATTTGTTTGGCATATACTCAGTAGCTTAAAATTCCTATATTCTAAGTTATAGTATTTTTGACATGACCTGTGGTGCTTAATATATGTTGAAACTGGAGTCTGGGGGGTAGGTGGGTAATTATCAAAATTCTTCTTCAAATAACATTACAAGGTCATGACATAGTTTGATATTACAGTGGAAATCACACTATATACTCTTCATCCATTAAGCAACTAATATTTTTGCCTACAAAATACTCTATCAAATGCCAAAATGGCACTATCATGACAAAGCCAGAATGGAGGAATTATAAACGCATTAACTTATGACAAGATGGCATTTGTTTTCACTTTGCCAAATCAAGAAGAAGCAAATAAACTTGAAATGTTACTATTGGGAGAGACTGACCATTACTTTGACCTACTTTGGTAATTCAGATACTCTTATGCAAATACTCCTGTGGAACTGTGGAAAAGATGTTGAGCACATTGTAAAAATAAGGGAAAAATCTCAAGAAAATTAACATTTTTTAGCTATTAGATACAGTCATTAGCAATATTCAGAAATATTCTGACAGCTTTCACTACAATTTCCTTTCCTTTTGTTTTAAAAAAATCTACTCTAAAGAAATACATTCAGCTAGGTTATAATTAACGTGGCTGTCAAAAGATATATATCATTCACTGCTTACCATCCTAAGGTAGCAGTATTATTGTTCTCTGCCTAATCAGGTCAAAGCAGTGGCAACTTTAGTTAGAGTTATTGTCAAGACACTGTCTAAATTCTCTAACAGCAAACTATGTTATATGTTTGCTCCTGCATCTTTTATTTTAACCTTGTTGAGGGAGGGGAATTTTTTTTTTATTTGTAAATTGGCAAGTCCCTTATTATATGTGTCCTAACAACACACTTTCTTGTATTTCACAGCCAATGACCTAGCAGCTGACCTACCAGTTCTACCAGAATGTTAAAAGTCTAATGAGTTTATTTTAAGAATATATCAAACAATTTGACTTCATAGCATAAAAGTCATGAGAAATGGAACAAAATATATGTGGAAGAAACTCTTCCTATATAAATTACTATATTCTAGGGAAAATGCATTTTATAAAAATGCCAAATAATTGATTATAAAAATGACTTGAGCTTATTACTGAAAGTTTCAAGTTTGCAGGAACATTTATCATTTAAACTGACTGCGAACATAAACTCTGTTCTGATTTCTCTCTTTTTCTTTTAAAGTACGGTACATGACTTTCAACAAGAAAGATATTTTATGCACAATACATGTTCTTTTAATTGAGAAAATTATAGATAATTCTGTATTATTTTTAGATAGATTGACCTCTCAAGTTTTTATCCATTCATTATCTCTGTACAGTTTTTGGTTAGGAGAAAGATTCAGAGTAAAATAAGAAGCTTATCTTAATACAGATAAAGCCAGTTCATGAAAATAAATATCAATATTTTGTCCTTTGTAGCATATGTATTGTTTAAAAACTGAAGAACATTTTGATTTTTTTTCTTTGACTGCTAATTTATTCATTTTAGTTATGTTACTTTTCCAGGAAATTATGCTCACCTCTTTAAGGAAACATTTCTGGTTACATACTGACTTTCAGGTCATGGCATATGCAGCTTAAGATAATAAGACTAGCAATTACTTTTCTATTTTGACACACAATTCCAAGAACATTGTGCTGCATTTAATGAAGTAGGCCATTGCTGCCTTTAGGATGTATTCAGGCAGTCCTTGACTTAGGTGGTTTAGCTGTCCATTACACATAAATAATCAACCAAGAATGACCAGTGGCCTCTGGAAAATCTGATTCCCTCTCCCCATAGCCTCCTTTTCATTATTTCTTCTTACTCTTTCCAGAAGACAATGGCTGGAGTGATCTGTCTCCTCTCTTCCAGTGTGCACTCTCTCCTGGAATTTCTAGTCTCACCTCTTCACTGGATTTGTAGGAAACATTCATGATCATGGGCCTGGGCTGACTGTTGGAGGCAAGAGAAAGTAATAAAAAGAGATAAACTTCATCCCCAGTAACTTTCCACTGCCATCCCTCGGCGCCACCTGAGACACCACGCCTCCAGAGAACACCATTCTAGCTCCTCAATACATCCTGCTTACGGTGAATACTTAACTTCATAGGCGCTTGACACATCTTTATTAAGCCATATCTTGTTACTCCAGAATTACAAATCCCACTCCACATCTTAAGAAAAATAGACCTAGGGTAACCTAAAATGTAAAAGAAAGAGAGGGAGAAGGAAGTGGAGACAGGGAAACAAGAAAAAAAGAGAGAGAGATTATTCTATTTCTAATTTGAAATCTAGTCTGTCAATGAGAGACACTTCAAACGAAGACCAAAAAAGTGAAATTAGTCATTTCTTGAGGTCTTTAAGAAGAAGAAAATAACAAATGCTATCACCTGACCTGGCAAATTAGGTAGGATTTGAAGAAAGAGATCATCATCCTTGTTATTCCTTCTTTACCAGTTTAAAGCTCCTAAGTGTCAGGAGGTCTTCTCCTCATTGTTCGGCATTTCCATTCAAGTCTTTCATTGTCCTAGGCCCACCTCCTATACCCTCTGCCGCAGGGCATCAGATGACTGGCACGAAGAATTTTTATTCTCCTTGACCGTGAGTGAGTGGAGAGCAGGGAGAAATAGGAGAGACCTCAATTCATTGAAGGTGCCTAAATTGCTTTCCTTGTGGTGAGGTTCTATAGTGCTATAGGAACAGTGCTGTACTTCTGGCATTTAGCCTCCTAAATGGATAAA
This sequence comes from Balaenoptera acutorostrata, assembly GCF_949987535.1. Classification (NCBI taxonomy): domain Eukaryota; kingdom Metazoa; phylum Chordata; class Mammalia; order Artiodactyla; family Balaenopteridae; genus Balaenoptera; species Balaenoptera acutorostrata. The sequence continues at coordinate 86,711,820 of NC_080068.1, forward strand.
AGAACCTAACCAAGACAGATAAACTATCCCTCCAGGCAAAATGTATTTTGAATTTCAAATACCTGAGTTATCTATAAACTGCTGGACAATTTTATGGTTATAAACGGGTTGTTGTTTTGGAAACTTCCAAAGGAAGTTTACTGAGTGACTCTGAAACTCAAGCTTGCTCATCTTTGAGAAAGCTTTGCCTGGTAGTGGAGTCCTGTGAAGAGAAACAGGAGCAACACAGACTCCAGCTTAAAATTATGGTGCTGTTTTGCCTCTCTTCTCAACCTGCAAAGCCTTCACCCCTCCTTTTTGTGATACTCCTTTTTTTTTAAGTATAGTTCCTAGTCATTGGTATATGTATTAGGGGGGCAGGTAATTTGTTAAAAAGCAGTGTGAGTAATCTGGACTTTGCAAGCTTAAGTCATTTGAGCAAGTAGCATTCACTTCAGCCAGGGCAGCAAAAGGATTCTGATGTTAAAATTTTTGAAAGGAGTGAAGTAAGTCAGAAAAAGAAAAACAAATATCGTATATTAATGCATATATGTGGAATCTAGAAACATGGTACGGATGAACCGGTTTGCAAGGCAGAAATAGAGACACAGATGTAGAGAACAAACGTATGTACACCAAGGGGGTAAAGAGGGGGTGGGGGTGGTGGTGGGATGAACTGGGAGATTGGGATTGACATGTATACACTAATATGTATATAATAGATAACTAATAAGAACCTGCTGTATCAAAATTAAATTAAATTAAAAAATGTTTTGAAAAGCAGTAGCTTGAAGTATTATATCTCATAATGGAATATACATTTAAATAGAGATCCCAAGGATCAAAGCCATAAAGCCGGACAAATGAAGCTTTGAATCAGGTAACCAGTTAGGAGGTATTTAGAGGAGACCTGCAGAAAACAACTTCTATAGGTGAGGGGAAAAAATTAATATTGAATGCATTTGCAAAAGTCATCAGGGCTCTGTACATAAGAGGATTGTTCCTTTATCTTATCAATAAGTGTTTACTGGGCTTCCCTGGTGGCGCAGTGGTTGAGAGTCTGCCTGCCAATGCAGGGGACACGGGTTCGAGCCCTGGTCTGGGAAGATCCCACATGCCATGGAGCAGCTGGGCCCGTGAGCCACAACTACTGAGCCTGCGCGTCTGGAGCCTGTGCTCCGCAACAAGAGAGGCCCGCGCACCGCGATGAAGAGTGACCCCTGCTTGCCGCAACTAGAGAAAGCCCTCGCACAGAAATGAAGACCCAACACAGCTAAAATAAATAAATAAATTTATTTTAAAAAAAAGTGTTTACTGAGCTCCAGTATGTCCCTAGTGAACACATATGGGGAATGCAATGATGAATAAGATAGAGGTCCAAGCCTGAAATTATTTAAAATCTACAGAGGAAGAATACAGTCTGATAGTACGAGAGGTCTAAGCAGAGGGAAGAACAGGAGGACAGGAAACTGATGAATTTCCGTTTGTGGGAGTTTGGGTGGGATGGAAGAGTAAAAGGGTGGGTTCTAGAATTTTTCACAAAGGAGAAGTCTAAGCAGGTTGTTTCTCTGTCCCAGTCAATTTACAGAAAACCATAAGAAGTGGGCCACTTCACCTGTGATATACATCTCAAAGCCTAGTCAATAAATACAACTCTTTTTATTTAGACTTTCATGGTAGTATGTCTCTTTAATAACTACTGGCAAACTTATATTTTAAAACCTGTGTCATCAGGAAGCTGTCATGTGAATCATAAGGCACATTCAAGGAAGAGAAGAGATATCCCATTTGAACATGATAGGCTGAAGTCCTTCGATGGCACTAGCCTGCAAGAACGGTGGCACAGTTCTAGCTGGGAGGGCCTGCTGACTTGTGCTCTCCCCAGAGAGGTTGTGGCAACAGTTCTTAGCTGTGGAAACACTGAAAAGGGCTAAAATGGTTTATTTCTCCAATATGCCTATTACAAACAGCATTCCTTCCCCTGGCAAGGCTAGTTAAACAGAGTGGTTTTGTTCTCAGCAGGACAACATACAGATATCATAAGCTTTCTTTGGCACATTTTTATTAACATCAAAAGCCTCCAGCAGCTTCTGGAACTCATCTTCCCAGAGTAATTTATGAGTTCTTTCACTTGCTTTTTCATCCTTCCCTAGGAGCTCTCAAGCATTCAAGTTGTTACCCACAGCTTACCCACCACTCTCTATTTTAACAAAGAGATGAGAGAAAATAAGACATGAGGAGTATTTTTGACTCTTACTCCTTTGCATTAAATAAGCGCCAGGGCTCGATTTTTGCCTAACTCCTTTGTTACAGGAATTTGGCTCCATCACTGTTCTTGTTTCTGTGTCTGAATCTTTGTCCTCCTGTATCCTCAACATGGTTTTCTGCCCACACAAACGGGTTCACATTTTGCTTTATGATACCACTCATTTGAAACCTTGAACAGAGCCCCAATGTTTATTCGCTTAACAATTACTTAAACACTTCAACCCAGGCATTGTGCTTGGTGCTTGGGCTATAACCATGAACAAGACAGGGTTCCTGCCTTCAAGGGGCTTGCAATCCCATCTAGAGGGAGGCATAAAACAATTAATTATAAGATGATTTGAAAAGGGCAATGAGAGATGATAGAGACGATAAGCTTTGAGGGGTTCATTCCATGTGTTCTTCACCTTTGCTCTAAGAAAGTATACTCCCTAATAAAGAAGTAGCATACAAGCCCCTTGCCTCTGCCACTACTTTCTGGGGAATGAAATTCAAAAACTGGCCCTCAGAATGGGATATTGGGATGCATTTCTCCCTGTTCGTATAGATATTAGGACACCATCATTAGTGAGGCAGTGATAACATTTGGCATACGGTGGCATCACAATTATTAAAGCTTTCATTTATGGTAAATTGGAATGCAATTAAGGCAAAAAGGTAGGCATCAGGATATATGCCAGCTGTGTCACTTGAAAGGCATGGGCCAGGGATCATTTTAAGGAGCTTGAAGTGGACTGGCTTATTTTAACTGTAATGGAAGCCTTGTAAGAGGAAAATTGTAAGCTAAGCGCATCTTACTGCCTATGTAGGCAAAATATGAAATGCTACTTTGGCAGATTTTGCAAATTTTAGGAAGAATATGATCACTTGCAGCTGCTGACTATAACTATGAAGTTAGACCAGGATCTTACTCAAGTTCTCAGCCCTGTAAAGGGGGCTGATCTTGGGACACCAAGTGATCATGAGATTGAAAGAGTGCATCATGATCTGGGAATTGTGAAATCCACAAAACGTATGGTTAAGCGGGCACAGTGGCGATCTATAGGACTAAAATAAAGTTATGTATTTGGGATTAGGTTGGAACAGATCTAGAAGGGAGAAGTACATTATACAAACAGTAAGACAGATAACTTGTCAACAATTGCTATTACACTGTGATCACTCTTCTTCAACTCATACTTATAGCTAGTGGAGGTAAGGGTTCCTTTCAGCCAAATGGCAGAAGAAAGAATTTGGGCCCAGTTCATAGACTACATTTGGCTGAAGTTTGCTCCTTGTCAAAAATGGACAACTGGTGCATCACAGCCCCATTTGTGGTGGCCTTATAGTACTTTGGTGATGGAGATGCAGTGGTCAGTGCTTCAGTTGTGTACTATTGTCTAATTTGTATAGGAGGAGATGTGACCGGAGATAGCCATCCTCTTGCTGGCACAATTGACCCATGAAAGAGTTTATGCAATAAACTCAAGAAAAAGGGCTTATTTTTTCACTCCTGAAATTTACACTTTCCAGCAACAGAGATTGGCACAAAGCCCTCTAATTATCTTCTTTTCTTGAGAAAAATAGCCAGCCACTTGGTGACAGGTGGATTTTATCAAACACTTTATACTCTGGAGGAGAAAGAGATTTTTCCTTACTGGAATTAACAGTTATTCCATCTATATGTTCATCTCTCTTACCCGCAGTGCCCATGCCAAGAAAATATCTAGGGTCTCAGAAGTCTTTACCAGTAATTGAAAGGAGACCTTGCACCAACAAGTTGTAGTTGAATGGAATATCAATTATATTACTTATATATAATCACTGAGTCTTAATGTCTTGGTAGCTTATTTGCCTCTGCCTATATGATCTTACCTTGCATTATAGCTCTGAATTGCACAATCATTCCACTTAGCTCTTGGCCTATACAATGCTAATATCCAGTATGATTCCATCTCCTTGGCTTATACTTATGCTTGTGAATATTTTTAACATTCTAATATTACTTCATAAGAACTGACTCTTGAGTTTATTTTAGCCCTGTGATCTTTTACTCTATATTACTACAAGCTAATAGTTTAGATATTTCAAGTAATGTTATAAATATATTAAATATTCTGCTTCCATTTTGAAAACAAAATATAGTTTCCTCATCTGTAAAATGGGGATAGTGTTTATTGCTGTAGAGATTAAATGAGATAATACATATTATTTCTCAGAAGTATGCCTGGCATATAGGAAGCACTTGTAAATATTTATATTATTATTAATATGTGTATCATTCATAAGGAACTCAAAATATGAATACTTGTATATGTACCAGAAAAAGTAAATGAATAACAATGAACTTCAACTTTGATTTATTCACTGAGATTGAGTTACAGTAACCACTAGATAGCTTATGGGTATAGGTAGATGATGGATAAATAGATAGGTAGATGATAGATAGGTAGATAGGCAGTTCAATAGAAAGCATGCCTAGCTTTCTATTGAACTGTTATGAACTTTAGATTTAGAACTTCTTAACTGCTGCTAATTTTTTTTATCGGGTACCTCATGGAAATGAATCACAATTCAGCTGAACATGTGGTAAGATGTCAGCCTCAGTATGATTCCTAATCAGATGAAGTAACTTCTAGTTTTCCTGCCAAGAGGAGCCCTTACCTTTTTAAGAACATCACTTAATCATCATGGTACAGGTTATAGATCACTTTTCTTCCATGCAAGTAGTAGACTTCCAAGTTGAAAAAGGAATTGCTGTATACATGTTTTATGGCTTAACATTATCATATACCAAAGGACATATTTTGCTCTAAACTCTTTCTAATTGATAGGTGCATGCAGAAAGGTATTAAATCTTTTAATATCCTAGAGTATTCTTCAATTTCTCATGCTTTCAAGACTTTACATGTATTATTCCTGTAATATTTTTAACTTTTTTGAAGACTCAGCTCAAATTTCACTTCCCTGTGAATATAAGTCCAAATTAAAAACTAAAATTTAAAATCTTTGAAAAACTCTTGCACAATCTGCCCTTAACTCCAACTTCTGACCTCTCTACCCCTCAACCCCTCATACCATCATATCTTTACCCAAATATCACCTCAAAGAGTCCTTCCCCAGACACCATTAACATTAGTTTCCTGTAGCTGCTATAACAAATTAGCACAAACTAGGTGCATTAAAACGATAAAAATTTATTCCCACGTAGTTCTGGAGGCCCAATAATTCCAGAGTAAGTTTCAATGGACCAAAATCAAAGTTTTTGCAGGGTCACATTCCTGCTGGAAGCTCTGGGGGGAATCTTTTCCTTGCTTCTTCCACCTTCTGGTGACTGGCAGCATTCCTTGGCTTGTGGCCAAAAATGTCCAGTCTTTGAAGCCACCATTTTCAAAATTTTCTCTGCCCCATCTTCCCATTGCCTTCTCCTTTGTGTGTGTTCAGTTTCCTGTGGCCTAGCTTTTTTTTTTTTTTTTTTTTTTTGGCAACACTGCACGGCATGTGGGATCTTAGTTCCCCAACCAGGGATCAAACCTGCTCCCTTTGCACTGGAAGCGTGAAGTCTTAACCACTGGACCACCAAGGAAATCCTTTGCCGCCTTGCTTTTATTAGAATATTTGTAAATACTTTTAGGGCCCATCCAGATAATCCAGAATAATCTTCCCATCTCCGGTTCCTTGATCACATCTGCAAAGTCTTTGTCATGTAGAATAACATTTACAAATTCCATCAGTTAGGACTTAATATCTATGTGGATGATTACTCAACCTACTATACCATTAAAAGAAAAAAAATTATGACCTGGATTACCACCAGTGCTTGCTGACACTCCATATGCCCCTTCTTTGCTTTATTCTCCTCCAAAGAAATTAGAGCTAACCAATATGCCTTATATTTTACTTATTAATCTGTTTTTTTTTTACTCCATTAGAATGTCAGCTCCATGAAATTAGGAATTTGTGTCCATTTTTAAACTATCATAGAATAATACTTGTCACTTAATAGTTTCTCAAACATATTTGTTGAAGAATGAAGGACACAAAGAAGGAATAAATAAATGAATAATTATTTTATGAAGTTTACACCTTTATTTTTAGCTATAGAGCATTAGATTAGACCCTATAAGTGAATGCTACAATAGTAAATTTTCTAGCCTTAGAATTGTTCCAAAATGTCTTGTACAACTCTTTTCTGGGAGTATTCTCAAGGGATTTGTATGCCCAATAATGGTTAGATAAGATATATATACCTTCCAAATCTAACTGAAATTATTTGAATCGGTAACACAATGTTAAGGCATTTAACATTCTTATTAAAGTTTTTTTTTTTAATTTTTTTAAAATTAATTAATTAATTTATTTATGGCTGTGTTAGGTCTTCATTTCTGTGCGAGGGCTTTCTCTAGTTGTGGCAAGCGGGGGCCACTCTTCATCGCGGTGCGCGGGCCTTTCACTATCGCGGCCTCACTTGTTGCAGAGCACAGGCTCCAGACGCGCAGGCTCAGTAGTTGTGGCTCACGGGCCCAGCTGCTCCATGGCATGTGGGATCTTCCCAGACCAGGGCTCGAACCCGTGTCCCCTGCATTGGCAGGCAGACTCTCAACCACTGCGCCACCAGGGAAGCCCTAGGCATTTAACATTCTTAAGATCACAAAAGGTTTCTTCTTTCCCTTTCATCTAGGTGTTATCACTCTAGAGAGTGATATTCTGTGGCTCCTGATTCACTAACTCCCCTTATAAAATCAGTTATTTTTCTGTTTTCAGTAGTATTCAATGCAGAGGGAGAGAGAGTGAGAGAGAGAACAAGAGAAGATTTTCTAAGGATTAACATTTAATTTATTATTAAATGGTGCCAAGCATGTTAGATGTCTGCACTGGGTTTGATGGGAAAGAAGAGCCAGGATGGCCCAATGCCAGATGTTAGAGCCCAGGCAGTGTGAGGAATGCAATCCTTTAGGAGAAATGTCTGGTAGTCCATGTCAGAGTTGAACAACTGGGCCTCTGAGCACAAGATACAAGAGCTTGAGGGTGGTGAGTAAAGTGTTTATGTAGGGTGAGGGTACCCAAGTGAGGGAGACAAAGCTTGAGTTAAGTGAAAAGGGCATTTAGGTGGGAAGGAAGCCAGTATGGAAGTCAGAGTCCAAGTAGAATAAAGAGAGTTTCTTTGAAGTGGAGTTGCCTGACACAGATTGTTAGAACACAGACAAGTGAGGAGGGTGTCAACACTTGGGTCTTGGTGTGGATTGTCAAAGCCCGAAGATAAAAAGGTTTTGCAAGCAACAGAGGGGCAGTACGCATATATTAGGCATACCTATATTAATGTTGCTATAGATCAGTTATTGGGGTTCATGTCCAAATTACACAGAAATATACACATTTAAATTTCAAGTTCACTACGGAATTTTATAATGCATCTGTAACATAGAATAATAATAATACAGAATAATATTTTCCTCTCCATTTGATCATGAAACATGAATGGTTGAGTTTTAGACTAGTTTTAATTATTCAGTGTTTCTAAAATATGTCTAAGTCATCAGTCAGCTATTTGGTAATAGGACACAAAGTTCATAGTCCTGGGCATTGATGTAACCATGAAACCCTGGGCAATAGAAATAAGTTAATGAAGAAAAAGAGAATTAAAGGAAAATAGAAAAGCTCATATGACATCTATGGCATCCATGAAGGTGAATGACTCAGATACTCAGATATTCCATCAAAAAGTAAATTGATATTCAGCTTCAAGAAGTGCAAATAGCTCACTCCTTAAACTGGGGCACATTCAGGGTCTGCTTCAGCTTGCAAGCCAAAGACATGTTTGTCACACATAGGTCTAAATCAGTAACCAAACTGGGAATGTAATGGGCTTGATAAGAGAGGAAAGAGGCTATATATCAAAATAGCTGCCAACATTAACTAATATTAATATAATTTAGTAAATTATATTAAATGAAAATAAAAACTTCAATTAAAAATCACAGTTTTTCAGAATGCATAAAAAATATGATACAACTATATCCTGTCTATAAGAGACACACTTTAGATTCAAAGACACAAATTGTTAAAAATTAAAGTAAAAGAAAAGAATATACCATGCAAGCAGCTACCTGAAAGAACAGAAGTAACTATGCTAATATCAGACAAAATGGACTTTAAGACAAAATTGGTTACTAGAGACAAAAAAGTACATTTTATAATAAGAGCTTCAGTTCTTCAGGAGGATATATACCAACTATAAATATATGCACCAAACAAAAGAGTACCAAAATACATAAGCAAAAACTGACAGAACTGAAGGTAGAAGCAAGCAATTTAACATTATAATTGGAGATTAACAATTGTAGTTGATGACTGCAATACCCCACTTTCAATAACAGATAGAATAGGCAGAAGATAAACAAGGATGAAGAAAACTTGAACATTATAAACAAAGGAGAACTAATGGACATTTACAGAACACTCTACCCAACAATAGCAGATATATATTCTTCTCAAGAACACAAGGAATATTCTCAAAAATAAACCATGTGTGGAATTATACAACAAGCTTCAATACATTTAAAATAATTTAAATCATACAAAAAATATTCTCTGACTGCAATGAATTTAAATTGGATATCAAAAACAGATGAAAATTTGTGAAATTCACAAATATATGGAAATTAAACAAAATATTTCCAAATAATCAATAGATCAAAGAACAAATCATGAGGGGAATTAGAAAATAAAACAAAAACACAGCATACCAAGACTTATGAGATGCAAAAGCAGGGCTCATAGGACAATTCAAACCTGTAAATGTCTATATTCAAAAATAAAGAAGATATCAAGTCAATAAAAAACCTTCCACCTTTTGTCAGGAATGCCATGTTAGTTTAATATCCAAAAATCTACCACTTTAATATACCATATTAAAATATAAAGGACAGGAGAGGGAGGGAAGATGGCGGAAGAGTAAGACGCGGAGATCACATTCCTTCCCACAGATACAGTAGAAATACACCTACACGTGGAACTGCTCCTACAGAACACCCACTGAACGCTGGCAGAAAACGTCCGACCTCCAAAAAGGCAAGAAACTCCCCCCGTACTTGGGTAGGGCAAAAGAAAAAAGAAATAACAGAGACAAAAGAATAGGGACGGCACCTGCACCAGTGGGAGGGAGCCGTGAAGGAGGAAAGGTTTCCACGCACTAGGAGCCCCTTCGCGGGCGGAGACTGCGGGGGGCGGAGGGGGGAAGCTTCAGAGCCACGGAGGAGAGCGCAGCCACAGAGGTGCGGAGGGCAAAGCGGAGAGATTCCCGCACAGAGGCTCGGCGCCGAGCAGCACTCACCAGCCCGAGAGGCTTGTCTGCTCCCCCGCCGGGGCGGGCAGGGCTGGGAGCTGAGGCTCGGGCTTCGGTCGGATGGCAGGGAGAGGACTGGGGCTGGCGGCGTGAACACAGCCTGAAGGGGTTAGCGCACCACAGCTAGCCAGGAGGGAGTCCGGGGAAAAAGTCTGCAGCTGCCGAAGAGGCAAGAGACTTTTTCTTGCCTCTTTGTTTCGCGGCGGGCAAGGAGAGGGGATTCAGAGCGCCGCCTAAACGAACTCCAGAGAAGGGCGCGAGCCGCAGCTATCAGCGCGGATCCCACAGCAACAGGGGCGCAGAGGGAAAATCGGAGAGACTCCCGCACAGAGGCTCGGCGCCGAGCGGCGCTCACCAGCCCGAGAGGCTTGTCTGCTCCCCCGCCGGGGCGGGCAGGGCTGGGAGCTGAGGCTCGGGCTTCGGTCGGATCGCAGGGAGAGGACTGGGGCTGGTGGCGTGAACACAGCCTGAAGGGGTTGGTGCACCACAGCTAGCCGGGAGGGAGACCAGGAAAAGGTCTGCAGCTGCCGAAGAGGCAAGAGACTTTTTCTTGCCTCTTTGTTTCGCTGCGCGCAAGGAGAGGGGATTCAGAGCGCCGCCTAAACGAACTCCAGAGAAGGGCGCAAGCCACGGCGATCAGCGCGGACCCCAGAGACGGGCGTGAGACGCTGGGGCTGCTGCTGCCGCCTCCAAAAAGCCTGTGTGCGAGCACAGGTCACTCTCCACACCTCCCCTCCCGGGAGCCTGTGCAGCCCGTCACTGCCAGGGTCCCGGGATCCGGGGACAACATCCCCGGGAGAACGCACTGCGCGCCTCAGGCTGGTGCAACGTCACGCCGGCCTCTGACGCCGCAGGCTCGCCCCGCCTCCTCCGTACCGCTCCCTCCCCGCGGCCTGGGTGAGCCAGAGCCCCCGAAGCAGCTGCTCCTTTAACCCGTCCTGTCTGGGCGGGGAACAGACGCCCTCAGGCGACCTACACGCAGAGGCGGGTCCAAATCCAAAGCTGAACCCCAGGAGCTGTGCGAACAGGGAAGAGAAGGGGAAATCTCTCCCAGCAGCCTCGGGAGCAGCGGATTAAAGCTCCACAGACAACTTGATGTACCTGCATCTGTGGAATACCTGAATAGACAACGAATCATCCCAAATTCAGGAGGTGGACTCTGGGAGCAGGAGATATTAATTTTTCCCCTTTTCCTTTTTTTACCGTGTGGACGAAAGGCTCTTGGTGCTCCAGCCAGGCATCAGGGCCGTGCCTCTGAGATGGGAGAGCCAACTTCAGAACACTGGTCCACAAGAGACCTCCCAGCTCCACGTAATACCAAACGGCAAAAATCTCCCAGAGATCTCCATCTCAACATCAAGACCCAGCTTCACTCAACGACCAGCAAGCTACAGTGCTGGACATCCTATGCCAAACAACTAGCTAGACAGGAACACAACCCCATCCATTGGCAGAGAGGCTGCCTAAAATCATAATAAGGCCACAGACACCACAAAATACACCACCAGACGTGGACGTGCCCACCAGAAAGACAAGATCCAGCCTCATCCACCAGAACTCAGGCACTAGTTCCCTCCACCAGGAAGCCTACACAACCCACTGAACCAACCTTAGCCGCTGGGGACAGATACCAAAAACAACGGGAACTACGAACCTGCAGCCTGTGAAAAGGAGACCCCAAACACAGTAAGATAGGCAAAATGAGACGACAGAAAAACACACAGCAGATGAAGGAGCAGGCTCAAAACACACTGGACTTAACAAATGAAGAGGAAATAGGTAGTCTACCTGAAAAAGAATTCAGAATAATGATAGTAAGGATGATCCAAAATCTTGGAAATAGAATAGACAAAATGCAAGAAACATTTAACAAGGATGTAGAAGAACTAAAGAGGAACCAAGCAATGATGAAAAACACAATAAATGAAATTAAAAATACTCTAGATGGGATCAATAGTAGAATAACTGAGGCAGAAGAAAGGATAAGTGACCTGGAAGATAAAATGGTGGAAATAACTACTACAGAGCAGGATAAAGAAAAAAGAATGAAAAGAACTGAGGACAGTCTCAGGGACCTCTGGGACAACATTAAACGTGCCAACATTCGAATTATAGGGGTACCAGAAGAAGAAGAGAAAAAGAAAGGGACTGAGAAAATTTTTGAAGAGATTATAGTTGAAAACTTCCCTAATATGGGAAAGGAAATAGTTAATCAAGTCCTGGAAGCACAGAGAGTCCCATACAGGATAAACCCAAGGAGGAACACGCCAAGACACATATTAATCAAACTGTCAAAAATTAAATATAAGGAAAACATATTAAAGGCAGCAAGGGAAAAAAAACAAATAACACACAAGGGAATCCCCATAAGGTTAACATCTGATCTCTCAGCAGAAACTCTGCAAGCCAGAAGGGAGTGGCAGGATATACTTAAAGTCATGAAGGAGAAAAACCTACAACCAAGATTACTCTACCCAGCAAGGATCTCATTCAGATTCGATGGAGAAATTAAAACCTTTACAGACAAGCAAAAGCTGAGAGAGTTCAGCACCACCAAACCAGCTTTACAACAAATGCTAAAGGAAATTCTCTAGGCAAGAAACACAAGAGAAGGAAAACACCTACAATAACAAACCCAATACATTTAAGAAAATGGGAATAGGAACATACATATCGATAATTACCTTGAATGTAAATGGATTAAATGCTCCCACCAAAAGACACAGGCTGGCTGAATGGATACAAAAACAAGACCCATACATATGCTGTCTACAAGAGACCCACTTCAGACCTAGGGACACATACAGACTGAAAGTGAGGGGATGGAAAAAGATATTCCATGCAAATGGAAATCAAAAGAAAGCTGGAGTAGCAATTCTCATATCAGACAAAATAGACTTTAAAATAAAGACTATTACAAGAGACAAAGAAGGACACTATATAATGATCAAGGGATCGATCCAAGAGGAAGGTATAACAATTGTAAATATTTATGCACCCAACATAGGAGCACCTCAATACATAAGGCAAATACTAACAGCCATGAAAGGGGAAATTGACAGCAACACAATCATAGTAGGGGACTTTAACACCCCACTTTCACCAATGGACAGATCATCCAAAATGAAAATAAATAAGGAAACACAAGCTTTAAATGATACATTAAACAAGATGGATTTAATTGATATTTATAGGACATTCCACCCAAAAACAACAGAATACACATTTTTCTCAAGTGCTCATGGAACATTCTCCAGGATAGATCATATCTTGGGTCACAAATCAAGCCTTGGTAAATTTAAGAAAATTGAAATCGTATCAAGTATCTTTTCCGACCACAACGCTATGAGACTAGATATCAATTACAGGAAAAGATCTGTAAAAAATACAAACACATGGAGGCTACACAATACATTACTTAATAACGAACTGATTACTGAAGAAATCAAAGGGGAAATCAAAAAATACCTAGAAACAAATGACAATGGAGACACGACGACCCAAAACCTATGGGACACAGCAAAAGCAGTGCTAAGAGGGAAGTTTATAGCAATACAAGCCTACCTCAAGAAACAGGAAACATCTCGAATAAACAACCTAACCTTGCACCTAAAGCAATTAGAGAAAGAAGAACAAAAAAACCCCAAAGCCAGCAGAAGGAAAGAAATTATAAAGATCAGGTCAGAAATAAATGAAAAAGAAATGAAGGAAACAATAGCAAAAATCAATGAAACTAAAAGCTGGTTCTTTGAGAAGATAAACAAAATTGATAAACCATTAGCCAGACTCATCAAGAGAAAAAGGGAGAAGACTCAGATCAATAGAATTAGAAATGAAAAAGGAGAAGTAACCACTGACGCTGCAGAAATACAAAAGATCATGAGAGATTACTACAAGCAACTATATGCCAATAAAATGGACAACCTGGAAGAAATGGACAGATTCTTAGAAATGCACAAACTGCCGAGACTGAACCAGGAAGAAATAGAAAATATGAACAGACCAATCACAAGCACTGAAATTGAAACTGTGATTAAAAACCTTCCAACAAACAAAAGCCCAGGACCAGATGGCTTCACAGGCGAATTCTATCAAACATTTAGAGAAGAGCTAACACCTATCCTTCTCAAACTCTTCCAAAATATTGCAGAGGGAGGAACACTCCCAAACTCATTCTACGAGGCCACCATCACCCTGATACCAAAACCAGACAAAGATGTCACAAAGAAAGAAAACTACAGGCCAATATCACTGATGAACATAGATGCAAAAATCCTCAACAAAATACTAGCAAACAGAATCCAACAGCACATTAAAAGGATCATACACCATGATCAAGTGGGGTTTATCCCAGGAATGCAAGGATTCTTCAATATACGCAAATCAATCAATGTGATACACCATATTAACAAATTGAAGGAGAAAAACCATATGATCATCTCAATAGATGCAGAGAAAGCTTTTGACAAAATTCAACACCCATTTATGATAAAAGCCCTGCAGAAAGTAGGCATAGAGGGAACTTTCCTCAACATAATAAAGGCCATATATGACAAACCCACAGCCAACATTGTCCTCAATGGTGAAAAACTGAAACCGTTTCCACTAAGATCAGGAACAAGACAAGGTTGCCCACTCTCACCACTATTATTCAACATAGTTCTGGAAGTCCTAGCCACAGCAATCAGAGAAGACAAAGAAATAAAAGGAATCCAAATCGGAAAAGAAGAAGTAAAGCTGTCACTATTTGCAGATGACATGATACTATACATAGAGAATCCTAAAGATGCTACCAGAAAACTCCTAGAGCTAATCAATGAATTTGGTAAAGTAGCAGGATACAAAATTAATGCACAGAAATCTCTTGCATTTCTATACACTAATGACGAAAAATCTGAAAGTGAAATTAAGAAAACACTCCCATTTACCACTGCAACAAAAAGAATAAAATATCTAGGAATAAACCTACCTAAGGAGACAAAAGACCTGTATGCAGAAAATTATAAGACACTGATGAAAGAAATTAAAGATGATACAAATAGATGGAGAGATATACCATGTTCCTGGATTGGAAGAATCAACATTGTGAAAATGTCTCTACTACCCAAAGCAATCTACAGATTCAATGCAATCCCTATCAAACTACCACTGGCATTTTTCACAGAACTAGAACAAAAAATTTCACAATTTGTATGGAAACACAAAAGACCCCGAATAGCCAAAGCAATCTTGAGAACGAAAAATGGAGCTGGGGGAATCAGGCTCCCTGACTTCAGACTATATTACAAAGCTTCAGTAATCAAGACAGTTTGGTATTGGCACAAAAACAGAAATATAGATCAATGGAACAGGATAGAAAGCCCAGAGATAAACCCACACACATATGGTCAACTTATCTTTGATAAAGGAGGCAAGCATATACAGTGGAGAAAAGACAGCCTCTTCAATAAGTGGTGCTGGGAAAATTGGACAGGAACATGTAAAAGTATGAAATTAGAACACTCCCTGACACCATGCACAAAAATAAACTCAAAATGGATTAAAGACCTAAGTGTAAGGGCAGACACTATCAAACTCTTAGAGGAAAACATAGGCAGAACACTCTATGACATACATCACAGCAAGATTCTTTCTGACCCAGCTCCCAGAGAAATGGAAATAAGAACACAAATAAACAAATGGGACCTAATGAAACTGAAAAGCTTTTGCACAGCAAAGGAAACCATAAACAAGACCAAAAGACAACCCTCAGAATGGGAGAAAATATTTGCAAATGAAGCAACTGACAAAGGATTAATCTCCAAGATTTACAAGCAGCTCATGCAGCTCAATAACAAAAAAACAAACAACCCAATCCAAAAATGGGCAGAAGATCTAAATAGACATTTCTCCAAAGAAGATATACAGATGGCCTACAGACACATGAAAGAATGCTCAACATCATTAATCATTAGAGAAATGCAAATCAAAACTACAATGAGATATCATCTCACACCGGTCAGAATGGCCATCATCAAAAAATCTAGAAACAATAAATGCTGGAGAGGGTGTGGAGGAAAGGGAACACTCTTGCACTGTTGGTGGGAATGTAAATTGATACAGCCACTATGGAGAACAGTATGGAGGTTCCTTAAAAAACTACAAATAGAACTACCATACGACCCAGCAATCCCACTACTGGGCATATACCCTGAGAAAACCATAGGTCAAAAAGAGTCATGTACCAAAATGTTCATTGCAGCTCTATTTACAATAGCCAGGACATGGAAGCAACCTAAATGTCCATCGACAGATGAATGGATAAAGAAGATGTGGCACATATATACAATGGAATATTACTCAGCCATAAAAAGAAATGAAATGGAGGTATTTGTAATGAGGTGGATGGAGTTAGAGTCTGTCATACAGAGTGAAGTAAGTCAGAAAGAGAAAAACAAATACAGTATGCTAACACATATATATGGAATCTAAGGGAAAAAACAAAACAAAAAAAAGGCCATGAAGAACCTAGTGGCAAGACGGGAATAAAGACACAGACCTACTAGAGAATGGACTTGAGGATATGGGGAGGGGGTGGGGTGAGATGTGACAGGGTAAGAGAGTGTCATGGACATATATACACTACCAAATGTAAAATAGATAGCTAGTGGGAAGCAGCCACATAGCACAGGGAGATCAGCTCGGTGCTTTGTGACCACCTAGAGGGGTGGGATGGGGAGGGTGGGAGGGAGGGAGATGCAAGAGGGAAGAGAAATGGGAACATATTGTATATGTATAACAGATTCACTTTGTTATAAAGCAGATGCTAACACACTATTGTAAGGCAATTATACTTCAATAAA
Organism: Balaenoptera acutorostrata; assembly: GCF_949987535.1. Classification (NCBI taxonomy): domain Eukaryota; kingdom Metazoa; phylum Chordata; class Mammalia; order Artiodactyla; family Balaenopteridae; genus Balaenoptera; species Balaenoptera acutorostrata. Next base: position 86,728,230 of record NC_080068.1, read on the forward strand.
GATGTTTGAAAAAAAAAAAAAAAAATATAAAGGACAAAACCACATCTTAATAGATGTATAAAAAGTGTTTGACAATATTCAACAGTCTTTCATGATTCAAAACACTCAACAACATAAGATAGGAAGGAACTTCTTCAACTTGACAAAGGGCATCTATAAAAACAAAAAAAAAACCAAACATACACACAGCTAACATCATCAGTCTTTCACTGATATTTTCCTTAAGATTAGGGGAAGATATTTCTATCTAACATTTTACTGGAAGTAAGAAATAAAAGGCATTCACATTGGAATTTAAGAAGTAAAGCTACTTCTATTTGAACACAGCAAGATCTTGTATATAGAAAAATTAAGGAGTCCATCAAAAAACTCTTGTAACTAATAAAATAGTTTACCCATGTGGCAGGATACAATATACAAAAAACAATTTTATTTATAAACACTAGCAATGAACAATCCAAAGTGAATTTGTTTTTAAATCCCATTTACAATAACATCCAAAAAGAAAAGTACAAGACTTGTGCACTAAACACTACAAAAAATTATCAAAAGAAATCACAGACTATCTAAATAGATGAAATCACATCCTGTAGTCATGAACTGAAAGATTTAACCCCTATCAAAATTCCAGTTTTTTTCAGAAACTGAAAAGTTGATATTAAAATTCATATAGAAATACAAGGGACTCAGAATAACCAAAACAATTTTTAAAGAAAAAGTTAAAAAAAACCCCAAAGTTACAAGACTCACATTTCCTGAGTTCAAAACTTACTATAGAGCTAAAGTAATGAAGACAGTTTGGTAGTGGATAAGGATAAGGATAACATAATTGTAAATCATACATGTGTTTATCTAGGAGCTAGACAGAGTGTCTAGTATCCAAAATATATTACAAACTCTTACAATAAAAACTCTTACAATAAAAAGACAAATGACCCAATTAAAAAAATGGGAAAATGATCTAAATAGATGTTTCCCCAAACAAGTTATATAAATGGCCAATAGATACATGAAAAGATGCTTAGCATTATTAGTCATTACTGGAATGCAAATCAAAATCATAATGTAATACTTTACAACCACTAGGATGGCTAAAATAAAAAAGACATAAAATAAGATGTGTTTGTAAGGAAGTGGAAAACTTGGACACCCCCATACATTGCCTGTTACTTTGGAAAATAACCTGGCAGTTCCTCAAAATACTAAACACAGAGCCACTGTATGACCCAACAATTCTACTCATATATGTCTATATATACCCAAGATAAATGAAAACATATACCAACAAAAATCTTGTACATGATTGTTTATAACAGCATTTTTCTTAATAGCTCCAAAGGAGAAACCACATAAATATTCATCAACTAATGAACAAATAACAAAATTAGATGTATCCATACAATGGACTGTTATTCTCCAAAAAAAAAAAAAAAAAAAAAAAAAGAATACAGATATATGCTACAACAGTGATGAACTTTGTAAACGGCCAAATGAGAGAAGTGTGGTATAAAAGATTTTTTACTGCATAGTTCCATTTATGTGAGATGTCTAGAACTGGCAAATCTGTAGATACAGAAAATAGATTGGTGGTTCCCTGGGACTGGGGATCAGTGGAATGTGGATTGCTACTAATGGGTATGAGGTTTCTTCGGGAAATGTTGAAAATATTCTGAAAGTAGATTTTCGTGATGGTCGCACAAACCTGTGAATGTACTAAAAACCACTTAACTGTATACTTTAAGTGGGTGAATTTTGTGGTGGGTTTTGTGGTGTGTGAAATATATCTCAATAATGCTGTACAAAAAAATAACAAAAAAGAATTAACCAGCAAGTATTAGCCGGAGGTGGTTATACCTATTGGACTGAATTTTAAATGGGTTTGATCAAGGAGGTTGTAGCATAAGATTAAATAAGGGAAAGTTTATTTTTAAGGGACATCTTGACCATGAAGAAGCTGCATGCCAAACATGTCTAGGGAAGTGGATCTATGTGGCATAAGGCATGGTAGCCATGGAAGTGTACCAATGCAATCTTCCTTCAAGAGAGGACTTGCCATTCAGTTGCAAGGTGTGCTATTAGCTGAAAGAGTCTACCTAAATCACTTTTAGGATCCATCTTACCTTTGGAGCCAAGCCAATGACTGGTCATGATGTAGATACAAGAGTAGTCCATTGCTGCAGAACAGGGGTCTGACCTCATGGATAATCTTTGCCTTGGAGCTCCTGGTTGGGTTGTCCAATCTGTATAATGGCTGGAGATTCTCCCTGCTATATTCTTCTTTCCTCCTTTTCTTTTACAGTTGTCAGTTATGTATCGTATTCTGAATAATTTTCCTGTCCACTTCTGCCTTTATCTTTCACATGTGCTACCCTTAATAGACTATTTGCACACCTATCTTACCAGGTCCTTGTATAGAACCCAATGGACATATCATAAAATTTATCAAATTTGATTGTAATTATACATATATCTGACATATTTCTTTAAAAGAACCCCAAATTAAGGATAATCTTTTATCATAAAAACAAGTACATACCAATGCATTGAATTCAAAACTTTTAAAAGTATCATTGTTGGAAATCAATTTTGTAATGAAATTAACTATTTAATATAACTACCTAAGTGGTCATCTTAGCTTTTTCCACTCTCAATGGTATTATTTTTCTATTTTATTGACGATTCACAGAATTAAGGAATTTGGACACAGTTAAATTAGAGTTTGATTGAGTACTTCTGGCACTAAACTCGGAGCAGTTCACTTTCACTGTAGAAACAAAATAAATCATCTACCTTTAATTTAAAGAGTAACAATAACAACAACAACAGAAAAAAAAAAAACACTAAAGCAATACTATGATATTTCTAAAAGACAAATCTAGATTTTACTTGGACATGCCATAAAGAAGCATAATAAATTTCCCCTATTAGTTTATTGCTGTATAGCTTTCATATTTTAATTTCACAATGAAAATGTAAATTGTTATTTCCCTGATAAAGACATTGTGGCAGTGTTATATTAAAAGAGCATAATTTATAAAAAATAAATTGAGCATGCTTCCAATAGAAGAGTCAGTTTTGTTACCATTACATAAAAAAGAAGTCACAAGTTTTTTATTCTCTTGATTAAAAGTCAGCCATCCTCACTCTTTATCACATTTATAGCACAGTCTACTGGACTTTGGCAAAGCTGCTGTGATCACAAACTGTTTCTTGAATCAGAGGTAATGAGCAGACTTGTGTGCCAATTCTTGAACAATGAGTTTGGTTTTCTAGCATTTCTGGAAGAAATTGCCATTCTTTACCTTTTTTTTTTTTTTTTTTTTCAGCTCTTGTTCCTCTGTAGCATTCACAGAATACAGATTTTGACCATCTGGGGTCCACACATAGAACAGTATGAGGCATGACATGCCTGCTTGAAACACATTTACCTCCTGGTTTAGGAATGATAATAATAAAAATGTGTAAGACAGGATGTTATGGATTTAACTGTGTCTCCCCAAAAAAGGTACGTTGATGTCCTAATCCCCAGGACCTCAGGATGTGACCTTATTTGGAGATAAGATTTTTATAAAGGTAGTCAAGTTAAAGTGAAGTCATTAGGATGGTCTCTAATCCGATATAACTGGTGTCCTTTTTAAAGGAGAAATTTGGGCACTGAAACAAACACATGAGGGAAGATGATGCGAAGTCACAGAGAATGCCATATACAAGCCAAGGAATGCCTGAGGCTACCAAAAGTTAGGAGAGAGATTTAAAACCGATTTTCCCTAACAGTCCTTAGAAGGAGCCAACCTGCTGATACCTGAATCTCAGATTTAGTTTTCAGAATTGTGAGACAATAAATTTCTGTTGTTTGTGTCACCCAGTTTGTGGTACTTTGTTATGGCAGTCCCAGGAAACTAATACACAGGCTAAGTTTTAATTCACTGTATGGCATAGGAACTTTATTTCAGGAAAAATTCATTTTTGGAAATACTTTACTATAATTCCCTTCAGCATGTATGGTTTTGAATAAGACCGCATTTCTATATTTGTCATGTACATTGACTTTCCCCATCTACTCCTAACATCTCCCCACTCCTCACAAAGCAATAAAGGGAACAGTGAATACGTAACATTTGAATAGGAATATGTTTTTTCATTAAAAATAAATAGTTGACAAGCACATTGAATCTAAAGAGCTCGTGTGGTAGGTAGCCTTCAAGATGGCACCCTATGGTCCCTGCCTCATAGCATCCATGCTTTTATTTAACCTCCTTTTGAGTATGGGCTCAATTCAATGACTTGTCTCAAAAGAATAGAATACGGCGGGAGTGTTGGGACATTGCATTGAAGTTTAGATCATAAAGATTGTGACTTCTATTTTCGATGCTCTTATGCGCTCTCTCTTTGGATTGTTCACCCTGGGAGAACCTACCATGTTGTTAAGAACCCTATGCAAAGGCCCCTGCATGATGGGGAAAAACTGAGGTCTTAGTTTAGTAGTCCATGAGGAATTGAATCCTGCAACAACAGCTGCCTGAGAGCTGATATTCAGCTCATCAAGTTCTGAGATAAAACTGTAACCCCGGCCAACACCCTGGCAATAAACTTGTAGGAGACCTTGAACTCCACAGAAGCACCCCACTAAGTGCCTCCCATATTTTTGATCCACAGACTATATGAAATAATAAATGGTTGTCATTTCAACTCCTAAATTTTGGAGTGATTTGTTACACACAAATATATAAATAATATAAATTATTATAAGGGCTATAATAATTATTAAGCATTTTTCTCCCTTTGCATGATTGTCATTATATTTAGATCATTATATTATTTTTGAGATTTTATGGAAAATGTAAGTGATGATAATTCTGAGAGTAAAAAGAAATGTGTTGAAGAGGACTGAGAGGACTGTGTTTTCACAACTGCTTCTACCAAGTGAGATTTGCTTTAGAAACACATTTGCAAAGCTTCATCATAAATGCAAAGCATTTAGAATAACCTGCAAGCATATTCTATTTTCTAACACATACCTTGATTTGATTTCTCTCAGGTACTGAAAAGTTAATCTGTTAATTTCTGTTGCTGGTATTATTATTAACGAAATTGTATTCTTACCCAATACATGCTATTAAGATATTAATAATGTTTTATTTGGTGAAAGGACTCTATAATGCTATTAATAAGAAGATTAGACAATTTTATAAGGAAATTATTGAGCACAAAGAAATGTGGCACTGGTCAATGAAAGACTCATCCAAAAAAAGAAGCATTGTTTCTCTTGTACACTTATTGGGGGATAACAGATTTTACCGGTTAACAGATGAAATAAATATGTGTTTTATTATTCAATCAAAATAGCATAATGAATGTGTTAGTTTTCTATTATTGTTGTAAAAATTTACCACAAATTTAGTGGCTTAAAACAACACTAATATATTATCTTAAGGTTCTAGAGGTCAGGAATGTGACATGGGTCTCACAGGACAAAAATCAAGGTCTTTGTAGAGTGTGTTTCTCTCTGGAGACTTTAGGGGGACACTCCATTTCCATGCCCTTTTCAGCGTCTAAAAGCTGCCTGCATTTCTTGGTTTCCAGTCTTCAAAGCTAGCAATGATATAGGTCCAGTGGTTCACACATCACCTCTCTCTGACCCGTTTTCTGTCGTCACATCTACATCTGACCACAACTGGGGAAGTTCTCTGCTCCTAAGGACTAATGTAATTAGAATAGGCTTACATGGATAATCCAGGGTAATTTTGCCATTTTAAGATCTGTAACCTTAATCACATCTACAAAGTCTCTTTACCATGTATGGTGATATATCCACATGTTCCAGGAAATACAGCCCTTATTCTGCCTAGTAGATTATAATAGTAGACGTTGGTATTTGGTTAATAAATAATGCATTAAAAACTATAAAACTGTGTTGAATTCTGAAATTTCACATCAACGCATATACTCAAGAATGTAAAGAAATATGTAAAGATTTAGGCATGTCTACATTTAAAAATAAAATAAAATTTAATATCACATCAAACAAATTTAAGCATGTGTTCCATTTCAAAAATAAAACTTAATATCACATCAAACAAATTTCATTTTAAATGAAAGTGCAATACTTTAGATTAGAGAAAGTAAGTTCTAATAAAATAGACTGAATTCCCAGAAACCTTACTAGATTAAAATAAAAACATTGCTATATTATAAATCATTTTAGACATAGCTGGTAGCTGAATTTTCTGTTTCTCTGTTCACTGGAAATCACAAAGATAATCATATTGATCAACATTTAAGTCTGTACTTTTAAGAAGAATAACTGATTTAGTAAAATTAAAAAGGGAATTAGTAACATATAAAAACCATACCATTAAAAATTATAACATGGAAATGGAAGTAATAATACAAACCATTGTAAATAAGTGTATAAGTGAAGTTAACAGCCTATTGTCCATTTTTCAGGTAATGCTTTTTAGCCCATTAATATTATAGCAATGTAAGTTTGAGACAGATCTGCTAATTTCTCAATATATCCACTATGCAATATTCACACTGTAAACTTTGGTTTCTTGTAGTTCTCCATGTAAAAATATAAGTTGAGCCACAAGCAAATATAATTTTCTTTACAGAAGGTGACAGGTATTGAGGAGGTGACATCAAACACTTTATTACATTTAATAAGTCAGCCTTAGAAAACACAGCTCTAATTACATCAAGGCTGCTTACAAACTATCACTCTTATCTTTTGCTCCAAATAAATGGAAGTACTTACTATTCCCAGGACATATTTTGAAAAGTGCATGAATTCAAACTATACTTCCCCACCAAGAAATATTTCATTATAATTTTAATCAAGATAACATAAATCCCAAATCCATCAATATCATTATGAGAATCACCACAACAAAATTTGAATTTTATTTTTTGTTTGTGAAAATATGTAACATATTTGTGCTGTTTTAATCAATTGATTACTAACAATGAGTTATTTAGTTATTCTATGCAGAAGGAAATAAAATAACACTTGGAGAAAATGGTAACTATTACTAAAAGAAAATTAATTATATATGCACTGCAGAGAAGCATAAAAGGTTGATTAATAAGAGATCTTTAAACACAAATTTAAGACTAAATTTTGTGAGAAAAATGGAGGGAAAAAACTAGTTAAAAGAGAAAAGATAAAGAGGTAACACTTCTAAATTTTAAGGGAGATATTTTTTATATTTCTGAAAGGAGAGAGAAGGAATCAAATTAATGTCATTTATATTCTATTGGCTAGAGTTGAAGAATGATGTAACATTTTATTTGAAATGTCAATATTGACAAATTCTAAAAATTGCATCATTTGAAACTCTTTAAACATATGATTTAAAAATATATATGACAAGTTCAAAATGCTCAAGGAGGTTACATAGTTTTTCAAACTTTTTCAAAAAGTTTTAAGATTATTACTCTGAACTATAATTCAGACTCAGTTTTGAGTCATTAGTTACAGATCTCCAACTCTCATGATAAGTTTTCCAGTGAAGTCTCTAAATCTTATTCTGCAGCTGCAAATCAGTTGAAATCATATCACCGTTAACCCTCAAGATAACATTAAGATCTACTGATCTCAATTTTTATTTTTATTTTTTGAGTAGCTCTAACTATTTGTAAGAATAGATATTTCATGAATTTTATTTTTTCTTAGAGGTCTTTGAAAGAACAATGATTACTTATTTTTAATAAAATAAAATTAAATTAAATCTATCTTGCAATTACCATAAGATTCACTACACCTTGTATAAATCTGATACATTATGAGATCTTAGTGATATTGTTTCTATACGTTGAAACATTTTTTTCTATTTTATCATCTTATTTGCTATTTAAACTGTTAATCATTACTGTTAATCATTAGTGTTATTATTTAATGACACTCATAAATTAATCCCAGTTGTGTTAAAATAGACTAAGACAATATGGAAACAGAATGATGGAGCCCCTTAAAGAATGACACAGTAGTGAAATAAATAATCACTAATTCAACTTTTTTTAGTGTTGTTATTGCATAGACTAAAGTATTGCATAAGCTTTCAAGAACCTATAAAAAAGAAAAAGACTGGAAGCACCATATTTGTGGTCTGCTTTTCAACATTCTTTGAACAAAGTTAAAATTCACAATTTGTTATTTACTGATCTTAAAGTTAAAGAAAACTACAATTATCAATATAAGATATTTTACAATAATTAGATGAATCAGAAAATGAATGCAAAAGACAACACTGAGTCTAGACTCTGAGGATGGTGAAATCAGTTGTATAAGTCAAATTTCAGACCATGTCCTTTTCAATGATGGTATCCTGCATGGATTTTCTCAAACTCAACAAATGACATGTAAAAATATATGTCTAAAAGCAAAAAGAAAATATGTCATTCTTTTTAGGGTCATTCAACAGGAAGAACTTCATCACAATTGCTTGGATCATCCCATTTTGTTAAAATAAAACGGGACAGCACTTTTTCATCTTCTTCATGAAATTTTAATGAAAATTTTATGATGAAAATATGATGTTGTTTTCCATTCTTTTATGATGTCTGTGCCAAAATTTATTTGATAAAGATTGTAAGTGGACCAATGCTGAAGTTAAGAGAGTATACAAACAGACAAGCAGGAAATAGATCATTTTAAAATGAAATAATTAATTGGTTAGCTCATTTAAGTACTTTCTATAAATCTATAAATCAAAATGTTTTGCAGTTATGGAACAAAGATGGCATGTTCTGTGCAACAAAATTATCAGCTATCCAAGGTTTCAAAATATTTGTCAAGTATAAAGGTGTATGTGTCAAGATGTGATGTTTATTGTCTTGATTTATAACTTTTAAATATTAAGACATATGCTAGTAGGCTTTTATTTGTTCTTTAAGATTCACAAATGTTAGGTGAAAACTTGGTTGAAAAATCATAATACGTACATCAAAAAATATTTAATTTCTAAAAACTCTCCAGAAAGTGGGCTTAGAGGGAACTTACCTCAATATAATAAAGGCCATATATGACAAACCTACAGCTAACATCATACTCAATGATGAAAAGCTGAAAGCATGTCCTCTAAGTTCAAGAAAAAAACAAGAATGTCCACTTTCACCACTTTTATTCAACATAGATTTGGAAGTCCTAACCACAGCAATCAGAGAAGAAAAAGAAATAAAAGGAATCCAAGTTAGAAAAGAAGAAGTAAAACTGTCACTGTTTGCAGATGACATGATACTATACTCAGAAAATCCTAAAGATGCTGCCAAAAAACTACTACAGCTCATCAATGAATTTGATAAATTTGCAGTATACAAAATTAATATACAGAAATCTCTTGCATTCCTATACACTAACAACAAAAGATCAGAAAGAGAGTTTAAGGAAACAATCCAATTTACCATTGCATCAAAAAGAATAAAATACCTAGGAATAAACCTACCTAAAGAGGCAGAAGAACTGTACTCAAAAAGCTATAAGATATGGATGAAAGAAATCAAAGATAACACAAACAGATGGAGAGATATACCATGTTCTTGGATGGGAAGAATTAATATTGTGAAAATGACTGTACTACCCAAACCAATCTACAGATTCAATGCAATCCCTATCAAACTACCAATGGCATTTTTCACAGAATTAGAACAAAAAATTGTACAATTTGTATGGAAAAACAAAAGACCACAAATAGCCAAAACAATCCTGAGAAAGAAAAACAGAGCTGGAAGAATCAGGCTCCATGATCTCAGACTATACTACAAAGTGACAGTCATCAAAACACTATGGTACTGGCACAAACACAGAAATAAAGATCAGTGAAACAGGATAGAAAGTCCAGAGATAAACCCATGCACTTAGGGTCACCTAATCTATGACAAAGGAGGCAAGAATATACAGGAGAAAAGACAGTCTCTTCACTAATTGGTGCTGGGAAAACTGGAGAATACACCCTAACACCATACACAAAAATAAACTCAAAATGGATTAAAGACCTAAATGTAAGGCGAGATACTATAAAACTTTTAGAGGAAAAGAGGGAAACACTCTCTGACATAAATCACAGCAAGATTTTTTAGATCCACCTCCTAGAATAAAGAAAATAAAAACAAAGTAAAAAAATAAAAACAAATGGGAACTAATTAAACTTAAAAGCTTTTGCACAGCAAAGGATACTATTAACAAAACAAAAAGGAAACTGTCAGAATGGGAGAAAATGTTTGCAAATGAAGCAACTGACAAGGGATTAATCTCCAAAATATATAAACAGCTCATGAAGCTCAATATCAAATAAACAAACAACCCAATCAAAACATGGGTGGAAGATCTAAATAGACGTTTCTCCAAAGAAGACATACAGATCGTTAAAAAGCACATGAAAAAGTTCTCAGCATCACTAATTATTAGAGAAATACAAATCAAAACTACAGTGAGGTATCACCTCACACCAGTCAGAATGGCCATCATCAAAACGTCTACAAACAATAAATGATAGAGAGGGTATGGAGAAAAGGCCACCCTCCTACACTGTTGGTGGGAATGCAAACTGATACAGCCACTATGAAGAACAGTATGAAGGTTCCTTAAAAAATGGAAAATAGCACTGCCATATGATCCAGCAATCCCACTCCTGGGCATATCTCCAGAGAAAACCATAATTCTAAAAGATACATGCACCACAATGTTCATTGCAGCACTATTCACAATAGCCAGGACATGGAAACAACCTAAATGTCCATCAACAGAGGAATGGATAAAGAAGATGTGGTACATATATACAATGGAATATTACTCAGCCATAAAAAAGAATGAAATAGTGCCATTTGCAGCAACATGGATGGACCTAAAGATTTTCATACTGAGTGAAGTAAGTCAGAAAGAGGAAGACAAATATCATATGATATTGCTTATATGTGGAATCTAATAAAAGGCTACAAATGAATTATCTACAAAACTGAAATAGAATTACAGATATAGAAAATAAACTTATGTTTACTTGGGGGTAAGGGCAGGAGAGGGATAAATTGGAAGATTGGGATTGACACATACACACTACTATATATAAAATAAGTAACTAATAAGAACCTACTGTATAGCTCAAGGAATTCTACTCAATATTCTGTAATGGCCTATATGGGAAAAGAATCTAAAAAAGAGTGGATATATGTATTTGTTTAACAGATACAAATGTATTTGTTCACTTTACTGTACACCTGAAACTAACACAACATTGTAAATCAATTATACCCTAAATTTTTTTTTTAATTAATTTCTTTCCATTAGCCTCTTGACACTGTGTAAATATATCTACCTTCTTCCCAGGGAACATTTCTGAAAAATACTTTGGCAGAGACAACCACAGCCTTCTTCCTAATCCATCTCTACCAAGTAATGGGTATTTATTTGCTTAAGTAAGATAGGCTCTTGAAAGTATGTTTTAGGGAGGAAAAGAAGTTCTATTCCTTTTCCAAAATGATCACAAGTAACCTCTTAGGGGGAAAAATTACTGGTGGCATCTCCCTTAAAAAAAAAAGCTGTTGCACAAAGCAGCTTGGTAGAGAAGACTGGTGGAAGAGACTGAGGCAAGAAATCAGAGAGGAAGCAAAAGCAAGAGAGGAAAAAATAGAGGAAGGCAAAAAGGGAGCAGCTAAAAGATTAGATCCTTAACACTAAACTTATTCATGCCATGAAATTACTAAATAATGTTGAACAAAATAATTCACTTTTGAACTTCTCTGATCCACTAAAAAAATAAATAAATAACATATCTTCAAAGAGTAGAGACCAAGATTTAGAATTAAGGATCTTGGATTTCCAGCCCTGCAGTGATATGTCTGACCTTGGAACATGTCATTTTAATTCTGTAAGACTCAATTTATATTCCTGTTTCTTAAAAAAATAAATGCTGATAAAAGCAATGTGTGCTTATTCTGGCAAGTTCTGAAAATGAATAATGGTATAAAAAGAAAATATAAATCACCTACCCAAAAATAACCACTATTAATATTTTGATATATTCCTTCCATTCTTTCCTTCTAATGAATGTGCCTGTTTACACCCTTTTCTTCCACTTAAACTTGTGAGCCTTTTCTCATCTATTAACTATTCTTTTAGAGTACCATTTTTTATTATATGAATAAATATGCCAACACATATTCTGTAATGTATTTATCCTTTCTCATATTTTGGACATTTAGATGGCTTCCAAATTTTTTACTATTATATATAATAGTCAGATGAAAATCTCTATACATAAATCATCGAGTTTATGACTACTTACTTAGGCTATATTCCATAAAAAGGGGATGAGAGGGTCATAAAGTGTGACCTTTCTAACAAGCTCTTGATAGGAATTCCCAAATTGCTTAAGCTTCAGTTTATTGGTAAAATAAGAAGCTTGCATTAGATGATTTCAGAGGTGCTTCTCTCAGCTGTACAATTATATGACTCAGTGTCTTTTAGTCAGCTTACTATGGACTTCACATTAAAAAGTCTATGATTCATTAATCATGTAATGTTCTCTGACAAAATAATAATACCTCAAAAACAATATTGCATCACTGTTATCTATATATTTTTATGCAGTGGACTGGGAGCTTGACTTGTTAGTCTCCCAAAAGTTTACTTTGAGCCAAGGATTCAGGTGTAAATGGTTTATTAGGGAAATCTTTCCAGGAAAAATTAGTAAAGGTATGGAAGAAGCAAGATAGGGCATATGGAAAAGCCAAACAAAGGTGACATTGCAGGTCAAGTCCCTGGCTCTGTCTAACCTCACTGTCTGCTAGAAAACTTCATTAATAGTGCTCTATTCATTGCTTTCCCTTTCTCTCCAACTTCAGTTTTGTTCAGGCTCCAGCTACACTAACTCTTCTTTCACTTCCTCAAATATTCTAAACTCTCTCCTGCCTCAGGCCCTTTGCATATGCTATGCCCTCTCTCTGGGGTCCTCATTTACCTAATTTCTCTCTGTAGTAGATGCTCACTGCCATGGGGTCTTTTTTGTGTTTACCTCATAATACTGAACATATTTCAATAACTTGTCTACCTACCTCCTTTTGTTTGGGGTTTTAACTTCTTATTTAGAAATAAAATTCATTAAAAAGTTGTAAGAAACAGCCACTTTGGGACAGTTTGGCAGTTTTTTATAGAACTAAACATACTCTTACCATATGATCCAGCAATCATACTCTTTGGTATTTACCCAAAGGAGTTGAAAATTTGTGTTTATGCAAAACCAGCACACAGATGTTCATAGCAGCTTTATTCATATTTGTCAAAACTTGAAAGCAACCAAGATGTTTTTCAGTAGGTGAATAGATAAATAAATTAAGGCATATCTAGACAATGGAGTATTATTCAGCTTTAAAAAGAAAGGAGGGGGGACCTTCAAGATAGCAGAGGAGTAAAACGTGGAGATCACCTTCCTCCCCACAAATACATCAAAATTACATCTACATGTGGAACAACTCCCACAGAATACCCACTGAACGCTGGCAGAAGACCTCAGACCTCCCAAAAGGCAAGAAACTCCCCATGTACCTGGGTAGGGCAAAAGAAAAAAGAAAAAGCAGAGGCAAAAGAATAGAGACGGGACCTGCACCTCTGGGAGGAAGCTGTAAAGGAGGAAAAGTTTCCACACAATAGGAAGCCCCTTCACTGGTGGAGAAAGGAGTGGGGACTGGCAGGGAAGCTTCAGAGCCATGGAGGAGAGCGCAGCAACAGGGGTGCAGAAGGCAAAGCAGAGAGATTCCCACACAGAGGATTGGTGCGGAGCAGCACTCACCAGCCTGAGAGGCTTGTCTGCTCACTCACCAGGGTGGGTGGAGCATGGAGGCTGAGGCTCAGGCTTCAGAGTTCAGATCCCAGGGACAGGACTGAGGTTGGCTGTGTGAACACAGCCTGAAGGGGGCTAGTGCACCACAGCTAGTCTGGAGAGAGTCTGGGAAAAAGTCTGGACCTGCCTAACAGGCAAGAGACCACTGTTTTGGGGTGCATGAGGAGAGGGGATTCGGACCACTACCTAAATGAGCTCCAGAGATGGGCAGGAAATGCTAAGGCTGCTGCTGCAGCCACCAAGGAGCCTGTGTGCAAGCACAGGTCACTATCCACACTTCCCATCCTGGTAGCCTTTGCAGCCCACCACTGCCAGGGTCCTGTGTTCCGGGGACAACTTCCCGGGGAGAACACACGGCACACCTCAGGCTGTTGCAACGTCATGCCAGCCTCTGTTGCCACAGGCTTGCCCCACATTCTGTACCCCGCCCTCCCCCTCCTGCCTGAGTGAGCCAGAGCCCCCTAATCAGATGCTCCTTTAACCCTCTCCTGTCTGGGTGAAGAACAGATGCCAGAGGGCAACATACATGCAGAGGTGGAGACAAATCCAAAGCTGAAACACAGGTGCTGTGTGAACAGAGAAAGGGAAATTTCTCCATGCAGCCTCAGGAGCAGCAGATTAAATCTCCACAACCAACTTGATGTACCCTGCATCTGTGGAATACATGAATAGACAATGAAAAATCATGAAATTGAGGTGGTAGACTTTGGGAGCAACTGTAGACTTGGGGTTTGCTGTACGTGGCTGACTAGTTTCTGATTTATATGTTTATCTTAGTTTAGTTTTCAGTGCTTGTTGTAATTGGTGGATTTGTTTACTGGTTTGGTTGCTCTCTTCTTTTTTATTACTTTTTAATTTTAATAATATATTTTTTTATTTTATATTTTAATAACTTTTCTTTTCTTTTCTTTCTTTCTTTATCTTCTCCCTTTTCTTCTGAGCTGTGTGGCTGACAGGATCTTGGTGCTCCAGCCGAGTATCAGGCCTGAGCCTTGGATGTGGGAGAGCTGAGTTCACGACATTGGACCACCAGAGAAATCCTGGTCCCACGTAATATCAATCAACGAGAGCTCTCCCAGAGATCTCTGTCTCAACGATGAGATCCAGCTCCACTCAATGACCAACAAGCTCCAGTGCTGGGTACCCTATGCCAAACAACTAGCAAGACAGGAACACAACCCCACCTATTAGGAGAGGGACTGCCTAAAATCATACTAAGTTCACAAACACACCAAAACACACCACTGGACGCTGTCCTGCCTACCAGAAAGACAAGATACAGCCTCATCCACCAGAACACAGGAACTAGTCCCCTCCACCAGGAAGCCTACACAACCTACTGATTGAACATTACCCACTGGAGGCAGACACCAAAAACAATGGGAACTACAAACCTGCAGCCTGCAAAAAGGAGAACCCAAACACAGTAAGTTAAGCAAAATGAGAAGACAGAGAAATACACAGCAGATGAAGGAGCAAGGTAAAACCCACCAGACCAAAACAAATGAAGAGGAAATAGGCAGTCTACCTGAAAAAGAATTCCGAGTAATGATAGTAAATATGATCCAAAGTCTTGGAAACAGAATGGAGAAAATACAAGAAAGGTTTAACAAGGACCTAGAAGAACTAAAGAGCAAACAAACAATGATGAACAACACAATAAATGAAATTAAAAATTCTCTAGAGGGAATCAATAGCAGAATAACTGAGGCAGAAGAACAGATAAGTGATCTGGAAGATAAAGTAGTGGAAATAAGTGCCACAGAGCAGAATAAAGAAAAAAGAATGAAAAGAATTGAGGACAATCTCAGAGACCTCTGGGACAACATAAAAGGCACCAACATTAGAATTATAGGGGTCCCAGAAGAAGAAGAGAAAAAGAGAAGGACTGAGAAAATATTTGCAGAGATTATAGCTGAAAATTTCCCTAATATGGGAAAGGAAATATATAATCAAGTCCAGGAAGCACAGAGAGTCCCATACAGGATAAATCCAAGGAGAAACATGCCAAGATATATATTAATCAATCTAACAAAAATTAAATACAAAGCAAAAATATTAAAAGCATCAAGGGAAAAGCAACAAATAATATACAAGGGAATCCCCATAAGGTTGACAGCTGATCTCTCAGCAGAAACTCTGCAAGCCAGAAGGAGTGGCAGGACATATTTAAAGTGATGAGAGGGAAAAAACTACAACCAAGATTACTGTACCCAGCAAGGATCTTGTTCAGATTCGATAGAGAAATTAAAACTTTTAGAGACAAGCAAAACTTAAGAGAATTCAGCACCACCAAACCAGCTTTACAACAAATGCTAAAGGAACTTCTCTAGCCAGGAAACATAAGAGAAAGAAAAGACCTCCAAAAACAAACTCAAAACAATTAAGAAAATGGTAACAGGAACATACATACCAATAATTACCTTAAATGTAAATGTATTAAATGCTCCCACCAAAAGACATAGACTGGCTGAATGGATACAAAAACAAGACCCATATATATGTCCTCAAGAGACCCATATCAGACCTAGGGACACAGAGAGACTGAAAGTGAGGGGATGGAAAAAGATATTCCATACAAATGGAAATCAAAAGAAAGCTGGAGTAGCAATTCTCTTATCAGACAAAATAGAGTTTAAAATAAAGACTATTACAAGAGAAAAAGAAGGACACTACATAAAGATCAAGGGATCAATCCAAGAAGAAGATATAACAATTGTAAATATTTATGCACCCAACATAGGAGCACCTGAATACATAAGGAAAATGCTAACAGCCATAAAAGGGGAAATCGACAGTAACACAATCATAGTAGGGGACTTTAACACCCCACTTTCACCAATGGACAGATCATCCAAAATGAAAATAAATAAGGAAACACAAGGTTTAATGATACATTAAAAAAAGATGGACTTAATTGATATTTATAGGACATTCCATTCAAAAACAACAGAATACACTTTCTTCTCAAGTGCTCAAGGAACATTCTCCAGGATACATCATATCTTGGATCACAAATCAAGCTCTGGTAAATTGAAGAAAATTAAAATCGCATCAAGTATCTTTTCTGACCACAACGTTATGAGACTAGATATCAATTACAGGAAAAAAACTGTAAAAAATACAAACACATGAAGGCTCAACAATACACTACTAAATAACCAAGAGGTCACTGAGGAAGTCAAAAAATACCTAGAAACAAATGACAATGAAAACCCAATGAACCAAAACCTGTGGAATGTAGCAAAACAGTTCTAGGAGGGAAGTTCATAGCAATACAATCCTACCTCAATAAACAAGAAACATCTCAAACAACTTAACTTTACACCTAAAGCAGTTAGAGAAAGAACAACAAACAAAACCCAATGTTAGCAGAAGGAAAGAAATCATAAAGATCAGAGCAGAAATAAATGAAAAAGAAATGAAGGCAATGATAGCAAAGACCAATAAAACTAAAAGCTGGTTCTTTGAGAAGATAAACAAAATTGATAAACCATTAGCCACACTCATCAAGAGAAAAAGGGAGAAGTCTCAGCTCAACAGAATTAGAAATGCAAAAGGAGACGTAACAACTGACATTGCAGAAATACAAATCATCATGAGAGATTACCACAAGCAACTATATGCCAATACAATGGGCAACCTGGAAGAAATGGACAAATTCTTAGAAAAACACAACCTTCCGAGACTGAACAGAAAGAAATAGAAAATTTGAACAGACCAATCACAAACATTGAAATTGAAACTGTGATTAAAAATCTTCCAACAAAGAAAAGCCCAGGGCCAGATGGCGTCACAGGTGAATTCTATGAAATATTTAGAGAAGAGCTACCAACTATGCTTCTCAAATTTTTCCAAAATATAGCAGAGGGAGGAACACTCCCAAACTCATTTTATGAGACCACCATCACCCTGATGCCAAAACCAGACAGATATGTCACAAATAAAGAAAATTACAGGCCAGTATCACTGATGAACATAGGTACAAAAATCCTCAACAAAATGCTAGCAAACAGAATCCAACAGCACATTAAAAGGATCATACACCATGATCAACTGGGGTTTATCCCAGGAATACAAGGGTTCCTCAATATATGCAAGTCAATCAATGTGATACACCATATTAACAAACTGAAGGATAAAAACGATATGATCATCTCAATAGATGAAGAAAAACTTTCAACAAAATTCAACACCTATTTATGTTAAAAAATCTCCAGAAAATAGGCATAGAGGGAAGTTACCTCAACATAATAAAGGACATATATGACAAACCCATAGCCAACATCATTCTCAATGGTGAAAATATGAAACCATTTCCTATAAGATCAGGAACAAGACAAGTTTGCCCACTCTCACCACTATTACTTAACATAGTTTTGGAAATTTTAGACACAGCAATAAGAGGAAGGAAGAGAAATAAAAGGAATCCAAGTTGGAAAAAAGGAAGTAAAGTTGTCACTGTTTGCAGATGACATGATACTATACATAGAGAATCCTAAAGACTCTACTAGAAAACTACTAGAGCTAACCAATGAATTTGGTAAAGTAGCAAGATACAAAATTAATGCACAGAAATCTCTTGCATTCCTATACACTAATGATGAAAATTATGAAAGAGAAATTAAGGAAACACTGCCATTTACCATTACAACAAAAAGAATAAAATACCTAGGAGTAAACCTATCTAAGGAGACAAAAGACCTGTATGCAGAAAACTATAAGAAAATGATGAAAGATATTAAAGATGATGCAAACAGATGGAGAGATATACCATGTTCTTGGATTGGAAGTATCAACATTGTGAAAATGACTATACTACCCAAAGCAATCTACAGATTCAATGCAGTCTCTATAAAATTGCCAATGGCATTTTTCACAGAACTAGAACAAAAAATTTCACAATTTGTATGGAAACACCAAAGACCCCGAATAGCCAGAGCAATCTTGAGAAAGAAAAACGGAGCTGGAAGAATCAGGCTCCCTGACTTCAGGCTATACTACAAAGCTACAGTTATCAAGACAGGATGGTACTGGTGCAAAAACAGACATATAGATCTATGGAACAGGTTAGAAAGCCCAGAGATAAACCCACGCACATATGGTCACCTTATCTTTGATAAAGGACGCAAGAATATACAATGGAGAAAAGACAGCTTCTTCAATAAGTGGTGCTGGGAAAACTGGACAGCTACATGTAAAAGAATGAAATTAGAACACTCCCTAACACCATACACAAAAATAAACTGAAAATGGATTAAAGACTTAAATGTAAGGCCAAACACTGTAAAACTCTTAGAGGAAAACTTAGGCAGAAGGCTCTACTACATAAATCACAGCAAGATCCTTTTTGACCCACCTCCTAGAGAAATGGATGTAGAAACAAAAATAAACAAATGGGACCTAATGAAACTTAAAAGCTTTTGCACGGCAAAGTAAACCATAAACAAGATGAAAAGACAGCCCTCAGAATGGGAGAAAATATTTGCAAATGAAGCAACTGACAAAGGATTAATCTCCAAAATATACAAGCAGCTCATGCAGCTCAATATCAAAAAAACAAACAACCCAATCCAAAAATGGGCAGAAGATCAAAATAGACATTTCTCCATAGAAGATATACAGATTGCCAACAAACACATGAAAGAATGTTCAACATCACTAATCATTAGAGAAATGCAAATCAATTACAATGAGGTATCACCTCACACCAGTCAGAATGGCCATCATCAAAAAATCTACAAACAATAAATGCTGGAGAGGGTGTGGAGAAAAGGGAACCCTCTTGCACTGTTGGTGGGAATGTAAATTGATACAGCCACTATGGAGAACAGTATGGAGGTTTCTTAAAATCTAAAAATACAATTACCATATGACCCAGCAATCCCACTACTGGGCATATACCCTGAGAAAACCATAATTCAAAAAGAGTCATGTACCACGTGTTCATTGCAGCTCTATTTACAATAGCCAGGACATGGAAGCAACCTAAGTGTCCATTGACAGATGAATGGATAAAGAAGATGTGGCACATATATACAATGGAATATTACTCAGCCATAAAAATAAACAAAATTGAATTATTTGTAGCGAGGTAGATGGACCTAGAAACTGTCATACAGAGTGAAGTAAGTCAGAAAGAGAAAAACAAATACCGTATGCTAACATATATATATGGAATGTAAAAAAATTTTTCTGAAGAACCTAGGGGCAGGACAGGAATAAAGACGCAGATATACAGAATGGACTTGAGGACACGGGAAGGGTGAAGGGTAAGCTGAGACGAAGTGAGAGGGTGACATGGATATATATACACTACCAAATGTAAAATAGTTACCTAGTGGGAAGCAGCCGCATAGCGCAGGGAGATCAACTCTCTCGGTGCTTTGTGACCACCTAGAAGGGTGGGATAGGGACTGTAGGAGGGACACACAGAAGGAGGGGATATGGGGATATATGTATACGTATAGCTGATTCACTTTGTTATACAGCAGCAACTAACACAACAATGTAAAGCAATTATACTCCAATAAAGATGTTTAAAAAAAAATCATACAAAGAAATGAGCTATCAAGCCATGAAAAAACATGGAGAAACCTTAAATTCAAGGTACGCAGTCAATCAGAAAAGGCTACAAACTGTATGATTCCAATTATATGACATTGTGGAAAAGGCAAAACTGTGGAGACTGTAAAAAGATTAGTGGTTGCCAGAAATTTGGGGAAACAGTGGGATGAACTGGCAGAGAATAGAGAATTTTTAGGTCAATGAACCTATTCTGTATGATAGTATTATGGTAGCTACATGTCCTACATTTGTCAACTCCATGGAATATAGCACCATGATTGAATGTAATATAAAGTAAATTCAGTGTAAAATCTGGAATTTGTGTGTTACCGATATGTCAATGTATTTCATCATTATAACAAATGTACCCCTCTGGTGGGGATGTTCATGGTGAAGGTTGTGTGTGTGTGGGGGGGGGGGGGTCGGGGAGTATATGGAAATTCTTTGTACTTTCTGCCCAATATTGCTATGAACTTAAAACTTCTCCAGAAAGTATACTCTATTTTTTTAAAAAGTTTGTTAGAATAGGAAAATGAATTTCCACATACCCTTTAACCAGATTCCCCAACTGTTAACATCTTCTCACATTTAATCTTATCATTCCCTCATCTACATTTACACCTAATATTTTTCTAAACCTTTTAAGAGTCACTGCTGACATGGTGCCCCATTATCCCTTCATAATTGAATGAATATTCCATAAAAAAGACACTTTCCTACATAACAACAGAACAATCAAATCAGGAAATTAACAAAGATATATTAACTATCAAATTCAGAGTCCATTCAAACTTACCTGTTTTTTTTTCCCCATAGGTCCAGGATCTAATCTATCATCACATGTTGCACCAGGATTTAATATCTCTTTAGTTTTATTCAATACAGAACAGGTTTTCACTCTTTCCTTTTCATTTGTTATCTTCACATTTTAAAAATGTACAGGTCAACAACTTTTTAGAATGTCCCTCAATTCAGGTTGATGTGATGTTTACTCAGAGTTATGTCCAGATCATGTATTTTTATCAGGAAAATCACTAAGGTGCTACTGAGTTGTTTTTAGTGAAGAGACACACGATGCTGATCTGTCCTACAACTGGTAATGTTAACTTTTATCCCCAGAGCAAGATAGTGTCTATAAAGTTTCTCCACTATAAAGTTAATAATTATTTTTTACTTATTAACTAATAAGTATTTGATAACTATTTTGTGAGGAAAAAATATATTTTTCTTCCTAAAATTTTTACTCCCTTCGTTTAATACCCATTGTTACTTGCCTGAAGCAATTATTACTGTGATAATTTCCAACAATTTCCTAATTTTGCCATTAGTTATATTTATTTATTGGTATTCCCTGTAAAGTAAAGCTTTCCCTTCTCCTTTTAAAATTTTATTTATATATTTATTCCTTTTTAAATATATATTAGTATGACATTAGAGATTCCTATTTTATCCAGTGAGTTATAATTTGTTACTATCTTGCTTTATTTTGATGCTTAAATTGGCCCAAATTTGGTCAGTGAGATTCCCTTCAAGCTGGTTTTTGTGTCTTTTTAATGTAATTTTTTGTGAGACCAATTCCTTAGCTTATGCTACTCTCCCTCTCTAGTTCTGAAACAACTGGTTCTCCAAAGAGTCTTGGTTTATTTTGGCAGAGAACAGCATTTAAAAGATAAGATCTAGGTGCTAATAGTGATCATTGCTACAGAGGGTTCATTTTTTTTTTTAATTAAAGTATAGTTGATATACAAGGTTGTGTTAGTTTCTGGTGTACAGCATATATATATATATATATATATATATATATATATATATATATATATATATATATATATTCTTTTTCATATCCTTTTCCATTATGGTTTATTACAGGATATTGAATATAGTTCCCTATGCTATACAATAGGACCTTGTTGTTTATCCATATGGAGGTTTCTTTGCTTCTAAGTTCTCCAGGTTGACAGAGCAAGAAAATACATATCCTAAATGCATACCTGTGCATGCGTGCGCACACACACTCACCCACACCTACATATTTATATCTATTTAGCTACTGATAGAGCCATCAAAAACCATGATTTCTCTTGGATACCTCCAATCCAAATTAAAAAAAAACAAGGCTTATTTTTGCCTCTCTTTTTCCCCCCCACATTTATGGAACCCTTCTTCCTTTCTGTGAGAAACCTGGCTTTACTTCTCTTTAATCATTCTACATATTTACTCAATACTTCTCCACCCATATAACCAATTTCCTAATCACATAGAGCTCTACCAGCCAAACTTTCTGCTCCAACCAAGAGTGGGCGGGGGACAGAAAGAGAAAGAAAGATTTTTCCCCTCCAAAGTGCATCCTTAACCAAGTTCATAGTAATTCACTAAATCAAAGAATAAACACCTTTACATATATTATAAAAATCCATCATTACTCTGTGATGGTTTCATCTAAAACAACTATATTTTTGTTAAAATTTTATGCAATAACCCAGTTTTCTAGTTGCATAACAGGTACTTAATAAATATTTATGGAATAGTTAATAGATTTAAAGTTCTGATTTGTATGTTTATACATTTTTTAACCACTTGTCTTACTTGTTTCCACCTTTTCCTATAATCAACTGTTTGCTTAATATTCCAATGAATTCCAATGATTTTATTGGAAACGGTGAATGCTTTTAAAGCATTTAATGGATTGCTGAAATGTCCTGCCAGTATGAAATGGAGCATCTCCTGAAACAACGAGGGTAAAAAAATCCTGGGGGAATTACAAAATAGTCTGGAAAAAAATAAATAGATAAATAGCCAAGATAAGTAATTGCTACCATATTCTGAGCACCTGCTCTCTAGTAAGTACTAAACTGGGCATTTTAGTTGTACATCCTCTGTACGGTAACTATTATTATGATTATTTAAATATAAAAACTACAGATAGAGATCTAATAACTTGTACAAGGTCACTCAGCAACTGAGGGACTGAAGCAGAATTCAAATACATCTAACTCCAAACCCTGTGCATTTAACATTCTTTTTGAAATAATAAGGACCAAAGTGCCAAATACTATTTGTCAGGCTGTGACAGGTACGATCTTGTCTGCATCTCCTTTTGGGCTCAAATCTCTACCATAATTAAAAAACCCTTTCTTCCTCAAGGCATGCAATGGAAAAAATCCTGGGTAAGCCTCATAGAGAAAAACATAATTCAGGTTATAAATTTAAACATGGTTGTAAGATTATTTGGAAAGACAGACATAAGGGAAAGCATTCAGAAAGAAAAGGCATCGTGCATTTTTAACAACTAAAAGTGCAGGGAGCTAAATGCTCTTGGCCCAGTCAGAGTCATGGCTTACTCTTCTCATTTAAACCATACAATTATTATGAAAATTGGAAAATCAGACTGGTATGGCTTTCATTTATTTATTTATGTAATGAAAGAGAGAGCATGAGAGAGAGAGAAAGAGAGATTCTATAGAAGTATAAAAACTATGATCCATCCACCCTGGACTCCTTTATGTTCAGATGGACCAAGCCCTTTCCAGCTTCAAGGTCTTTGAAAGTGCTGATCACACATCCCAGATCAATTCCTCTACTTCTGTATGATCATCTTCTTTATTTCATCTGGGTCCCAGAAATGACCATTTCTACAACTGGGCCTTCTCTTCAAAACCTATCAAAGGACAATCTCCTCCTTGCAAGTCCCTGTTAATTTATAAATGAAACTATGACATAAGACTTTGCTTGGTTTATTTATAGCGATTATCATATTCCATAGTGCTTTTTATTTTTTGCTTGTTTGTTTATCACTTATACCCATAGGTGCTCTCATGTTTTGAAATTATATATTTAGTTCCTCAGCACTTAGCATAATGTCTGGGATAGACAGCTAGATATATAGCTGGAGATATATAATAGATATATAAATATGACACTCAATAATTAATTATTGAGTTAATAAATTAAGTCTATTAATTCTTTGCTCTTATAAAGTTTCAAAAAGTATGAATATTAAATAAAGACTACTAGGTATACTCTTTGTATAAACACAAAATATTTTATGTCTGTGGACTAGGCATCATTTTTGGCATAATAAAATCAATGGAAAACATCTAATCAGAATTTTAAAAATTAACTTCTGAATTAATGCTATAAACTATCACATCTAGAAGAATAAGTTGTTTTTGTTTTCTGGCATATTTGTCATTTTTTTAGTATTTTAACTTAAAATGATATAAGAAAGTTATAGGCTAAAAGAAAATGAATCCATCTCAGGTCATGTCCTATGTAATATCCTGGTTACAAAGGCTGTGACTTCAACTGACAACTTCGAGTTATTGGTCTGAGAAATTTCATGATTAGGCAATGTCTGCAAGGGCTTATTACCATGATCCCTTAACATGAATACAAAAATAACTGTGGTATAGCTAGCTGTTGGTAATTTACTTGTTAAAATTGTGCAGGTCTGTAGCTCTGAAACCATAGTCAAGAGTAAATGGTGCACAATATAAAATCATAATTTGGGCAAAAGTTTATGAAACTCAAGATAATCCCTTTATTTAACCCTTTAAAATTAAGAACTTAGGGAATAATGCCAACAATGATATGTCAGAAAATGAAAAAAAATATATTTTCTCAGAATTCTATTTTGAAATGTTCTAGTATTTATTTTCTCAAAATACTATGTCATTTTTCTGATTTTCTAAAAATTGAAAGGCTAATAAGAATTAATGAAAATTTGAATAATGTATGCTATAAACAAACTTTCTATAGAAAATACTGTGGGGATCTATATAATCTAAATTTTTTTGACAATATAACCCATGTAGACCTAGTTGTCACTGTCTTCTACTTAGTTTATGATATAGGATATCACAGATTCCATTGACAATTTTTCAATAATTTCTTTGACATAAGCATTTTTTATAGATTGTGATTTCCCTCTGAAAATCTGATAGTATCAATCAATCAGGCTGATTTCAACTGCAAGTAATAGAAAACCATGACTTAACTAATTTAAACATTAATAACATTTATTATCTTACATTAAAAGAAGTTCAGAGCTATGTTAATTAAGCAGTTTACTAACATTATCAACGACTTAGGTTCTTTCTATTTGTCTTTATGCCAACCACATATGTTGGCTTAATCTAAAAATGTGTTCCATGCATGGTTACAAAATGGCTGCCATGGACCACGGTCCTGCTGTACTTAAAGCCTCATATCATATTTATACAAGTCATCCGGGCAGAATCCCTACACCCACATGACATTTACTAAATCTGATCCCATACTCACTCCTACACTAATCATTGGTAAGAGAAATATAATTAGCTGATTAGAATAGATCCATTGGAATTGACCCCTTAAAGAAGAACAGGGTCATGATCCAGTGGGGTAGATTCTTGAAAAAGTTCAGGGTTCTATAAACAAAAGATAATAGAGGAGACAGCTATTGGGTAGGCAACAAACTGCTTCAGTGACTCTTAAGTGAATACATACAACAACAAAAAGAAATTTGATATATCCCACATTCTAAAAAAACTGATGTAATTTGCTCTAAGTTAGTGACAGGGTTACTAAAATGAGATTTCACTGCTTTCCAGCCCTGAGTTTTCTCTCTGTTAATTTTCATCACTGGGTTTCTCCTGCAGGCAATAGCATTTTAAGCTGTACCCCACAGAAGTCAAGAATTGTCTTCAGTCTTCATTAACATGCAGTATGTATTTGAGTAGTTTTGTTATTCATATATTTTGCTGATATTTATACTCAGTTCATTATGAACTTTTATAGGTGAGGATGTATGATTTACAACATTTACTGTGGCTCTGTAATGCTTTTATTATGCAGGCACGGTTAAGGCAAAAAAAGTAGAGTACCACCTCACCTTGAGAGCCTCTTGCTGTCACTAAGGCTTTTATTAAATATTCTGTGGCCATGGTAGTTAGCGCCAGTGACATGATTCCCCTGCAGAACAAGATTCTGGGGGTTTGTTCACAACAGATGAGATGATACAATTCCCCTTTTCCCATTGTTGGATGTAGTGTTTCTGAAACCAGATCTGAAACATCAGAGGTTATTTTTGCTGAACATCACACACTAGCACATTTGTCCAGCTACAGTGAAAAACCCTTTAAGAATAAAGATATGCTTTATTCCAATGGCATTTCAGGAAATGAAATTCAAAATTTTTGGCACTGAGCTGTACTTTTTGGGAGTCGGCTTCTTCCAAATTTTCTTGCATCACATAAAAAAGGTCAACTGTGGGTAAAACTGGATGGCAGTCATTTATCATACTTCTCACTCTCTGCAGATCTTCTAATGGTTAACATAATCAAAAGGTTTTCGACTTAAACATTTGTCCCCTTCCTGGTTCTCAATGTTTCAATGCTATGTTACCATCTCTAAGCACAAAGAAAATTCTCTATGAAAGAGTATATTTACTGCAATCTTTTTTGTATTCAGTTTCATATATTTGCAAACCAATTTCATACAAACATACAGAACCTGAAACAAGAATTTTCATGCAGATATATTCCTAAAATGTTACATATATTTTTAAGACATTTTGTAGATTAAAGTTCGAAAGCTGTACACACCCTGAAACTCCAAGTAATAGACATTTCCCTTCTTAGTACCTCATCCATATTGTCTGAATTCTGTTCATCCTATCTACATTGAACTTTAAACAATATTTCATCTCTGCTTTTATGAAATAACAAAATATGGAAATGTCTTCCCCTCCATTCAGCTTTTTGACAATGGCTAACAGCAGTTTAGTTGATTTTCAGTTTAGTTCTGCAACCATTTATTGAGTGTATACTCAGAGCATGACATGGTATTAAGTATGCTGGGAAATACTAAAATGAGTAATAACAAGAAGCTTATGTTCCAAGAAGGGAGATAAAAAATAGACACATATGATTCACTTAAGTCTACAAAGGCAGCCTTTAATATGTGACATAAATGGTCTATGAATTGAAGATTCTCATCTCTACCACTCACTAGATGAATAATTACATGAAACACTTTGTTACTGTTTAATGGATCAAAGCATTTGTTTGGTTAGCATTGGGGGGGGAGGTGTCTGGCAAGTTGCTGTTAAAGCTAGGAAATGAGGAAGGTGATATTTCCCTTTGAGAATTAAATCTTGGTATAAAGCCAAGGGGAGAAATAGATTCCCTGAACAGTAGAACTTTGTTGAAAATGCTAATATACAAGTAAAGGATTTATTTTATCAAAAAGGGAAACCACAGAAAGAGTCAGAGACACTTCAGTTCAGTGCTTAATTCGACCATTGGCTAAGAGAGTGGATGTATTAGATTCATTACCCGTGGGAACTTGAATATTTTTCATTCTAATGTCCAGGTTATCACAAGGACAGAGCTGAATAGCAATCACAGGAGTCAATAAATACCATTTCCCACTTACTGACAAGACAGTACATATCATCAGATGGCTATGGCTAGTTAGCTTAACCTGATGCCATTAAACACTCAACACAACCAATTCCCCTCATTTTGAGTTTCTACTCAATATGTAGTTTTTAATTCCCATAAAAATCTACTTTCTAAGAAGTGTTCATTCTTCATTTTTTATATTTCTTATTTCTGTGTTCTTGAATTTTCATAGAAAATCAAAATTGATTACGTGGGCCTTCCGCATTGGCATTTGGTGACAAAAATATTTTGATCCATGCCGCAGCATTTTCATTCTGGTGTCTCTCTCAGTCTCACTATGCTTTTAGTTAAGTGTGATTCAACCACGTAGGGCCAAATTTCCCCTGCATACTGACTAAATTTTGTCTGGACTTTTAAAGAACCACATTTCATCAGCCTTTCCTAGGACCAATGACTAAGACCAATGCAGTGACTACCATTTGCAAATGGACTTCCCTCTCTACTGACCTCCCCAATTGGCAAGCTGCTACATTTATGGTTATTTGACTCCACCAGTTTTCACTTGCATCAGTTACAAAAGGACATATTTCATTATTAAACTTAGCCTAGCAAGTAAGTGAACTAGTTACATCAGTGAAAATACTAAAGCAAGAACATGTCTTCGTGCATTCCTGATATAAATATCTGTAATGTATATCCCATTAGGATATGTTTACCTTCATTTGTTGCAACATATTTATGTATCATTCATTCCATATGTGTACATAATTTATACATTATAATCACTGAGAATTTGATTAACCAAAAGTCAATTTTAAGGGAAAGTATTTGTGGAGACAACTTTAAATAAAATGTGAGAAAAACAAGACTAATGGCTGTTTTCTGCAGGGTCAATACAATATTCTCAAGGAGTTTGTTTTTGTTTTTGTTTTTCTATCATAAGTGAAGGAGAAAACATTGCATACTATTATGGACAATTAAAAATGGCAAGATATATCTTAGATTAGTGAAACAGTACGAAGCCAAAAAAGATTATAAAATTAATAAACACCAACACAGGAGCAGTATGGGATAATGGAAGGAAAAAGTGCTAAACAGATTTTATTATCAGATAGACCTAGTTTAATATTTTATCTTGTTTGGGGAAATTTCAATAACTTTTTAAATCTCATTTGTGTTATATATAAAATAGAAATAATAGTACCTGCCTGTTTTATTATCATGAAAATTAAATTGTAAAATTTGCAAACTGCACTATAAAGTGTCTAGCATTTGGCAAAATTCACTTAATGGCAAATATCAATATTATAAATTCTTTCATGGTAATAACAACTTCAATGGTGTAAATATTTATTTAAGGAGATGATTCCAATCCCCTAACAGATAACTTACTATGGATAGAGGTACAGTGCTGAAGAATCTAAAATTCAAGAACTTCTTGCTGTTGAAATGGGATATTGTAGGTGTTTGAGGGATTTGGGGCTGAAAAATTAATTAAACAAGGAGGTTATTAGACTGAAGTGGCTGTAAGGATTTAGTGGCCTCGGTAAGCAAACCAAAACCTAAGTCTATAAACGCCTCAAAGTTGAGAAATTGAAACCAAAGGACAACTAGTACAAACGACCTTCTCTATATAAGTCTTTTTCCCAGCTCCTGTCAGTAGATTGCACCCAACCACTTCTGGTTTGTCATTGCGCATTAGAATCCATTTTTGCTCAAATAAACTCTGAAAATGTGTAATATGACTCAGTTTATTTTTATACAGGGCTGATCAAGAAAAATTATATGGCTACATGAGGCAGTGGTAAACGCGGAACATCATTGGGTCCCTCATAGAGTGACATTGTCCAGAGGCTTAGGCAAGGGACCACCATCCGGAAGAAAAGGGGGGCAAGGGCGCCCCTAGGGGAAGAGGGGATGATGAGAGGGATTACTTATATAGGGGATATGGCGATGTCTCTCAGCAGCACCAGGGGTCTCTGAGTCACAGGACTCTGTAGGGCCAGGGCCAAAGCGCTGTAGTGGTTTGGGACCTTACAACTACAAGACAAGACAAGACAGGCATACTTCGTTTTATTGCACTTGTCTTTATCGTGCTTTGAAGAGATGGGGTTTTTTACACATTAAAGTTTGTGCCAGCCCTGCTTCATTAAGTCTATCGATGCCATTTTGCCAACAGTTTTCCTCACTTCCTGTCTCTGTGTCACATTTTGGTAATTCTCGCAATATTTCAAACTTTTTTTATCATTCTTTGTTATGGTGATCTGTGATTAGTGACCTTTGGTGTTACTGCTACAACTTGCTGAAGACTCAGATGATGATTAGCATTCTTTTAGTAATAAAGTTTTTTTTTTAATTAATTAATTTATTTATTTATTTATTTTTGGCTGTGTTGGGTCTTCATTTCTGTGCGAGGGCTTTCTCCAGTTGCAGCAAGTGGGGGCCACTCTTCATCACGGTGCGCGGGCCTCTCACTATCGCGGTCTCTCTTGTTGCGGAGCACAGGCTCCAGACGCGCAGGCTCAGCAGTTGTGGTTCACGGGCCCAGTTGCTCCGCGGCATGTGGGATCATCGCAGACCAGGGCTCGAACCCGTGTCCCCTGCATTGGCAGGCAGATTCTCAACCACTGCACCACCAGGGAAGCCCCTAAAGTATTTTTTAATTAAGACATGTACATTGTTTTTATAGACACGATGCTATTGAACACTTAATAGACTACAGCATAAAGTAAACATAACATATGCATTGGGAATCCAAAAAAAATGTGTGTGACTCACTTTATTGTGATATTCACTTTATAATGGTCTAAACTGAACCCACAATATTTCTGAGGTATGTCTTCATTATCAATGGATAAGAGGCACTGGGTGAGGTTTTGTGGGATATGTAAAGCAAACGGGTTCTAAATGGCTAAAACTCTTCTCATTTGGGCTATTTCCAAATCAATTGGATGTATAAAAGTTGAGTTTGTCGGTCAGGATTTTGTGCTAAGAGGCCTCAACCTGCAGTGGGGAAATTAACAATCTGCAAGGCAATATGCAGGCCATCTCTAGGTCATTTATATAATAGAAATATAACTTCATATTACAAACTTGAATTGGAGGGTGTGTCAGTTATCTGCTGCATCTATGATTTGCATAGTCTAACTTGTAAACAAGCATGTTTTAAATCTGAGTTTGTTGTCATGAATGATACAGCATTTATCTTAATTGATATAGAAGGCAAAGTTACCTCAGTTTTTACTGCTAAAACTCTGAAAGATGAAATACCCATGGCTAGTCAGATATTTTAGAAGATTCATTATTTTAGCAAAAGTTTATGGAATTGTGGAATTTTAATGGAAAAAAAAAGTTTATATACTTCCTAAATAACAATATTTCACAGGAAGTAATATGAACAATGTAGTAGAGAGAATAATGGCTCCCTAAAGATGTCCACATCCTAATCCCCACAACCTGTGAATACATTACCCTACATGGCAAAAGAGAATTTACAAATGTGATAAAGTTAAGGATCTTGAGGTGGGGAAATTACCCTAGGTTATCCAGATTGTAAATGTCCTTATAAAAGAAAGAGGGAGGCAGGAGAATCAGAGTCAGAGAAGGAGATGTAACAATGGAAGTAAAAGGTCAGAGAGAGAGAGAGGGTAGGGGGAGAGGGAGATGGAATATTGAGATATTGATACTGAGGAAAGGACCACACACCAAAGGATGCAGCCTCTAAAACCTGTACCAGGTGACGAAATAGATTCTCCCATAGAGTATCCAGAAGAAACATAGCTCTGTCAACATCTTGATTTTAGCCCATAGACCCATTTTGGATTTTTGACTTCCAGAACTGTAACATAATACATTTGTGTTGTTTTAAGCCACTAAGTTTGTAACGATTTGTAACAGCAGGAACAGGAAACTAATGGAGTGTGAGTTTTTTAATAAAAGAATATAACTTAAAATTATATAGGAATTTTAATAAATCCATTTAAATTAGCATAACAATTTGAATAGAATGCCATTTGTTCGTTTCATTGATCATAAAAATATGTTGGAAAAAAAGATCCACCACAATGTTGGACTTAAAGAGCTTTTAAATCCTCTAAGTGATGAGATAATCTCTGTTATGGGCTGAATTGGCTGAATTGGTAAACCCCCGACCCCATTTCTGTGTTGAAGCCTTAACCCCCAATGTGACTGTATTTGGAGATAGGGTCTTTAAGCAGGTAATTAAGATTAAATGATGACAGAAGAGTGGGATCTTAATGCAATAGGATTGGTGGCCTTATCAGAAAAAGGGACACCAAAGACTGCTCTCTCTCATTCTCTCGGCATATGCACCCAGAGAAAAGGCCATGTAAGGACACTGAGAAGGCACTATCTGCAAGACAAGAAGAGTGGTCTCACCAGAAACCACACTGCTGGCACTTTGATCTTGGACTTCCAGAACTGTGAGAAAATAAATTTCCATGAGAAAATAAACCACCCAGTCTATGGTATTTTGTTACAGGAACCCACTCCACTAAGAGTGTCCAAGGAAACTGAAGGGTGGATAATCTTCCAATGTTTAGTAGAATCATAATCTTCTAATTTGGGGTAAATTTGTAATACTGTTTTCTTGAACAGGAAATTCATGGTGGCCATGTTAGGTTTCTGAATAAACACACTCTAAAAAATACTGTAAGTATAAAAAAAAATTATGAAGATAGTCTCCTAAAATAATTACTCCTAAATAATTCATCATACTTTAAAATCAGTAGGAATTTAAATCTCACTATAACCTTCATTATCATTATCTAGAATTTATAATTTAATGGCAACGTGTTTCTAATAACCACCGTCTCAGAAATATCATGTAATTCTCTAGCCAAGTATCTTGGTTATTTTTTATACTCTTTGTCACTATCTGAAATTATCATTTTTTACCTTCTTGGTATCTGTCTGTCTTATTATAATGAGAGAATAAGTGAGAAGACTTTTTCTGTCTCCTTCTCTACTATATCCCAGAAGTTAGAACTCAGTGTAACACATAGTAGGTACTCAACAAATATTTATTGAAGAACTGAGTTAATTAATATAAAAATTAATTATGATTCCATATTAATTATGAGTCTGAGTCCATGAAAATACTTTTATCTCTCCTTTTCTCTTTTATATCTAATATTTACAATGATGTGTTTCTTTAAAAGATACTTCACTCTACTATATGGGGTCCTAATTGTTGCCAGAAGCATGGTTCAAATGAGACAGGATAACTTCCAGATTCTGGAAACCAATTAATACACAGACCTAACTAGATTGCAACAGGTCACCAATGAAGGTCCAGATCTCAAAGGGCAGAAATTACAGAATCAAGTGAAGCTGGCAAACAGGTGGCAGTCACTGAGGAGTTTGATCAGTATGGAGATGAAACAAAGGGAGGTCAAAACATAGTAGAAATAGTAATAGCTAAAAAATTACTGAACACTTGCTATTTTCTAAATATTTACAAGATCTTTTACACATGTAAGGAGTACTATTTGAAAATTGTAAACCATGAGCTTTCTTTTTCTATGCCTACTGTCCTGTGACTACTATCTACTAGAGTATTGTCATATATTACTCTTTATAGAGAACAGATACAGCTTGTATAAAATAAGTTAAATTAAATTCTAAGTGAATTTTTTTCTATTAATGTTGTGTTAGTTTCTGCAAAGTGATTCACATATATATTCTTTTTCAGATTCTTTTCCATTATAGATTATTACAAGGTATTGAAATAGTTCCCGAGGAGTGATTTTTTTTTAACTCACAGGAAGCAAAATAGCCTAAAACTAAAGCACTTTTTGATTTGTAAGGATTTATTATTTGAAGAAATATGCATAAGTTTGCATCTAAGAGATGATAAGAGATGAAGGGTGAATTTAGAGAGAGAACACTGAGTTTTTACTGAAAGCCCTGAGTGGAGAATGCAGGGTATGGCAACACTCTCCCATCTAACAAGAAAGGGAACACTTATGTTTCTAAATTTAAGGAGAGAATTAGAGAAGGACTGAAAAATGGAGAAGAATGTAGGAAGGAAGACCCATGGTGAGACTTTCTTGAGGCTTCCTTGCTGACCTCATAGGGCCCATTCTACAGGAATGAGTAGAGAATCCCAGGGAGCTGGATGAGTTCCAGAGCAGGAGAGCTTCTTGCGTGAATTCTGCAGTTAAAGTGACTCATCAGCAGATCTGTCCATGACACTCTGGATATGACAAGCTGCCTAGAAATATATACCACCTAATTGAATTTTCATTCCAAATTTACTTTGAATGGTGTACCAAATCTAAGCCATTGGACATAGGTTAGTATCTAACCAGGAGAAAATGATGTAAACCATTCTGCATGCAAATACTTTATACTCACACTCTAGGGAACATATTAACTCATGTGTGTGTATTCATATCTCCATCGCACATCAACAAATTCACTAAGAATAGAGCTGTGTGACATGGCATAACCTCTGAAATGTATTTGATGAAGTTGGTTTTTAATTT
The DNA here is from genome assembly GCF_949987535.1 of Balaenoptera acutorostrata. NCBI lineage: Eukaryota > Metazoa > Chordata > Mammalia > Artiodactyla > Balaenopteridae > Balaenoptera > Balaenoptera acutorostrata. The sequence continues at coordinate 86,762,523 of NC_080068.1, forward strand.
TAGTTGATTCTGCCGACCAGCGAGCAAGGCATCACCTAGGTCTTCAGGGGTCCTTCCTCCTCCTAATGATGACACAGTGCATATGGATCACGAGTAAAAATGGTGAGATTTTTAGCCTGATAGAGGGTAAGAATTAGCCTATAGGCCGTATATGGTATGGAAGAGGTTCAAATTCCCCCACATGACTCAGAGATGGTTGCAGAAGGGCTGGATGAATAGGTCATGGAGAGAAGAATTTAGGGTAGGTAAAATCCAAAATATATAAATCCTATAACCAGAGGCCAAGTTAGGAAGCAGAGACATTTATAACCAACACAATGAGAGAGGAATTGCATTAGAAGCAGGCACACAGGGGACAGAGGCGAATACACAATGGCAAAGCTTCAATCAACCCAGGAGGCACAGGGAAGAAAGAGGCAACAGAATGCAGAACAGCCTCCTGCCTCTCAAACCTTTGAAGTTATACCAATTTTTCCGCAACACCAAGAGGCATCCTGAGAGCATGAGTAGTAGAAGAAAGAAAAGAATGAGGAAAAAATGGAGAGAGTTTAAATGGGAAGACAGTCCTAATATCAAGTTTAAATTTGAATTGATTTAGTTTAAATATTGGCTGAGACTAAACATCTAAAAGAAACAATTTTAAACTTGAATAGCTAAATTACTTTTAATAGACTGAATATTATTGGACTTCAAGGTGGTCAGCAGTGCAGCAATTAAATGAGGCAGTAGGGATTACCAAATTGGAGAAAGGACACACCTTAATGGGCTTTTGATATCCTGACCATTTAGGATAATTATTTTATCCGATAGATATTTTATGGGATAGAATTTCTGGATAAAATTTCAGTTCTTATACAACTTAGTTTTTTCAGTTAAATAAATAAGGTTACTTAAAGTTCTCCATAAATTTTTATTTATTTTTCTGTAAAAAGGAGGATATGATTATAGTAATAATATCCAAATAATATCAAGGATGAATAAGTGAGACTTTATAAACAAAGCACCTGGAACCCAAAACATGCTCTTTTTAAAAAACTGCTTCCTTCCACTCAATTTCATTGTTTGCTATGTTCTAAATGATAACTTGCTAATACATCCCTCAGACAAGTCACCAAATATGCTAGACTAGGCATTAATACACTTGCTAAACCACATGCAATATTTCTGAGCAAGCAGGAACCATGGAAATTTCTGGGAGATAAAGTCTCCTTTCTAGAGAAGCAGCATCGAGCTAAAGGCTATAAGAACCACCTTAAAATGGTTTTTAGTATAAAAAATTGGTATCATAGCTCATTAACTCACAAGGACAAGTTGATTGAGTTAGGAAGTGGTTCATTTGATTTATAAACAATACAATAATTTGAAAACAGTTGTCTTATGCATTTTGTTCTGTTTCAGTTATTTGTAAGATTAGATTTTATTTCAAGTTAACCTCGGCAAATGCCAGTGTTTGTGAAAGCATCAAGCTCTGGGCTATTAAAATATATCTTGCCTGTGGTACCACACACTGGGACCTTCTGTCTTCATTCTGGGTGAGATTAATACCGTGGCAGTGAGATGCAAAGGTTACACACCTTCTTGTTTTACCTCCAGAAACAGTGATAAAACGTGTATAGAAACCCCACTGGCAAAGAAATGTGGTTTTAATCACTGTCTACATTTTTTTGCTTGCATATTCCTCCCTCTCACTGAATATCAAAGTGCCTCTTTAGTCAAAACAAAACAATTCCTGCAGGTGTTCATTTCTTCTCTAACACATTTTATCTCTCCTTAGGGACCGTGGTCACCAAGGTTTCCACGCCATGGGCTATGTTGTAAAATAACAAAAACAAAAACAAAACAAGCCCCTTATGGTGACAACAAAACTATTCAAATGAACCCTCACTGGGGAAAAAATTCACTTCTGTGTTATAAAATATTTAGTATGACACAGATTTCTTTGGCTAAAATGTCAGCAAATATATGTGAGTAATAATATGAGAGTCAGTAGAAATAGTCACATAAGGAACAGCAGGACAGATTTAATACATTTTTTTTGCACTTTGCTAATAATAAGTGTACTGATTATTCAGTGCTTCCACTATTAAATATGTCTATAATATACTATAATATATATACTATAATGCAGTTGCTAGGGATTTACATTATCTTTTTGACAAGAGTAGTGGAAGAAATAATTAACGGGAACCTAATTTCTTCTAGTTAATAGTAAATTAAGCAAATGGCAATCCTTGGTAATCAAGTGGTGTGTCATGCCTTCACACAATAAAAATCATAATTATCAATCTTTTTCTTGTCCAAACTCTATTAACATTACTAATATTGTTTGTTTCTTTATTCTCCTTTAGACTCTTCTGAAAACATACTTAAATCTCTTTTTTATAAGAAACATGAGTCTTCCAAAGAGCATGTAAGATAGCTTATACATCTGTAAAAAAAAAAACTTGTGGTAGTTATTTTTGGTACTAAAGTTGTGGTAGGTACTTTTGGTATTATTTTTCCTCTTAATGGAAAAATCAAGATGACTCATTCACTGATTCATTCACTGTACATTTATTCACTTAACATATTAAATGTTTAACCATAAAAAAGACAACAGTATCATTTCTCTTCAGTTATTCATTTGGCAGTTATTAGTTAGAAAAGTATGAACCAAGAGTATTATGAAACATGTTATATACATGTGGTAGTCATAGTAATTTTGCTGCCAACAACTCTTTTCAATTTCCTTCTTCGTGAAACTCCTTGGAAAATTTTCCCCACACCATTATACAGTAAAGGTGGATTTTCCAGTCGTGGTCCTCCATTCTTCCTGGACAAAAATTGGGCATAATTCTCATTCTAGGCCAGTCTTAGTGTTCCTGGAATATTGATTGATATTGTTTCAGAATGGATACCTAAGTCAAGTAGGACCCAAAAAAATCTTTTGGAGGGTTAAATAAGACATCAGAAGAAATATTTTGTGTTTGTGTATATGTATGTGTTCTCCTAAAATTCTTATGATTACAAAGATGGAATAAAATGAATGTAAACTCATTGGCAATCATTTTCTACATCATATGGAAAGAACCTTTCATTATCATAGAGGCCATATTCATCAGGAAACAGAACCTAGTAAGAAAGAGAAAAAGAGAATAAAAACAACAATAAATCAGAGAGAGAGAGGGAGAGAGATAACTGTTGGCATAACTTGAGCTCCTGGAACCAAATGTAACTAAAGCCAGATTTCTCCATCTACTTCCCAATTACTGGAATCAGTAAGTTTCCTTTAAAACTTAATAATAATAGCACTGTTGAATGTTAATGTAACAGAATGTGAGCAGTAATCTTTCCCTGCTGTCTCAGATTTTTGCAGCGGACTCAAATGTAGAGGACAACGCTTTCAGTGCTGCCTCAGGTGAGGTTCTCATCTATCTTAAGACTTGCTAAAGGATCCTCTGACTCATTCAGCCTGCACTTACCCTTTACCCTGAGGCTATTTGAAAGAAGGAAAACATTCTTTGGAGTTTGAAAAGGCCAAAGGTGAGGATTTCTTTGGAGAGACTTGTTCCTGTACTGTTTTCCCCAAGCCCTTCTGTCCTAGGGAAGAAGGGGAAGATACTTCCCTCTCATTTCAATTCAAGAGATGGGGACTGAAGAAAAATCATTTTGAGAGTTTTACATTGTCCCCCTGGAGGAAGAGGAACACAAGGCTGGGTTTCTGATTTTCACCTACTTAGAGAACTCTGAAAACTAAAGACTGGCTGGATCATGATCTCAAGGACAAGAGAAAGACCCAGGGCATGAAGTGACCACAGAGAAATGACTCATTAGAAGCCATGGGACTGAGGGGAGAGCCTCCATTGGCCAGCAGCAGGATATAACTACATCAGTGGAACTTTTCATAAGAGAGTTTTGTGGTGGTTTCCAAACAACTCAAAAGAGAATGAATGAGCTTTTGAAATCTACCTCATCCAGGATGCACTAACCCATGATTATCATGGGACCAGTAAAGATCTTTATTTTTCTTCTTCGTACACCTCCAACTATGGAGGAATCAGATAAAGTCCTATGCATGAAGAAGGAGGAATTAAAGATCCATGTATAAACACTGAGAAGCAGCTCATGCCCACCCTTCTGACCTACTTCCCGATTCCAAGAACAAAGGATTTTCAAGTCTTGGAGAAGGAGAGTCTTTAAATCTCACAAAACTTTAAAGGAAGGAGGTCATATGATTTAATACTGGTCCTGGTTACACAAAGGAAGCTGTCATGTGTTCATTTCTTTACTGAATATTTATAAAGTGCCTCCTAGATGCCAGGCACTATTCTTGATGGTGGAATAAAACAGTAAACGAGCAAAAAGTTGCTGCCATCCTGGGGTCTACATCCTATTGGAAGAGACAGAAACAAATAAAATGACACAATAAACAATACTACTTTGTTTAGTGTTATGAAAAAAATAAGGAGAGTAAAGGGAATCAAGAGGAGGGTCAGATTACACATTCTAATCTGGGAAGCCCTCTCTAAAGAACCGAGGAAAGAAAAGTAGACCCTACTGCTAATCCAATCCCAGTGTTCCTACAGAACATAAAAGATGTTTCCAACAAACACAGACAAGGCCAATGATACATAATGTTTCTACCAAGGTATAGACAAAACAGAACCTCACTTACAAGAATGAGTAGGCTTCCCTTCTTTTGAGTAATTGCTGCTTTATTACCAGGATCAAACTGCCTTGCTTTCTTTTCCTCTCCTGCCATACAAAATTCTTTGCATGTCTACAGAAGAGCCAGAAGGCCTATGCTCCAGGATCATAATTAAGGAGGAAAAGAGGAGGTAATGTTAGAGAGGTAGTCAGATTATTAGGACGTGTAGACTAAGGAGATTGGATTTTATCTGATGTGAATTGAAGTCCTTTGAAAGACTGTAGGCAGAGGAATAAAACAATCCAACTCTAAAAGATTGCTCTCATTAATGTATGCAAAATAGATTGATGGGGTGGGACATGGAGGTGATGATGACAATAATGGAAACTGTAAAACCGATACCTTTTTCAGTTGTCTAAGTAGGAGATGATGGTGGTTATGACTGGTTGTAGAAGTAAAAATGGTAACAACTAGCTGGATTACAGATATATTTTAAAGGTATGGCCATTGGACTTTCTAAAGGATTTGATGTAAAGGTGAAGAAAAGTGAGAAATTAAAGAAAACTTTTGGATTTTTGCTTGAACAACTAGGTTAAGTTTGGTGCTAATGGCAGCCATGGGAAAATGCGGAACAATCAGATTTAGCAGAAAAATAGAGACCTATCTTTTGATGAGATTCAAGTGAATATGTTGAGTACATCGTTGAACATTAAAGAGTTTGAAACTGATGGGTATGTTGATATCCAGACTCAATCAGCCTAAAGGTGATACAGTCGTTTCCATGATGTCACATAAGCATTCTTAAAAATCCCTGCACTATGGTTATGCTAAATTGTGTAATGAAAACTACAGAGCTGATGAGAATGCAAAAACAGAATTTAAAAACAGCATAAGTGATACAATAATAATTTTGAAAAACCATAGGAACCTAATAAAAACAGTAGCACACTTTTACACAAGTTAATTGGTTAAGAAATACATAACTACTACAATAAATATGGCACTTTACCTTGAAAAAGACCTGAAGTTTGCTTATGGAATTTGTTTACTGTGTGCAAGAGGAAGAGTTCAAAATAAATATAGGAAAAGAATGAAATAAAAAAGAAACAAAGAGAGAAAAAGAACAGAGAATAGAGAGGAAAACAAACAAACAAAAAAAAATAGGATAAGAGGAACGGAAATTAAAAAAGGAGTTGGAAATGGAGTCGTGGGGCCATGGTGGCCATAGGAAGGGTTACAGCTTATAGGCTGTTGTGAAGTGCTGCAAGAAAGATTACAGAAACTGAAAGGAAAGTTGTAACACCAGATATAGATACGTGTGTCTCATTGTCCTCTCATTGTGTGCATTTTGTGCAGTCCTGTGCAGCTCAGTTCAACTGCGTGAAATTTTCTGCATTTACCTAGTGTTTCCCCCAATGAAATTATGTACAAGCAATTGTGTTCAAATCGTTTCCTAATATATAAATTGCATTGAGCAAGTTTGTGTTTTCAAAACAAACATTAATAGCAGAACTATTGAAGCCAAGTGGCTAGATAACAATGATAATAATTATTATAATTACTATTATTAAAACCATTATTATGAATACATGGTACTTAGTATATGTCAGACAATATTCTAAAATTTTTATGCATATTTACTTATTTAAATCTCACAAAAAGACCAAGGGAAGAAACTATATCAGCAAGAAAGAAGTGGATTTTTTGTAATGGAACGTGTTGGTAACTATGACGAAGGTGGTTTCAGAAAAAAATGACTCATATTCTTTTGGGAGAATGTTTCTCTAATTGCAACTGCAATCCACAAACTTAGAGGCACACACGTCTCAACTGTTTGAGTAATTTTACTACCTGATAGAGAACAAACTCAATATTCTGATGACTGAGAAGTATTGTTAAGCCACATGATCAACTATCCTTGAATCTTACCTATGGCAGATATTAAACTTTGACTCAACTCTGACGCTAGAAGCTTTAAGGTATGTATCTGTATATGTATACACACAGATATACATAATTTATATATGTATTCTATACATGTGTATATACACATGTGTATGATATATATACAAAATGTCTTTCCTGCAATGTATCTTTTTAGTTTCTTCCATCAAATTTGGAGTCAATTCTCCCATCCCTTGAGTCTGAACTGAACTTGTGACTTTCTCTGGTCAGTGCTGCAGAAAGGATAAGGGCTAGTTCTAAGGCATTACTTGCTTCTGCCCTCTATCTTAGAACCTTGTGATCACTTTGAAACTATATCTAGGATGGCCTGATGGAAAATATAAGAACATATTCACCCCAACAGAAACCATCCCAGATAAACCAACTCCCAACAGACCTGCTAGACAGCTACCAGACATAGAAGTCTAACCAAGACCAGTCATTATCAGTAGGGCTGCCTAGTTGATCCATAGACTCTTGAGCAATGATTAATAGTTGTTATTTTAAACCACCGAATTTTAGAATGTTTGTAACACAGCATTATTGTGTAAGTAGATGACTTTAATGATCTTTTATATTCTGTGATAACAGTAACAGAAGGCCTAATGTTGGGTCTCTAAATTCATGGTTGTTCAGAGATAAGAAATAGAACATTCATCTTTCTGGTATGGTACGATATGTTGAATAGTGTTCTCCCCAAATTCATGTCTACGCAGAACTTCAGAATATGACCTTGTTTGGAAATAAGGTCTTTGCAGGCGTAATTAAAGTAAGGATATGGAGTGGAAATCATACTGGATTATGCTGAGCCAGTAGACTGTCAATACAAGAGAGAAAAGAACACACAGAGACCCAAAGAAGATAGAAGCAGAGATTGGAGTGATGTGTCTGAAAGCCAAGAAACATCAAAGCTTGCTGGACACCACTAGAAAGTAGGAGAGAGGCTTGGGATGGTTTCTCCCTTAGAGCCTCTAGAAGGAACCAAACCTGCTGACACTGATTTCAGAATTTTGGCCTGCTGAACTGTAAAGAGAATACATTTCTATTGTTTTAAGCCACCCAGTTTGTGACACCTTGTTATAAAAGCTCTTGGGAACTAGTACTCATGGTTAACAGTAGAGGTGGCATTGTTTTGGAGTCTCTGTTTAAGAGACAAGTATCCTCAGTTGCAGCTTCGAGATGGTAGCCGAGGTAGCAGCATCCCTGGAAGACCAGTTATGTGGTCAGGGAGACATTTTTGGAAACTCAGCCTACAGCTTAATTTACGAGGCTTTTCAATATTTGTTCTAACCAAGCCTTTGTATTAAATCCCTTTGTATTAAATCTCTTTCTTTATACATTAGCTTAACTGTTGTTGTTTTTTCCTTTTAATTTTCAATTGAATACTGAACGATATGCTCCTCATCCTCCTGATTCCAATTATGAGAAGTAATACATTTTCTTATGGTTTAAGCCACTTTAAGGCAGATCTTTTGTTTCTTGCAAGTCAAAAGCATCCTTGCATTAGACATAGTATAACATTATAATAGGAAGAAGGTAAGAAGGTAGGTTTGCTAAAGGGGTAATAAATTAATCATCCTCTAACTATTTTTATATATTTTTTAAACTGGTAGAGAGTGTGTTAGCTGAATTTAAGAAGTGTTGAGTGGGTGTTTTGTAGTTTGAGAAGGGAGAAATATAAAATAGCTACCTTGGAGAATAAACATGAATTTGTTAAAAAATGCAATGGATTGTCTGACAGTGTTGAATGTTCTCTTGCCCATTCAAATTACATGAAACAATTTGCATCATTGTGAGACTTTCTCCAGTAATTATTTAGCTACTTGAGTGCAGGTATGATGTTGACACATAATTCTGTTTAATCAAAGTATTGTTTTGCCAAGCAAGAATAACAGAGGGGAAGAGATGCAGAGAAGCTGGGGTGAATGGAAAGGCACTATTACAGTAATGGGTCATGTGATGTAAAGTAAGTAAGCTGGGAAATAAGATGAGGGGGTAAAGGACAATGAAAAAGTTATAGGATCTATTGAGGAAACACCAAAGGAGTTGAAAAATAGTTAAAGAAGCAAGATTAGAGGAAGTGAGTTGAAAAGACAAAAGGTGATGGTGAGACAATAAGATGTTTGAAATAAAGAATATTTGTTAATGACAACATCAAGGTTATGTCTATAGACATGAATAGTTGAAAAGAGTGGGGGAAGTATCAATAAAAGTGAGGAGATTAAGAAAATGAGAGTACAGGGTGATGGATGAATTATCAATATGGAAGTTGTAGACACCAAGAATGATTACTAATATAGAGGTCACAGAGAATGAGCTAATTAATAAAACCTCTGATAAATTAGGGGTACTGACCACAAGGACATTGGGTGGAACATAAGATAATCTGAAAGCATGCATTTCAGAGGTAGCTGTTTTTTGAAGGTGGATGAAGACAATGAAGAGCCAGGGGTACAAGACACCACATGGCAGGCAAAACAGAACCCTACTGGAAGAAAAGCCCTGTCCCAGGAGATTCTCCATGTTTCTGCAACAACAGAAAGAATTCGAGGAGAATTTTCAGAAAAAAGGGTGATCTTATAAGGACAATAAAACCTTCTCAGATAATGGAATTTGTGAGAAGGGAATCTACAGGTACAGTAAGTCCCCTACATATGAATGAGTTCCATTCCGAGAGTGCGTTTGTAAGTCTAATTTTTTCATTTAGTCCAACAAAGTTAGCCTAGGTACCCAACTAACACAATCGACTATATAGTACTATAGTACTGTAATAGGTTATAATATTTTTCATACAAATAATACATTAAAAACAAACACAAAAAATAAAGAAAACATTTTTAATCTTACAGTACAGTACCTTAAAAAGTATAGTAGTACAGTACAACAGCTGGCATACAGGGGCTGGCATCGAGTGAACAGGCAAGAAGAGTTACTGACTGGAGGAGGGAGAGGAGGTGGGAGATGGTAGAGCTGAAGGATCTCAGCAATAGGAGATGGAGGGCAAGCTGCAATTTCACTCATGCCTGACGTTGATGGAATGCAGTTTGCATCTTTGAAAGTTCACAACTTGAATGTTTGTATGTAGAGAACTTACTGTATCTCACAAAGTGCGTGAGAAACAGGAGAAAGACTGAATCACCACCCTTCAGGCTCAGAGGGGAAACAAGGCCGAGCCATGATCCTGCCACAGAAACCACCTGCTTGGGTCCCACATGGAGTTGTCTCACTGGATACTCTCCTCCCCCCTGCTGGCCTCTTGACTCCACTTGGCTTTATTTATGCACCTCCAATCAAAAGTCCTGTTGGGAGTATTTGAACAGGTGTTTTTGAGGTAATTACCTTGCAGAGACTGTTACAGGTTCAACATCTTTTTTTCCTTTTTCTCCTAGACAAAATACTTCCCAGCCTACCTAAGTAAGATGTGACCACGTTCCTGAGTTCTGGCTAATGGAATGTGGATGTGGACAGAGGTGATTTTTACCACTTCTGGTCTTGGCTCATAAACTCTCCCATGTGACCTTCCAATCTCTTGCTTCTCCCCTCCTGTTTGTAAAGTGTCAATGGACAAGACAGCCTGAGAAGCCACATATTAAGGGTGACAGAACTTCTGTCATCCTGTCTTTGAATGACTTTACGTCATAGAGTCCCAAATCAACAAGCAAGCAACCTTTTATCCACACTCGGTTTTACAAGCCGTTCTGGCATCTCTTTAGTGGAATGGATAGGAGAAATGCCAAGATGAGTTCCCACCAACTTGCCCTATCACAGAAGCATTTACTGAGGGTTAATTACCTAAAAGACACCCTGTTTATTGTTTTATATCTTTTTCTCTCATTTATGTTTTTTACTGCACTATTCTGAGAGAAAATGATAAAAACATAGTGGTGAGAAGAAGGCAATCTTATGTTTTTATTATAAATCTCTGACCTCTGATAGAGGTGCCTGGTGTAGTTTGGGTTATTAATAAATGGAATTTTGTTACAGGATCAAGGAAAGCTCAAATTCATAATTTTCCTTTTTAATGCAGTTCTCTGTAGGAAGAACAACACACCAAAGAGTAATGAGAAATGGAAAATACAGCTACAACTCTGTTGTTAACTGGGTGGTACCTCCTTCCACATTCAGGTCCCTTTGGTAAACCTTTTAATAGGCCCCAAGTCTCTTACTTACTTTGTCAGTCAAGTGGTAGGAGAAAGCAGAAGAATAATGCTGTACTCATGGGTTTGAATGTTTAATGCAATATCGCTCCAACTACTACTAAATGTGTCTAACTTACTGTCCTGAAATTCTTCCAAATAGGTCCCTCTTAACACTGTAGCAAGCAAGACAGAAGGGTGGGCAGAAGAAAGGCTTTCTCTCTCTTCTAAAATATAATAAGCTTTTTATAAGAGTTCCATTTTCAATGCTCACTCTTTGAAATTAACCTCTCTTTTAAAACTCCTTTCTTTTAACTTAGCCACTCTCTAATTACCACCAACTTGTTATTATCTCTGTGACCTGTAGCCCCTTGACCTACTCCCTAGGAGACTCGGCCAGTATTTCTCAATGTGTGATTAGAGCAATATTTCTCAATACATGATTCAGAGCACCTGTGTCAGAATCACCTGGGTACTCATTACAACACAGAAATCGGGCTGCACCTCATTCTCACGGAATTAGCAAATCTATGGTGAGGCCAGGGAAATTTTTATCAAGCACAACAAGTTAGATTCATACCTGGAATGACACATGAGAATGTGAGACTCAAGCCCTCAGGCCATTTCAGGGCATGAGCTGTACTGTACCTCACCCTGCCTCTAGATAATACAAATGATAAGCTTTTTGAAGAATGCATCCACTACAGCTCAAAATCCCACAATTTGTGCTGATTGCCAGCTCTGGGAAGTCCCCATTTTCTGTATTCACTACTTTCTCCTAAGTTACCTGGTATTGCTAGGGGAATTTACAGAAATTCTGTTAATTGAATAGATTGCAAATACTTGCTTTCTAACCTTGGCTAGTCAATTTCTGTTGCCTGTCAACTCCCTACTACCTGTGTCTCAGAATGCCCAAAAAAGACTCTTCCAAACTTTTTCCATCCTCACCTCAAACCTTCATGCCCATCCCTAATGTTTGCACTCTCATCACACAAAATTGGTTCCTGATAGAACTGTATGAGAGCATTGACCTTCCTCTGCCACTCAGAGTATCTCTGCTGTAAGCCCTCCTTCTGTCAACTCACAAATCTGAGAAACAAATTTCCTTCTTTTTTTGCCAAAGCCAACACTTCTACTTTTTTCCTTGGATATCCTTCCCTTTTGATAGATGCCTCAGTTCCTTTTACTGGTTCCCTCCGCTATCTCTCATGGCATGTTGTGTCCACTCCCTAGAGAAATTGTTGCTGTCTTTCCTTATAAATGTGTCTCCCTCCAGCCAGCACACTGTGTTCTTTTCATCACCAAATACTGTAGTAGAATAATTTGTCCTCATTGCCTAACTCCTCTTTCCTTCACTTACTTTTAAAACTTTGCAGTGTTTTCTCCACACCTCATCAGAGAGAAATCGTTCTCCTCAAGGAACCAGTGATCTCCTGATTGTGATATTCAATAGTGGTTCTTCTTCAAACTCTTTTTAGCAGTTGGTGCTGCTGCAGCCTCTTCCTTCTTTCAACTCTTTAGTCCTTTGGTCCCATGACATGTGATGCGTTCCTGGTCCTTCTCTATCAACTCTATTTCTTCTTAACTACATTCCTCCTCATCTTAAATGTAAATGTTTCTCACAGTTCTGTCCTCAGCTCCCAGGCTGTCACTGAGGAGAAGACACCAGCAGGAAATCAGAATTCGCATGTGTTAGGAGTGCTGATGGGAATGAACCCAGGGTGTTGTGTGTGCTCACAGCAGAATCATGTTCCCAAGCCTTTGGAGAGTTGTTTGGCTGAACTCGAACAATGAACACGAACCAGAAATGACAAAGGCAGGGAAGGCCTTCCGGCAGAGCAAAGGAAAAGGAAACACAACACCGTATAAGAGGATGGGATCAACGCTTTTAAAGATCTTTGGTTAATTTTTACTCTTTTAAAGCCCTAAAATACACTTTCTTCAATCTTTTGAAAAAAGAGCTTTTACTGACAAAAAAGAGGAAGGAAAAGAGAGAAGAGAAGAAACAGGGAGAGGAGGGGAGGACAATCACAAAACCAGTCCTGAACGCTTGCTTTGAAAAGCATGGAAGTGGTTTGAGGTAAGTCAAAATTCTTACACATATTTTCATTACTTTTTATATGGGACCAAACCTTAAGAAACAGCATTTTTTTCTCTTGTTTTATGTCTTTAATCTCTTATATATTAAAAGGGTTAAATTCCATTTATCAAGGTAAACCAACTTTTTTCCCCCTCATGACATGAGAGCTTACGAAAAATAAATTTCCAGCAACGTTTTCAGAGGTATTATTAGGTAGGTGTTTATTTGCTATTGAAATGACAAGTCACAGGTTCTCTGACTCCCTTATTCTTTTTCATCACCACTGATGGAAAACTGTTCTGGCAGACTCTTCCTTCTCACCTGTCAGCATTTTAATACCATTCAGACTGAGTTCAAGAGGGTTACTTTTTAATACATGTAGGAACATGTAAATGCTTTTATAAATAAAACTAAGCCATCCTGCCTTTTGTTAGCTTGCTTATGTTTTACAAAGCGTTCTTTCCGGTACCCATCACATTATTTCCTTTTACTTTTCTCAGCCCCAACCTCACAACATACTAATGGACCAAGCTTATGTCACACCATGTAATACCTTGCACTATTTAAATATTTGTTTAAAAAGGCATCGCCTTAAAATAGAGTGGAGGGAGAGGAAAGTGCAAAAGACCAATTCTGTTCCTTAATATCATTAAGGGAAATATTTATGATCACTGAAAATAGTGTATTGCCGACAATAGCTCTGTTGAAGCCACATCTGTTTATCCTAATGCATAAGGAGCAGGATGTGTGAAAGGGAATGAGAATATGCCATTTGATTTGCAGCTATTACCTGACTTCAAAGACAATGGGTAGGTGCATAAATAAAGACAAATCATTATTACAGTGCAGCAAGCGGACCTCACTGCAAACAGCTGAAGCTCAGGTTGAAGCAGACTACAGGCTTCCTGCTCCACAGTAAACAATATTTTAATACATTCTCTTAATGTCAGGACTTCTCTTCCTCAAATAAAATTGCTTTAAAAAAAAAAAAACTTTTAGAGATGGCTTTTAAATGTCATTTTTAATGTGAATTTCCTTTTATCATTTTATAAAATCAAATCAGATAACGTCTTCTCTCTCAAGAAACTTTTACTTTTCTTTCTAAATCATTTATTGGTGTGTAACATAACAGTATATTTTAAAGTTACTCCATCTTGACAAATAATACTTCTTTTTGATGTGGGGGAGTCACATATACAAGGTTTCTGGATGTTGATTGAGATGAAAGAGAGTCCATTTGAAGTTTAAAATTGGTTTTAATAGAAGATCTGATGATTTCAAGAAAAAAATATGGAGTCTTAGGGAAATTATAAGATTGTAAGTACAACACAGGTTTGGAGATAAATTTTAATTCTGAGAATCAACAATTGCTAAGGCCAGAATTTGTCATTCTCACTTAATTCCACAAGGGAATTAGCCAGGACCTATAACTACGTCTTTCTTAATGGTAGAGTGCTCTAAGAAGTAATACAAATATCAAATTTGTAAAATACTACCTTTATATCTCTCAGCTTATTCATATACAATCATTTGCATTCCTCAAATAACTGTTAAATTTTTAGAATGGAAATAATAATAATTCTAGGCATTTTAGTTAGACAAGAAAATTAAAATATAGAGCAAATAAGTTCATTTATGAAATTATTTTCATTAGTCATTACCCACAGTGACAGTGGACAGACCAGATTCAAACACCAAACTGTCACTCTTTAAATAGTTGCCATGTGCCAGGCACTGTGTTAGATGGTATATGGGTTACTTGGATGGATAAGACATGGCTACTATGAAAAGAAGATCATTTATCCAAGAAAAACAGAAATTCAAATAAGTCACCTTAATTAAGCAAAGTTAATATGTGCTGTGAGAGGCCTTTCCTGCTTGGGGGCAGAACAGAGAGCGTTCAGTTCTGCCTTTAAAGGGTGAAGGAATTCCAGGCCTTAGAGAATGAGTAATTTTTCAGTCATTGAAGAGAGCAGAGAGAATTCAAAACAAAAGATAATATCCAGAATCAAGATACAGGAATGATATTTCATGGCATTTTCTGGAAAGTGTGATGAGTGTTTACGGTATATGAAAGACAGGGAGGTGGCATGATTGTAAATAAATCTAGAAATGTAAAAGTACCCTCACCTTAAACTATTAATATGTGTTTTGAGGAATCTGAGTTAGACATAAAGTTGGTTTGAAATAACATACATATATACTTTACATTTCCTATAGCCGATCAGAAAGAGGCACTTAAATACAAGGGAACTAACATAAGTTTATCATTGATTTCCTACCATAAACTTGGCACTAATATGTTGATCATTCTTTATTTGTTTTGATCCTCTCCACTATCTCAAAAATTTTTATTTCCCCCATTTCACAGATGAGGAAACTGAGCCTTAGAGGGGTGAAATTGGAGTCTAATAACACTGACAGTAAAGGCAGAGAGCAGATTAGTGAATTAGGAGCACAAACTCAGCAGCCAGAATGCTTAGGGCCAAAACCCAGCACCCACACATATAAAATTTGTGACTTTGGACAAAGGCTTAACACCTCTGTAACTCAGTTTCCTCTTTATAAATGGAAATAATAATAGAACCTACTGACAGGGTTGTAAGAGGTACTGTTTGTAAACCACTTAGGATAATGTCTGGCACTTAGTGATGCTTAAAGATGTGTTGCTGTATTGTTACCACCACCATTATTAGGCAGGAAAGAACAGGATGAGAATGCAGATGACAAACTATCTCTTCAAAGGAAATGAAGATTTAAAGATGACTATCTCCTCCCAATCAAACATATACTTTCTGAAAAATGACAAAGAACTTATTTAAACTGTACACACGTCATCCCCATAAACTTTAAAATCTGCACCATTATATTCCCCACTTTACAGAGAAATTTGAAATTTATGGAAACCAAGTAATTTGCTCAGGTTTCCATGGTTATAATGGTAACTGAGTTGGAATCAAACAGTGGCTGCTGCAGTTGCTACCATTCTACCAACCTCTGTCTGGTTGAGAGAGTCCAATGGCTTCAGGGGCCAGGGGCAGGGGCAGGGGAGACTTCACAGAGGAGGGTCTAAGTAAATTAAGTTTTAAAGGGTGAATAAGAAATGAAGGGACTTCCCTGGTGGTGCAGTGGTTCAGAATCCGCCTGCCAATGCAGGGGACATGGGTTCGATCCCTCATCCGGGAGGATTCCCACATGCCGCGGAGCAACTGGGCCCGTGTGCCACAACTACTGAGCCTGCGCTCTGGAGCCCGCCAGCCACAACTACTGAAGCCTGTGCACCTAGAGCTCGTGCTCCACAACAAGAGAGGCCACCGCAGTGAGAGGCCCGCGCACCGCAACGAGGAGTGGCCCCCGCTCGCCGCAGCTGGAGAAAGCCTGCGCGCAGCAACGGAGACCCAACGCAGCCAAAAATAAAATAAATAAAATAAATAAATTTATAAAAAAAAAAAAAAAAGAGAAATGAAGATACAGTCAAAGACAAGGAGAGTTTGCCAGGAAAAGGCAATATCCCGTGCAAAGAGGCCCCAAATAACACACTGCTGTATTTAAAATGGATAACCAACAAGGACCTACTGTATAGCACAGGGGACACTGCTCAATACTCCATAATAACCTAAATGGGAAAAGAATTTGAGAAAGAATAGATACATGTGTATGTGTAACTGAATCACTTTGCTGGACACCTGAAAGTAACACAACAGTGTTAATCAACTCTAATATAAAATAAAAATTTTTTTAAATAAATAATAAAAATAAAAAATAATAATGAAATAAAATGGGGAAAAAAGGCTGAATAAAACCCGCCTGTACATCAAAAAAAAGGTACATGCAGGGAACAGGAAGCCCAGTTTTGTGGATGATGCTCATGATGCGTTTGAGGAAATGGAGGCAGAAGAAGGAGAGGAGGTGAGCAGATGCCCAACCTAGCAGGGCTTTATGTGTCATCCTGGGGTTTTGACTGATTTTCCCTCAGAGCTACGGGGAGTCATTAAAGCTTTCTGAGCTGGAAAATGATACAGCTGCACCTATAACAACACAGGTTTGAACTGTGGGGATTCTTGATTGGGCAGGGGTTTGTTCCCTAGTCCCCTGATTCTTCAAGGGTCAACAGTAATCAGATTTGGATTTAAAAGACCTCACTCTGGTGGTAGTGTAGAAAGAGCTAGACTATAGACAGGCAGACTGGTTAAGAAGCAATGAGATGAATGAAGGAACTGGCAAGGAATACTGAAAGAAAGAGTGAGTACGCAGATATATTTGGATCTAAAGCTTTCTTAATTTTTCCAAAGATCAACACCACCTCCAAATCCTTCGTCATCTCTGGCACCCTGGTGTTGCCTTATGGGAATAGTCATTTTATCCTAGCTAGGGCTGTCTTTCTGAACAAAGGATAATTTATTTCCATTTTTAAATATTTTCTTTAATTATATCAACTTACTTGTACCACTTTTCACTACCTAATGTAATACTACTTTCAATTTACATTTGCATTTTAGCATAAGCATTTTCCAAACTATTCCTAAATTGAAAAGATTCTTCCTAAACTTAGAAGTTAAAAATATTGAATTATGCTTTTTGATAGTTAAAAAAAACAACCATGTGACGGTTGCCTCGTGTTCTTGAAGGATCTCACAGTTGAACTTGGACATTTTTGCCAAAAATATTATATTCAAGTGTTCATCAAACAACTTTAAACTCATGTTGTGTCTCAATAGTGGACTGTAGTATCTGTAGTTGAATTAATGCTCTTACAAATTCTCTAATGATGTCAATTACATCATTTTATTTCATTTTTAATTTAGTGTTAAACGTTCATGAATCCAACGTAAACATTTCAATTTTCTAAAATTTTATGACTTTATTTACTTACTTATATTATACCAGGAAACTCAAAATATAGAAGAGTCCCAGGCATCTTTTCAAAGCCTAAGAGACTTTCTCTACACATTCATTCGACATCCAGGTATTAAATGCCATACAGTGTTTCTAAGTGTTAAAGGTACAGTCATTAATTTTTTCATCAAATTTAGTGTATGCCAGTCAGTGTTTAATCATTCAGGATAAGTAGACATAGCTCATGATCTAATGCAGTTTTCCAAACTGTGGTCACAAACAGTTTGTGTGCTGGATAATGAAATCAATTGGGTTGATCTATAATGAATAATGTATTTCAAAAATCAAAATATAATAAAATGGATTAGAAAATATCAGAGTGTCTAACACAAAGTAAGTATGATATTATTTTTTGATAATTTAGTTTCAGTTATATATGTAGAGGCAGGAGGGGTACACTGGCTTGAACAGTAAAATATACCCTTTCCTGAATATCAGAATCTTTTAAAAAGTTTGTAAAGCTCTTATATAAATTAATGAGTTCATTGATACACACACACACACACACACATATATATATAATTTTATCCTCAAAGGAGCTTGGCGCTTAGTAGAGAAAAGACATGTAATCAGATAAATTACAATGTAGAGCAATGTATGAAGCTGTAGCAGCATATACAAAGAGCAGAGGAAGTATAGAAATTGGTTCCATCTCTTTGTGGCAGGAAAGGGCTTGACCCTGTTTTTCTTTTTTCTTCTCCTCCCCCTCCTCCCTCTCCTCTCCCTTCCCCCCTCCTTCCCCTCCTCCTCTTTCTTCTTCCTCCTCCTCCTCTTCCTCTTTTCTTCTTCTTCTTCTTCTTCTTCTTCTTCTTCTTCTTCTTCTTCTTCTTCTTCTTCTTCTTCTTCTTCTTCTTCTTCTCCTTCTCCTTCTCCATCTCCTTCTCCTTCTCCTTCTCCTTCTCCTTCTCCTTCTCCTTCTCCTTCTCCTTCTCCTTCTCCTCTCCTTCTTCTTCTTCTTCTTCTTCTATTAAAATAGAAAAGCCATTGGACTTTTGGACTTAATACTCAATTTTGTAATTATTAATGTCTATTGCCCTAACCTTTGGGGGAAGAAACTGCCTACATTTTCTTCCTGGGGAGTGTTCTCACACATTTCGGCCTGCATTCCACTGAGGGCAATATTTGGATAGAGTTGTCTTTGCCAGCAATGTAACCTGACAGATGGAAGTTCAGAAGGCAGGTATCTCACGCACACATTGAGAGCCTTCCGCCTGCAAGCTGATCATTGTTTCTGGCTAAACATCTTTAGTTCTACCACACCTAGAGATCCCACTGCTCCCTTTGCTATCTAGACCTTCACAAATTTCAGGGTTTCAAGGCATTCCTAAATTATCACTTAAATAGTTTGTGTGGTCAAATTATTGCTTAGTTAATACAAACATAGACTCCCTTTTCTGTACTAGGTACTAGGTTATGTGCTAAATAAAACATTGATGAGCAAAAGAGACAGGATTCTTACCCTCAAGGGATTTACCCCCCATTGTCAATAATACTTTAAGCACATAATATTACACATAAATATATTATTATGTGCTATTATATGAAATGTAGAAAGCTAAAAGAATATTTCTGGGAAGACCACATTTAAATTTGGGGTAGAATTCACAGAGGATCTTACCAAATCCACCATCTTTGACTGAAACTGAAGGATGCAGTAGGAGAAAATAGAGAGGTGGATGATGGAGGGAGAGGTGAAGGGGAAGGCATTACTGGTAAAGGAAAGGATATCTGTGGCATATATGTAAAGGCCCTGAGGTGGAAACTGGTGCATTTCAGGAGCTGGAAAACTGGCCATGGTGGGAACCAGGAAGAGACTGAGGAGAAAAACAACACAATGTATGACTTCAGATAAAAGGAGGCAGGGACTAGGCTGTGCAGGATCTTTTGTGTATATTTAAGATTTGGGATTTTTATTCTAAGAGCAACGGGAAGTCATCAAAGGGCTTTCAACAACCAAATTTGTGGACACAAATACGAAATATGAGATACACCTAATATCTTTTCTTTACAGTAACTCATTGCACAGATATTGTTTGGCTTATGGCAACTATGCCCAGTCATATATTTATAGGTTCTTAGTTAAAAATGCATGAAACATCATGCACACATAAAATTTATGAAGAAATCATTTAAAGAGAGTATTTTATGCCTCCCATAAACAGTAATAGCATACTCTGTAGTAAATACATTGGTGTTCAATTGAGAATACTGTACTTGTTTTGTTTCTTTATACTCATTGGTTCACTGATCATTATCACAAGATGATATATTGAAAGTGTCTTCCTTATCGTTGTCTCGGTTTTTCCTACTCAAGGTGATTTCTAAATACCAAAGTGCATAACCAAAGAAAACAACTTCATTTCATTACCAACTCACATTTACTTTTTCTCCTTTCCTTAAAAGTGATTTCCCTAAAATTCTCCACAAAGCAAGTTTTAATTTTTTCAACCCACATGTGATCCTTTCTCAACTAATATAAACAAACACCAGTTTTATCGATGGGAAATAACACTATCTTAATTATTCTAATTGTAAAATCAAAACCTCCCAAGTATGCTTATCTCTGTAAGGTAGTTTGAGAAAAAGGCAAAGGAGAGAAGATTGGAAGGATGAATGGTATCCAAACTCTAGACGAAAAAATGTTTCACAAAACAATACTTAACTCATAAATCAGAGTGGTAAAGATATTGCAGTTACATAGCCTAACTTATTCCCTCAAAATAGTCTCTAATGTCTTTTGGAGACTGTGTTTGAGATTAGAGAAAAAACCAAAAAACTCATGGATATGTAGTCATAATTCTGCAGGAGGAAACATGTTTTATTACCTTATTTTCATTTTTGAGATATTGATACAAATTTCACAGGAGAAAAATACTACCTTTGATTTCAAATTCTCAAATAGAGAGAAATAAATACAAATTCTTCCACTGAACCACCAGCTCTTTGTTTTATGTATAGCTGTGTTGTAAAGGAATGTGAATTGAAAACATGTTTCTACAGGCTAAGTTTAGGTTGCCCTTTATGGATCTAAATTTCAGATAAGTGGGCGCTGCATTTGTGAGCCGCAGTGAAAGCTACAGCATTAAGATGTCTAGAGAAAAGGAATTTGGCTCCTCTAGGGCTCTCCCACGATGGCAGCTTTAAACCCAAATTGACATTTAACACAGACAACTAAGAGACTAGAAAAGACCATACTCTGAAACTGTCCTCATAAATAAAGATTAAGTATATGAATATTGTGATGCTAAAATCCATATTAAATTCTATTATAGAAAGATTACCTGATTCTGAAATTTTCCAGATTAAAAATGTGCTCCCAAGCTAATGAAAAGCACCATAGATACAGTGATATTTGCTTTCTCTTGCCTTCTCTCCTTCTTCCTTTAGCACCATCAAAAAAGCCTTGCTTCTTCATGGTCCTCACCTACATGGAGGAATCTCTTCTTCTCCCCATAAAGTGGACCTGAGGTAGAGATAATTTTTGTTTCTCCTAAAGAAATATGTGTGTGTGTGTGTGTGTGTGTGTGTGTGTGTGTGTGTGCACATACAGTGGAGTACTCTGTACGAAGTCCGGGGTCAAGGATTCATGGAAATAATAAAGTTTGGGGAGTTGCAAACATTTTCCCTCTACTAGTGGGGGAAAGTGATCATACCCCATCTGATGTTGGACAGTGGAGGAAAACATCCTAGAAGTACATTAGGGACAGCGAGAGCAGAACAGGACAAGAGTACTCCACTGTAAGTGAGCAGTCCCTAAGTGACATAGAAGTTGAATCTTACATGAGGCCACAGGTGTAGGGGTTGACACTGGAGAATAACAGGATTGAGGGCTACAACCTGTCTTGGATGAACACAGCAGGAGAGCAACATGATGGTGACACAGAGGAATGTGGCACAATGCCACTTAGCCAAGGTGAAGTCATGAATTTTAAAACTCTAACATTTACTGAGGTTTTATATTGTGCTTGATTCTCTACTTAGTTAATTCATTTAATCTTTACATGCACACACGCACACATGCAAACCCACCTATCGAAGCAGGTAGAATCATAACCAATTATTTACAGATGGAAAAACTGAGGCACAGATAAACGGCATAACTTGTCCATGGTCACACTGCCAGTACATGCTATAGGTGGGGTCTAACCCAGGCAGTATCTCTCCTGAGATATGGTCAAATCATGTCAGATAATGCCAATGTCCCTCTTCACTTGAAACCATCCACACAGCTAGACTGCAGTGAAAGGAACACAGGAAAACATTTTGAGTTGATTTAATTTTGAATTTTTCCCATGAGCAGAATAAGTGCTTAAAAATAAAAGTCTGTTTTAATACCTGACAGTATTTAAAAAGATATAGAATTGGGATCAGACACTGTCATGATTTTCTAATATCTTGCAGGGCAATAAGGATTTAACAGAGCACAAGTATTGGTGTTCATGGGGAAAAAATGAAGCCATTTCATGTTTCTACATTCCTACGTTGATACTCCTCAGTAAGCTGGACACAAACAGTTGTCTCACTTACAAAATGAGGCAGTTTTAAGCACAGGTTTTGGAGTGAGCAAACTTGGTTTGAAATATGGACTTTTGCACTTTTGCCTTAATTCGGGTTCCTCATTGGTAAAATGAATACAATAATACCTATTTATCAATATTGTCATAAGAAGTAAATGAGACAGGGAAGGTAGACTATGCTGCTTAAACAGTAAGGCCCCATTTCAGTGGCTTAACAGACTAGAATGTTATTTCTTATTTATACAAGATTCTTGGATGAGTATTCAGGTCTGGTCAGTGACTCTCCATCATGTGGCCATCAGGGAACTAGGCTGACTACAGCTAAGTCAGCAAAAAAGAGAGAGAGAGAAAGGAAAAGGATAATTGCACATGGAAGGTTTTGTGGGCAAGGCCCACAGTTGCAAATTACTTCTGTAAAGATCTTAGTCACATGACTGTACTCACCTCCAGGAAATACTGGGAGATATATAATCTGTGTGCTTAAGAATGAAAAAAGGAGGTTGTGGATAGCTGGCAATTTTTGTCACATGTACCTAAAATGCTTAGCAGAGTGCCTGACACAAAACTGCATTCAATTTAGCTGTTGCTGCTATCTCTCAAAACCCTTATGGGTTTAAAATTCTAAGAAGTAAAATGGAAAATTATTTTAATTAAACCATAGATAACAAAATTTCTTGTAAATAGAACACTCTGAGCACTGCGATAAATTATTTCAAAGATAAATACACACATATTGAAGGTAAGATGATAATTATTTCCAGAAAAATAGTAGTTGTATCATTATATAAATCTCTACTCCCAGAGAAGTTGAAAGCAGATATTAAAATTTGACAACAAGAAAGGGACCAGAAAAAAAAAAAGTTTCATGAGGAAAAAAATTGTTAGACAACAAGGACCTACTGTATAGTACAGGAAACTATATTCAATATCTTGTAAAAACCTATAATGGAAAAGAATCTAAAATAGAATATATATATATTAATATACTTATAACTGAATTGCTTTGCTATACACTTGAATCTAACACAACATTGTAAGTTAACTATTCTTGAATAAAAAATGGTTTAAAAATTGTTAGAAGACTTCCCTGGTGATGCAGTGGGTTAGAATCCACCTGCCAATGCAGGGGACACAGGTTCAAGCCCTGGTCTGGGAAGAGTCCATATGCCGTGGAGCAACTAAGCCTGTGCGCCACAACTACTGAAGCTGTGCTCTAGAGTCTGCGAGCCACAACTATTGAGCCTGCGTGCCACAACTACTGAAGCCCGCATGCCTAGAGCCCGTGCTCCGCAACAAAAGAAGCCACCGCAATGAAGAGCCCACACACCACAACAAAGAGTAGCTCCTGCTCACAGTAACAAAGACCCAATGCAGCCAAAAATAAATTAAAAAAAAAAAATTGTTAGAACAATATAGCATCCACTTTACAAATCTCTTGTAAATTTCTGCTGAATAAAGTATAAGAGGGAAACAGATCTACGATGGCATAGTATCAACATACACCTTTTCTTCGTAAGAGATGACTTTTCCACAGTTCTATTTCTGGTCTCTTCAGGCTGTGATCTCTAAGGTGCTAACACTGACCTACATCCATCAACTCTCAAGTTTTTGATCTTATATGAAAGATCTAACATCATCCAGGTAAATGTTTAAAGGGATCAAGAGAAATTCACTTATAGTATTTGGTAGGTAATAAAATAGTGGGATAGACCTCATTTTGTTCAAGAGTGGGTTATTGGGGGGACAAAAATAAAGGAAAGAAATCAATATTTTAAAAAAAGCTGAGGTAACGTAATAGGAAGAAAAGAACATAGTTACGTGGGAAAGTGAAATTTTCTGTAGTATCATCTCCTTAGAAATTCCCATGAAGTTAAACAAAACATACCCTTTATGAAGCTAGAGATAAAAGGTTGGCTGATGATATACAGACTGAAATGGAACGTTAGCCATCAGATTTAGGGAAGAAAGCTAAGGAAACAAATGATGCTTTAGCAAAAATATAAATGATACAAGAAGTAGGATTTGGAGGAAAATACCCAAATGTAGATATGAATTCCTCTGGCTCTAGTCATGTGATGATTTTTCCCATTTATGGGATAGAGAAAAACAATATAAATATTTTTTCTGTAGCAAGCTGGGCTTAAAGTTTCTACACCATATCTCATGAGGCAGGAGCTTTCAAACTTTGATAACCACTATCTAGAATGAAGACATAATTTTACATCATGACCTTATGCACATAAACACACAAACACACAATGACAGTCTTCTGAAGCAATACTATGTGTAATGCTGTCTGGAACTTTCTCTTCTCTTCTCTTTTCTTCTAATTCATTTTAAATAATGCTGATTGAGACTCATCAATCTGATTTCCTGAGAACCTGATGAACCCTGACAATGGCTAAAGTTGTCTATGAATTTGCACTGAAAAAGAAAGAATACTGATTCCATGCTTGAAGTTTCTTTTTGTTTGTTTCCTGGTGATCCTTCTGTGTGTACCTAATCTACTTAGGAGCAGGTCCATCCCTTTCTTTAAGCTCTAAGAGGATTCTCCTGAGCAATGCTTAATGGGAATTTACTTAGAAAATGTTGTGAGGAGGGGGGAGGATGTGAATAGATTCTTCATCAGCTCAATCTGTATGCTCCTCAAACCCCAGGGAACTCAATAAAGGGAGAGGACTAATTAAAGTGGGAGACCAAAATCTCCTCTTGAGACTAAGCTGAAGGCTAGAGGCACCCCCTCTTCATTTGTCCCTAACAAGAGCGAGCAATGCCAGCTCAGGTCTCCAGACATTTTAACAATATCGCTTTCTTAGTCAGAGTGCTAAAAACAGTGTACTGTAATCTCATTCAGTACATTTTAAAGTGCAGGAAATCTCTAAATACTGAATCTTGAAATAAATGTATTGTGTTATGACAGCATTTTAAAATAAGAAGATTAAAGAGAATAGAACAAAAATATCTGATGGCTTTGCAGATTTTATATATGTTATTTCACAATTTTTTTTTCATTTACTTAGATATACGTCTGTCTAAACATGTATGTAAGTATGTACTCATTTATGATATAAACTATTTTGCTTATAGTAAAAAGCATTGTAAACTGCTTTAAGTTATTTTGTCACTGCATTTAAGTGGAAGTAAAAAAACATGTGAAAACTGACTGGTTTATTTGTGTTGGGGTCATAGAATTTTTATTTTATTAGTATCAAGATCAAAAAAGAAAAAGAAAATAAGTCAGTCTAACCTGGAAGACTGGACAACCTGGAAGAAATGGACAAATTCTTAGAAAAACACAACCTTCAGAGACTGAACCAGGAAGAAATAGAAAATATAAACAAACCAATCACAAACAGTGAAATTGAAACTGTGATTAAAAATCTTCAAACAAACAAAAGCCCAGGACCAGATGGCCTCACAGGTGAATTGTATAAAACATTTAGAGAAGAGCTAACAACCATCCTTCTCAAACTCTTCCAAAATATAGCAGAAAGAGGAACACTACCAAACTCATTCTACGAGGCCACCATCACCCGGATACCAAAACAAGAGGAAGATGTCACAAAAAAAGAAAATTACAGGCCAATATCACTGATGAACTTAGATGCAAAAATCCTCAACAAAATACTAGCAAACAGAATCCAACAGCACATTAAAAGGATCATACACCATGATCAAGTGGGGTTTATCCCAGGAATGGGAGGATTCTTCAATATATGCAAATCAATCAATGTGATAAACCATATTAACAAATTGAAGTTTAAAAACCATATGATCATCTCAATAGATGCAGAAAAAGCTTTCATCAAAATTCAACACCCATTTATGATAAAAACCCTCCAGAAACTAGACATAGAAGGACCTTCCCTCAACATAATAAAGGCCATATATGACATACCCACAGCCAACATCATTCTCAATGGTGAAAAACTGAAACCATTTCCACTAAGATCAGGAACAAGACACGGTTGCCCACTCTCACCACCATTATTCAACATAGTTTTGGAAGTTTTAGCCACAGCAATCAGAGACGAAAAAGAAATAGAAGGAATTCAAATCAGAAAAGAAGAAGTAAAACTGTCACTGTTTGCAGGTGACATGACACTATACATAGAAAATCCTAAAGATGCTCCAGAAAACTACTAGAGCTAATCAATGAATTTGGTAAAGTAGCAGGATACAAAATTAATGCACAGAAATCTCTTGCATTCCTATACACTAATGATGAAAAATCTGAAGGAGAAATTAAGGAAACACTTCCATTTAACATTGTAACAAAAGGAATAAAACACCTAGGAATAAATCTACCTAAGGAGACAAAAGACCTGTATGCAGAAAACTATATGACACTGATGAAAGAAATTAAAAATGATACAAACAGATGGAGAGTTATACCATGTTCTTGAATTGGAAGAATCAACATTGTGAAAATGACTATACTACACAAAGCAATCTACAGATTCAATGCAATCCCTATCAAACTACCAATGGCATTTTTCACAGGACTAGAACAAAAAATTGTACAATTTGTATGGAAACACAAAAGACCCTGAATAGCCAAAGCAACCCTGAGAAAGAAAAACGGAGCTGGAGGAATCAGGCTCCCTGACTTCAGACTATACTACAAAGCTACAGTCATCAAGACAGTATGCTACTGGTGCAAAAACAGAAATATAGATCAATGGAACAGGATAGAAAGCCCAGAGATAAACCCACGCACATATGGTCACCTTGTCTTTGATAAAGGAGGCAAGAATATACAATGGAGAAAAGACAGCCTCTTCAATAAGTGGTGCTGGGAAAACTGGACAGCTACATGTAAAAGAATGAAATTAAAACACTCCCTAACACCATATAAAAATAAACTCAAAATGGATTAAAGACCTAAACATAAGGCCAGACACTATAAAACTCTTAGAGGAAAACACAGGCAGCACACTCTATGACATAAATCACAGCAAAATCCTTTTTGACCCACCTCCTAGAGAAATGGAAATAAAAACAAAAATAAACAAATGGGACCTAATGAAACTTAAAAGCTTTTGCACAGCAAAGGAAATCATAAACAAGACGAAAAGACAACCTTCAGAATGGGAGAATATATTAGCAAAAGAAGCAACTGACAAATGATTAATCTCCAAAATACACAAGCAGCTCATGCAGCTCAATATCAAAAAAACAAACAACCCAATCCAAAAATGGGAGGAAGACCTAAAGAGACATTTCTCCAAAGAAGATATGCAGATTACCAACAGACACATGAAAGGATGCTCAACATCACTAATCATTAGAGAAATGCAAATCAAAACTACAATGAGGTATCACCTCACACGGGTCACAATGGCCATCATCAAAAAATCTACAAACAGTAAATGCTGTTTGAGAAAAGGGAACCCTCTTGTGCTGTTGGTGGGAATGTAAATTGATACAGCCACTATGGAGAACAGTATGGAGGTTCCTTAAAAAACTAAAAATAGAAGTACCATATGACCCACTACTGGGCATATACCCTGAGAAAACCATAATTCAAAAAGTGTTATGTACCACAATGTACATTGCAGCTCTATTTACAATAGCTAGGACATGAAAGCAACTTAAGTGTCCATTAACAGATGAATGGATAAAGAAGATGTGGCACATATATACAATGGAATATTACTCAGCCATAAAAAGAAACAAAATTGGGTTACTTGTAGTGAGGTGGATGGATCTAGAGACTGTCATACAGAGTGAAGTAAGTCAGAAAGAGAAAAACCAATACTGTACGCTACTACATTATATGGAATGTAAAAAAAAAAAAAAAAAACGTTATGACTAACCTATGGGCAGGACAGGAATTACGATGCAGACAGGCATAGAGAATGGACTTGAGGACACGGGGAGGGGGAAGGGTAAGCTGGGACAAAGTGAGAGTGTGTCATGGACATATATATACTCCCAAATGTAAAATAGCTAGTGGGAAGCAGCTGAATAGCACAGAGAGATCAGCTCGGTGCTTTGTGTCCAACTAGAGGGGTGGGATAGGGAGGATGGGAGGGAGTTGCAAGAGAGAGGAGATATGGGGATATATGTATACATTTAGCCGATTCACTTTGTTATACAGCAGCCAGTAACACAACATTGTAAAGCAATTATATGCCAGTAAAGATGTTAAAAAAATTTTGCTGAGAGTAAAACTTAAATATTCATATTTATATACACACACATATATATACACACAGAGAGAGACAGAGACAGAGTCAGGGAGACAAAAAGAGAGAAAGAGATATAAATAAATATTTTTATAAAGATACACAGCAAGAGACGAGACCTTTCATGTTCTAATGAAAGGATGAAATTTTCTATAATCCTTTTTAAAATTGTATCTGCAAATAAGGGATAAAACTGTATTTTTAAACTTTATTTTCTTTTAAAATAAATTCAATTTTCACTAAGAAACCATAAAGGACCTAGAAAAATATTGCATACATTTATTCATGGGTTAAGGAAAGCTTTCTTTGTAGTTCATAAAGATAGGAAACTCCAAGAACTGATTAATAAATCTGGTACATGAAAAAATATGCATGTATATATATATATATATATATCAATTTCGGCTGCTTTAACAAATTACCATTGACCAGGTGGCTTAAACAACAAGTTGTGGAGGCTGGAAATCCATGATCATGGTGTCAGCATGGCTGTGTTCTGGTGAGAGCCCTCTTCAGGTTTGCAGAAAGTTGACTTCTCACTGTATCCTCACATGGTGGAAAAAGAGTGAGCTAGCTCTCCGGCCCCTTCTGATAAGGGTATCAATCCCATTCATGAGGGATCCACCCTCATACCTAATTGCCTCTCAAAGACCCCACCTCCAAATACCATTACATTGAGGATTAGATTTCAACATAGGAATTTGGCAGGGAGGGGACTCAAACATTTAGTCCATAACTATATATAAAATATAAGTACACACACATATTTATATATGTGCATGTATATAAAATGTGTATGTGTATACATATACAAACACATAATATATAAATATATAAATAAATTATATATATATGTGTGTGTGTATATATATATATATATACACATACAGGTAAAAGCAGATTAAAAGACCAAAAGTCTCTGAAAATACTTTGAAACCTATGTTTTGGCCAAGTGCTAAAGCCTTAATTGGTCCTTATATGTGTAAATTGTGTATGACACCACTCCAAGGGACAAAATTTGCATTCGTAGTGCTTGTAGATTTGTTGATGTGAATACTGTAGATTTGTAAACTTGACAGTTTGCTGGCAGATTGCAGGCAGTGAAGTGTCCTGAAGAGGATCTGTCTCTAATTTCTGGAATGTGCTATTTGGGAGAATGATTGTTGATCCTGTCAGAGGAGAGAACACATTCCAATTTTTACTATGTACCGCACTTTTTTATTTTATTTATTTATTTATTTATGGCTGTGTTGGGTCTTTGTTTTCTGTGCGAGGGCTTTCTCTAATTGCGGCAAGTTGGGGCCACTCTTCATCGCGGCGCGCGGGCCTCTCACTCTCACGGCCTCTCTTGTTGCGGAGCACGGGCTCCAGACACGCAGGCTCAGTAATTGTGGCTCACGGGCCCAGCTGCTCCGCGGCATGTGGGATCTTCCCAGACCAGGGCTCGAACCCGTGTCCCCTGCATTGGCAGGCGGATTCTCAACCACTGTGCCACCAGGGAAGCCCAATGTACCGCACTTTTATATTCAGGTTTACATCACTTGCCAGTTAAAATTATGCAAACAATATAATATGTTTCTGTTCAAGTGAATATTTACAAACATCAGGCTCTGCTGTTTCCTGAGTCAAGTTCCCCAGCAACAGCAAGGCCACAGCCCAGCCTTTAAGCATCTCAGAAAGTTGCCTTCCATTTAGCATCCTAAATTAAAGGAAACAAATTATAAAAGTTGAAATAAAAATAAAGCCCCACCTGATGAAATTGAATTGAATTCAGTACCACTGTTACTAAAGTAATGAAATCAAAAATATGAGATGCTATTTTAGTGCTACCAAAATAAAAAGTTAAAAATAATAAAAATCCTACTTTCATAAAGGTAGGCAATTGCTAATCTTTAACATCATTAATGCTTATATAAATTGACTATTATTCCTGAAACAAATTTTATAATATTTCAAACTTTTTAAAAATATTATCATTTAATTCTAGGAACTCACCATAAAGAAATAATATTCAGAGATACAAATGAAGATGTGTATATAACAATACTATTATTTTTAATAGCAAAAAAACTATAAATCTCTTGATTAAAAATGAAAATATTTATTAAATTGGAATTTGAAAACACATTTCCATGTTTAATAAGGAGGTAAGAATTTGTAAATATGATCATTATTACATTTTAATAATATATAATATATTTAATTTATCTAATAGATTACATAATCTATAGCTATACTATATAATCTCTTATCTGTTAGACCTAAAATGTTGTATATTATATGTTATGATATATACTATATCATGTATAATATATTATCATGTAAGATATATTGTATATTATCTTAACATATTATATAATAAAATACATGGTATATAATACATTATATACCATATATATAATTTACTGTATTTGATTACATTATAAATTTACTAAATATACTATAATTAAATGTGATATACTTTATATAATATATATATTTGTATATTTAGCTTCTGCTATCGATTGAAGATTTGTGTCCTCCTCAAATTCATATGTTGACACACTAACCCCCAATGTGACTGTATTTAGGCCCCTATCTCGGGCCTTTAAGGAGATAATTAAGGTTAAATGAGGTCATAAGAGTAGGGTCCTCATCCATTAGGTTTAGTGTCCTTAAAAGAAGCGATACCAGAGAGCTTACTCTTGCTCCAGGTGCCTGCACACAGAGGTAAGGCCATGTCAGTGCACAGCAAGAAGGCTGCCATCTGCAAACCACGAAGTAAGCTCTCACCAGGAACCAAATCTGTCAGCACTTTGATCTTGAATTTCCCAGGTTCCAGAAACTGTGAGAAACAAATTTCTGTTGTTTAAGTCACCCAGTCCGTAATATTTTGTCATGGCAGTGTGAGCTAAAATAGCTTCTTCCAGATTTTCAAATTTTCTACATTTTAAATTTTTATAATGATTTTGGTTGTTTTACGTAGAACTTCCCAGATTTATTATGCTTTAGCAGCAGTCTCAGAATACCAAGTAAAAGTAGGCTGAACAATAAAGGCATTTAGTCTCTCAGTCAATCAGGAGTAAATTTAGTGGAAAGCAGTTCCAGTCTTGGTCCAGTGGCTCAGTGATATCATGAAGGACCTCGTCTCTTCTCATCTTTCTCCCTGTGATCCTCAGAAGATCATTCAACTTCAGAATTGAAAGACAGTTTCTATGATCAGGTCCTTATTAGATATCACTCAAGATAGGAAGAAGGGAGATAGATGGAATAATTGGGTTTTTGTGGCCACAAACTGAGTCATATCCCCACCTACAATAAGGCAATTATTGGCAATGGATTATAAACATTTATACCTTGGATCTTGGTCCACTTCTAAAAATTATATTTTATGGGTAAAGAACAAATTTGCGTTTAGGGGACATCATAAGTGTAGTCCGATATTATATCACATTATCAACTCTAGCTCACGGTCAGGATGGCTGCCAACAAAATAACATCAGCACCTCACAACCATGACTTAGACTTAGATGAGGGTGAAAACAAAGAGAAGTTTTTTGTTTGTTTGTTTGTTTTTGTATTGTTGCAAAATCAAAGTTCTGCGAGAATGTTCCAAACAGGGCTAGTTTCTGATCACACCCATGTGTCCAGGGACCTTCCAACCTGTTGTGGATGCTGTGGTCTCCATCCGCCCTTCAGGATAGAGCCACACATTCCCCAGCTGCCAGCGGTGTTTGTTCAAAATGATAATCATATGAGACTATGTTTTTTCTCATGGTTTCTCTACAAGTTTCCATTTCCAAATTATTAAATAAGAGTATCCTTTTGTTCCCATATGAGTTTAAAAAAAATGAATATATCTCAGTTGGCATGAGGTTACTTTTCTAAGGCAAAAAACATTTGATGTAGTATATAGTTTGGTTTTATGACAGTGTAAACTGTCACCCCAAACATTCATAACAGTCTTTCATACCTGTAAATGCTTTGTGGAAATCAAGGAGTGAGGTTCAGATAAGGTAAAATCTAGCATAAGAAAAAGAAAACAGCCATGGAAGATGTGGTGGGTAAAATAATAGTCCTTCAAAGATGTCCATATCCTAATCCCTGGAACCTTTGAATATGTTACCTCCCATGGCAAAAAGAAATTAAGGTAGCAGATGAAATAAAGGTTGCTAAATCAGCTGACCTTAAAAATAGGGAGAATATCCTGATTATCTGTGCAGGCCCAATGTAATCACAATGGCCTTTTAAAATAGAAGAGCTTGGCCAAAGAGGTCATCAGAGTGATGCAGTGTGAAGGTCTCAACCCACTCTTGCTGGCTTTAAAGATAGAGGAAGGATGCCAGGACACAAGGAACATGGCCAGCCTCTGGAAGCTGGAAAGTGCAAGAGATCTCTCCCCTAGAGCCTGAAGAAAGGAATGCAGCCCCGCTGACACGTTGATTTTAGCCCTGTGACACTTCTGACCTCTAAAACGTTGAGATAATAAATTTACTTTGTCTGAAGTCACTATGTTTGTGACAATTTGGTATGAGAGCAATAGGAAACTATCACAGAAGGCTGGATGCAATTGGGTTAGGGACTGAACCCACGAGAATGTAAGGGCACAAAAATACACAGAAATTTGGGGCCGGGGAGCATGGGGATTGTTCAGAGACTAGAAATGGGAGAATTAAGCCAACTTCATATATGCCTCAAAAGGTAAGTTAACCTTACCTTAACACTAACTCAAGATTTAGCTGTAAAAAAGGCCCTGCTTCTGTTTCTATTATGACTGTTGCTATTGTTACCACTGGTGCACTGCCTGACTTTGGACATTTATATTTTCACTTTACCCAGTTCTGTGTTTGGATTCATGATCCTATGTTCATCCTACCCTCTAAAATCAATCTCCTAAAATCAATCTCAAGGCTATAATTTCTCTTTGGCCATGTATTCCACAAAGGCCACAGCCCAGCTCATCTTCTAAAGCTGCAGTTCTCAAACTGAAGTATGCTAAAAACGGAGATATCCAGAGACTAGCCTGGGGTAAAGCAAGGCCATATAATCTCCAAAAATAATCTTCAGGAAATATCAGCACTTTTTAAAACATCTTTATTGAGGTATAATTGCTTTACAGTGTTGTGTTAGTTGCTGCTGTATAATAAAGTGAATCAGCTATACATATACATGTATCCCCATATCCCCTCCCTCTTGCGTCTCCCTCCCACCCTCCCTATCCCACCCCTCTAGGTGGTCACAAAGCAGTGAGCTGATCTCCCTGTGCTATGCGGCTGCTTCCCACTAGCTATCTATTTTACATTTGGTAGTGTAGATATGTCCATGCCACTCTCTCACTTCGTCCCAGCTTACCCTTCCCCCTCCCCATGCCCTCAGGTCCATTCTCTATGTCTTCATCTTTATTCCTGTTATGCCCCTAGGTTCTTCAGAACCTTTTTTTTTTTTTTTTAGATTCCATATATATGTGTTAGCATACGGTATTTGTTTTTCTCTTTCTGACTTAGTTCACTCTGTATGACAGACTCTAGGTCCATCCACCTCACTGCAATAACTCAATTAGTTTTACTGTATGACCTTAAAGAATTTGTTTTTTGACATTAAAACTGGGCAAGCAAAACTACAGACCTAGCTTTCTGGTTTAGCCAATCTAATACTTTCTTCTTTCATGAATATACAATATTTATATGCAATCAGGCATTGGAATATTGGCTATTTTTGTGCTCTCATGTGGCATCAGTGGCATTAATACTGTAGCCTATATTCGGCCAGAACAAATTTTATTATTTCACTGGTTGCTATAGCTAATCTTAGGCCATACCACCAAACCCAATTGAATAAGCTTGAAAATGGGAGATACACAGCACTGGACTTTTTTTTAGTTTATCATTTTTATTTTCATTCATGATCACACAGACATATACACATACACACACGCATACACACATGTCCACAAATCAAAACTCATTGACAATTGTGCTCCATCAAATTTTCTGTTAACAAATAATTAAATATCCAATATTTCACTTAAACATTGAAAAGTGTCTTTATTATGTCTTTCTTTTTTATTGTTTAAAATTAAAATATTTTTTAAATTATACTTTCAACTGGGATCATAGATAAAAAGTTAAAACAGAGAGTTTGAAGAAGTAGAGGCTCAGTATGTACTTATTCAAATGAATTAGGGAAGTTCAAAAGCATTTTCAATTATTGAGCATTGAAATAGGCATGCTGTCACCTTTCAAATGGAGGAAATGAACTTTACAATGAATCTCTTAGCACTACCCCAACTATGGTTAGTAAATTTGTAGAAGCAGTAGTTAATCTAAATAGGATAATTTAGATTTTTACTAAATATATGTACTTTATTACCAAAGAGATGCAAATCAGTTTAATTTAACAGAAGTGATATTGTACAATTTTTAAGCTTTGTCATCAAGAGATCTTACAGTGTTTATTCAACCACATTTGGAAATTTACCTTGAGATCACCATATATAGAAACCCTAACTTGCCTAAAGAAGAAGAAGAAGCCACATGAAGCAACCATCAGACAGCAAACACCAACTTCAACATACATGAGTGAGGCCATCTTAGATTACTGAGTCCTAATAAAGCTGTCAAATCCACAGTTGCATGAATGAACCTAGGCAAAACCAGCAGAAGCCCTGCTTTGCTGAGCCCAACCCAAGCTGACCTTCAGAATCTTGACCAAATAGTTACTATTTAAGCTTCCAAGTTCAGAGTTTGTTCTGTTACACAGCAATAAACCACTGATACAATATGTTTATTATCAAGTGTGCTTTCAAAATCCCATGAGACATCAAAAATTTATAAGAATACACTAAAATAAATCAATTGACCTCTTTAATATTTGGCTTGAAAACCTCCCTTAGTCAGATCCACATGTTCATTAGAAGAATTTTCTACCTTCCATATTATTAGGCATGATCATTTTGACATTTTTTTCCACAACTACGTAATATGTGTCACCAGTTTTTCAGCCTCAATTAGCATTCTTCTCATTATTTTTCAAGTGTGCATGAATAATTCATTTGCCATTTCTCTAGCCTTGCAACTTTTCTAGCCTATTCTCACCATCTTGCACCAAAGCTAATGCCACTTGTTTGGGGTTTTTGTTATGCACTATCCTACATCTAGATATTAATATCTGTACCAGTTATTTATCAGTGCTTAAAAAAACACCCCAAACTTGATGGATTAAAACAAGCCATTTAATTTGCCCACTGTTCTGTCAGCAATTTTCGCTGGACCTAGATAGACAGTTCTTCTGCTGGTCTTGCCTGTGTTCCCACATGCAGCTACAGTTATCTGACAATTGGGCTCAGTGCTTCACTCATACAACTGGCAACTTAGGCTGGGAGGAGGTCAATGGGCCCTCTGCTGGAAAAGTCTGACTTTGTTCCATGTGGCTTTTCATGCTTCAGTAGGCTACACTGGACTTTTGCATAATACTCTTAGGGCTGCATTCAAGGAAGATAAAATCAGAAGCTAGATGCCACTTGAGCCCATGTTTATTCTGCCATACATTAACAGTCAAGGCTCATCAGAAGACCAGCCCAGATTTAGAGGGTGATGTAGTGGGTTGAATGACTGCCTCCCCAAAGATATGTCTATGTCCTAGTAACCGGACTCTGTGAATGTGACAGTATTTGGAAAAAGGGTCTTTGCAGATGTAATTAAATTAAAAGATCTTGTGATGAGACCATCCTGGATATCCTCAGGCAAACCCTGAAACCAATGATAAGGGTCCTTATAAAGGACCGAATAGGAGAAGGCACAGACAGAGCAGAGGAGAGGCCATGTGAGGATGGAGGCAAAGCTTGGAGTGAAGCAGCCACAAAGGAATGCTAATAGCCACCAGAAGATGGAAGACACAAGGAAAGATTCTTCTGTAGAGTCTTCAGAGGGACTATGACCCTACTGACACCTTAATTTCAGATTCTGGCAGTCAGAACCATAAGATAATAAATCTTGGTTGTTTTAAGTCTCCAAATTTATGGTAATTTGTTACCATGGCCAGAGGATATAGCCTGCACTTCCTGACCGGAGGTATGAGAAACAAAGTCTCTTTGCAAAGGGGTAGATATGGGAATGGGTGAAACTATTGCAGACATATTTGAAAACAATCTATCACATGTAGGAAATCAATGCTCTTGCAGCAACATTTGAAACTCATTTTCATTAAAAATGAAAAGTTGAATGAAACTAAGAATTTTATTCAATTAAAATGAGGGATGCCTTGCCTAGAAATAATACATTTAAAAGTGCAAGTCAACATGCAAATTTTTAAAGGCTCAAATTTTCTTATTTGTCAGTTTCATTATTTTCTAGGAAGAGCTTATGTAAGAGGAGAAAATTGGGTTAATTTTTAAAAATTTTTATAGATGAATTAGTTTTGCATTAAAAAGCAGCATAACTGAAAAAGATGACTTTACTTTGAAAAGCTAATGATGCATTTAAATGGTATACTTGAGCTATAGATTGATAGTTTCTTAACTCATAGTAGCTATTACATTTATACTTTGTTTATATTTATAATAATGGTCTCTACAGAACAATTAATTTACAAATTGTTCTATGGAAAAAGAGATGTAGAAGATATTTTAATAAGGTATGTGAATTTCTTTGGCAAGCAAAACTGACCATTAAAAAAAAATAATAATAAATGCTGGAAACATGCCCAGATGGAGCTAAATCTATGGGGAGCCAAAAAATGTGAGTGGCATCTCTAAATAAAATTTTTGTAAACCCAGATTATTACCTTCATTAATCACCAATGATGTCTCAAATGTACTGTCTCTTAATTATCACAAGGTAGTCAATATAATGATAAAATTGGAAGTTTTGTACAAAGAAAACCCAGTGGTTTTAACACTCGTGTTTGAAACAAATGTATAATAAATTAGAAAGAATATTTGCAAAGGCACCTTGCTACACCTGTCAGCACATAGAAGGTGTTGACAGTTTTTGAACCTAGGGTTTAATTCTTGTTGCTGATTTTGCTTCCTCCTTATGAAGAAGAAAAAAATAAGAAGACACAAAGGACTTTAAGGTTTAATTAATGAAATGAATTCAGTCTTCTCCTTAATAAGCAATACCCCAGCCAAGTTCGGTATCTTTGTGGATGTGTTTCCAAGGTTTAATAATCCTAAAGAGCAACTTCAAGACAAAAACTATAAATTTGTTTATGGTTTAAAGCAAAACTGAAAAAACAATAAGTCAACAAAACTATAAAAACAATAAAGTATGGGAACTGAATGAGGAGAAATTATTATGGGGATTATAGTCTGATTGGAACTCAATTCATTTATATGCAGTTTAAATTACAGCTTCAATGGAAAGGTAAAGAATAGCATTGCCAATTATTTTTCTTCACTGAAAAAACAGTTTGGTGATTATTGCCCTGAAGCACTAGGAAAGATTGACCAGTGGATCAAAAACTTGTTCTGTTCACCACAGAGCAAAAAACTTCACATTTTCCTCCCCACTCTCCCACCAGCCCCCAAAATAAAATTTCCACTAATGTCTTATTTATTGGTTTCTTAGGTAACATAACTTAGTTATTACCTGATCATAGTGATTGAAAAAAATAACTTATTACTTACAGTTATGTATTAATGTAAGGCTAAGTTATCAAAATACTATGAAAATATAGCAATGAAAAAACTTGCTAGAATGATGTCACCTGTTACAATCTCAGCCAATTTCTTTTAGTTGATACATTCAGTCAGTGTCAGAGCTGCTCCTCCTTTTACTGTTAAATAGGAAATTCATTCATATGATGTTTGTTGATAACTTAAAATATTGTATATTAAAACAAATATCATAGGTTTTTCATGAATAACTTCAAGCAGAACCATCCAGCTTGCAATATTCATACAAGATGTTATGCCTCTAGATTCCCAATGCTTGAGTTCACTTACCCCTCAGCTATTAGGTTTGAGAAGTTTGAGGCACACTGTTCCAAAACATGTTTGTTGACACAGCTGTATTTTGTTTTTGTCAAACTGTTTTGGGGGCACTTTTCTGGCTTCATCTATTTTATACACAGTTAACAATCTACTCTGAAGTTCTTTGGGATGTTGTATTTATATCAGCCCCACACACTTGGGGGGAGAAAAGAGTATCATTAATGGACATGATGTCGGTAGGAGCTGCATTATTTCTGAAAATCTCTCTAACTTCTTTGCTTTAAATGTTCATCTTGACAACTTACTCATGTACTTACTCAATGCAGTCACTATATATATTTGCAGTGAAGTTAAAAACTCCCTATCTGGGAGTATCAAAGGCTTTATATATGTATAAATGAAAAATATCTCATCCACTTATTTCTTCATCCATGCACACACACACGCTTACCTTTGGATAACATTTGCAGATCAAAATTAATTTACAGTTAAAGCTGATGTTGTTAAAGGAAGTTCACTGATGACACTGTGAAATCCAATCTTTCTCCAGATTTCACGTGAGAACTTCTATTAATAGAAGACCTTTTTACCTTCTTTAAAACTTCTTGGGGCTTCCCTGGTGGCGCAGTGGATGAGAGTCTGCCTGCCGATGCAGGGGACACGGGTTCGAGCCCTGGTCCGGGAAGATCCCACGTGCCGCGGAGCAACTAGGCCCATGAGCCACAACTACTGAGCCTGCGCGTCTGGAGCCTGTGCTCCGCAACAAGAGAGGCCGCGATAGTGAGAGGACCGCACACCGCGATGTAGAGTGGCCCCCGCTTGCCGCAACTAGAGAAAGCCCTCTCACAGAAACGAGGACCCAACACAGCCATAAATAAATAAATAAATAAATAAATAAATAAATAAATAAATAAATAAAAGGTCATTTGTAAAAAAAAAACTTCTTGAATTTGAGGCTTAACTTTTATCAGTTAATATAATGGCCTTTCTAAGGTTTCATTAACTCCCAGAAGGACACTGTCATCTTTTTTACACAGTTCATATCTTTACCTAGATTATAAGTATATTTAGTGTCTTTATATGTTCAAAAGACTCATGTTAAAATAAATACTAACTTAGTCCTTCGTGTACTAAATTCTAAAGTCCTTCGTGTATTAAATTCCCTATATGTAGATTGGAAGGATTTTATTTGCTGCATTTTGATAAATAAAGCAACACTATGCACCATATATCAGTTTAGTCTTTGGCATTTTCCGTTTAGTATTTCTAGAAATGTTGCAATTTTATAATATAAAAAGGCAAGACTCAGTTGGAAATGTCAAAACTATTTTTATTGAAGAGATGATCAATTCCTGGCATTGTTACAAACTGCCAAAGGTTTGTTTTTTAATTCAACATATAATAGGTTCAACATATAGTAGGTGACTTTCCAAATAATACATTATCCTGCAGAATAACACCTAATCAGAGATATGCCAATCCCAGCTGCTGTCTTCTAAAAGTATACCAAAAAGAACAGAGAAATTGTTATTTATAGTCAAATTTCAATTTTTTATAATTGTTATCTTGTCGACATATTACTTCTATGGTTTGCTTCACATTCTTCTAGATAACCTATTTCTAGCCTTTTCAATTTCTGTACTCTTTTGAAGAAACTGAAGGTAAACAATATAAAATTCAAGTCATCTAACATGGTTTTGGCATATCCATACATGTGCATCTGTGGTGAACATGGCATTTAAGGTAAGTGGATAAAATAAACTTGGTTACTTGTTTATTATTGTTTTCCATAGTTTCTGTACTGGCTGTACAAATAATTAGGATTTATCTGTTTTTAGATAACTGACATTATACAATGAAGGATCCCTTGATTCTTATCCATGTAAGTTCCATATTAATGGTATATTTTTTTCATGTTTTGACATTGGACAAGCACCAGTGCATCTCCTTGCAAGAGACATTGTTACAGTTTTGTAAAAATAAATCATGTTAGTAAAACTGAAAAGAATTTTGGCACTTTGACATGATGCACTCATTGTGTGAGCTTTCAGTATTTCCTT
Source organism: Balaenoptera acutorostrata (assembly GCF_949987535.1). Taxonomy (NCBI): domain Eukaryota; kingdom Metazoa; phylum Chordata; class Mammalia; order Artiodactyla; family Balaenopteridae; genus Balaenoptera; species Balaenoptera acutorostrata. Next base: position 86,802,884 of record NC_080068.1, read on the forward strand.
GATAAATGTAAAGGCTTATTAAGTGAGCTGCTGTAGGATAAAAGAGTCACAAAGTTTATTTCATTTATACTTTTAAATTCAAATCTCCCTCAGACAATTTGTGTTTGCTCAGTCGTTTAATAACATTTATTGTGTTCCTACCACAGGCCAAGCTCTCTTTGAGGGACTAGGGATCTACAGTAAACCAAACCAAAATCACGATTCTAATGGATTTTACACTTATGTGTGTTGGGGCAAGGGAGTATTAAATAGAAAAATTAGATATGTGAATAACTTGATAATGCTTCAGTTGTTGATATAAAATAAGGCATGGTAAGGGAGATAGTGGTACCTGGGTGAGTATTGCTAATTGATAGGAGATGTAAGGAAAGGGAGGCCTCTCTGATAAGTAGAGATTTCAAGTAAGAAAATGAGCCCTGAAGATAATCCTGTCAAAAAGCATACCAGGCACAGCTGGTACAGTAATGCAAGGGAAAGAAATAGAGCTTGTTTACCATTGTCCAGGAATAATAAGAGGACAGTGTGCCTAGGGTGCTTTACATTTTTATCACCAATGTTAGGATTTAACAATAATGCTTTTCACTTAGGAACATTTTAAAAATTACCAAGTGTTTGCATATAGTATGTTGTTGATTGACACTATATACCTACAGTATGATTGATAATTATTATCCCAACATTATAAAGGAGGAAAACGAAGTCCAAAGATTTTAAAGGCCTTACCTCCATTCTCACAACTGCTGAGTGATGAAGCTGGAACTGTAATTCAAATCTCCTGATTCCTGGACCATTTTTCTCCCCATTATTTTATATTTTGCATCAAAGTTAGACTAGACTGGGCCTTGATTAGTCTCTGAAATACTCAGTCCAAGACTTGAGAATCTAGAAACAAAACCTCTATTTGAAAGTGCATGCCTTGAGCAACTATAATGCCCATCTGTTGAAAGCTTTACAGTTTAGAGAGGAAACAAAGGCCAAGAGATATGTATATTACTGAAGCTTATAAGGCACTTGAATTTAAAATAGTTTTTCTCTAAAGAGGTAGCATATTCATTGATCTTATATAAAAAAAGTTATCAACTGTAATTCAATAGTTAATTGACATGAAATTTTAAAATTATTTGAGCCCAAATACCCAGGATATATCAGAGTGTCTATTTAACATCCTCTGAACATACCATATGCCATCCTCCTATCAATCTTTTATTCTTTTTATACCATCTACCTGGAATACATTTACATTCTCTCTATTTTGGAAAGTTTTATCTGTTGTTTGAGATATCATTCATGGTACCACTCTGTCAATCATGTCAGTCTCATGTAGTTCAGAATGCACTTAATGCTTGTGTTTACTACTCATTTTGCGACTGAGATATGCTCTTTTTTATTGTCAGTTAATGTTTAAATGCATCTGTCTTAACACAAATGAAAAATTTATGAATTGTTTGCATTTTCAGCCTCTATTTTATACACACACACAAGCATATACATACGTATGCACATATGTAGTTGTATATATGATAATCTCTTAGCAAAAATGGATGCTGTTGATGATTATGATTAAAAAAGAATGATTTCAACTAGAATAATTGATTATACAAAATTGAAGGATCTTGTAGAATCTTATAATTTTAGTGTCCATTTTAAGTTAAACTTACAAGCTTAATGCCCTGTTCAAATAAAGTGCTTACTAATCTCTCTTTGGAAATACAGGAGGGAGTGGGTGGGAGAAAATTAAAATTATAGTGCCTGCTATACAAATGCTTTCATTTTTCTCAAATTTATTTTCAGGTACTAAAGTAACACATAAATACATTATTCTTTAAAAATTCAAGTATTAGAGGGACCTTCAAGATGGTGGAGGAGTAAGACATGGAGATCACCTTCCTCCCCACAAATACATCAAAAATACATCTACATGTGGAACAACTCCTACAGAACACCTCCTGAACACTGGCAGAAGACCTCAGACCTCCCAAAAGGCAAGAAAATCCCCAAGTACCTGGGTAGGGCAAAAGGAAAAAGAAAAAGCAAGACAAACGAATAGGGACAGGACCTGCACCTCTGGGAGGGAGCTGTGAAGGAGGAAAAGTTCCCACACACCAGGAAGCCCCTTCACTGGTGGAGATGGGGCGTGGGTGGCGGGGGGAAGCTTCGGAGCCACGGAGGAGAGCGCAGCAACAGGGGTGCGGAGGGCAAAGCGGAGAGGTTCCCGCACAGAGGATCGGTGCCGACCAGCATTCACCAGCCCGAGAGGCTTGTCTGCTCACCCGCCGGGGCAGGAGGGGGCTGGGAGCTGAGTCTCAGGCTTTGGAGATCAGATCCCAGGGAGAGGACCGGGGTTGGCTGCATGAACACAGCCTGAAGGGGGCTAGTGCACCACGGCTAGCTGGGAGGGAGTCAGGGAAAATGTCTGGACCTGCCTAAGAGGCAAGAGACCATTGTTTTGGGGTGCACGAGGAGAGGGGATTCCTTCCCTGTCTGCCCACAGAAGGCAGAGCACTGCCTAAACAAGCTCCAGAGACAGGCACGAGCCGCAGCTATCAACTCGGCCTCCAGAGACGGGCATGAAATGCTAACGCCGCTGCTGCAGGCACCAAGAATCCTGTGTGCAAGCACAGGTCACTCTCCACACCCGCCCAGGAGTCTGTGCAGCACACTAGGTATTGTGCATAGATTTACTCATTTAATTATCACAACAACCACACCAGGAGGTATTATTAAGCCCATTTTTTAGATGAGAAAATTGTAGCATAGAGGAAAAACAAGAGAGAAACAAGGAGAAGAAAAAGAGAGCCAGAAAAAAATAATGTGGACTTATATTCAAAGATCCATGAAAACTGAAATAAATTATTTAGGCTATTTCTTCAAGGCTGATACATTCCAAGATGGTTGTCCCACTTCTAAACTGCTCATAAAATACATCACTACATAGAAATTAAATGAATTAGCTCTAGAAAGACTTTCATTTAAAGTCATTTACTGAAAAGTGAGCCAACTATTGATTTCTGGAAAGAACTACTAGAAATTAAATATCCAGATACAAAAGGAGTAACCAATGATTAATACCAATATTTGTCAAACATATTCATGAGGATCATTGTGCTTGGTCAAAATTTTATGTTGCTTTTTCCTGATGAGAACTTAGTGGAGTGTTTCACATTTTTCTGGAAATATATTTATGCTTAATTTAAAGGAAGATGGATCTAAACCAGAGATCTAAGAGTTTCTTAAAATGGTGGCATGTTGCAATCTGATATTTAGGTTATATGTACAACTGGACTTTTGTGAAATTAAGGCTACAAGGTATTGCATTATATTTAGAAGAGGAAAAATCTTTACTTGAAATACTTCCCAAGATTCCTCTCTGACAATCATTTCCCTGGATTTCCTTTTCCTTTTACATTTTTTTGTGAAGAAAAGATATAACTGCACTCTCCCTAAGGAGGTCAAATTAGGCCAATGACATATGCTTCATCTTTTAATTTTCTTCCCTTTTGTGAAAAATGCAAACATTAGTAAAAATCATAAATTCTAAAGAGATGTTTAGTAATATTTTTGTCAGCAAATTGTTCTATAATACATACTAGGTCTGAGACACGTTCCCCTAAGATTCTGTGCAATTTGAAGAAATCTTGAAGTATAGGAACTCTGTAATCATAAGACATTAAAAAAAAAAAAAAAAAAGCAGAACTGGTGATTGGGAAAATGGGCATTTATGATTGAAACATTAGGAGAATTGGTTATTCCACTGTGGTGTAAAAATAACTCTCCTGTTTAGGGTTCACTTTCACAAGACTCTGTTCCTTCCTGTTATATCCCTTACTCTAACTTCAATAGCTTTGTCATGTGCTTTGCTTTTTTTAATTCTTAAAATTCACTGCTAGAGCATTCTTACCGTGGAATTGTCCAATCATCAAGGCACCTACCTATATTATTGTCCAATCATTAAGACACTTAAATTATTTTAATTTCCTGAATATTTTTTCTTTATAACCAAAGTAATTACAAACTAAAAAGAAAATAGCTTAGGAATGCATTATCACACTTGATTGAACAAACATTGCCAAATTATTTTCTACCTGCCCTATACAACTTTCCTTGTTCTTCTTTTTTTTTTCTTTTTCCCTCTAAGCAATATAATAAAAAGTATTTTACGAATCAGATAGAGTCAGGAGCTTTTTTCCTCACTATAGATATCATGTTAATTGAAACTGGGCTCACCCCATTCTGGTACATTGTCTAGTTAGTAATCGTTTATGTATGTACCTCTTTTCTGGTTACATGTGACCCTTGTCATGAGTTACCCTCTAAATATTTATCCTATTCTACAATGTACAGTAAGTTGGGATTCAAGATTTTTCCCCACTCGGTATTTCACTCTTTTGACTTTCATGAGTTCTATTAATCAAAGAAATACTTCTTTTAGCTTAAGCAACAAATCTCAGAGAATAATTCTTTTTTTCTTCTATGATACCTCATAAAGTGTTCTGACAGGCAGTAAATTCTCAAATAGTTACAAAATAACAGAGAGTTTTCCTGTTTCATATTCAGTCACAAGGGTACAATTTCCATTTACTCATTTTGTTATATAGTACACATATTGGAAACTCATTTTTGTTTAATGTGATGTAAACTGGTCTCACTAGGAAGTGAGTATCTTCACTCAGACAACTCAGCAATCTCGTTTGTCTGCCTAGACAAGCTAATCTGATTGTAATTCTGTCACTTATCTTTTAATTTCTTTTGAAGCTGATGTATATCTGAAGTGGTATTCAGCTGGGAATCACATAGGTAAAATTGATTTTTATCACATTTAAATGTTTCAGGGCCTGAGCAAGTGTTTTTAGATATACAGTCTTAAACCATCTTGGGTGAGAGTCCAACAGATAAACTGTGGGCATAAACTCAGTGGTAAAATATAACAAGATTCTAATAATGCAAACAGAGTCATAAGTAGAGTTCTGGGATTCTGATCCCCATTGATATCTTTTTAGAGTGAATTGGCCGTAGATAATTGTCAAAAAACACCAATATTTTATTATAGAACTAGAGAAGCTATTGCTGTTCAAACAATGCCCAGCTGCCTTCTTCCTCTTGATTTGAATCCATCTACAATACCAAAAACAAATATTAGGGAAAACAACAAAAGCATCTTTCATTTCTAAACTAGATTCACGAGAAAAACTGATGAGAGCAGAAATTAATAGCCAAGCCATCTCAAATGAGACACACAAACTGGAATTTTACTTTGATACCCACTGGTTGAGCAGGAAAAACTAGAAACCATAAGAGGTAATAGTGATTTTATTTAATTCATGATCTTGCACAAACTACTTGATCTGAGAAGGAGCCAGGGAGGCTTCAGCTTCAGGATAACAAATTAGATAATCTCCCAAAGTCCCTTCATCAGGAATTGAGTGCTGAAAGCATTTACCATGATGAGGGGGACCCATGAGGAGAGGTCCAGGTAAGGATAATGGGAGAATGGCCAGCCATGCAATTAGAAGGCAAAATTCAGTACCATGATGAAAATCATCTGGTAGTAGAAATCACAACAGATGGCTGAACTTAGAGAGGGTGATCAATCACAGCATTGTTTGTAGTAACTAAAAATTGGAAATAACTAAATGCCCATCATTAGAGAAATAGATGAATAGAATGTGGAATACTAATGGAATAATTAACAATAGTGTATATAGTGAGACATAGAGATGCACACACACGTACACATACACACACACAGAAAAGGAGGGAGAGAGACGTCAAGAACAAAATAAAGTGAAAAATCAAGTCCCATTATCATCCCTATTTTTTAAATCTCACCCTCCAAAGTAAAATTGTTACAAATAAATATACATGTATGTAAAGGGATAAACACAGATTCCAACTGTATACACTAACTTCCTGATGGTATTTGTCTCTGGAAACATAGGCAGAGATTCTTTTGAAGGAAATAGGATTATAAATATTATTCTTTGTGCTTTTCTGTATTTGTGCATTAGTTAGGCAATGAAAAAAAAGGAAAGAAAGAAAACACAGTGAAGTAGATGATATCAGGAGAATCAGATACTTTGTATAAGGACTTTCAGAGCATTACTGTAAAGAGCAAACTGATGCATGTGTGTTACTGGCGAAATCAGTTATGAGAGGAAATGTCGTCAGTCTCACTTGCTGTAGGTGATTGCATTATTCAGGACTCTTGGTTGCAAATAACAGAGACCCATGTTAAAGTAATTAAACAAGGAGGCCATTAGACTGAAGTGGATCCAATGCCTTGGTAGCCTCCATAAACCAAACAAAAACTAAGCCACAGTCCACTTGAATTTGAGAAAGTGAAATTTGAGAACAACCAATCACAGCCAACTAGGTTTTCCCAAACAAGGCAACCACTTAAGCTCTAACCAAGCAATTTTTTTTTTTTTTTTTTTTTTTTTTTGCTTTGCTTTCCTTCTACGTCTTCTCTATATAAACCTTTCCCCCATCTCCTCCTGTCAGTGGAGCCACTCCTAACCACTTTCGGCATGGCACTGCCCCGTTGAAGTTGACGTATACTCAAATAAACTGAAAATTTGAATGGGCCTCAATTTATCTTTAGCACCCATTAATGCTAACTTAAACATGTGGAATGTATCTTAAAAATCCAAGCACATTTTACAGGTAGACTCAGGATAGTGCTGGATCGTCAGAAATAACTAACAGATGTCATCAGAACTCACTCACTTTTGCCCATTCCTTGTATCTCCCTCATTTTTCTCTTTCTCCCTATGCATAAGGTTCCTCCATCTTTCCATGCTAGATATCTCTCACTCCCAGTTCTAGTTTCCTTGTGAACAAAACCTACCCAAATTGGGTCTTTTATTCACCTCTGATTCAGTTAAATTGCATCTCAATGATTGTATACAATACCCATCATTCTTTCAGTTTTAAATAGGCACATAGGTCCTGGACACCTATTCTGTCATTCCCCCTTCAAGGCTGAGTATACAATTTTAAAATAGAATTTATAGTACTGTTGTTAGTATCTAAACTTAATAGTCAATTCTTAATTGACTATTATTTTCATATAATATTCATATAACTATTTTATAAATATGATTGTTGCTAGTCATGAAATTTTAGTTCATTCCAGGATTCTATATCTTAGCCTTATTAAAAAAGAGAGAACTACTTAGTGTAGTGATTTTGAGTATCCCACATGATATATTTGTTTTTATTTAAAATCTGTGTTTGGGTTAATTCAATAATGGAGGATAAGGAACAGCGAATTCAGTCATTTGAGGACTTTTTGTCATTCTATTTAGAGATATTCTTTTATTGACTAACAGAGTATTTTGTGCTTGGCTGAGATGAAGGATCATTTAACCACCCCAGAGAGGCATTTCAAAATTTGTATATTTCATAGAATCATTAAATTCCATGTACATTATCTTTTACTTTGAGGTATTTTGATTAACATAAACTAAGAAGGTTTCAGTGGAAACAACCAAAAAAGGTAATAGTTCGTCAAAAAGGTGAAAGCATAACACACTACAATGAATTTGCAATTGAAGTTTCATTCTTTACATTTTTTGAAGATGCATTTATGTTTAGAAATATACCTACTTCATATCTCTTCTGTTTCTCTGAGCAGTCTCAAGGGTGTCAGACATGAAGATGAGAAATCATCAAACTCACTTAGCCATTCCAATTTATTATTTTTTATTATTTTTGTACTTTTTTTCTTTTGTTGGGTTCACTTTGGGCTATTGAAGTTATGGTTTATCCTATTCTTAGAACTGCTTAACTTCACAAAGCTTTTCCAAGACCTAAAAATTACAAATATAAGTATACATTTTCCTAGTGGGAAGGAAGAATAAATGGAAGAAAGTGTGTTTGCTAGATTATTGTAGACCTGTGCATATATAAAGATATATAGAAAAATATAGGTATAGACAGTGAAATTGAGCTCCCAGAAGGAGATGAGAACAAGAATAGGGTAGAGGGAATATTTGAAAAGATAATGGCTAAGAATTTTCTAAATTTAATGAAAATATTTTAACCTATGCATGTTGTAACCAAGATGGTCAGTGAACCTCACACAGAATACATACAATAAAATCTATACCTAGGCACATCATAGTTAAATGGCTATAAAGTGAAAATGAATAGAAAATTGGGCATCATTGGGCAAAGACAAAAAAGCACATAACATACAGAACAATAATGAGAGTTAGGGCAGACATTTCATTAGAAACAGTTAAGATCAGAGGGCAATGATACAGAGTTATTAAAGGCTTATAGGAAAAAAATGCCAAATAAGAACTCTATATCCAGTGAAAATATGCTTCAAAAATGAAAAGAAAATAAGGACATTTTTCAAACATATAGAAGCTGAATGTATATGCTTCTAAGCAGAACTTTATTGCAAAATATGACAAAATTAGTTCTTCATGCTGAAGGAAAATGACAGAAAACAGAACTCTGGATGTTAAGAAAGAAATAAAAACACCACCAAGGGTATTCATATGCATAAATAAGGCAGATTTTTAAAGCTATACTTATTTTTATAGATATATGTGTATGTATGCATTTATAAACATGTGTGTTTATATACACATGTTTGTGTATGTGGCTATATATATTATGAAAATTATTATAAAATAAAACATATAAATTAAAAAATAACAGAACTGAAGAGAGAAAAAGATAAACCACAATCCTAGCTGGATATATAATGTTCTTCATGGGAACTGATTTTTTTGAAATAGAAAAAAATTAGTATGGCATAGAAGATTTGAGTAGGATTATTAACCAACTTATTTGGTGTGGAAAGATTACTATACCCAACAGAAACAAAGTTCACATTTTTTTCAAGTGCATATTGAACATTCACCAAGATTGATCATATGATGAGGCAAAAAACAAAACTTAGTAAATTTCAAAGGACCAAAATATACAAGGTGTATATAAAGCAATGATGAAATATTATTTCATTTTCATTAGAATAGGTAGAATTTAAAAGTCTAACAATATCAAATACTGGCAAGAATGTAGAAAACCACGAATTTTTATCGTTGCTGGTAGAGGTGTAAAATGGTAGACTTTGGAGTGCTGTTCCAATAACGTTATCAATGTCTGACAAAATTTAATAAATATCTCCCTTAAATCAGCACCAGAGAATAGATAAACAATTTGCATTATAGTCATATCATGAGATACCACTAATAATAAACATTTTTTTGAATGAAAGAAGTCAAAAGTAACTGCTTCTTGGAGAATAGGAATTGACTGTTAGGAAAGGAAGGAAACTTTTTAGGATGATGAAAATGTTTTGTATCTTGTTTTGCATGGTGATTACATTGCTGCATAAATTCAACAAACATTCAAATGTCAAATGAATGTTTAAAACCTGTGCATTTTTTAATGTAAATTACACCTCGATGGACAAATACAACAACAAAGAAAAAGTGAAATTACAACCAGTCCAATCAAGAAGTATTTATTGAATGAAAACCAGCAGGGTCTAATGGTGATGGAGGTGTAGTTAATGCCAGCAGCACAATACTCCTAATCTCCTCTCAAGCAACTGATATTTTAACTACAGTGAAAGAGTACACACACAAGTTAAATAATAATTTTAAATACAAATGTAAGTGATAGTACAAAACAGTCTATGGTTAACTGTAAGTTGAAGTCTTGCCTTCATCTTCAGAGCAGAGGATAAGAACACTTTGAAACTGAGGAATTAAAAAGACTTCTTGGAAGCGATATATTTGAGCCTGGCATTTCAACATTAGTTAAGATTTGGTTGAAGGAGACAAAATAAAATAAGGATGGTATAGTCATTACCTCTTTAATTTTACTACTTTTTTTGAAACATGGGTGAATTAGTTTCCGATCATTACTGCAAAAAATTACCACAGACATAGTGTCTCAAAGCAACACAAATGTAATATAATTATGGAGGTCAGCAGTCCATAAAGGGTTTCACTAGGCTAAAATCAAAATGTTGCAGGTTGACATTCTTTCTGAGGGATCTAGAGGAGAATCCGTTTGCCTTTTCTAGCTTCTAGAGATTGTCTGGCATATGATAAAAGTATAAACATTCCCATTCAAAAAGGGAGAAAATAAGAGGAAAAAAAGGAAGTCACCAGTACCAAACAATTTCAAAGTCCAGCCTGGAAAATCCCATTTTGTTTCAGAGTCCTGGAAATAATCCTCTTGTGATTCTGGGCCCATGGCTCCACCGTTAGCTGAGTGGTATTACTACCTGTTTCCTATCTGTAAAACTGGTGGGGAGAGGGTCTTATATCTGCCAAGTAGGCAATGTTCACACATTTCAAGGATTAGGATGTAGGCATCATTGGGAGACCATTTTTTCTGCCTAATGTGATGGGCTTTAAAAAATTCCTATGATTCTAGTTAGCAGAATTTCCTCACTTGATTAAAGTAGTGTAAACTTATTAACTTGCCAAATTATAAACCTGAGAGGTGCTTTAAAAAAAGAAGAAGAAGACGAGGAAGGATTTTTCTTTCACTATATCAAGGAAAATCATTTTTTCACTCTGGGAGGAATTATCGCATTGACCCCAGCAATGACTATTCGTATACCAAGATTTTCTCAATCCTACAATGTTATTCCACTCCCTACAAAAATCCTTAAAAGATCACTCCTTCAAATCTTTCAGAAAGCAGTTTATTGGGTGGGTGTTTTAGTTACCTATTGCTGTGTAATGATTTACGTCAAAATTTAATTACTTTAAACAAAAATAAACATTTATTATTTCATGGTTTCTGTGGATTAGGAATTTGGGAATAGCTGGCTGGTTCTAGCATGGGGTATCTCATGAAGTTTCAGTCAAGATGTGGGCGCTGCAGTCATCTACAAGCTTGATTATGCCTGGAGGATCCAACTGCATGATGGCTTATTCATGACTGGCAAGTTGGTTCTGCCTCTTAGTAGGGGGTTTTGGTTTCTTGCCACTTGTATATCTCAGTAGTGCTGCTTGACCTGGTGGCTGGCTTCCCCCTAAGTGAGCAATCCAGGAGAATAAAGTAGAAGTAACAATTTATTTAACCACATGCACATTCTACTGGTCACAGAGCGCAATCCTGATACAATTTGTGAGGAGACTACACAAGGGAATTAATATCAGGTAGCAAGTTTCCTTGGGGGGCCATCTTGGAGATGGCTGCCACCATAAGCAATACAGAATTTATAGGGAAATCTGTCAGACAGAAGCTCAGCTGTGAAACAAATCCCCACAGGCAGTGAGGAGAAAATGTCCATGATCTATAAAGGATTTGAAATCAGTATTAAAAAAATATTTTGATTCTGTCTGCTAGAATTAGCCTTACATTTGCCTTTGGGAAAGAAGACTAAGAAGAAGTATTCAGAAGGCTTCTTGAAAAATAGAATACTGTTGATATGTATATCATATAAGTGGAAATTGATCTAAACCACTGAAAATATTTGCTCCATATCTAGTATCTGAAGCCTTGATACAGCAACTATCAACTGGGTGCTTACGGAATTAACCTTGCAAAAGTAGGCACAGCTTCTAAAGACTCATTTCGACACATTTTCCAAAAATGCATTGTTTGAATGGGAATTTAGCCAGTATTTTAAAAATCCCCTTGGCTCTAAATTTAACATTATGAAATAATCATAATTGAAAGGAAATGTAAGAGGTCATCTAATGTTTTCTCTAAGCAGAACAGTTAAGGTAGTGTTCAAAACGAGTGGATACTTATTTGGATTTGTGTTCCAAATCTTGCCTTTTGCTGGTGGTAACAGCGACCTATGGTGATGCCCCCAAGGCTAAAGTTGTTCCTATATTGTAACATAAAGTAAGGTATGTATATTTAGCTTTTTTGGAAAGATTCAGTAAAAGTAGGTGATGCTTGAGATTGAGGACCAGAATATGGTTAAATAATTTAAAACTCTTTGTTCTGCTTCATCTAAAGGCTTATGGTCTGAGTTTTGCAATGTTCCTTTTTAGAAAAAGTAAAAATAACAAACGACAACTGTTGGCCTTAGAAAGTAAAAACCTCATTATCCTTGGGATACTCGTTCAACAAAGATATATGCAGTACTTATTTTTCCTAATATGGGGCTGGACATTATAGAAAAATTGTACAAAACAATGCAACATCCTCAACCTCAAGAAACTGTATGTGCCGATGTAGAAAACAAACTCCTCATTACCAAGGAGGGGGAGGGGTGTGGGATGAACTGGGAGATTGGGAATGACATATATACACTACTATATATAAAATAGATAACTAATGAGAACCTACTGTATAGCACAGGGAACTCTACTCAATGCTCTGTGGTGACCTAAATGGGAAGGGAATATAAAAGAGGGGATATATGTATAACGATTCACTTTGCTGTACAGCAGAAACTAACACAACATTATAAAACAACTATACTCCAATAAAAATTAATTAAAAAACTGTATGTGAAGGGTCCTGACGCTTGTTGGTTCAGATATGTCCATTACCCTCTTGCTCGCTAGATTCCCCTTGGTAGATCCTGGGCAAAAAGGAGTCAGAAGAGAATGAAAATATCAGCTTTATTTAAGGCTACCCAAAATGCAGATGCATCAGTAAAGGTGGAAGAGGACAGCACTGGGACATGTTGCCCAAGTGTGGTGGGCACCATCTCTTACTCTTTTAACTTCCTCCTCCCAGCCCCCAGCCCTGATCCAGTAATTCAGCACTGATTTCTCTCCATTTGCCCACATTTAGGCTAAATCTGACAAAACAGATGCTTATCCAGTACAATAGCAAGAACTGTTTATCCTTAGGGATTAATATGCATTTTATCACCCTGTCTGAATGTCTCAAGATAAACCTAGCGCTACGCAGCAGTTTCTCCCACTGTGACAGGCTCTTAGTCGCCCTAAATAGTCTTGGGATGCATCTGCCATCTGACACTTAAGGTCTCTTTCATTAACATATCTCAGCCCCTGAGTCCTGCTAGGGATGCACGTGGTGTGATTTTGCAATCACTGAAATTTACAGCCAAACTCAAACAAATGAATAGGAAGATTTTAGGAGGAGCCCAACACCTCATCCGGTATAACTTTATTAATTTATATCTAGTTAGAGAGAAAAAGAAAGCAAATTACAGCACAAGAGCTCCAGAGAATCTTTAGAGTATGTATTAAAAAGTTGTTTTGAAACATAGGAAATATGAAATGGGAATGAATTAAATTGATACCATTTCATTTCACTAATGAGCAAATCTTTAAACAACTATTTGCCATCTGGATAGCTGTCGATACAAAAACTCCTTCAGTAAAGAATTGCTATTTCCTTGTTTATTAGAGTCGTATTTTTTACATACCTGTTCTCTTGCAGGTTTTCAGTGAAAAATATAAATGCATTAAAATAAAAAGTTTAAAGGTCAAAACCTTAAAATATTTTAGATTACCCATGGTAATATGAGTTAATTAGATTAACATATAATTATTGAAACCTACATTAATATGTAGGAAGAAACTGACATAGCTAAAGGGAAGCTGAAATATTCTGACTTTAAGAATATTATTACACAATAACTCAGTTTCTAATACTGCAGAGAACTGATAGACTCAGGTAATAATACCCTCGCAGCAAGATTCTCCTTGCTTTAATTTTGTCATTGCCAACTCTTAAACAAAACACAGTACTGATGGTAAGCACATACATCTGCATAAACACACATACAATAAGCACCATCACAAAGACTAGAATGTGTTTATTTTTGGAAATCAGTCATCTTTCATTCTATATTTTGTGATCACTGCCTAAGGAAAGAATAGGTGACATGTATAATTAGCACTTCCAAAAAATAATAATAAAAGGTATCAAAGGTTAAGAAGTTAAGAATTAAAATGAAGTCCTGCTTTTCAATCCTAGTGGTTAAGCCATTTTTGCTCAAATGTAATAGTCACCATAAAGAGTAGATATATCACGGCTTCCCTGTTAGCACTGGCTAAATATTATTGCTCTGCTATTTCAACAGCAAACTGCAGGCCTTTGGAGCCAACAGGCTCTCCTCAAGGACTTGCTGATGTGGAACAAAAATATTTTAGTGTGAAAAAACTACTCCCTAGTGCACTTGTTTGCAAACTGCTGAATTTCTAGATAACTCTATGTTCTAGGACTATTTTTGATAGTGCAGATCTGGTGCTGAAATGCCTCTAAAAGAATCAACACTTCTTTTTCTTTTTTTTTTTTTTTTCTTTTTTACTCACAGCATGACAAACCCAGTAGAAACACAAAGCTGCTTGGGTAGCAATCTTTTACTTTGTACAGTAATTTGTTGTGTTGAACCCAGACTTCCCTGTTTCATGCTTGCAAAACAGTAAAAAGCAGTCAAGTGAAATGCAAATTAATATGAAACTCAAATACTCAACAGCTTTCAACTTAGTAGACTCAATTGCCAAAAGAATGTAAAGAAAAGCTTTAACACTGCTGTTAATTATGCTTTTCTTGCCAGGAACACTTTTGGCATTACCTAGAAACTGTAAAGAATTGTTTTATTTCATCCAGAAATTTCTGTGCAACTTAATTACTGTTTATTTCTGTTTTATCTTCATCTGGTTTAACATAAAATCTAGCAACTAAGCAAATACTTTTCTTAATGTTTCTGTTGAGATTTACACTAAACTGAAGTCCATTTAATTTCCTTGATAAAGTCTAGTTGAAGTAAGAGTAAATTTATTTTTCAATTGTAATTTATATAGATTAAATTAACTTTTAGTTTTGTGTTGTCTACTGGGAATATGATTTTGCATAGCTAATATCTATTTGTTCTAATAAACTTCTAACACATGAGATTTTAAATATGTTCAGGAAAGTGAAATTAATATTATAGATAACTGAGACTGTTATAAAATCTTGTGTTTACACTATAGCCATGCATTAGGAAAATTTTACCATTCATGGATGATGGGATGCCATATTTTATATTATGCTCTAGGATAGAAAAGATAAGCAAGACATCGTTCTTTCTTCATGGAATTCAATATCTAGTGAGGGGATACACATTCAAACAAATAATTACAATAAAAAATACTAAGTATTGTGAGTGTTTTTTATTAAATCAACATATTTTGTTCTATTGTCAGGCACTTAAGACCCATCTGCAATGTGATTTTTTTTATTCCTCTGGATAACAGACACAAATAAGTCAGGAATTTGGTGAAAAAGTTTTTCTTATTACATTTTTCTATCCCATTAGGTACAGCATTAATTGCCCAATTTGCTACCATTTCCACCACTCCCTATGTCATCCAGAAGGCCAGAGTATCTCTTTGGTTACCAAAGTCATTTTAGTTTGAGATCCTGAAGTAGTAGTGCCTTTAGTAAATCACATAAACCTGCATGTCGACCGACTAAACTAAACTTGATTGGATTTCTAGCCCAAATATTCAATTACAATTGGATAACTGACAAATCTGCACTTTACTTTTCAAAATAAGAACACATGCCATCCTTTATATGCTAAAGTGACATTCCTGACCCACCATCTGCCTTAAGAATTTTTCCTTGTTGAGAATAGATTTTTACTGATCCATATACACCTGGTCCCTTATGTGATACAGAACATGCATTTTGGAGACTGCTGGCCAAAGTTAGGGACATGCTGTGTGGATGTGGAACAGGGCACAGTTAACTGGACCACATGGGGACTGGGCCGTGGCCTCATTAGTTATATACTGTAATCAGTTGAACTCAGTAGTCACTAACAGCTTTATTGAAAACCAACAATATGCTCAGCTCTCTGCTGTGACTATACTCTTTCTTTTAGTGTGTTGAACGAAAGATTCTCTATAACAAATATCAAACTTGCTCTTTTGTTCTCTCTTATTTCTGGTGATACAAGGCCTCACTACTTACTTTTTCTTCTATTTTTCTCCATGTTTTTCTCCTTCAGTTTGCTTTTTCTTTTTCTTTTCTATTTTTTTGGCCATGCCATACAGCTGTGGGATCTTAGTTCCCTAACCAGGGATTGAACCTGGGCCCTTGGCACTGAAAGTGCGAGAGTCCTAACCTGTGCTGGACTGCCAGGGAATTCCCATTCAGTTTGCTTTCTGATGTCCATATTTCTCTGGGTCCTTTCCTATTCCAACCACTCATGTTATTTATGGACAATTAGTGGTCTATCCTGAAATACACTTATGTCACACAGCTTCCAAGAATGGGTCTTAGGCAATATCAATCACTCAGTGGAGGTTAAGAAGAGAGGTAGACTTTGAAATGGAACTTTTCTTACCAAAAAATATTAGTACAGTTATCTCTTTAAATTAATTTGATCCTTCAGGTATTGTGATGGTTACAGTGAGGAATACCAACGATTTTCCACAGTCACATAACAAATTTTAGTTTTAGGCTCATGGACATTTCAAGCTGGAAAAATTCTTAGAGTGCATCTAACCCACTGAAATCCAAAAATACTAAATAATTTTTCACTGTTAGAAAAGCTGGCTAATGACAGAGTTTTGCATTAGTTAAGGTATAAGCTAAGCTGCTGTTATATAGAGACCAAAATGGAGTTAAGTTTATATTCCCATTATCAAAAGGACTAAGAAAACATCAGCTATTACTAGATAAGTAGCAGCCTCTGCTATAGCAGAATTCTAAAGAATTCTTGTCTTTATTACAAGGTTAGGAGTCTTTATAGAAAAACAGCCTTACAACTTGAATAACATTCTATTGTTAAAAACTTTTTATATTATTAAAATTTCGTATCAGAACATCATCTCTGTGATCATCATCTAAAGACCTTAGATGGTCTTTCTTCGTATCTTTTGTGATCTCTTCATACTACTCTTTATGCGGGAAAAAGTAAAAACTTTAACATATACATAGTATATATATAGTATGCTAAATATATAGTAAATATTCAAGTGTCCAATGTTTGAACCTAATTAAGAAAATTAGATAGAGGTAAAGGCTCGTTGACATGAGTCTTAAATCATTACTGTATTAAATTACAATATTATGACATTTGAACCCATGTAAAGGAATTTCTACATTTATTGCAAAATTAACTTATACTACAAAATAGTATTCAAAAAACTTTACGTATGTCACTGGACAAATTCTGCTGTCTGGAATATTTGAAAAAATTTAGTTCCTCAAATTAATTTGTAAATAAATGGCTGAATGTACAAATGAGTGAATCGACCAAGACAAATTTTGATTATGTCTTAACTATAGTAACCTGTACAGATAAAATACTTCAAAACTGCTTGTTGAATAAATAAGTTCCTTGTGAGATGGTTACCTACTGACTTTGTTTCTTAGATCATTAAAAACAACTTTCATTCCTTCTGACCTTGCATTAAGAATTTGGTAATCAGAATATGTGTGAATCTATACTAAATCCAAAGCTTGGCTGATCTTTTTCGCCCAACTAATTAAATGCCCCCATTTTTCATATCAAAGCTTAGAGGGTGAGTGATATAAATGTCCTTCTACACATATCAACAAAATATCCTAAGACGTTTGCTGTCTCTACACCCAGGAGTATCAGCAGACTCCAGTAACTTTTGTCCTCTGGCTACTACTTGTATAACATAAGGTAGTACATTTGCTATAGTCTTCCAAGACTCCCAAAGCCATCTCCTTCTTTTTCTTTTTTCTTTTTTTTTTTTTTTTTTTTTTTCCCCATGAGCTTCCTGTCATTTGTCTCCCTGGAAAGATTTCCCAATGATATGCTGTGGGAGTTCTTTAAAGAGGTTCTGCCTTTCTTTCTTGGCTTTAGGGTGGGGATAGAAAGAAAAAACAACAAAAAAGATCCCATTGCTGGAGACAGTGGGATGTATAGTACAGTTGGCCTATCAAGACTAGTCTCTTTGTTTCCTTTTCCCTTTGAAAAGCTCTAGGCTAGAGCCACAACCCACTCTTTTGCTTCATGCCTCCAGCAGGGCCTCAGGCCAGCTCACTAGCTGGCACCACATCCTTTGGAACAGGAATTCTTCCCTTTACAGGGTTTAGCTGTCATTGCCCAGGCATTTTATGCAGTATGATTGCTTCTCTGCTTCCCACAAATACAACCTACTTTTAGAAGAACTGTATCTATTGTTTTCAAACTGTTGACAACTTTAAGACATTATATGCAAAGATTTCAAAATACAGAAATGATTTTTGAAAACATTCCATTTAACCTAGTGGGAACACTAAGGATACATTAAAATATATGACAGATGATTTTATTGTAAAATTTCTAAATCTAATAACTTACTTCCTGTCTTTCACAAATTCAGTTTCAAGAGCATTTCCAAGGTCTGGTTATTAAAAAGTAACTTCTTCATTAGTGTTTGTTTCTATTAGCTATAAGCTGGTGACATCAGTACTTCTCTGTTTCTTGAGTTTATATTTTAAAGCAAATTTAGAGCTATAGGGTTATTTTGCCTTCTATTTTAAGTCACTGCAAATTTCAAGCACATAAATGAAGAATAAACTACAGGGTGATAATATTTCTATAGCTCTGTTCTTTGACATATATTGAAAGCATACAAATGGAAATTGGTTTTATTAGGACGGCATGTGTAATTGCATTAGCATTTTTCATGTAAACCAATTTTCATGACTCAATGGAATTTCTGCATAAAATGTCTCTGAAGCCAAATTAGCCAAAATAGAACCAATCAAAATTTCATAAATTAAATTTAAGGATATATATGTTCACAAATTTGCAAAATGAATGAAACTTGTTTTTTCTGAAATTAAAACATATAGAAATAAAAGGAAAACAAGGAGAAAAAGACACAGGATACCAGTTGGGGAAAAAAAAGACTTTAGTAGAAGATGGTACAACTTCCTTCCAATATTTGAAGAGCTGTTATGTGGACATGTCTTATATTTTTAAGGGCAGAAGAGTAGACATAATAATATTAGATAAAAATCACAGAAAAATTGATTACATTTTACTATGGGGGTTTTCAATAAGAGTTATTAAGTAGCTAATCAGTTGCCTTATGAGGTTGTGTAGATCCTATCAGGTAAGTCCTATCCTGAGACTTACCAACAAAATGTCATTTCATTGAGGGTTACACTGAACCAAACCAATTGTATGCCAAAAAAAAAAAAAAAAGTGCTCACATAAGAAGTTTGATTTGATATATATATGCGTATGTGTATACACATACATATATTATATATATTATATAGGCATTGTGTCCCAGAAGCCCTTATTAAAATGAATACATAAATAACCTAGGCATGCCTTCTAGACCTACCCCATTATCATATTAGAATGTGCCAGATTATCAGAACAACTTGTTGACATAAATAAAAGTGATTTTTATTGGGTTTACTGCTGACTACAGCAGCAGCAAGCACTGGGAGGTAAGAAAGTACCTGTGGATGAGACTACAGCCCTAGAAGAGGCTTCATTAACAGAAAGGATCAGAGATTGACTTAAAGAAAAATCCCATTTTACTGTTTTGCCCAAAGCATTAAAAGTCCTTATTCATGTACTCTCACAGGAACTCACTCTTTTATCAAGTGTATGTGGAGCCTGATTATGTGCCAGATACTCTTTCAGACTGTGAGAAAAGTGCCATGAACATAACAGGCAAAGCTGCTGCTCACATGGTATTTAAAGGCAGCTTGGGGATCCCCAAGAACATAATCTAAAGCAAAACAATGAGGTATTATTCAGAGAATTGAAATGAAAAGTATCTCATCAAACTCTTATAAAAGTTGAGACAAAACAATAAAATTATATGAGTATTTGAAGTGTCTCATCTTCCTTTACCAAGAAACTGTCCTAGGAAGACAGATGAAGAATTCTAGGGGCAGGACAGGAATAAAGACGCAGGCGTAGAGAATGGACTTGAGGACACAGGGAGGGGGAAGTGTAAGCTGGGACGAAGTGAGAGCGTGGCATGGACATATATACACTACCAAATGTAAAATAGATAGCTAGTGGGAAGCAGCTGCATAGCACAGGGAGATCAGCTCGGTGCTTTGTGTCCACCTAGAGGGGTGGGATAGGGAGGGTGGGAGGGAGACGCAAGAGGGAGGAGATATGGGGATATACGTATATGTATAGCTTTGTTATAAAGCAGAAACTAACACACCATTCTAAAGCAATTATATTCCAATAAAGATGTTAAAAAAAGAGAATTCTCAATATTAAAGTATATTGATTGATCTTAGAAAAATATTTAGAACAACACTCATTAATTTTGTGACAACTCATTTATATTTCTGTAATTTTTTGAATAGGTAATTTACTCAAAAAGTTAATAAATTCAAAGACATACATAAAGTAAAAAGTTGTTAAAAGTACCCTCCCAGCTTTGTCCCATATTCACCCACTGCCCTTGTTACCTCCCCTGAAAGTACAGTAACCATTATTATTAATCTTCTTTGTGTTAATGTAGGCAAATATTAGTGTAAAACCTATATTTTTATGCAAAAGATAAAGTAACATTCATATTATTCTGTACTTTTTTCACTTAATATATCTTAGCAATCTTTCTATATTAGTTCATAAAGAGCTTTCCTATTCATTTTCATAGCTGTGTAGTATTCCATTCTGTGGATGAATCACAGTTTATATAAATAGTTCTATTTTGATAGACATTTGTGTTCTTTTTCATCATTTGTTATCAAAAATAATGTTGAGTAAATAACACTTTTTCACGTATTATTTCCAAAATGCAAGGGTATTTGTACAATGTAATCCTAGAAACAGAATTGTTTAAAGTGGATATGTGTTTGCAGTTTTGATTAATTTTGCTAAAGTGACCTGCACAGAGATACACTAATTTATCCTCATAAATTGAGTGTGTAACAGTTATCTTTTAGTTTTTGCATATTATGTTGTTACTTTTTTGGATTTTTGCTGATATAGAATGTAAAAAATCGTATCTCAGTGTGATCTAGTTTGGACTCTTGCATGGTCCAAATTGTTTTCAGTAGTCTTTATTCTAGAAAGACCATTTGGCTAGATAGAAAACCTTGGTTCACACTTTTCCTCTTTGAGTATCACAGATGTTGTTCCCCTGTCTTCATTGGTTGAATTTTGCTGTAGGGAAATATGCTGGTTTTAACTTTACCCTTTAAGAGATTCTGCCTTAAATTTTTTTCATTTTATTATGATGCATCTTGATGTTGACCATTCCAGGTCAATTATTCCTCACTCATAACTTAACAATATAGTTTTTATATCCTAACAATGTAAGTTTTGTTTTATTTTATTTTTCTTGAAATGTATCATGAGTTTCATCTTCAAATATACTTTTGTACTTCAAATACAGTTATAATTAAATAATACATTTTCTGGTTTTCTTCTCTGGGTACCACACATTTACTTATGTTGGACCTCCTTTGCGAATCTTCTGTAATTATTGCTTTTGTCTTCTATCATTATTTCTGCTTTTCTCATTTTTATTCTTTTTACTTATACTGTAATTCTCCCTTATGTTCCTAAATCCCTGTTTATTTTATTTTTCTAATGATATTGTTTATTTCTGCTCCTTCATTCTGATTTTACCACTTTTGTTTCATCTCATTTTGTTATCTAGTATCACTTTCCTGAGGTTTTGCATCTCTGCTGCTTGGTTTTCCTTCAAAGAGGTGATGCTTCGTTTTTTCTTAAAAAATCTTGGTGAAATGTTAGTTTATAATTTTCATCTGCTTTCTCAAAACAACAAATTTTGGGTGCAATTGTTTTGTCTTTTTAAAAATTCTGCATCCTTTTTCTAACTTCTTATGATATTTATTTTTTAATGCTGTCCTTGCTGTTTTTCTTATTACCCTTTATTAAACGAGTTGTCTTTTTCTTGACTAGCCCTTTTCAGAAGAATCCCATGGAGCGTATGGAAAGTAGGATACCAGGATCACCTTCCTGGCTTCACAAAACAAAGCTTCCTTCCTTTGGTTTGCAAAGGAAACATCTTGCAAATACAACTTTGTTAAACTCTGTGTGGCTCTGCCTCCTCTTTCCCTATGGTTTTGTGCCCAGGAGGGCTTCTCTTGCTGTCCCCCTTCACCCCAATTTCCACAACTATTACTGTCCACAAGAGATTCAGTATTTATACTTTGTAGTCATGCCCTCATCTTCAGGAACTGTGTTTTGATGGTCTTTTCTGAGATCTGTCACCACTTGGCCCCTTTTCCACTTCTTTTTTTTTTTTTAGTTTACTTCCTCCAGTTCAGTTTTTTGCCCTATTCCAGATGTTTTTAATAGAACTTACTCTTATTTTGAAATCCCTGAATTAAGTCTTTCTTCAACTTTCTTTCAAAATGGGATTTTTTTCTTTTGAGTTACTGGAATGAAAGGGGATAGATAAAAATTTACACAGTTATGCTCTTTCCAGAAGTCCCTATATTGATGATTTCATTTAAAAAAATAAATAGTTAACTAGGAAATATTGGAACGGGGGAGAAATGGATTTTGTCTATTGGGTCTCAGTTCTTCAAAATGGTAGTAAGCCCTGATCCAGACATCAAGCTTTATTCTTTTATTAACTTTTGTTATGATCAGTTATAGAGAAACGTTGTTCTTGAGGAATTAAAAGCTTATTTGAAAGACAGAGTAAATGAAAATCCTATGGTTTTTCTTAACAGCATGATTTTTCTTTACTACTACAAAATAGACAGATGCTATGAAAGCCAAATATTAGCAAGTTTAATTTTTGATACTGATAAAATCAAAACCAAATGGAGAGCAGCCTTGAAAATTCCCTGAGCAGACGAAACCAGTTTAGTCATACAAGCCAAACTTAGTTTAGCTTATTTTGCAAGGCTAAATTGACCTGAGTCATGTCTTGTTTACACCTCTGGAAACTGTAAGCAAAGCTTAAACTGTTTCCGAAGGTTGATATGAGGTAACCACTGACCAATTCTCTATCATTTAAGAAAAATCTAATATTATAAACAATCACTGTGAAGAATAAACAGTCACTGCCTTCTCACTATATAAGCTGCTTTGTAACAATATATCCCTGAGCCTCATTCCATGTCTTGGTTTGAGTGCTCCCAGGTTACAAACTGTCTTTTTGGTATTTGCACAACAAACTTTTACTAATTACTTCTTCAGCATGTAAAAAATTAATACACAGAAACCTCAATTAAATAGTGTCAGGAGACCAGAAGGGGGAGCTTTCGCACCCTGCAATAAGAGCAGAGCCCAACAGGAAAGACTCCTCTTCTTTGGCAAGGATGCAGCCAATGAAACTTTAGCCCTCCCAACTTCCTCTTTCCTCTTTATAAAAGCGTTCTTCCTTTGCCATGAAGGTACTTGCTCACCCTGGTTGCAGACCCTGGATTGCAATTCTTTGCTGATCCCAAAGAAACCCATCTTTTTTGGAGAGATATCTGGCATTCTATTTCTTTTAGGTTAACAGGTGATTCAGTAGCTTTACATCTGTTATTTCTGAACTTTCTACAATACTTTTAACTTGACTGCAATGTAGTTTGAAAACTCATACAATTTGAGATTAAATTTTCAACTCCACCATTCCTTCTCTATTCTGCATTTCACTAATTGCACCTGCAATCAACCAGTTTCCTGCTCAAGAGGTTAATTGTTTGCACCTGCATTTTTGCTCCTGCAATTTTGGTGACCTTTTGCTATCAGTATGCATGTCTTTATTTACATTTCCAACTTGCTAATCTTACCAGATAGTAGGGATTTTTGCTTAAACTCTTCAAACATTTTGTGTGTGTGTTTCCAAGGTGAATTTGGAGGCAAGCAATAGATGAGCTGACAATGATTTAGTCAAAAAGTTGTTATTTTTATTTAAAATAATGATGACATTTTCCAAAAGAACAGTCCTTACAAGTAGAACAAATTTAGAGATCAATATTAAAGGGTTATATACACTTATTATATATTAAAAATACTGTTTTAAAAAACAATAGCACATCTCCTAACTCTTACAAATTATGTCTATTTTTGTCTTTACATGTGTCACAGAAGGTTAAAAGGTTATATTGAAAATATGCCCTTTATTCAGGGTAAATGGTTACCTCCATAAGAAGGATTAATAATTGGGGCTCCTGGACTCTTGAGATTTTTATCTTTTGCCAAATGATGTCTAAGTTCAAGTCATGATAATTTGAAATGAAGTCAAACAGACAAACCACTTAACCTGAGATGAAAATTAATGGTTGGAAATGAATTAACTCCCTAAATATTTAATTACTTACAGATATAAAAGTCAGTGGTCAGGATCAAAGGTAATCTTTTGACACACTATTGCTCAGAAGGGTCTTTCATGACAAAATCTTTAATTTATTTTTAGGAAATATATATAAGAAAATAAATTTTTAAAAATAATAAGTCAACTGGCAACTCCAGTTTGTTCTGAGAATTACTTGAATCTTATGGTCTCTGTTCTATTGCAATTTTTTTAAAGTGTTGCTAATAGATGCTGCAATCCCACTAGTATAAACCTAAGAAAAATATTAGCTTGTTGAGATCTTGAGAACTAAAAAGTAATAAACTAACCAAATCTGACCAAATATACTGTCAACTGTGAGGCCAGATAGATTTGTTTGTACATTTCCTGTGTCTGTTACTCTCATTTATGAAGATGAATTTGCAAAGGAGGAAAGGGAAGATAGATTTATTACATATTTTTCTATTATCCTTCCTGTTTCAGGATTTGCCAGGTCTATGGCACTTGACCAAAAATTGTGTTTTCTGAATTATGCTTAGGTGGTTTGCTATTGTTCAAATTGAAGGAGCTCATTGGAAATTGCCTCTGAGAAATGCTGCAATGTGTTTGCTGTAAAGAAGTTAATGGAACCAGATTCACTGGGTTATACATTGTTCTTTTTATCAGAACCCTGGGGAAAACACCTCTGGATTTTTCCAGATTAGTCGGGTTTCCTGTGAGTCAGAAGTTAATTTCTGTCTTATGGATACTATGAATGTCTTGACTTGATTGATTTTCCTCTTCTTGTTGGTTGCCAAGAAATTTAAAGCCAACATTATGACCAACTTTTAAAAAGAGATTAACATGTTTGATATGCATTTTATGTATCCACATCTTATTTCCCTGCATGTATTTTCTCTTTGTTCCTCATTTTCCTTATTTATGGAGTATGGAGAGATATAACAGCCACCTCAAAAATAGGTATATTCTCTAATAGAACCTCAGTTTCAGAAGAACCTTTGATCAAAGAAGCATTAACTGTGATTATTAGCACTCTAACATTTCTAACATTTTTAGAGCCAGTGAAAAAATAGGAAAAAATAGGAAGTTAATGTGAAGAGAGATGACAGTTGCTTTGTGAACCTCATGCCTCCTCCTGTAGACTAAAATTGTGTGTGTGTGTGTGTGTACGCCTATGTGACAGGCATAATGGTTGCTCACACACCACTGCCTTGCTAACAGAGCTTTGATTTTCTCAAGACATCAAGAAGAGATCCCTTGATCTCAGAGAAAGTGGGCATAAAACTTCTTGTCTAGAAAGTGGTCATTTTCCATTTCTCGTGAAAGAGATAAAGGAGAATTCTGCTAAGGGTCTTTGTGTAAAAATTTCACAAGCAGGAAAGTGGCATGAGAAGTTGTCTTACAGCTCTGGCTTACATCCCTGTCTTAGATCGAGGTCTTGATATCTGGAGCTATAGTAGCTTTCTTGTAGCCATGAGTCAACAAACTTAAGACTAAAACGCCAAAATTCTGAGGATCATAGAGTAGAAACATGGAAAAATCCTGGGTTCTTTATGATACACTGAATAACCGAACTCACACTACCAACTTTTTATCTCTAAACTAATTGTTGTGTAGAAGAAAAAAATATTTTTAATAGCACTTATATATTTTTTTTAATGTTACTTGCAATTGAATGTGTTCCTGATGATACAGTCTTGGAAGACAAAGGTTAGGAAGTCTAGCAAATTTTTCTTAGTGACTGATAACAGAAAGAAGACTTATCTCTTCTACAGTCTCAATATTGAAGTTTATTGTAATTTCTTATATGATAAGTAGTCTGACAACTTTCTCTACCTTTATTGGTACATGTCACAAAAAATATCTGATTATCAGGGAAGTCAAACCAACAGATATTTTTCCTTTATTTTCATATTTTTATTTTTAAGCTTTTAAATTTTATATTTATAAATAAATTAATATTTATATACTTATATTTATAATTTTTTGCAGTTAATAATGAACTCCACTAGCTATTCTTCCAAAATTGATATTTTTGATGCAGATATCCTTTGTATTTTTGAGGTAGACTTATCCAATTTAAATTTATTTGAAATAAACAATGGGAGGCCATTTTTCATTGAACACACACTATAACTTAGTGTGTCTTCCAAAGGAAAGCCTGGCACTTCTTGCATTAATTTTGGATCAGAAACAGGACAATAGGCCCAGAAACAAGGGAAAGAAAACCTATAGAGAATTTCAGAACCACTCTACAGAAATGAAAAGGAAAGTAAATTTATGGAAGTCATTAACATTACAAACAGTGAAAACTATAGTGGAAAGAGTATGAAATAAAGTGCAGAATGATGAAGAAGAATGTGACATTAGGCAATGAAACAGCAGAAAAAAAATCAAAGATGTGATAGATCATAGATAATATTTTTAAAAATTTATCATTTGCCTAACATTATGCCAAAAAATTTGCATAAAGAGTTTTATTTAAGACTTACAACCACCTTACTAAATAAGTTATATTAATTATTCCCATTTTACGAGTAAGAAAACTGAGCTCTGGAGAGATTCACTAACTGACTCACAGTTACACAGCTAACAATTAAACAAGGATCGACTTGTGTCTTAGCATAATTGTAAAGTCTATACTCCTAACAGCCATGTTATGGTGCTCCCAGTAAATACATTAGGACGGCAGTGCATATTCCTATACAGATCACATCTGCATTTTTGTCTAGCATACGTTTGTATATTCATCTATGCCCTCTATTTTCCCACTAATGCTTCAGAGACTTTAGAACTAAAGTCAAATGTTATAATTTGACTATTCATGTAATACAAAATTTTACCATTGTACATATCAGCCAAACTGTTTTCAGCAACCATTTTCATTTCTGCTCCTCAATTAATGTTAATCACAGTGATTATGCTAATCTAGGTTGTATACAGTATACAAGAAATAACAAGGAGAACCATTTTAGACTAAACAGCCAAAACAAGCTCCACAGTAGACACAAATACTTGAATTGTAAATAATTTGAATCAGGTCATATGCTGAATAAACAGCAAACATTTAAATATCAAAGAACAAGCAGAAGTTTCTCTTTATAATAGTACATTGTAGTATTTATCTCTTGATGTTTATACTTTCACATTATTTCTGCCATTTATGTACTTTTTTAAAAATAAATTTATTTATTTATTTTATATTTATTTATGGCTGTGTTGGGTCTTCGTTTCTGTGCGAGGGCTTTCTCTAGTTGTGGCAAGCGGGGGCCACTCTTCATCGCGGTGCGCGGGCCTCTCACTATCGCGGCCTCTCCTGTTGCGGAGCGCAGGCTCCAGACGCGCAGGCTCAGTAGTTGTGGCTCACGGGCTTAGTCGCTCTGCAGCATGTGGGATCTTCCCAGACCAGGGCTCGAACCCGTGTGCCCTGCATTGGCAGGCAGATTCTTAACCACTGCGCCACCAGGGAAGCCCCCTTTATGTACTTTTACATTATTCTGAAACAATATATCAATCTGAAAAAATAATAACAGTTTTGTCTAAACAAACATTCAAGTTGATTTCTACCAATGGTACTGACTGTCCATTATGTAATATAACACAGGATGATGGTGAATTGCACACACACTCTTTGGGGAGCTAAAAAAGTGACTATCAGTGCTTGGTAGCAAAAGGCAAATTCAGCTGTGAAAAAAAATTGGAGCCTGAGGAAAATGTGCTCTCCTACATACACTTAGAAAATATTCTTCCATGTTTAGAACCAGTTGGAAAAATGTAATGAAGTTCTACAATCAAAAACTACAATGATACATTACAGTCTATATATTCAATCTGTTCCCACACGGTTGTCAGCTCTCAAAACCAACATGGCAACATGACATCTATTCAGCCCAGGAACTTCAAGCTGATACTTTTTCTTGCAAAATCATGCATGGTGGCAAATAAACCAAATCCTATTTTATTTTAAAAATTAATATTTTGTACATCAAAAACTTTTTGCATTAATTTTGATGTGCTTACTATTTTACTTTATAATATTATTTATCTTGAAGACTAAGTGTTTTGGGCTTGTTAAACTTTGTACCTGCAGTAAGTGCCTCACTCACTTCAATTAATCCCAGTCCTACACTATATGAATCTATTCTAATTTTATATGCTAAGAATCATAGAAAAGTCCAGGCATGCCCAATGAACATTCTCTATAAATATGATACTCAAGGACACATTGTGGTATGCCTTTTGGGGAGTTGCCAAAAAAGAAATCATGACAAGTAATAACCTGAACTAAAGTTTTTCTTTAAAAATGGAATAGGACTAAGAGGGGGAAGACAATTGTCCTATTTTCATGACCTTAGAAACAGCATGCAGGTAAAGGTCTAAAGCTATTTTACAGTCCTCTTTTGTAAGAAGCTTTTTTTTTAAAGTAAAGGATATTTGGCTACTGGAGAGTAAAAATTTAAGCAAATGTATTAGAACCATCACCTCCAAATATGTGTTGTCTTTTACAAAGCGGTCATGATATTTATTTATGAATTCCAGTGATGTTCCCATCAGCATTTTGAAATTCATTCCCGCAACTTGCTCTCAGAGTTAGATTATGAGCCTCAGGAGTGAAGCAGTCTTGTTAATCTAGAGACACAACACATTTTTCTTAAAATAATTTTGCCAATTTAAGTGCCTAACACTTACATGAGAAGAATGTTGACTATTACTAGAAACCAAGTCTACTTGCGAAGAATGGCCACATGCCAAGATTAATTGAGTTTAAACGATTTGAGCAAGCTTCAAAGGATATTCCAAAAGAAGAAATTAGAAAATATCTGAATATAAATGAATTCTGGAATAAGAGAATGGGTGCCAGCTTTTAAGAAACTAGTTCACACTTGTTTATCAATGCTCGAATAGGTTTGCCAAAAATTAAGTTAAATTATTTTATCATCATACCTTATATCTTATTTGCAGCTGATGTCCTCCAATAGTCTACAGATGGTTAGTTATGCTGGTTTTCTACAGTAAAATCGTAGAGTAAAAAAAAAAGAAACAACCAAACAAAAGATGTACATATAGTCACATACAGTCAATAATACCCTTGAAAATTCCCAGAAATTTCTTCTCATTAAGTTCAAGTTAGCAGGCAGTTGAAGGTATAACTTCCATCACTGGAATAAGTTGTGATTTCTTTAAGCTGAGCACTGGATGAAGTAGTTGGATTGTACTTAGGAGCACGTTGCCAAAAGTACATATCTCTAAATACTAGAAACCCACTCGGTATGGTGATCATTTCACACTATGTTACATATGTGGGAACCAAGGCCAAGTAATGGAAAAACATCTTTACATTCTAGTTTTTCATGGTAGTTCTGGGACATTTGTTTATTGAGTAGAATGTGGGTAAAATAGCTTACACCATTTAAAAGGATATTTTTTTCCTCTATCTTGTGTGTGTGTGTAAGGTATGAATTAATTTTTGCAAGTGAAATGCAGCTATGAAGTAACCTCACTGTATTTAATTGAAGACAGATTTTTTTAAAAACTTGCTTGATATAGATAAGCTGGACCTCATTAAAATTAAAGACTTCTACTCTGAAAAATACAATGTCCAGAGAATGAGAAGACGAGCCACAGACTGGGAGAAAATATTTGCCAATCTGAAAAAGCTACATACTGTAGGGAGCCTTTTTACTGTATGTGTCCATCTATATGACATTCTGAAAAAGGCAAAACTATGGATACAGTAAAAAAAAAACAATGGTTTCTAGGGACTGTGAGGGCTGGGCGGGGAGAAACAGGCAGAGCTCAGAGGATTTTTTAGGACAGTGAAAATACTCTGTATGACACTGTATGTCATTACACATTTATTCAAACCCACAGAATGTGCAATGCCAAGAGTGAACCTCAAGGTAAACTATGGACTTTGGATGGTTATGATGTGTCAATGTAGGCTCATCAGTTGCCACAAATATACCATAATGGGGGAGGCTATGCATGTGTGAAGGCAAGTGGTAGATGGGAGATTTCTGTACCTTCCCCTCCATGTTCCTGTGAACCTAAAACTGCTCTAAAAAAAGTACATAAAAAAGAAAAAAAGTATATGAATGTACAATAACTAAAAGAAAAAAGGAAATACCCAGTTCTATCACTTTTTACTTGAGTGACTCAGTAATTAGATAACACTCTGAAGTTTTGCTTATTCATCTGATAAAGAAAACAGAGTAAGAATCAAGTGAAATTATATATATGTTTATATATAATGTATATTAAAGTGTATTTTTAAAGCATTATAATAGCAATTTTCATTTGAAATAAATGTAAATACAAATTTGAATTATTGTATACATATTAAACAATCTTCAAAAATTCTTACCAGTAATTTGTTGTAGTATAATAAAAACACAGATATATGTAATTTTCAACCCCTCCCAAATTAATAGATATATAGAATCTATCTCCCTTGTAGGTAGCATAACACTAGCTAACATCAAATCACAAAATGAAATCAGGAGATCTAGCACGTTTTTTACCTTACCAAATTATTGTTTCTGCGGTGTTTTATTCAGTGTTTTTTCTATTCTTCCTTTCCACATATATTTGTTTTGTGCAACATTTTATGAAGTTGAAATCAGAGCTGAAGATCTACAATGTATTACTAATTATTGATTGTTTTAACAGTAGACAAAGAACTGTGTCTTCGAAAAGTTCCAGTTCTGACTACTTCAGCAACTGTGGCGTGATTTACCAGTTATGTTTAACAGTAAAGGATATCACACAATACTCAAGGCTGAGGCACACTGCCAGCTTATCAGTCAATCAAGCACTAGTCAGTTTCCTACTCACCACACACTCTCATGGATGCTGTGGGAGAAGAGGAAACTATTGGTGACCGACTCTACTTTCAACTGCTTTTAGTATTTCTGATGTAAAGGAAGTCTTTTCTGACCTTCACTTTCCCACCTTCTAATACCTGTAAATGCTTTTGCTTCTAAATACCTAGAATGGATTCTATCATCTGCCAAACTTTGACTCTCCAATTTGGTCTCCAGAAGTCAAGCCTGTCCCTGAGGTCTTGACCACTAGGCCAGGCAGATGATTCAAGGTGAGCCAATCAGAGTTCCTTTCTTTGGGATTTAGAACTGCGAACAGGAGATACCAGTCTCAGCTGGGGTTAGAGAGAGAGATTTCGAATTCTGGAAGGCTCTTAATTTCCTGTTACAGTGCCTGCACTGCTTCCTTATGAGTTCCCTAAAACACACTTTTATGTCCTTAGAACAAATTCTCCCTTGTGACTTAATCTAGCTCAAATTTGTTTATATTGTTTGGAACAAAATGTTCTAATTTATGTAAAGTTACTTTTATTATTTATTCTTATTGGAGTATAGTTGATTTACAATGTTGTGTTAGTTTTAGGTGTACAGCAAAGTGATTCAGTTATACATATACATATATTCATGCTTTTTTATATTCTTTTCTCATATAGGTGTTCACAGAATATTGAGTAGAATTCACTGTGCTATACAGTAGGTCCTTGTTGGTTATCTGTCTTATACATGGTAGTATGTGTGATGAACAGTTACTTTTAAATTGATAGTTCTTATTAAGTGAGTGGATATGTCCAAAATAGTAAAGACACTTAAGTAAATGGTTAAAAACACATGACTGCCCATATACAAGCTCTCAGCAATACCCAGATATGTCTGGGATTAAGAGACACATTCCAGTCCAAAATCCTTGGGGAGCACAGCGCATTCTTTGACCCACTCTGAGGTAGAGATATCAGGGCCATGAGGTTACATGGGGCGGTAGATTTGCCAGGTGATTTTTATAAAACTCAAGATTATTGGTCTGTTTATATGTATTTCCTGAACATTTTTGTGCCTTCAGGGTATGTCTAATATAATAAATCAAAAACAATCCCTTGCTCCATGAATGGAGTTGGAAGAAAAACTTTTATTACATTCCAATTCTGAGTGAACTAAGAAAAAACTTCAGATCAAAATTAAAAGCTGAATAGATTTCATAAGGGAAAATATATACAATAAAAAGCTTTGTTATTAGCTATTTTATCAATTGGAAATCTCAAGAACACTGCATCCTGACATGCCCCATGCATATCTGGTCTCTGAAAATTAGAGAGATCGACAACAGGGTTAAGATATTTTGAAGGATGCCTGACAAAAAGACAAAGCTAAAATGATGTCTGTTTGCTTAATCCAAGTAGCTAAAACTAGAAGGGAAAATAAATTCCTCTAGGAAATGCCACACAGTTGAAGGCAGAGCACTTCAAAAGTCCAGAGGAAAGGGTAGGAATTTTTAATACAGAGGTTGATTAGAAATGTAAGAACTCAGAAGTGTTTCTCAAAAGGAGAAGGGTTAGGAAATTTACAAGGAAATCATTTCTAATCAGGGCAGAGACCTAGTGAATTAAGTGCCAGCTCACCTGGAAGCCTCAGAGATTCTAGCCATTGGTTTGAAACAGGAGATCAATTTCTGGCCTTTATGGTGACTTCATCTCAGAAGAGGCATAATCAAGGGAGGAAAGAACAATGTGATTTCACCAAAGTGATGATGGAGGAGGGAGATTGGATTTCAAAGCCCAATTATGGCTGCAACTTATCCTCTGTGAAGGAATCAGGAGCAGTAGGTAAAGAATCAGTATTTTATGATCTTCTAAAACTCTCTGTTAATTTTGTTATTACCTATATTTTTTCATGTGAAGAATATCAGAGGCTTCTTTGAAGAAAAAGATCTGCATGGCTGTGTGGGTTAATGGAGAACTAGAGAGGCTGTATCCCACAACAAGGGAAGTCAGTTGAAAAGTCAAAAGAACATAATCTAGATGGAAGCAGCTATCAAAGGTAGGAGAGGACAAGAGCAGAGTGAATCCCTACAAGTGAAAGATGAGGATTTGGAGCTTGCTGAAATAAAGAAGCAACCATGAAGACCAGAAGGGTCCACATGTAGTAAAGGAGACCAGACATTGAGCTTAAAACGCCAGTGCTGTTTATCAAGACTGAGCCTGCTTTGGCCTTTGGGGCAAGTCCATGACTCAAGTCTCCTGCTGGTCACACTTCAGTTGTGTGACTGGCTAAGTTAGGCAACCTCTTTGTGCCTCAGTTTCCTCACCTGTAAAGAGTAAATAAAATAATACCAGATTAATAAGAGTTGGGAGATTTTAATGTTAGCTAGTGTTTGAGGACAACCTTTTAGCATAGAGGCTATTAAATAATAGGAATCAATAAGAGGTATTATTAGAGAACAGAAGAAAACATAAATATGGAGTGACCTCTGCATCAGAATATATGCATGATTAATTCATTTCTTGAGCAAACAACTAATTTGTCTTGACATGGAATTAAACATGATTTTAGTTTAAAGAATATAGATATTAAAACAAACAAGCAAAAACCTCAATTAAAGGAGTTCAACGTATTGAAGAACATACACGTGAAAATACAGCAAAAAAATTATCCGTGGAGAAATGACTGATTTTACTACTGAGGCAGGAAATAAACAAGATAAACCTGAAACATCATGTAGTGTCAAAAAGAAAGTGCTAGGGGCAGAGAGAATGAAAATGATGAGAGTTTGGGGGTAAGTCAAATGGAAGCAGGGACCAAGTAAAAGAACCCCCAATGGACTAAGCTGTAACAATTTGTGCAACAAAATAACTAAAATAGTACTGAATTATAATCCAAAGCATAAAATAAATATCCATGAATCCATACCGATATAAATAATTACATAAATATATAAATAAATAAATAAGGAAGAAAAGACAAATCTCCTATGCAGATGAATCTCAAATAATTTATGTAGATACTCCTCCCTCAAGGAGGTGGAACATGAGTAGTCATTACTGAGTGTGGGCTTCCAAAAAAGGTGTTATAGGAAAAAGAGTAACTTTACAGTAGAGAAACATAACAAACACTACTTCAGCCTAGAGCTCAAAGTCAATAGCAACAATGATGTCATACTGATAGTGTGTACCTCAGATATGATGTGATGAAAAGGATACTTCCCCTCTGTGCTCTTCCTGCCAAAACCCATAACTACTGTCTAACTGTCAAATTCCAGCTGATGAATATTCTCCAAAATACCTGACCAGACCTCCTCAAAATATTAGGATCATCAAAAACAATGAATGTCTGAGAAACTTTCACTGTCAAAGGAGCCTAAGGAGACATTAAGACTAAATGTAGTAGTATAAAATAAATAAGCTACTAGGCTATATTGTACAACACAGGAACTATAGCCAATATTTTATAATAACTATAAATGGAGTATAATGTTTAAAAATTGTGAATTACTGTGTGTATACCTGAAACTTATATAATACTGTACATCAACTATACCTCAATAAAAAACAAAAACAAAAAAGACTAAATGTGTGGGATGATATCCTGGATGGGATCCTGAAACAGAAAAAGGAGATAAAGTAAGAATTAAGGAAATCTGAATAAAGCATGGTCTTTAGTTAATAAGAATGTATATATTAATATTGGTTCTTTAATTATGACAAATGTATTATACTAATTTAAGATGTTAATGGGGGAAGTAGGTGTGAGACTATAGGAACTCTCTGTATTATCTTTACAATTTTTCTGTAAATCCAGAAATATTATAAAATAGAAAGCTTATTGAAACATACTATACAACAGTGAGATAAGCATTTTCCCTCTATAATATAAACTTCCTGGGGGCAAGAACACTGTTAGGTGTAACTTTCTATTCCCTATATCAACATCTAGCATAGTCTCTAGAACATGTTGGTATCTGGACAAGTTGGTTGAACAAATCAATGAATGAAGGAAAATAGGTGCTACTTATCAACATAATACTGGGTTTAAAGTCATAAATTATGCCTGGGAGTTTCAGGAAAGTTTTTTATAAAACGATAACCAGTAATTTATAGAGTAATATTTATGTATGATGAATACTCCAGAAAGAGCTAAAACCATGTATGTACTTTATCTCTTCCCATTTTAAAATGACATTGTGTCATATTAATAGTTAACTCTTTCCCCTTGTCTCAGACTTACCACCTGCTGTTACTATAGTTCAGACATAATGGTCCTCAACTTAATTTGTTCTTTAAATGGGCCAATTTCTTTCTTGCTCCAAATCTCAACCCATCACATCCACCCCGCCTTCCCTCCTCGTTGCTTTCCCCCTCCCACCCTTACCTAATCAATTCTTACTCAGTCTTTTAATCTCAGATTAACTGTCATTTCCTCCAGGAGTGACTCCCTGCCTCCTGGGACTAAGCTAGGTTTTTGTTTTTGTTTTTACTCTTTTATACCACCCTCTATCTTTGTGTTTCTCCCATGTCTCTTATATCATTGCAAATGCACACACATGCATGCACACACACACATTTAATGGCTGCAAACTCTACAAGAGCAAGGATTACGTTAGTTTTGTTCACCCTTGCATCTCCTGCATCTAGCATGATGTCTGAGACATGATAGGACACAATACCTACTTGTCATATGACAATGAATGAAAATACATTAAATAGAAATAGAAAATTTTTAAAAATTATGAAAAATAACAGACAAATGAGTTATCAACTCAACTCCTCTACGCCCCCAAAGACATCATCTTTCCTATCTCTCCTTCTAGCTATTTAACGTAATTTCATATCTTCTTATCACTCATTTTACTACAAAATAACATACTTTGCAACTGCTCCCTAGTATTCTCTCTCTATATATAATATGCTATCAGTCCTTAAATTACTTAATATAAGAAAGCTATTACGGGCACACATGATAATCCTTTATGTGAGCTAGAAATCCACATACACACAGAAAGAAATTAAAGGGACATATTGTTTACTGACCTTGCAGCCTAGTTTAAATTTGCTTCAATTTAAGGGACTCCTTGGAACACAAAAGCTATGTTTTTCAGCTCCATGTGGACGTACTGCACTACATGAAATATTTGGCTGGGTTCAGTGTCTGAATCCAAAAATATCTCCTTATGTTATTATGACTGCTGCTATCTCTTACAAAATTAGCTGAGCCGTGGAGATAAGAATGTTCTTGTGTTTCACATACGACATGCACACCCATAAACGTGTAGGCATGAGAGAATAAAGGGAGAAGGGCAGACACACACAGAGCTTTCCTAACGTGGCGCA
Organism: Balaenoptera acutorostrata; assembly: GCF_949987535.1. Lineage (NCBI taxonomy): Eukaryota > Metazoa > Chordata > Mammalia > Artiodactyla > Balaenopteridae > Balaenoptera > Balaenoptera acutorostrata. Next base: position 86,839,145 of record NC_080068.1, read on the forward strand.
CAAAAGCAATTTTGATCATAAATATTCTGTTCTTGAACTACAGAGCAGTGGGACCCGGTCACAGGATCCTATAGAAATTTACCCAGTGCTAGTTGAATTGATTTATCCTTGCAGAGTCTAAAAAATTAAAATTAAAAAAAATTTTAAAAGGCTTCAAATATCTAAGTTAGGGTAAATGTGTTAATATATTTTAGCTTTTTTAGACCATTAAAAATCAGACATTTTGCTTTGCAGAATATCATTAGTTCTATGAGAAAAGTAGGGTTTGGGAAACTCAATTTTGAGGGCATTAAGAGAGGAGATAGAAAAGACCTTATATAAGGCAAAATGGCTTAATTTGATCTTATCCTGATTTCATGTAGTCAGAGACCCCTCTAATTAAATCTAATTGCCTCAGTTATTAATGAGAGCTTGTGCACTCTTAAGAACGTAAAACGTCCCTAAAAGCAGATATATTTAGTTTACTTACAACTCAAGGGTCTACTAGAAAAATGCAGCAAACTGTGGTTTTACCTGGGTAAGGAGCTCAGGAAAGTGACCAGAGGACATTGGGGGAACTCTTCCCCTTTTTATCAGTAAATACCCATTTTGCAACTAGGAGAGAGATTAAAACAACACATTTAATTTAGGAATTTGAACTAAATACCTCTATTTGCATGCAAAATATATTGGACCATTTGAAGTGGCAAAATATTAGGGAACATGAAGATATGTAGATACAATCAATTTATAATTTCATCCTAGTAAAATAATTCTTAAATTCCTAATTCATGCCAATCTATGAAATCATGCCTAAATTCTTACTTATTGAAAAATTTTCCACAAAGACTACTTTGTAGAATTGCTTTCTGGGGACAGGTTGCATAGCAACACTTAAGAGTAACAAAACATCAAATTCTATAATGTCCACAAGTCCAGTAAATATCCAGAGGGGTTATTCTACCTGGGTGCCCTCTGGGGCCAGGAAAAGTACAATCACTTACCTATAGGAGACTAAATCTAGTGAGGCAGATGCTTGCATACAATCACTAAAATGGAATGTGATACATAATTTAACAAAAATATGTGGACTGTGCTATAGGAACTTGGATGAAAGAGCAATTAATTCTGCACCATCAAGGGTAGTTTCAGAGAGCGGTTCCTTGAACTGGGCCATAAAGAGAAGAAAATTCCTTCTAAAAATAGTGTAAAATACATAATGATTATCCCCAGAGGATATCTAGGGATTATTTGGCCTCTCCAAATCACACCCCTCCAAAAGTATTAATTTATTCATTTTAAAATTGAGGTATAATTAACAGATAACGTTATGTAACTTCAAAGTGTATAATGTGTTGATGTGGCACATTTATGTATTGCAATATGACTGCCACCATGGAAGGGAACTTTAGCCATGCATCAAAGAGGAGCTATCTCAAAATCTGAAATCTGGGGACTTCCCTGGTGGCTCAGTGGATAAGACTCCATGTTCCCAATGCAGGGGACCCAGGTTCGATTCCCTACTCAGGGAACTAGATCCCACACGCATGCCACAACTAAGAGTTTGCATGCCACAACTAGGGAGCCCACAAGCTGCAATTAAGACCCAGTGCAAATGGAGGTATTTGTAGTGAGGTGGATGGAGTTAGAGTCTGTCATACAGAGTGAAGTAAGTCAGAAAGAGAAAAACAAATACCGTATGCTAACACATATATATGGAATCTAAGGAAAAAAAAAAAAAAAGGTCATGAAGAACCTAGTGGCAAGATGGGAATAAAGACACAGACCTACTAGAGAATGGACTTGAGGATATGGGGAGGGGGAAGGGTAAGATGTGACAGGGTGAGAGAGTGGCATGGACATATATACACTACCAAATGTAAAATAGCTAGTGGGAAGCAGCCGCAGAGCACAGGGAGATCAGCTCGGTGCTTTGTGACCACCTAGAGGGGTGGGATAGGGAGGGTGGGAGGGAGGGAGACGCAAGAGGGAAGAGATATGGCAACATATGTATAGGTATAGCTGATTCACTTTGTTATAAAGCAGAAACTAACACACCATTGTAAAGCAATTATACTCCAATAAAGATGTTAAAAAATAATAATAAATAAATAAATAAAAACAGGCAAAAAAAAAAAAAAGACCCAGTGCAACCAAATAAATAAATAAATTTTTTTTTTTTTAAAGTCTGAAATCTATCCTAATTTACTTGGGTTTCACTTGGTTTGTAGGACTACATTTGCTTTTACCTGAGTGCACACAGTCATTCAGAAACACACTTTTCCCAAGAATAGAATTGTCCAAAGACACACGGTCACACAAAGATAATGTGAAAAATACTCTCACTTATAAAAACTCTTGATTTTCAAGATGCATTCAATAAAATTTCTGAAAAAACAGAGAGAAATATAGATGATTTAAGTAAGTCCCTCCAAAAACATAAATAAATCTCAAGTTTAAACATGTTTTTAAATTCATGGTAAAAGTTATTAAAGACTGTGCTGTAACCTTAACTCCATGTTAAGCATCTCAGGTTAGCCACACATTAAGGAATGAAGTAGACAATCTCAGATGGCTCGAAATGATTCCCATTGAGTACTGTTGAAAAGAGTAAAAAGATGCTTTTGTACATTAAGTGTGAGCAATATTCTATCATGGAGATAGTCTAGGCTGAGCCAATGGAAATTAAAGAAAACAAAGATAAAGAAATGGTTGTGGAGCAAAGATGATAAAATGGGGACTCATTTGACAGCAGATGCCTCCTTACATTCTTTGCAACTTTTCCAACAACCATAAAGTAGGTAGAGTCTCCATAATGTGGATGAGAAAAGTGAGTTTCCAATAGGTTAAATAATGGGTCTCTGGACCCCATCAGTGAGTAGAAGTGCTGGGCTTCAAAATCATCACGACCCCATTTAGAAGCCAGTGTCTCTTGTAGCTGCAATATTATTCAGGATTTAACTTCTATGCAAGAAAACTGAGAATGATGAGCAGTGTCATAGCAATTTTTAGTTGGTTGATTGGAGTGAAAACCATGTGGAAAACCCTGTGATTTGTATATGTCAAAGACATTCTGAAAAATGCAGGGTCTACACTGTCCAATTTTTATGGTTAAAGATCTTTTCTTCTACACTCATGCCCTGATTTTATAGTTAAATAGTAGATAGTGACAGAAAAAAAAAAGAGTGACATATATTCCAGTGGAATAACAGGATGCTGTCCCTCATTTCATCTCATAGAAAGCACACACACACACACACACTTACACTTTTTTATACTGAATTTAAAAAGCAAAAGAACAAAGTAGGCTCTAATTAAGGGCACTGGCATTAACCTAGAAACTTTTTCTTTGTCATGTTGGAAAATTGCATCACACTTAACAAGTTGTAGTTTAACTTCATTACTTTCATACACTTCATTAACTTAGAGAAAGTTAAGAGGAAATAATCTATGCATATATTATAGTCCTATCGAAAAGATATCAATCTCTTGAGCTGAAAATATATTCATAAGATTTTACTGTCCTTATATTTAATGAAGAAGAAATCGAATTACTTTTATTTTCTAAGGGCAAAAATCTCAGATGATGTATTTGGATATCTAATTAAAATGCTTATGTACCTTGCCTAATTAAAACTAGACACATTCAAAATAACAGGGTGTCTAATGCATCTGTTTATAAATAACTCAGAAGAAATGCCTAGAACCTAGGAGAAGCAGAGTAACTGAACTGTGTTCATGCATTAACCTTCATTTCCCTCCATCCTTTTCACAGGAACACCTTGTGTAAAACAAACCTTGCCCTAATCAAGCTTTTTAAAAAACTTTCAGTGGTGGCAAGCATAAAGGCAAAACATCTAAAGCTAAGAGTTTAATTTTTTTTTCAGCCTCAAGTGTTATGACCACAACCCAGAAATGCATTAGTCAAGCTGGGATTAGAAGATGGCTTTTTTTAAAGGACTTGAACGATTTCATGAATGCAAAATGAATCCCAAGAGCCTGCCTATTCTTGATTTGCTTAAATGTCTTTAATCATAGAAAGAGCCTCTATCTGAGAAGACAGAAACTACTTGTAAAAATCCTAAACAAATCTTGGATGAGGATCTGAGGCATGCCATAATGTTCCTAAATCTTTGAATGAATAGAATAGGTTAATGGAATTTTGACTGGAATAGGGAAGAACTCAAACTTGGTTTTAAGACTCTTCACAAGAACTTTCCTAGAACCTAGGTCAAAATCCATTGTGTTGCAATCTGCTGTCTTCATAGCCTTTATAAACTCTCAGATATGATTCATGTTTATCCTCTCAGGTTTTGAATATTAGGAGCTACAATTTCAGAGCCAATCCAAAAAGAGAGAAAGTGTTGTGTTTAACTGCAATAATTTTGTATGCCCCGCATGGAAATTATAGATGTCTACAGATATTTGTGAGAGAATTGCTTTTTCTACAAGATAATAGGAATAGAATAGAATGGAGAGGTAATTTTGTGAATTCATCCTTTCTAAAACAGGCTAAGACATCTGAATGTGTTCACAGTGAAATTAGAAGGCCATTCATTTGAGGAGGATTCCATTAGAGAACAGACCGTTAAGAACCTTTCCAATAAGGCTTCCTATAAAGTAGTTAAAAGGCTGTTTTCCTTTCTCCCACCTTCCCCCCCTTCCCTCCTTCCCTCCCTCTTTGTTTCCCTCTTTCTTTTCATCTTCTGTCCTTCCTTCCTTTGTCACATGTTGTTGGGCATCAACTATGTGCCATGAACTGGGTTAATTAAATGCTGAATATTGTAGACACCCTGCCTGTCCTCTGGGGACTTAGAATCAGTTGATGAGGCTTTTCATGTCATTGATCTCAATGACCAACTGAATCCACCTCGGAGACTACAAAAATAAAATCAAACCTTCTTTCTTCCTGTTAGTGAGCTTTTCAGTTGGTAAGTTACTATTATCTATGATCAACTTCAACTCCATTTATAAATCTTGAAATCGGTTCTACCTCACGTCAAAGATTGGCTACCCACCAATATTTCAATCCCAGACTTTCCTCCAGCTCTTCTTTAAGATTCAGAAAAAATAAATAAAAATACAATGACCTCTGAAGGAGCATGACAACATTTTAATTAGCCTTGCTTCAGATTTGCTTATGTTGACATTAGGTCCTTATAATTCTAAAACTGACCATCCAACACGTATTTCTAAGATTTGAATACGCATATTGATTGACTTGGGTTTATTTTTTGCAAACCCTATATCTTGAACTTTTATTAATCTCACTTTTGAAGTTTGAGTTCTGTCAATTATAAACAAACATACATAGAAGTTACAACTCACAGAAATTCAGTAGTCTTATGTAGGCCAAAAACTGTGCTCATAGAATACCCAGAATCACTTAAGTCTCTCTGCAAAGATGCAGTGCCATAAACCTGTGTACTCTGTCCACCTGGGACCACCTCTGAAGTCAGCTTCTCCCTGGCCTCTGAAGTACCACTAGATTATTCAAGAGAGTGAGATGCCTCTGATTTATAGGAAATATTTTTTGAAGGAGATGTTCACCCAAAGCATTAGAAAGTCTCTTTCGCTGCTGAAAGAGTGTGTGCAAATAGTCAACTATGCTGTGTCTGAAGGGCTGGAGTGAATGTGACTTCACTTGTCAACGAGCTGGTAGCATGCAGTGGTGAAGGGCAGAGTCTAGAGGCCGATGGTCTGGGTTTGAATTGGTAATTCACTGTTGGGTGACCTTGGGCAACTTGCTGAAACTATTTGTGTCTCAGATTCCTCACTGGAAGAGTGAGATAATTAATTTTCTCATAGGGTTGTTTTGAAAGTTCTAAGTTAATATTAGTAATGCTCTTGAAATAGTACCAGCTATATAGTAACACATATGTCTATATGTATGTATGTATGTATATACTAGGTTACTTTATGCTAACTTGAAAATGAGCTGTCATTGACTTGAGCAAAGAGACCCAGAAATAAATAATCTCATGTCCAAACCTCACCTTTCTCTTGTTGCAGGCAGATATACCTCCTGAATGAGTGGAAACATGGAGAAATACAAGCTGAAGAAGAAAGTTTAGTGTTAAGGTCAGATAATCAAGAACAAGAGTGAAGCCATATGGGAATTACAGTGGAAAAATCCTGTAAAACTCTCCCTTGCAGATTATTTCTTGTACTAGTTATGGGAGACAGTGTTCACCATACATCTCTCCCTGAAAAAAACATCTTGAGGGTAATGATTGCTTTTTCTTTTCTTTTTTTTTTTTCCCAAATACAGATCAGAGGCATTATTCTGTCTCTTAGTTACCCTAGTTAGCTCTAGGTAGAGGAAATCGTTCCAGATATGATATTCTTACCTACCACTCTTAAGACACAGGAACAGTTAAGCAAAATTCACACAAAATTTCAAGGAGGAATCCGCTGGTTATTTTAGTATAGAAAAAGGATCCATCTCTCTTTCTACCCCAGCTCAGAGATGTGAGTGACATTACCTCTAAACCTAAATTCACTGAAGTTGTAAGAGAAGGGCAGATTCAAAAAGAATAGAGAGATATGTGGTCTTTTTAATATCATGGTTTCCTAGAATCTATTTGTGGATTTCATTACTAGATAGTCACATCTATATTGTCTTTAAAAAAAAAAAAAAAGAAACACAATGGTAAGTAGCTAAAATAATCCAAAGTGAACAAAATATTCTTCTGACTTTAAATCTCATGTTTATTGCCTAAACAATTTGAGGACTGCTGCCCTTTGATTTATTTCTATTTACTGCATATGGATTCTTCGCCTCACTTAAAAACTCTTAGTGTTTTCATCAAATAAGAAAAGACAACAGTGTAAAAGAAAGAATCATTTCCTCTTATTATAACTATCTTGCAGCTCCAATTGACTCAAAGGAGTTGTGTACAGAAAGAATAAAATGGCTTTTTAAACAGGTAGTAAATGGCTCTGAATACTTTTGCCCTATTGTGTTTAATAAGTGCCATTTAAATTGCTGGACCCAGCACTCTCTATTACATTTAATCTTGGTGAAAAAAAGTAACAATATCAGGAAAATGTTATCTACACAAAATTAAGAACAGTACAGATAGATGTTTTAATTCAAGCATCATTTGTAGCAATTGATTTATTTTAATCTCAATGGCAGTATGTAATTTCCTGTTAAAATAAAAGCCTTTTCAAAACTATTTGTAGAAAATGCAATGTGAGTCATTCTGGAGTCTAAATTTTCATGCAAATTCACAATCTTTCAAATATTTAGCTTTTTTTCAATTACTAAAGTGACTAGAACATTCAAGACTAAGTTAAAAGCATACTACTTGGACTTCCCTGGCGGTCCACTGGTTAAAACTTCATCTACCAACGCAGCAGGTGCGGTTCGATCCCTGATCAAGGGAGTTAAGATCCCACATGCCTTACGGCCAAAAAACCAAAACATAAAATGGCCAAAAAACCAAAACATAAAACAGAAGCAATATTGTGACAAATTCAATAAAGACTTTAAAAACAGTCCACATCAAAAAAATCTTTAAAAATAAAAAGTGTACTACTGAAAAGCGATTGTGTTTCTTTTTGACCTGTCTCAGCAAGGAAAGGAGAAAGGAAGAAAAAAAGGAAGAAATAGAGGGGTGGGGGAAGGAAGTAGGGAGGGGGAGAGGGAGGAAGGAAGGAAGGAAAAAAGGAAGAAATAGAGGGGTGGGGGAAAGAAGGAGGGAGGGAGAGAAGGAGGAAGGAAGGAAGGAAGAGAGGAATCAAGGGAAGGAGGAAAGAAAGAAGGGAAGAAAAAAGAATGGTATAGAGGCTCAGAGTGAGTGGGGAGATACAGAGAAGAAAACAGAGAGAGATTCATTTCTAACAATTTCTTTAATGTATGTGTATAAAACTGATTCTGGTTCAAAACATGAATCACCCTCTGTATTTGTTTTGCTCTTAAACGGTATACTGGATTAGGAAAAAGATGTGTTTTAAAATTCTACATTGATGTGCACCATGTAAGATACCACAAAGCATGTATTTCTTAACACTCAATAGTGACCTGGAATTTGGCCAGATTAAAGAACAAATGACCTTTAGAATAGTGGTTTTCGACTAAGGGCAATTTTGCTCCCCATTCCCCACTCTGGGAGGAAGGCACATTTGGCAACGGCTGGAGAAATTATTTTTTAATTTATTTTATTGAAGTATAGTTGATTTACAATGTTGTGTTAATTTCTGGTGTACAACAAAGTGACTCAGTTATACATATAATTGTAATGACTGAGGAGGAGGTACTACTGGCATCTAGTGCGTAGAGGCCAGAGATGTTCCTAAATACCCTACTGTGTGATTTATCTGGGTTACAATGTTCATAGTGTCACTGGTAAGAAATCCTGCTCTAGAAAGAAAGTCTTGTCCTTTCCTCACAGTGTGTGTTGAGCTAGTTAGGGAAATTCTCTGCACGAGGAACAATTATTGAAGCAGATTTGAAAGTCTACATTGGAAGATGATGGGGGATGGTGTTAAGCACACAGAAGTATGGACCTTGAAGTCATTCGGATAGGGTTTGGGATTCCTTTCAGTTAATAGCCAAACAGTGTATTTTAACTTCATTGAGATTCAATTTCTTCATCGAAAATGGAGATAATAAAATCTAATTATTTTATTTATTTAGACATGATAATGGGATGATATTAAATTCAAAGCTTGGAACATGGGTAGTTAACAAATAATTGTGGCTTTTATCATTGCTATTTTTATCGTTATCATTCTGAAAGCATAAAATTAAACTCATATTAAGAAATTTCTAGGTCTTCCACCAATTTTCCTCCTATCCCCACAAGTTAACTAAAATTACATCGCTTATATTACAGCCTATGAAATGGCTGTAAATGTAAATTTATTTATCATCATAAGCACAGGATCTGCCATCACTCACCCCTTTCTAGTTCTTCCCATATTTACAGACTTCTACTATTTCACAAAGACATGCTCTTCTTTATAATAAACTCCTTAGTCATTGCCTAGGTATAAAAATTTATATTACAGCTAAGCATGCAAGTGGCTATTGGTCTTCAGCTGACAATTAACAATATTAATGTCATCTTATATATGTAGAAATTGAAATGCTGCAAAAAACATTAACAAGAGCAGGCAGAGGATGTCTGTGTTTGTATTGTACAAATTTATTATTATGTATAACACTCAGACTATATTAATCAGTAATGGGTCTAAGGAAGTTTAAAACAAAGGACATTTTGATATATATTAATTTACATTATTCTCAAACTGACACTAAGGATAAGTGTTTTTTCTTGTAAGTTCCAGATTCCAAAACAGATATTCAAAGTTATGCCAATGTGTATAATAAAGAGTAAAGTTAATCTCAAAGAAAGTCATTACGGCCCACTTTTTTGGCTCTTTGTGTTATTATAAATCATAGTCACTTTTCATGAACAATGAATAAAGATACCTATTAATCAGCAATCAGTCACTCAAAATTAGTACATTAGTGAATGTTGAGACTGTTGAAATATTCTGAGTGATTTATCAGAAAATGTGCTCAATTACTTCCAAGAATATTGTTCCATAACTACAAGTAATGTCACTCTTGAAATTCTCCAGAATTGGGACATAATATTCCTTATTAAAAAGAGACCACAAAAGCAAAGATAAGATATTATGGTAAGTATTTTACCAATCTGGGGAGTCTTGAGATTTTTGTCAATCTTGGGAGTATTGGGGAGGCTCTATCCTTTCACTAGCATTTATGTCACAAACAATCTGGGGAAGATGCTGAGAAACCTGTAGATTCTCTATCTCCATCTCTATTTTTATGTATATCTATAGCTTTACAAGAAGATCTATGGGATGAGGATGTACATAAATGTAAGAAGCAAATATTCTACCAAGGAAGTGAAAGAAAAAATAATAATCCCCTGTGGTCAAATAATCCCCTGTGTTTTTTTCTTAATTTAAAAAAAAAAAAAAACTCCTTTGGATTCAAGAAAGAAAATGAGCAATTGTCTGTTTCTCATCCATAAATCAATTCATTCTTCTGCTGTGAGAGAGTGAGATGTGAGGCAAGAAGCCAAGAGAATTTTGTGAAACTCTCTCCTCTAGGAAATGAGAAATGAAGAAATAATATTTATCTCCCAAATTAGTTTCAAGGAATTAAAGAGATGATTCGTGAGCTGAAATAATCAGAGAAAGTGGTAGGGAATCTAAGGTTGATCTAGGCCTTGCACCAGTGGGCAGGATTTGGAAGCACACATTTTGGGATGAGGGGAAATGCCCTAGAGACTGAAATCTACCAGGCAAGTTCAGAAACAGTGAAGATGCCTAACTGGGGCACAGAGTGATCATGAAGAGATTAAGGAAGATTCAACTGAAAAGTGAAGAAGATAAAACTGTGTGAATAGAACGCTGAGAATATGCATCTGTTTTCCGGTATTGATTTTTTTCTTCAATGAGTATCATTAAGCACATATTGCAGGTATTAAGATTAAAACATTCGATAAAAGGCAGGTAGTAGGTAAACTCTTACAGAGCTCTTTGGAAACAGCCCTGGGGCTCTAGGCTGCAGACACTATGGAATAATCTTCAAGATGACACAATCAGAATCAACAAGCTAAATCATTTTCTGTTTTGGGTTCTCCCCTGAATTGGAGAGAGGGTCAAATTGGTCCAACATGAGTTACCCAACACGAGGCCAGGGGAAAATGGAAACAGCTGCAAACAACTGGCAAAGGAAAACTGAGGTGATTTTACCAAAAGAAGGTGGAAGGAGTGCTTGGTTGATGAAAAGGGCAGATGCCCACCAATAGTGATGTATCAAAATAATGTGGACGAAAGATTAAATAATACACAGTGTGGGTATAAAGAATGGAACTAAGAGGTAGAGCTGTATGATAGGATGTAAGGATGTCTGCCCCTCCTCTTCATTGTGTTCTGGAAATACGGGACACTTGAAGGTACAACCTCTGATTTCTTTATTTTCTTACCTTTAATGTTTAACATCGCTGTTCACTGTGCTTGGAATATTTATTTTCCTCTTATTGTCTAATTCCTCTTTATCTTTCCAGGTTAAACTTTAATGAGCCTCCTTTTTCAGCCTCTCCAGCTGCCCCAGGCAGATCAGCCTTTTTATGTTCTAAGAACTATAGATATGTATTTCCTTACTGTGATATTTATTTTTGCATTTAGTATTACCAATGTTCCAACTAACATGTTCCTTAAATTCATGGAGCATGTCTTCTTCAACTTTGGCATTAAGCAGAGTTGCAAACATTTGTTGAAATATATATGGTATGATGCCTGTAGCTTCCTTCTGCCACTAAAAGCAGCAGATTTAGGAATTTCCTTCTGGTTTGGTTAGCATCTTTGCCTTCATCGCACCCCGCACTCAACCGACTGCAGCAGAATGATCTGAAAGCAACTAACAGGATGACCATCAACCTATGAGCTCAATCATTCTGTCTAACTCAGTCAGATTGTAACAGAACTGAGACTGAAGTATGCTAATTGAATTAAATTCATATTTAAATAGCCACATGTGGATAGTGGCTACCATATTGGACAGGGTATGTCTAAAAAGTACAATTATTGGCCACAGCAGCAAAAATGGCAGCAGAGGCAGAGATGAGCCAAGTCACAGCTGTGGTTAAGAATGGATAAAGGGGGCTTCCCTGGTGGCGCAGTGGTTGAGAATCTGCCTGCCAATGCGGGGGACACGGGTTCGAGCCCTGGTCTGGGAAGATCCCACATGCCACGGAGCAACTAGGCCCGTGAGCCACAGCTGCTGAGCCTGCGCGTCTGGAGCCTGTGCTCCGCAACGGGAGAGGCCGCGATAGTGAGAGGCCCGCGCACCATGGTGAAGAGTGGCCCCCACTCGCCGCAACCAGAGAAAGCCCTCACACAGAAACCCAACTCGCACAGAAGACCCAACACAGCCAAAAATAAATTAAAAAAAAAAAAAAAAAAAAAAAAAAGAATGGATAAGGGGATCCATGGCAGTCAGGAGATGAATGTAAGTGTTGAAACTGGGTGGTATAATGAATAACAATTCAGTTCCCTGAGAGACAGGGCTTCAGCTGCTAAGATGGACCCTAAACTTTCTTATTTCTCACAAATACTGGAACAACCTGAAAATGTCTCAGTTCTTGGAAACAGAATGACACTAAATAATTCAATCACAATATTAGGATTTTTTTTTTTTTCAGGAAGGGAGATGAGAACAACCTTTGCGTGGTCCAGCCCTTTCTTACCATTACCCCCGTTACACTTACTCCCTATCCTTCCACACTCCATCCCCAAAACACCTGCATACCCTTCCTTCTCTATCATTTCCCCATCTTCCAGTTCTTCAAACTTTCATGCTCTCTCAGACCCCCTGTCCTTTATACACAGTTATTTTTCCCTGAAAAAAACTCTTCACCCCTCATCCCCATCCATCCTCATTCCTGATCTTGGATACCTCTTTGAGTAGCTATTCCTACTGCAAAAGTCTAAGATAGATGCCTCAAAAGCTATCCTAAACAACTTAGTTTCTCATCTTTGACCATACCAAGTTCTTTTCAGTTTCAATGTTGTTTTTCTCTGGCTAGCTCCATATATTTTATAACTGTAAGAGAAGAGACCATCTATAACTTGCTCATTGTACCCCAAATATCCATCACTGTGTTTGATATACCTCATATTATTTTGTTAAGTTAATAAATTACACCCACATTTTCTGGAGGAAATGCACAATGTTAAAAAGTTAGGGGGGAAAAGATATAAGAGCAATTTTTCTGCAAGAATATGATACATTTTTAGAAAGGTTATTCTGAGTTAAGTTGTCCTTATGGATTGGAAAATGAGGAGAAATACCTTTAAAAGTCAGAATGAGAATGACCATTTTAGTAGACAATTTTCCAGAAGTTTTTTCCCTCCACAACTGGAGAAGATTGAGAAGTGCCATCACATCTTCGAGAAGCTGTTATTGAAATGCACTTTCTAATTGGGATCTTAGCCTAGAAATTATGCCATGCCCCACACAGTTATAACCAAGACTTATGCATTGGTTAAAACTGAATCGACTTACAGCTAAGATATAAATTTAGAACTAAGAGGAACATCTAGACATACCTAGATAGTAGTTGACCACAGTGTGAGTGAAATAAATATGTTCCACCTGGTTCCTCTATGCTGGTTATTTTAAATGTGTGTGGAAGGAGTGACACTTCTGGGAATTCTTTGCCATGGTGTTGTGAGGGACCAAGTAGTGCAGAGGTCAAGGCATGTTTTTCATGAGTCCAGTGAAAGCAAGCAAGGCAAATGTCATTTCCAAATTAACTTCTGGCAATTTGGCTCCAATCCACTATCCTGAGCAATCTTTTTATATTTGTAATTCAGGTTGATATTAAACCTGAGTATATCTTTCTGTTTACATATCTTCCTGCCCTTGAAGAGTTAAAGTATAAATTGGTGCCTTCATCTCCATTGAAGCACCAGAGCGATGCATGATTCTTTTTCACTGGTGGTTCTGATTACAATAGAGTGAATATTATTTTTCCACCTGTGACACTGTCATTATAATCGTCTGACTTATATTTATAGTCAAGTGGGAGTGTTTGATGACTTAGAGCCTTCAAACCTGAGGATAACAAAATGCTGGCTATGAAACACATACAAATCCTAAGCAGAGAAAAAAATCAAATCACCTGTTATACTGTTTTCATCTAACAAAAATATGAGCCTGGAGTATTCCAGGCAATTTAAGGAAAGAAGTCAACAGGCAGTATACGAAATATCTCGTTATGCATCCCAGTAATTGACATAGCAGAAGCATAGATCAAATACTACAAAAAAGACAGTTCACTGAAGGATCAGTTTCTTTGGATTAGGGCTATATTGCTTATCCGGTTCACCTTCTCTTTGCCAATAACATCTATAGCTTTGAAGCGTTTCCCAGTATGGTAGCATTCCCATTTGCCCTTTTTATTTCTTAAACCATGTACGGACTGACAGCACCCATTGTTATGACTGAAAATTTATCTTTTCTTTTCTTCAGTTACGTTGCCAGATTACTTTAGTCAATAAGAATGTCGATTGTTTCTAGACTAGGCATAGATTTTTATGGAAGCTTTTTCAATAGCTTCATTTCTGGAGGTTTAACAAAATCAACTAGTGCTGACTACTACACAGTCAACATCTACAATAATTCCCAGATTGAAGGTTCAGAGATAGTCATATTAGAAAATGTATATTGAAATAATACAATTTACAAGCTGAAGCACTTATCCATATTTTCTATGTTGATCAAACCTTAGACAAATAGGTTCATTGTAGTTGTCGATTTTTTTCTGCATGGTTATATGTTAGTTTCCTCAAAATACAAACTTCAAAGTTAATTGACAGGGTTAGCAGTGTTCATATTTAGGTTTTCTTTAAAGATTATTTCCTTTGCACTAGTTTGGTAACAACAATCTCTGGAGTTATTTAGCATATCATATTTGCTTTCCTGGGAGAGGAAATAGCTGATGTCAAATGTCACACTAGAATGATAATCTAAGATTTTTTTTTAAGCACAATTTCCTTTGGGGGTATTATCGGATGAAAAAAGTGTTCAATCTTTTAAAATTAAATTTCTTCTCTTATTATTCTGAAGTTTATTCACTCAACCACACATAATTTTAGGATACTTCAAAATGTTCACTTTTTTATATTGTTAATGTAAAACATATTCATGTATGTAATTTGGAAAACATCAAAAAGAACTAAAAAAAAAAAAAAAACCTCACTCCAAAAATGCCGTTACATTCATCACTGTATTTCTTATTTTTATTTTACGTATGTCATGCTCTAAATATAAAACTTCATACTATTTGTTACTCAACATAAATAAACTGCATACATAAAATAATCAGCCCTTATCCATGGCATTTAAATGGAAATATGTTTAAAGCTTTTGATCCAATTTTAAAAAAGCAAGTCTTCCACCTCTAAACCAAACTGGGAACTTCCAGTATAAGACACTCTGTTTATTTTTTTTCTGAAGTGGACAACGATGATATCTTTTTTTTTTTTTTTAATAGAACAGATTTTTTTTTTTAAACACTATTTTTATTTATTTATTTTATTCATTTATGGCTGTGTTGGGTCCTCGTTTCTGTGCGAGGGCTTTCTCCAGTTGCGGCAAGTGGGGGCCACTCTTCATCGCAGTGCGCGGGGCCCCTCACCATCGCGGCCTCTCCTGTTGTGGAGCACAGGCTCCAGACGCGCAGGCTCAGCAATTGTGGCTCACCGGCCTAGTTGCTCCGCGGCATGTGGGATCTTCCCAGACCAGGGCTCGAACCCGTGTCCCCTGCACTGGCAGGCAGATTCTCAACCACTGCGCCACCAGGGAAGCCCAACGATGATATCTTCATTGAGAAGATTATGAGCTCTTTTCCAGATGCCTGAGGATTTCTTGTACATCGACCTGCATCTCTTAAGGAGTCTACCTATTGTGATCTAGGGATGAGATTTTTACATATCTGGTCAATGGGAAGAAATGATCCCGATAACCAGGGTAATCACATAGTCTAAAATTTGAGGGTGGTTATTAGTGACTTTGCTGGATAAAGCCATATACTAACACTGTCCAGGTCAGACAGGGGCATCCTTAAGTAAGGTGTAAGAAAAGGAATTTTAGTGATGAATTCTAAAATTAATCTCAGCTGAAGCAGTTTTTGGTATACCAGAGGAAACTGTAATTCACTGGTCAAATCCAGCCCAATGCTTTTGTATGTCTCCTCAGCTAAAAATGTTATTTTTGCATTTAAATGGTTGAAAAAAAACTCAGCATGTGTTTTCTTTCTTCTCATACAAATACCTACACAATATCCTTGATTTTGATTCTTGAATTGCAAAGCCTAAAATATTTGCTATCTAGCCCTTTATAGAAAGTCTGTACATGCTGGTATCTTCTAGTCCAATCATTCACATTGTTTAAGACTTTGCTTCTTATCCAAATCTCTGATTCGGTTTTTCTCATAGCTGAACTAAAATATGGACCTCTGTAAAAAAGTAAAAAAATCCCTTTGGACTCCAGAAAATATAATGGCTCACAAAATAGATGGATAAATACTGATTTTCAAAATGAACATTTTATTCTATTAAATTCAGCTTCAACTGAGAATTATCACTGAAAACTATTTATGCTGAAAGATTACTTTGATATCATATTAATAAAACTCAAAACTTTAAAAATTTTCATAGAATACCTGAATCTCTAGAAACTTAGTGGATCACAAATTTCAGTTTAAGAAACACTATTCTAGTATATTCCAGCTGTACTGTAGGGTCTGGAAAAACATTCAAGTAAGTGTTTCTCTCTTAAAGGCAGGTTTTAAAATTATAAGTAAAATACCTACTTTTGTTGACCTGCTTTATGTCTATCTACTTTCTAAAATGTATCACTGTATTTTTACATGTTTGAGATTTTAAAAAATAGTTTAATCAAAGGATGCAGTCTCAGGGTAAAATATATTTGTTAAATCTAAATTGAGAATTTAAATGAAAAGTAGTGATTTTATTTTATATTTTACTGATTTAGGTACTGAAGTTTGGGTCTCACCATTAGATGATCATAAAGCCAAATGAATGCACATATCATTTTTTCACTTCATTACAACTTGCAGCAGACTTTCTGATCATACTTCACCCTTAATTTCTTCTTTAGAGAAGGAGAGCTGCCAGGCAAACTCAATTTACAAAGATATCTTTGATTTAAGAATGAATGTGTCATTCTACGTAAAGTATTTTGAATTTTCAACCAAGAAAGGGAAAAAAATGGTAGGGAAACTTCAAGGCAAGCATCTTCAGAATTTCTATTTTTCACATCCGTAGATTTTAAGAGTACTGTTGTGAGATGGGGCAAACATTCCTTGCAATCTATTAGCTTATATAAAAAGTATTTTCTTTCCTTTTCTAAGTCTCTGAGTTGGATTGGAGAAGAGAAGTTGCCTGTTTGAATAAATAACAATTTAATAAACAAGATAACCACTATAGTTAGGGTAATAATCTGACGAAGAGTAAATGCAATAGTTTAAAAAAAAAAAAAAAGACAGTAAATGATTGAAAAAATAGAAAAAGTAGAGAAAGTCCAACTAAAAAATATAAGTAAGGTAAAAATTCTAATTTTTGCTTCAAGTTTCTCTATATCTAACATGATATAAGTTTTTTTTTTTTAGTCTCTTTTTGTATTCATCATTACTTTAGATTAAAAACCAAATTTCCTTTACAGAGATACATTTTGACTTTGAATTAATTTTATCTGAAATGTAAAATTTCTCTAGATAACACCTGAAAAAAATCAATTTTTATATTACTGATGAGAAGTTCTTCCACTGTAGACTTAAGATTTCAAAGCCAGCTAGGTAAATGTCTCAGGAATTATTTTGATGAAACTGAAGAATCCAAGGTCTATTCCATTATAAGGCAAAGTAATAAACAGTTACGCCCAGTGCCCTCTAAATCAACAATTACTGCAGCATTATCTTCCTTATTCCATCTTCATTTAGCAGAAATCATACCATTTAAAATCAAACTGGTACATGCATCCATTCACTTCTCGTCCAATCAAAATTGAATTACCTGTCAACAGAGAAGTACACTGACAAGTGTGAAACCATTTGACCATGTTATATTTTAATCTGCAGAGACAAAAATGACAAGCAATTTATTTACATAAAACTGTACAAAAGCAAATTAAATTATGTAAAGTACTTCATAAATAGTTGGACTGGACTAGTGTTTAATACATTTTGCCATGTTTAGCATAGTTGCGTGCATAGTGACTCATAATAAACGATGATAAATTGTTCTCTGCTTCATTATCAACATCCAAGTAGCAGAACAATAGTCAATGATTAACATTACAAACGGATCGTACCACACTGAATGCAAGTGCTTTAAAATGTAGGAAAAATTGTCTGAAAGTAAACCCTAGGTAGCTGAAAAAATGATGCCTTCCTCCAGATGTTATATATACCTCTGCCCAGGTCACAACTAACAAGCTTTACAACACTCATGATCATCTTCACTCTTTTTTTTTTTTTTTTTTTCCTTAAGGACACATAGTATATTTATTACTGATACAATATACCTAAAACTACTGAGATCTTCAGATTTCTCATGCCTGTTTAAGATAGCTGTTTGATTCTTTGATTCTTGGCAGTTTCTTCTGGTCTCTGTGTTTTATTTTCCTATAAGACAGCTTCCTAGGGTAGCCTTTCAGCCAGACATCTTCATTACCATCTTAGTTTTTCTTCCCACAAAAATAATGCCTCCCTTGTTTTCTGAAACTCAGGCAGCAGGCCAGTCAGAAACCGTAATGATATCTGGAGGTTCAGAGTGAGCATTAGATTTTAGACTGAAGCGACAGACGTTTTAATACACATAAATTTATATAGTTACTCAATTTATAAATGTGTCCTAAGGTATAATGCATGCAAAATTCACTTGAGCTTCTTGTGTACAGAAAACAAATATGGTTTATATACTGTACAACCAAAATGAAACAGCAGTTAAAAGAAAAATAACAGCAAAAAAAGAAAGAAATTGTAAATCAATATTTTGCCTTGCAAAATGGACTGACTGCACCCCTGATAATCTCTGTGTTACTATTACAATAAATGTTTTAGCCTTCTAGACAGAATTAAGCAGCCCATATAAATTTTGCTTTATGAATGAATGATATTTAAGACTGTTCCACTATCTGAGTTTGTCAGAAGGCAAATTTTTAATATATTATTTATTATTTTCAGAAAATAAACATGGATAAATATACAAGATCAAAAAAGTTGCGAATAGCCCATTTCCCCTCATTGTCCAAACCCAACAACCGTTTTTTTACCCTAACAACAGGTATAAAAGGCACAGTTGCTTATTTTGCATTCACTCATTTATTATTATTTTTTGTTTCTTTTTATTGATTTTTTTCAAAAGCACTCTATATATGGAGTGGCACCAGATTTAACCTATTCAAAATAAAAGTCATACAAACACAAAATATATTTCTGTGTCATGCCAACTCATTATAATAATAAACATGTTATGATAGCTAATTCTACTAGAATTACTGCAAATACTTACAGTACACTGAATTTTATTCTTTCATACCCATTTTAGTTCTAAAGAGGCTCACAAGTTAAATGACAATGACATGGCTGTCTTGAACGTGGTGCAGATGTCATTGGGGAATGTGGATCCAATTAATCCAAAGATCCCATATGACCCGTATTAGCTTTATAGATAACAGAAGGGTTTTAAGATAGAGTGAAATGAGCTATCTAATGTTTCAAGTGTCTCATGAAAGAAAGAAAAAAATGCATTAAAAAGTTTGTTGCACACATGTGTTATGCAATTGAATATTTCCTTTGTAACGTGCAAGAAAAAATATGTATACATTTCATAAGTATCTTTAGAAGTATTTTGTCTTAATAGGTACTTACAGATTATACAAGGCTAAACTGCTTTAATGCAGTTTCGTAACAAAGTACTAGAATTGCATCTTTCCATAATGTGAATAATAATCAAACATAAACATGTTCAATTATTGATATTTTAGTCCAATGTTTTTGTTTCTTCAATTACATATCTTCTTTCATCCTAACTATTACACATAAACTAACATCAAGATGAAAACTCCATTTAAGAAAGAGCATAAGGAAATGACCCCAAAAGAGTACCCCACCAAACAGAGAAGTGGTTTTCAAAGATGAGCATTTGATGACCTAAAGTGAATTAACAACCTATATTCCAGGCTGCTTCATGTTGTAGTCTGAGAAATATTGCAAAGCATGGAACTACCCAGAGCTACATAGTTTCTACAGTTCGCTACAGAGCCATCAAGGCTATGCCTTAACCAGGTTACAAACATTCAGTGTGAGACTGTTTGCTCTCTTCACCTGTTATCCCCTAGTCTGTCCCTGGATTGTCACTTGTTCTGAATGTCCCAGCTCAATTTCCAATTGTATTAAATTATCCTCTGTAGAGGAAGTGACTCAAAAGCTGCATATTCTGTTTCTTTATATTACACTGAAAAAAACTGCATATTTTCCAACTTTGAGATGTGTATACCATGAGACGTGTCACTGCCCAGAACTCATTTCTTTCTTGTTTACTCTGGATTGGTTTTAGGAGATATGTTAAATAACGTTCAAATCACATTAGTGAGTAAGTCTTTTAGGGTGTCACCTTGTTTCAAAGTTGTGAGTCTCAAAATGTGCCGTATTGCACAGGATTGAAAATTAATGCACTTTTGTTAACATGGAAGAGTGCACTAAACACGTAAAAAATGCACTTGGTAATTTGAAATGTGGATAAGACCAGCAAGCATAACCTGACTCTACAATGATTATAGTGAACTTAAAGACTATATGCTGATGTATCTTTCTTTCCCTACCTACCCACAAATATGATTTTAAAAAGTAAAATCTTCCCTGATAATATTTTTGAAACTAAACTTTAACCTCAACTAATTGTCTATTTTAATACCAAAAATATGTCTCATTGGCTTTTCATTTTCTGAGCTTTCAAAGAAAATCCATTTTAAAAGAAAATGCATGCTTTCTGGGTATAGAGAAAATGTAGAATAAACTGGTGTTTGAGGGCTTCTGTGCGTGCCTGGGCTCAGTGACTTTTGTTACTTAATGGATTTCCACATCAAGACCAAATCTACTTCATGATTTCCCTGATCTGCCGTATGATCTTCTGCCTGTTAATGACACAATTGTTCCAGTTAGTTGATAATAGTGGTGTTGTTCTGAAAAATATATATATATAATTTTTTACAAGTTATAACTAGTGTAATTGATACATGTGGTCAAGATTATGTATATACTAAGAATATTCAATACAGGTATGGGATTGAAGTTGACGCTCCTGACTTGAGAAAAACAACATATGCCAATTTGGGACTGCAATCTACAACTGCGTATTGTTTAGTTTTCAGCCTTTGTTAGAATATTAAAGCTGTGATCCTCCCCCAAATGCTGCTTCTAGAGTTCCCCTCTATAAGGACTGTACCTTTAGAAGGACTCTATCACTTTTGAGGGATTGCCTTCCACGGTGATTAATCATTTCTGATCACAAGTCTGAAATATATTTCACCTGATCTGCTTTCTTTTGACCAACCGGATGACATTCGAACTAAATCAAAGTGACTAAAATCATACTTCAGCTTAGGGATAATGAGAGTGTGTTGTGTTCTGCTAATCAGGCTTGTTACCATGAAAGAAACTTGCAACCATCTTTTTTGTTTGTTTGTTTGTTTTCTGGAGGGGGGTGGGGAAGAGAGAGAGCGAGTGTTGGGAATCAGTGAGGGGGTTAGACATGCAAGTAACAAGGATGGTTTCTACATTGTATATTACAATCAGGCTAAACAGTATCATTCACTAAAGGCCCGATCTGGAGGCAGAAGTGGCAGGCAAAGCTTTGTCTCTTTGGTAGCCCCCTCTTTTTGATTACAAGGTTTTGTTTTGTAAGGTTTTTCACCCCTTATTCTCCTTCTCATACATGAAAAGAACTTTGCTGTTGCTTCTTTATAGCCTACAGGTAAACTTCTCTTCTAGTGAGAGTATTGACAGGAGATGGCTTGTATTCCCCCGTTTTTTTAAGGGGAATATCCTCAGTGTTGGCTTCCTCATTTTTGCTGAAACTAGCTGCACTGAAGGTCTCATAGGATGAGGTCAACTTTTTGTTCAGGAGGTTTCTGTTGCGGTCGCCCATGATGGCGGCTTCGCCATTGGCCAGCTTTTCCTGGCTTCCTCGTTCATCAACAGGCATGAAAGTGGACAGTTTGGGCTGGCTCTTCTTCCTCTCCGGAGAAGTGCGGACAGGCATCCAGCAGGAGTCTGAGTGGCCATACTCATCACACTCACGGGTACACTTCCCAGTTAGGGCTACATCTGGAAGAGGTCTTGAATCTGAAATTCAAGGAGAAGGAGCCATTAAAGTTGGCCATTTCTCAATAGGCTTTCCTGACCTATATAAAATTGGAGGGGATAGCTATCTATCTATCTATCTATCTATCTATCTATCTATATTACATGTATATATATATATATATTACATATATATTTTCTTTACCATATTATTTCCCTTTTTTCAACACCCTGCTGTTCATCATCTCATAGAACAGTTTTTATTTCATATCCAATAAAGATAAGGTTTTGCAAAAACATCAAATATTATAGAAAGACAGGAATGGACAAACTGATAAATTTAAGTGTGTAGAACAGACAGGTATATATGCATTTGTTACAGGACAGGTACATGTGCATAGTCTCAAGTAGAAATAAAGTACACATGTATATTTGTATGGGTATATATTTTTCCACATGCATAAGAAAAGTTATTGAATCCAAAAAGATAATTTTCTGTATTTATAAATTATCCCAGAAATCGTGTACCTTTGCCAATTGGATTCCTTCCTGCTTATACATTATTCATAGAATGCAAATATGCAAACCCTTATAGTAAAAATACATTATAAAACATCAGGGTGACTCAGAAGTAGAACCTAAATCGACAGCACATTATGTGGTTAAAAAGTAAAAAAGCAAAGTACTAGTGGGTTCCAAGTGTGAGCACACTAGCAGTATCACCACCTACCCCACTCTAGCCCACATGCTCCTGCCCCCCCCCACTGTTAATGACCTAATGTGTGCTGTAGGATAGTCCGTTGAGTGTTCACTTAGAAATACATCTGCCAGTGTGTTTACTGAATGGAAATATTATATGAAATGCAATGTATTGGGTAAATCGAGTCAAACTTCTACAATTTTGATGAAATGGCATGTATTCTTAATTAATGGTGTTGCCTAATGCAGTGCGAAATGTCTGTCTTCTATTTCTATAAAGCTAAGTTATATCATTATATGTGTCTGTCTTTGGAGAAGAGTTATATATTTTCTTACTATTAAAAATATTTTTTTAACAAATTTTGTTTTTGTTTGGAAAAGAGAGTGAGAGAGAGAAAAACCTGCTTCACCTCAACAGATTCTAAGAAAACTATCTTTAGGGTTTTATTTAATATATTTTACAGTTTCTTTTATTGCCAAAAAAAAAGAACATAATAGAACTAATATGACTATGCTCCAATTTATATCATTCGGTATCATTTTATTAAAAGGCTTGGGACTTAAAAGACTGACAAATTTAACCTCTGCAAATATATTCACAACAAATGAAATCAGTGATATTTGCATATGCATCCTGGATAGACTTGGTTTAAAATAGAATAGGGGGTTATTTAAATTATATCCAATATATTTAAACCCTCTGCTTTTGCCTCCACGCAACATCCCCTGTAGTTTATAATGATATTCCTATTTGATTATCATTTGTATAAGGATATTTTTAGAATTTTTACCCTGCCAAAACTCCTAAATCAAGGCAGTCCAATACTGCATGTCATTTTTTTCCTACAGTGATGGGTGGATAACTGAAATATTGACATTTGTCAGCTCATTGATTTTTGAACCACTGTGACCTGAGACTTTTATGCTGTGTGCTCAGAGTTCAGCAAGGAAATCCCATTATTCTTCATAGGACATCTAGAATTACTTTTCTCTTTTCCAAAGGTAAACTGCAAAGATATTTATTGTAGTTGCAAATGCTGCTATTTTACTTTTAAGTGAGCAGATCCTATTAATTTTATCATCAAAAGAAAAAGCATTTTCTATTTATTTTTTTGTGCTAAATTCCCTCTGTCTCTCAAACACAAATTTTAGATGCATTTTAAAAATCAAACTATTGACAAATTTTGTGAATGGTTTTTGTAATCTGGTCAGTTTAAATGAGCAAATTGAGTTCTTTGGGAATATTTCTTGTCTTGAGATAATTTACTAATTTGAAGCTGACCTAAATTCTTTGAACAGACCAAAAAAAAAAAAAAAAAAAAGAAAGAAAGAAAACCTTATAAAAATGCAAAGTGTGAGATCAGATCTACTTTTTACTCTAAACATTCCTTTTTTTGTCACTGCTTAAATAAATTCAAGCTTTTCTTTTTTTCTTATGCCTACCAAGGACACAAGACAATAATCAGAAATTTAGCTACTGAAATAGGAAAAATCTCTATAAATGTGGTTGTCATTCCCTGCAGAACTGACCCAGAATAGTCTCCAATCATCTCTCTATATTTACTTAAGTCTCACGCAATGTGACAGTTTATTTACACAATGACTTACACAGGTCGCTGCTCTTTGGGGATTAATTTGTGTTTCCTGTTTGACATTCATAGCACCTTGTTTTTCATTTGTTTGAGATGCATTTAGGGATAGCTCATAGAGCTACCTTAATACTCTACCACTTCTTCCTACCTGTTATACTTAACTTGTGCACCTTGAACTCCCTGCAGCTCATAAAAAAATTATATTCATTTAGATTGACTCAATTTCCAATCAACTAGGAGTGAGATACTCTTCAATTCATTCCCTCAGCCTTTACTTCATAGTCTGGGTTATAAGTATGACTTTTAATAAGGATCTCCTGTCATTTCCAAAGTCAAAGACTTGATTGGGGACCACAGTGGAAGCTGACAAGACTAATTGGTTGAGACATGTTGCAGTGTTTATCATCAAATTTAGAAAATAATCAAGAAAGGCTATAAGAGATTCATCACAAGCAATCAAAACTTCCAATCTTGATGACTCAAATGAATCCTCAAAAGAAATGCTAATGATTAACAAACACAATTTATATTATGATGCAATCTATTAAAGGAAGGCATGAGTGTGTGGAATAGTATTTTTCTGTGTTTCTGTATTTTCTTATTTTAATTATTCAAGTAGATATTATATATATAGTTTTTAAAGACAAAAGTTATATGGAGTCTTACAGAATCATCAAATGCACTTTTTTCTCTTTTTTATAAAAGATATACTCTTAAAATGTCCTATTTGTTGTGGGATTACAGAGGCAGATCTTCCATAAATAGTAATCCTTCTTAGCCTTTCAGTCTTCCACTGAAGAAGGTGTTTTGTGATATCTAAGAACATCATTTCACGCTTTAGTTTAGTACTCTTCCCTTTCATTTTGACCTGAGTGGAAATGGAAAATAGTTCATCAGAACTCTGTTTACTTGGTATTGAGTAAATCAATTAAAAAAGTAAAATGTTCTGTATCGAAATATAATGGTATTCTTTATCAGCGTTTTCCATAACCAACTCAGTTCCTTACAGGTTTCCCCCTACACACGCACTCAGTCATATCAAATCTTGAGAGGACCAGAAGTAGAAGTGGTATTCATTAGCTCTTGTTGTTGCTTTAGCATCATTTGCAGAGTTCTCCATTTTTACCTAGTTATGCTATTTGCTAGAAACATTACATAACTTTAGAAAGCTAAAGTCCTTTCTTAGACATAAAGTTAATTTCCCTCTCGAAAGTAGATAGTTTTCAGCCATCATAATATCAAACAATGTATAACACATAAAATACTTCCCCACATTTCATCTCTTTTACTTATCACCTCAACCCAACAGCAAGGAGGATGGAAACAGTGAGGGGTCCAGACTACGGAAGAGCTGAGGCCAAAGAACAAGTGTTTTGACTTTCACTTGAGTGTTTCCCATAATACCATATTGCTTCTTCTTAAAATGTAACAGCAGAGTTATTTAGAGGTCAATTACTGCTACCCACAGCCATAAGAAAAAGCAAGAGTCCCCAAAGAAAGAGAAAAAATATATATCTGATGAGCACAGGAAATAGATGCCACGAAGGCACAAATTTTACTACTTAATGAAAAAAAGAATAATTCAACCTTTTTAAAACTATACATTTCCTAAAGTGGAGGTAATTATAACTAATTTAAGAAGTCAAGTTCTTTCTCTGAAAAGAAATGTATTTGCTCTGAAGAGGCAGGGAGATGAGTGGGTGGTGAGAAGATACTGCTGCAATGACCTCAGCAAGTAGCGACAGACAATGAGTAGCATCATTAGAAATAAAAAGGAAAGCCCAGATTTACGGAGGCATTTGATGTTTCCGGAAGCTGTCCTACACAATTCAGAAGCCTTTAGAGGTATTGTTATTCTAGGAGAGCACTGGAATTGTTAAGGCTCTTAAAGAGAGCTCTGCACCAGTAAAGATTTTGATAGACTCAGTTACGCATTCTGCCAGAATCCTGGTCACCCATTCCTATTCCAAACCCTTGGCTTGGGGCTAAAGATATAAGGATATTTCCATTTCCTAAAAGAAGCATGAAAATGTTGCATTTAGTTTTTAAATATTTCCAAAGAGTTTTTCTTTGTTTTGTGTTGCTTTAAGCTCAGATATTGAAAGCTATATGCATCAATTGCTTATTTGTTTAATATACAAATAATTCTCTGACCATATGAAATAAATGGATTGCTAATCAATGTGTAGACTCTGAGACAGTCACATTCTTCCTGTGCACTTAGCACATTCTTAACATTATTTGACAAAATTTTGCAAATAAAATATTGTGCTATTCTCTTCTTTTGAGGAGAAAAAAGCACACACAGGCACCTTTTCCCTTTTTGCTTTTTAAAGTACTTATTTCTCTCTTTATATGTCTTGACTTCCTGTTATCCAAAGATTTCTTTTTCTAGAGACACACCTAATTCTGGTGGAATTTGGTGGGCTACAAACAAGTTTTACAAAAGGATGAAGAACAAAAAAAGGCAGATAAATCTGTTGATTTTCCAACAAATAATTTAACATTACCTTTATTTTCTTTAGTCCAAATGAAAATATCTTTTTTATTCTAATGATTCAATCAGGTGCTTTATTTTAAAAGAGCTGTCAGAAAATGATTTATTTTTTGCCTTATATAATAAATCTGAGAACAAATAATTACATAAACCTTTTACTGGAACCTTATTATTATAGGCAATAAAGTTTAGGTGTGAGGGGGTGAGATCCAAAAATTGCGTACTGAGTCAGACTTGGCTTTTTTATATAAATGACTTAAAGATCCCCACCTTTTATCTATTTGGGGAATTTGGGAAAGTTAGAAAGGTAAGCACATAGATCACGGAGAAGGTAGAAATCACTGACTCGGATAAGCAGTAGGTGATCCTCCAAATATCCCAACACTTTCTGGAAGAAGGGGAAATTTATAGTTTTGCAAGTAAGTGTTATCCAGTGCTACTACAAGGGGGGTTAAGATTTCTACATTGTATTCTAATTTATCATGAAATCACTTGATTCAACTGAATTAGAAGAGAATAAGGATCGCTTATCCAACCAACCCTTACTTCACTCTCAACTATACCTCTCCTGAATGCTTCTCTAGAGACAGCATGGAACTTGTGAAAAGAACAGGAGATTGGGAGTCCCAGCAGCACTGAGTGTGATTCTGATCCCATTATGTATAAGCTGTGTGACTTTGGATATAATTTCTTTGAGCCTCAAGTTCCTCATATGTGAAGTAATAATACCTACTCCCCATGTATTATGGGGATAAATGAGTTAATGTATATAAAGTTTATATCATGGTGTCTGGTGCCTTGTAGATTTTAGGTAAATAGTCAGTCGCAGCCCCTGGAGAGAATTAAGGAAGTATAGATTTTTTTTTTTCCCTCTCTGCAGTCTTCCCTGAATGAATGGATGTTAAGAGAATAGGCTCCAGAACCAGGATCCCTGAACTCAAATCCTAACTTTGTCACTTAATAAGTATGTAACTTGAAACAAGTTACTTGATTCATTTAAATTTCCTCATCTTTATAAAGAGCATAAGAATGAATTAACTTCTTAGGATGATTGTGAGGATTTAATGTGTTAATAAAGGTAAAGTATTTGTAATAATTCTTGACACACAGTGGGTCCTCAGTAAATATTAGAAACTTCAGGTGCACAATCCCTTATCTGCAATTCAGTCCTCAAAATAGCTTTGAAAACCAAAAGCTTTTTTTTTTCCATAAATTTACAACAAACCTGACTTTCAGTACAAAGTTATTTTTCACCTTTATTTATCTCACATAGTGTGAATATTTATATGTTTTCCGGGAGAAACAGTGTTTAATTAAGGACACTGTCTCAGACTCTTTGATCTTTAAAATAATATACATGCATGATATTACCTTTTCTAATATATGAAAGATTCTAATTTTTAAGATTTATTTGTTTCCAAGGGTTTCAGATAACTTACTGTGGACCTAGTAACAATCATCAGTCAAAAGGGCATGTATTTGGAGTTTCTTTTCCAATAGTACTCATGGATTTATGCTGATAGAGTCTGCAGTATGCCAGAGCTACCACCTACTTAGGAAAATACAGTGGTCACTGGTTACTCTATATCAGATGTTCCCCATAACACTTCTTTATTAAGACTTTGCCGGTGAAGATTTATTCAGACTGTGTCATTATAGTTGCTCAAAACTGAAGGGCAAATGCTCTATTAGTTGCAGTTATCTTTACAACCTAAACAGATCAACCTCACAATTAATCGTTTTCATTTGAAAGAGACTTGCCCCTAAGACGTTGGGTTTCTATCTTGCTTTGCCTGCATGGGCCACAACATAAAAAAAAAAGAGCTCCATTTTAATGACATGTTAAAAATTAGCAATAAGCTAAGACTAAGAGGTTGAAAATCAAGAAAAGACAACAAAAAGCAGGGTGCACCTCACATGCGGTACACCCTTCAGAGATCAAAAATAATGAGACATAAAAGCCATCTAGCATACAAACTATGCAGACTTTATGACGTATGTACGTGCTTGTTTTAAGTTGCAAAATAAGGCCAGACGTTCCTCTCATCTTCCTATACACAGCCCTTTGGAGTGTGACATCACTGCCCCTACTGTCGAGATTCTGTTTCCACAGCCCTTGGAGCTGGGCTAGCTTTGACAACTAGAGTGATACTGTGCAATTTCCAGGAGAGGTCTCAAGAGTCCTAGCAGCTTCTGCTTTTGCCCTTGGAAGACTGCCGTCTCCATTCTGACGGAAAGCGTGATCTAGCCTCTTTGAAGATGAAACACTTTTTGAGAGACAGACTAAGTTACCTCAGCTGGCCCAGCGGAGCCTACCCCCAGCGAAGCCCCCAAGTGAATGCAGCCACGTGAGTGATCCAGGCAAAACTTGCAGAAGAAGCAATAGTCAATCCACAGAAGTATGAAAGTAATCAATCTTTGTTGTTTGAAGCTCGTAAGTTATGCTTGTTTGTTTGATTTTGTCTCTTTAGGGGGTGGGGAGAGTTCCTTGATGCAGCAATAAGTCACTGAGATCATGATCATGGACATACTATATTATCTGCAGTAAATCAAAAAAACAGCCTGAGATGTGGCAACAATGTATTCTACTTCTTTTATGTCTTCTTATCATGGGGAACAAACTGACCAATATTATGGAAAGCATAAACATTTTCAGGGCTGTAAGCACATTTAATTAGTAGTTCAAGCAGAGGGCTCCCATAGAAAGCTCTGGAAATTTTGGTCCTGTAATTACAGGATTTCACTGCATTTTTCACCTAAGAGTGCTCTAGTTCGGGCTGACATGCCAAGACAATATTAAAATGTTAAAACCTGTTTGAAAGCGTCAGCAACTTTTCTCTGTACCTTAGGCTAAACTCAGTTAAACAGCAATTGAATGTATCTCAAGAAGCATTTACTGCCCTGAGGCTTAGACCACTGTCATTCTGAATGTGGTATTAGCATATACAGTGGAGACTGCAAGCCAAGTCTCAAGCAGTCCTGCTGAATCAACTCAAACATGATTCTGCTGGTTGGCACATGAAAACTGCACTACAGCAGAAAAATGTATAGTGGCTGCTGGAGAGTGATCTATTTATGCACATCTGAGATGGGGCTTCACTTTGATTTCCCTATTCATGAATGCAAAATTAGAGGTGGTGGAGGTTAAGGGAGTATTAAGGGAGGAGAGTGAAAGGAGAGGAATTAAGTGCTGGAAATGAGAAGATGCTCCAAAATTGATCAGAAGAGTTTATAAAACCCAGAATGACATTGGGGACACTTATTACACAAGTTAGCAGCTGATCATCCCAAATTCTGGTTGTGTGGGCCATTCATGTTTATTTTTCCACTGCAATAATCAAAGCTTTCATGACTTTTCTTCTGGTCTCTTGGGTTTCCTTAAATTAGAAATTATTTGCTTTGGGTGTCATAGACTAATAATCTGATGAAAAGTGGAAGTATTGCCTCCCTCCATAAAGCATGTGCCCATAAAATCTGCATAAAATTTCAGTGGGGTTCAAGATACCAGAGTAAGGGTTTCAGCATCCTGGTGGATGGAAGAAAGAAGGGTGCATTTTTATACTGATACCTTTTTTCATTTGAGTTTAAATCACTGGTTAAGAAATATTTAACAAATCAACATTCATCCTTGAAATATAGAAATTTACATGTGGTAAATAAATTGCCATTCAAACAGTGACAGAATGATTTAAAATAAACAAACAAAAAAACAAATTCTGAAACACGTATTTAGAAGTAAGGAAAATAATTTAGATTTGATTATGTTAATATTGTAGGTAGGTCATTTAAATGCCTAAAACTAAAAACCCCCAATAAGTTATAAGGCTTTGTATTAATAGCAGATTCATACTTGTGGGTGGATTTTACTGATTGCTGATCACTAACTTGAAATGTATTTTCTTTCCTAGAATCTACATCCAACATTTGCACCGGTGTCTTGAATTGCCAGCAGCTGGATCTTCACTAACCATGAGAAGGGAGGTGAATAGGTGAATTCTTGTCATTAAGGAACTTTATACAAAACAATAATGACACAGATGAGTTTTTTTTTAATTAATAAAATGTGTTAGCCACTGTACATTGGTTTTACATACAGTAAAGTGTGAAGTGAGTGCTCCTAAAAGAGTTGCAAATATCAGTTTAGAGTCACTTTCCAGTAATGATCTCAAATCTTTAATGTTTTCAATACTGGCTATAAAATTGTAAAATATATATCCTCAATAAATATTAACATTGTCTTTAGGAATGGATATTTATTCTAAAATAATACATAAAGGCTCTATTAACTGTAAGGATATTATCTTTGGATTGTAGTCTTGAAGGCAGTGCCCATTTTATCTTTGCTTCTCCATATCACATATAATTCTATACAAATAAAAAAGCTGAAAAAAAGGAAACTGAAAAAATCAATTAAAGTATATTTTCTCAAACCTTCTTTCCTCCCATATAAACCATGATAAAGCATTTTTTAATTGAAGTACAGTTGATTTACAATATTGTGTTAGTTTCAAGTGTATAGCAAAGTGATTCAGTTATACATATATATATTTGAATTCTTTTACAGTAAGGGTTATTACAAGATATTGAATATGGTTCCCTGTGCTATACAGTAAACACTTATGGTTTATCTATTTTACATGTAGTGGTGTATATTTGTTAATCCCATACTCCTAATTTATCCCTTCCACTTTCCTCTTGGGGAACCATAAGTTTGTTTTCTATGTCTGTGAGTCTGTTTCTTTTTTGTATATAGATTTATTTGTATTATTTTTTAGATTCCACATGTAAGTGATATCATATAATATTTGTCTTTCTCCATCTGACTTACTTCACTCAGTAAGTGGTGAATTAATGCTGATGGAATCTAGGTCCATCCATGTTGCTGCAAAAGTCAATAGTTCATTCTTTTTTACAGCTGAATAATATTCCATTGTGTGTGTATATATGTATATATGTGTGTGTGTGTGTGTGTGTGTGTGTGTGTATATCTCACATCTTCTTTATCCATTCCTCAGTTGATGGACATTTAGGTTGCTTCCATGAATATTGGTGTGCATGTATCTTTTTGAATTAGAGTTTTCCTCTTTTCCAGATACATGCTTAGGAGTGGGATTACTGGATCATATGGTAGTTCTATTTTTAGTTTTTTAAGGAACTGCCATACTGTTTTCCATAGCAGCTGCACCAATTTACAGTCCCACCAACAGAGTAGGAGGGTTTCCTCATGATAAAGCATTTTTTAAAGTGAGAAGTTATGAAATTGTATAATAAGTAGTTGGTATTAAATATCTAAACATTTAATGTGAACATGTTAAATATTGAAACAAATTCATTTAGTATTTGGGAATGTTTTAAAAAGAAAGAGAATCACTACAGTGGGCATAATATAATATAAATTTTTTCTATGTATTTTTTCAATGCATTATTTTGTGTGAAAGTCTGAAATAGACTATGTTAAAGCTCAAATCATGTATGAAATAGAACTGTAACATAATATGATTATTTTTTGCACAGAGGAAAATCATAGCAATTTAGATTTACTAAAGATATTACTTTATTAATTTTTTCTAAATGTGGCAAAATCACAACACCTGTTCATTTTCTCCTTCAATGTAGTGATCCTGAGAAACTATACAATTATTCTAATGATATGGGCATTTTAAAAACACAGTCTCAAACTATTTGCATGGGAGTACCTATTGAAATATTTATCATACAGAAAGCTTACCTGGTTGAAAATACTCCTGTAACAAGAAGCTGTGTTGTAACAGAATTCTATTAGTTATTGTGATTCGGGAGAAAGACAGAGTTCCTCCTTTGTGTTCCTTCCTGAGGAAGGTTTCACAAAAACCCTGAGTTCTGAAGTACTTTTGAGAGATAAGGCTCTGAAAGCTTTTTAGTAGGAGCTGAAACAATATTTATGGGGAGAGTTTAAAAACTGTTGGAATGCTGGCTCGTTACTCTGGTCAATAAGTTGATCAGTTAAACTAAAATTGGCAACCACAATTAGGACCAAAAGAGTGTTGAAGGACTTGGGAGCTTAGAGCAGGTAAATAAAAGGAAAAGGAAGGAAATGATCTCTGCTGACTAGCAAACAGGACTCAATGAGCAGTTCAAGTGGGGGAAATCAATGAAGCAAAACTGGATCCGTTTGCTTCATTGATTTTTGCTGCTCATTGAAATGTTTTCCTTTATTGACTTCCTATTTCTTCAGAGAGTGGCAAAGTCTCAGTGTTGAATCTCCCCGCGAGCCTGTGATGAGCAGATAAGCAAGCTCTGGAGATCCTCTTATGCCTACATTATACCTTTTCATGCTGCATGGATTCAGAGGCACTTCAAAGGCTCCCTGTGACGCTGTAAACGCCTCCCTGAGCCCACAACCTTACTGTGGTAGGCAGAAAGATGGTTCCCCTCCTAAAATGTCTACATGCCCAGAACCTGTGAACATGTTAGATCACAGGGCAAAGGAAAATTAAGGTTGCAGGTGGTATTAATTTTCCTAACAAACTGTCCTTAAAATAGGGAGATTATAGGCAGCTAGGATACAAACCAAAGAATGTGGACAGACTCCAGAGACTGGAAAAGGCAAGGAAACAGATTGTCTCCTCAAGCCTCCAGAAAGGAAGACAGCGCTGCTGAGACTTTGATTTTAGCTCCTGGAGACCCATGGTCAGACTTCTGACTTACAGAACTGTAAGAGAATAAATGTTTGTTGTTTTAAGACACTAAGTTTCTAGTAATTTGTTACAGTTGCAATAGGCAACTGATACACACTCTCACCACTTCTCTGCTCAGAGGAAGACAGCATATATTTGGTCCTTTCTACCCATATTTCATCCATTGAAGGAAATGGAGTGTAAAAATTTTGATTTTCAAAGTTTTCATTGAGTCATGTTTACCTAATTTTTGAGTATCTGCTCAGGAATTTTTGTTTTACACTTTTGAAAATTCTGCTACATTCTAGTATCTAATAGTGCAAGTCATTGGTATCTGACCAATCAACAAAGTCCAGCAAAGTGCTAACAGCTCTTCTATTATTGATGTTAGTCACATCCTCAATAACCACTTCATCTTCCTCCTCCGTCCCTCAGTGATAGCTGTCTCTGGGATTATTACCAGAGAATCCACTTTAAGGCATTCAAAATTTGGGTACTGTGATTCCCAAGAAGAGAAAAGAAAGAGAATTTGGCATAACATATAGGAAGGAGAGCCAGGTACCAGGGTGCAACCTTAATGATGGCTCTGTCAGATTATTACGGTGCTTTTGTGACTTCCTGATATTTATTATTTGTGTCACATTTGTCTGTTTGGCCTGTTCCCTCTTAGTGATTAGCAGGAGAGTGCCTAATTAAAAAGCACCCTTATGATAGTTTTAAGAACAGTAAGTAGAATAAGTCTCTCCCTACTTTAAAACCCTCTTCTATAAATTTCGGTATACATTTCAAACTTTGTATTTTTGCACAGAGGTTCCTTCAGGATCAGGGTCCTGCCTACCTCTTTCCATTCTTATATGCTCCCATTTGCCACTTCAACAGACTTACTGTCGTTGTCATTTCTAGAAAGCCCCTTGCTGTTCCACATCTTCATAACCCTAATGCGTTGCTTCTTCTGCTATTCCTTGCCTTGTCATCTGTCTCCCACAATCCTTTAAAATCCAGTTTCAGCATTTCAACTTTGAGATTTCTTCTAACCAGGCTGTCTAATTCTGACTTCTCTTTGCCTCTCTAGTCTTCATCCTATGCCTGTCTCTACCACAGCATTTAATGTATTGCACTAAAATCTGTTACCCATTCATGTGACTTTTTCTGTAACATGGAACTCCCTGTGGCTAGGATTCACAAGTTACTTAACTGTGTACTTGGGATGCTAGTACCGAGCCGGTCACATGCTCAATAAGTGCCTTTTGAATGGGTGGATCAAAAACAGGTAGGGAGACATATTGCATGTCATCCCTGATGATTCTGTCTAATTCCACAATGGCCACAGGTAAACGGAGGATAAGGACATATGTTAATTGCAAACACAATGTAATTGGCCAAGAACAGAAGGTGAAGTGTTTCAGTATGTGCAGATCTGAATGAATTTCTTTACTACTCACTCTCCTTACCCCCTTTCAGAGCCTGTCCTATAATCTCTAGTTGAGATTTGCTTTCCAACAGAACAATGGAATTGATTGAAATAACCCATGGATATATTTTACATGACAAAATGCAGTCCTCATCCTCAGCCTGGGACAGGCTAGTGGGGTCCCTGGAAGCAGTAGTGGATGCAAAGTAAAGTCTAATGGGAAAAGCCTATACTTAGTGGTCACAGGGCTACACATATGAACTAATTTGTTAAGCTTCTTTGCTCATGGGTGGTAGCTATTTTATAGTTATTTTAATGTTTTCAGGACCTCTGGTTGGCAGTTATACAAATCTTTCAATAATAAACTTGGGAAATAAAATTCATTTTTGGCTTATACATAGCTTGTATCATAGAAGAAAAATTTCAAAGCATGGAGTCATGAAGAAGAGGTATTCTATGTAATGGAAAATGAAAAGAAGAAAGCTCTCTTCTCTCATTCTTGTAATGTGGGGGTGTATTTTAATAGGAACTATTGTAGGCAATGTGCCTACCTATTTTAGTTCAATAAATCTTATTTGCCTTTTCGTAGCAACCTGATGGGTACATGTTAAGTGAGTAGGATGATGGGCAATTTACATCAGTGCTTTTCAAACAGAGAATCATGATTCTCTGGTTGGTGGTTGAACCCACTTACAAAGTTATAACCAGT
Organism: Balaenoptera acutorostrata; assembly: GCF_949987535.1. Classification (NCBI taxonomy): domain Eukaryota; kingdom Metazoa; phylum Chordata; class Mammalia; order Artiodactyla; family Balaenopteridae; genus Balaenoptera; species Balaenoptera acutorostrata. Next base: position 86,874,569 of record NC_080068.1, read on the forward strand.
TTACACCATGTTCACATTATTTCGTAAATATTTTGTTGTAGTTTTTTTTTAATATGTGTATGTACATTTATATGTGTGTACTCAGTCCCTATGTAAAATAAATATTTTATTCTGGGTCACACTGAATCTATAGTTTAAATCATATGTAGAAATCTGTGTATTTCTGGCTACTTCTGAGTAAGCTATATATTATGTGAATACAAAATATAATTTTAATTTGCACACAATGTCATGTGAATTTTAAACTGTATTTTATCTGTCATTTCAAATTGTACTTCAGAGACTAAAATTTTATCCTCATTAAAAAGGAATTCAGATAACTCAACGAATAAGAGTTAGTCACATCCTCAATAACCACTTCAGGAAGTCTACTGTAAATACAGTTTCTTACCTTGAGACATTCTGAATTTACAGTTAATTCCCTAGATTCCAATTTTCTAGAATTATGTGTAATTGTGATGATCCTTCTCGTAATCCACTTAAATCCTCTGATAGACTTTGATTTATATCAATCAGCAAAATGGCAACAGACCCTTTAAAAAAGGAAGACTTAATATGACTTCTTAAAGTCATATAGACATTAAGATGTAGGACACATTTAAGCTGTCTAATTGTACCGCTGGTCTAATGCCTAAGCATTAATCTGTCACAATGTCAAATTACATACATTTAGGGCTTTTTTTTTTTTTTAAGTAAAACATTTCTGTGCTTAACAAACTCATAGTGCAAAAAAATTCAGGAGTGCAATTAGAATGTCATCTCTTCTGCAGATGACTTAAGAAAAGCATGAATCAGAACTTAACAGTCAACATAATTTCACAGATAATTGTGGCAAAATTCTGGTAAGGCAACAATGCAGAGTACAGTGAGATTAGCATAGAGTGATGATCAACTATTTATCTCTACCTTCTGCCATGCATGTTCTTTATTTAAGTCTCTTTTTTTTTTTTTGCCAATGTTTTCAGTTTTTACTTTGCCAGCAGTGGGCATCGCATAGGAAAAGAGGTTTCATGGTGTAAACAGATTTTTCCATGTGTTCAGTGAATTAGCTTCATTGGCTCTTAGGCAAAACAGACTGGCTGGATGGAATTAATTTTAGCAAGCTTTTGTGTTTTGCCCAGGGTCTTGTACAATTCAAATGAATCAATCCTATACCAAAAAAAAAGATAAAACTACAAGTATTGTAATGAAAATCATCACTAAAGCATATGCTTAGGAGTTTCCTTGAAATGACATAGTTAAAATTTATGTGTACTGTATTAATCATTGGATTGTACTCTGTGAGTACTTAAGTGAATTATTTGGTGGGAATCTTGCTAATTTGTCAACGTTCTCTTTCTGCAAATAAGCCAAGGACTAGTGGAATTAGGACTTGGCTATGACAGGACAGGGGAACTCAGAGGAAATTTCACTATGCAGAGAAAATAAGAGACAGACTTTACTGCACAAAGCTGGCATGAAGGTTTCAGTTTCAGGGAAGATAGGTTACACTATTATGGTAACATAACCTGCAAAAGTAAATTCATTCTTTCAAGAAATATTGATACATCAGGCACTATTCTAAGACTTTACAAATATTAACTCATTCAATGCTCACAGCAACCTTGTGGGGCAGGTGGTATATTGCCCCCATTTTACAGATGAGGAAACTAAGGCACAGAGAAGTTAAGTGAGTTACCCAAGAGTTTGCATATAGTGAGTGTTAATGAGGTTGCAAACTCAGACATTCTGACTTCAGAGCTATGCTCTTAACCGCTATACCACACTCTCTCTCAATCAATAAGACATCAATGTATTATAAAATCATGTTATAAGTAGGAAAAAAGGCATCTTTACCTAAGCTGAATTTAAGTAGAAAAGCATTTCCCTATACATAGAAGAAAGCTAGAAAAAGCAATGTCTCTGGACTTCAGATATAGTAGGAATCTCAACAGTTTTAGATTGAAATAAGGGGAACATTTTTAGTTGGGACAAACAGAAAGGTAAAAACTCAAGAAACATGTGTGTAGAAGTTCCAGGGCCTGAATGACATTGGGACAGCTGTCCCTCAGTTGGTCTTTGAATGGGATGAAGAATTTTGTATCTAAGTCAAAATAAGGAGTGTAAACTACTATGTTGGTAAAAAGCCTCAAACTTCTACTATTATTAAAGCCATATTCAGCTAAGAAAAGGTTGCATCTTCATAATATGCATCTATTTTTAATTCTACATGGTAGAAAGACACCTCAATTATGAGGTTTTGGATCATTGTCATTCCAGAGACAGAAAAGCCGTGTTTAGAAACCACAGTGTGCTGGGCTGAACTTCGGAGAATGGGAGATGCTGAACCACTCCTTGGTGAACTGAATGTGAGAGTGGAAATAAAGGCTTTAAGAATAGAAAAAGAAGTATGCACGTCATTTCCAGCAAACAAAACACCAAAGAGATTAGGTAGGACATATTAATCACAATTGGGTTGGCTAAATTGGGAAAGAAAACCTGACTGTACTGATTCTTAAGAGAAAATGAACACAAAGAGATATCTGGGTGATACTTATCTAACTTGATTCCCTGTATAAATCAGGTAATTGATTAATATCCAAAATTTTAGATTATTTGAGAATATATAGTTGCAACCCATGAAGCTGAGATTTCATCTGTAGGGATGGGGAAATCTATGTATATTAAAATATAATGAGGTAAAGAGTGGTGCCTTTAAGTACACTTATATACCTCATACTTTTTCATAATGGTATCTCGGGGCAAAAAACCAGGGAACCATGCACACTGTAAACTTTTACATTCACTTTGTGAAAACCTTTACTTTCATCCCTTCACTGGAGGGAATCAATGAATCAGAGTGATTAACACCCTGGGATCTGAGCAAAGGAAGTCTGATTGAGTCCACGTTCTTCCACTTACCAGCAGTGTAACCTCCGGCAAATTACTTAACTGAGTCTATCGCATTGGACTGTTATGAGGATTAAATGAGACAAGCGTGTTGAGTGCTTAGCATAAAGATCTACATATAGAAACACTTAGTATATTTTTCTGCTGTTATCATCACTGTTTGTTAGTATATTTTTCCGCTGTTATCATCACTGTTACTCTACCTACTATGCTATGTATCTTTTCCACACATATATTTGAATGGGAGAATATTGATTCTAAATTATCAAAAATTATATATTTTTAATCAATGTCCTCTTTTCTTGGCATAATTTAAAGGAGTCAAAAGCTTACATTTTTAGAATATTTATCAATTAATTATAGAAAAACAATAGTTTTCATATATGAAAGATGATAAATTCATGTTTTTGTACTATAAATTATACTGCCAAATACATATCTTTAAAATAAAGCCCCAGAATAGTAGATGAAAAAAGACATCTTTTAATAAGTTTATTTTAAAATTATTTAAATTAATAAATGTTAAAAATGCATACTACAGGAAGCTTAGAAGAAGAAATGTAAACTAATTTAATTTCAAAGATTAGGTGTACGTAAGTTAGTGATTTGTCTGACAAGTAGCATTGTATTTTATAATTACTAGCTGTTCAATGTTAATTGAAACAATCTATTGTTACTTGCAAGTATATAATATTAAAGGCTATAAATAATAATTAGTACTCTATCTACTTGACTAGGTATAATCTCTCATTTCCCCCAAAGAAACAATTTTTACATAATTATTATCTTGCTTACTTTAAAATCACATTTTTTACTGCTTAAATCCTAATTTGCTGCTTTTTTTTAATGCTAGGACATGAAAAGATGGTAAAATTGAGAAAGTTAAAGAGATTATGAGCCTTCAACACAGTATAATCTCTGAATTATTACTTGGGTGGACTTTACAAGTGTATCAGCATTTAAAAGAAAAAAGAGTTTAAAGAATCTTTAAACAGATCAGAAAGTATAAAAGGTGTAGAATCCCAGCTAATGTGAATTAAATTATCTTCAAAAAGAGGGGGAAAAAAGTTAAGAAACAGCTTTCTGTTCTGCATGTTAACTAGCCTAAATAATGCAGAGCTTAAGTGCAAAAGCGAGAGAATTTAAAAGGGAAAACAAATATCTTGAGACTTGTCTTTTAAAGTAACTGTCAAGGAGAACTTGTCTCTCTGAATAAAAGCTAGCAGTGACTTAAGGGATTCATTTATCCTTTCAGCTGTATTAAGAAATGTCATTTAACTATTTAAAATGTTGTCCAGTCAAAATAAGGACTAATTATCTGCTCATGATATGCCTATATGGCTTCCAAAGAACACACCGGGATTTGGCATGATTAAATGCATTTAAGAATTTCAGTCAGGTTGAGGATTCAGAATAAGATGATCTGAGAAGTATGACTAGTGATGCATTATTCATGAATATGGGAAACTAGTAAAATAAAATATGCTGCTTATGGTGTGTCCAGATAGTTAGGGCTAAATATTCCAAAATAGTCAGAATTAGATCTGCTTCTCCTTCTTTGCGTTAAAAAACTTCTGGGTAAATAGTGATTCAGATGTAATAATGATGATATTGAATATTTAACCCCAGGGCTACCAACCAAGAAGAAGCACTATAAACATTTTTCCTGTTGGGAAAGATATAATTAAACCTGCTATCTTTTAGATAACTAAAGAGATCCACATTTTTTTTTTTCCTCTTACAAAATGGAACTACTTACAGATGAATCACCAAGCCACTATCATCATGCTAGATTTGCTTATTTTAAACTAAGTTTTAAGTAACTGAAAATAAATAAATTTTGATGTATGATATGTCTTACCCTCTCCCTTGGCAGTTTTCCTAAACTGTTCAGTGTGGTTCCTATTTGGAGTTTGGGAGTGTTTTTCTAAATATATGGAAAACTAACAACAACTACAAATTCTCAACTAGTAATCATATTTTCCTGACTGTATCTCAAAAGATACAGGGACATTAAAAGTCCATAGAAATAAAATATCTTAAATAGCTAAGCATCCACAGAATATTACACTGCTGCTTGCTACAAACCCAAGATATCAACATTAAATAAGTTATTCTTCAATTAACTATTTTTTTAATTTTTAAGCAATCATTTACAGATGATAGTCCTTCTAGTTTGTTCCTCTACAGTGAAGAAAGCTGATCACAGCTATTGATATTTTCCTCCTACTCTTCCTTCCTTTCTAGTGCTATTCTGTCATGCTTTTAAAAATAGCCTGCTAATTCATATATACCACCTCCTGTTCTAAAAATTTGTCCTAAATGAATATTCTATTCAACCTAAATTGAGTTTGGTTAAAAATGTCTTTTTTTTCTCTTGCAGCACCTGGGCATGGAAATAAGGATAAAATGTGCACAGGGTATAATAGCCCAAATAGCCCAAAATCATCATAAGACTTGATTATTCAGTGCTTGGCACAATTTAGGGCATCTTTTCTACTGAGTAAGAAGATAAAGAGGCAAGTATTGTGCCCATTTCCCAGAGTGCTAAAAATATGAAACCGTTGTCAAGTGATTTGTCTAAAGAAAAGAAATCTAGAAAGTGAAAGAGGTATAAAGACTTTGGCTAAGCTAGGGATCCTGGAATAGATAGTCATTTTCTACTCCTACAACTCACTGTATGAGCTTATGCAAGCTAATTAACCTTGCTTAACCACTGCATCCCTACTCACTTGTAGGAATGTTATGAAGAAAAAACATGAATCTGCACCTCAAATTCCTGGACATGTGCACATAAGAAGTTTTCAATAAATATGTGTTTAAGAAAGGATAGAACGAAGGGATAAAGGAAGGAAGGTGGGATCCTCATTTTATCATCTATCCTTTCCATTATACCTACCTAGTTTTCAGTAAACATATGGCAAATATAACATAGAGATTGAAAAAATACAAAGAAAGGAAAATAATAGAGTGAAAAAAGACTGAAAAGAAGAGAAATGGTGGGAAAGTTAGGGAAGACAAAAAACTTAAAAGAAAAAGAGTGAAAGAACGCATGAAGGAAGGAGGGAAGCAGGGACGAAGGAAAAGTAAAGGGGAGGGGAAAAAAGGATGGAAAGAAGGAAAAAAGGAAAGAAGAAGAGTATGAGGAAATTAAGGAAGAAGGAAATTAAAACAAACAAACAAACAAAAACAGGCAAAACAAAATAGAGAAAGATAATGAATCTCTCTGCTAGATGTGTGACCTGTGGAAGAGTTTATATTTTTCATTACCTTTATATAGATTTTCAGCTTTGTTTTAAGGTATAGTGTGTGGATTAATTATAAACATTGACTCTCAAGGTTTACAGATTTACGACAGATTAATCTAGGTTAAATCCATTAGAAGCTGTGTCCCTTTCTTTTATATGTGTACAGGCAGGCAGTACTGTAAGTGTAAAACATAATTTTAAAAATGACTCTACAGGATATTAGCCCATCGGCATGAAAAATAACAGAGAATGAGTGAGTTGATCACTCATTTCCTATCATGAAGAAAGAAAGTACATAAAAGCCTTTGAAATGAATCTAAAATTGGAACACAGTAGACAAGTTAATGAAAAACTATGGGCCTGGCAAGGAACAAGCAATTGCATTAGGAAAAAAATGTAGATCAATGATAGAGAACACTTGAACATGTTTTAGCATCTTCCCTTCATTTCAAAAAGTTTTTAGCAGTATTCTAACGATTAAAAAAGAGGAGTAACCAACAAGAGCTGTCTGTTAAATACACATTGAGATTTATAGTTTTTCCTTTTATTTCTTTTAGTTTGATTTTCAAGTATTGAATCTCATCTAGAGTTTTCAAGATGTTTTAACTAGTCTCTTTATGGTGTTAAAGAACATAGACCGTTTAAGCTCCTTCAAATTTGAGTGTTTTAAGTGTTTTAAATAAATATCACTATTGGTCAGAAGGTCTTCCTGAGGCCCCTCTTTACCTTTAGCTCTTGCTCATTTGCATCATCAGTACCCAAATTACAGCTTTCTGTTGAGGGCAGAACATCCAAGAACAGATTTTAAATTGGATACTACTCAGGTTGACATCCTGTTCCTTTTTTTAAGGAGTTTCTAAACACTAAACATGCTTTGAACTAAAAATTTTTTTAAACTAAAAATATGATGGATTAGCTTCCCAGAAAGAAAGAACTTCCAAATGACTTGGCTAGGCAGAGGCATATATTTTAGAACAACGTTAAAAAATGTTATTTGAGAACTGTTTAATGTTCCAAAAGAAGAACAGCTAATGACCTAAAATTAGTAGATGTTTTAGAGTGTTCCCAGTGGCTGATTTCAATTCCCTTTCAAAGTAAATCTGAGCACTATAATGACAGCAGAAATTTCATCATAATTTACACAAGCTTTGCTACTTTCTTGTCATGGTAGACGTGGATTTAAAACAGAATGGTGGGTTTTTATAAGACTTTGAAGGGTCATCTCACTTAACTGCAGAACTTGACACCAGTGATTTACTCAAGAAATAGTTACTTGGTTCCTCCTATCAAGTGACTGTAGGAATTACACTACTAATTTAAACATGGATGCTGTCTTAAAGATGCAGAGAATCTACGAAAGGGAGACAAGTATATTAGAAAAATTAAACCTGTTAGAAAGCAATGACTTTCATAACAGAAGTACAATAAATTGTGTGAACTGTTCAAGGAATAATATACAATATTAATGCTATTTAACATTAAAATTGACCTTATTATTTTTGGATTTAGAAATTGTCTATTGGAAATTTTTGAATCGTCATAGATCAAATTTGTTCAAATTATAACTGCCTGTTTTTGGTCTAGTATTTCATTAACATGTCTGTCATTGTCTTAAATATTTATGAAATAAATAAGCTCTATAAATTCCATTTTTGTATAGAATGTTTGGTAACCACTGGATATATAGATATTAATTCCTTCTTCAAAGTGAATCAAATGTATATCAGTAAAGTCAAGTGGCAAGTTGAAGGAGTCCTCCATTTAATAAATAACATTTTGTTTTTGTCATTGACCCTGTCATTAAAAATGGCAACATTGGTCCATAACAGTCCCCACCCACATTCACAACATACAGCATTAATAACATCTCCACCCATTCTTCCCAACACAGGCTGACCTCCACTTCCAAGTCTTTCCAAATGTCATTACTCAGTATTGGACGAAAGATAAATCTGTTTTCTTCATCCCTGAATATGGTGAAAAATATTTTTTTTTTGTAAATTTCAGCCAATTATCTCCATCTGTCATTTTACTCTATAGGGAAACAGATATAGCCTCATCCAAGCTGGAAAATTTGTGTTTTTAGCAATATCATAATGATGCTAATATGCTAGTAAGAAAAAAAACATATTGGTTTGATAAATATCCTTCCTAGAATATCACTTGCCACATTTAGATACATGATGAATAATTGTGGAGTAAGTGAATTAATGAATAATAAAATATTAACTCCATCTCAGCATTATGATACTTCTTACTGCTCTGTTGAATGCATCAAATATATACAGGAGGCTTGCATTGTTACCCAGTGAAAAGCTCAGTGCCTTTAACAGAATTAGAGGAAACAAACAGCTCTAATGTACAGCACCCATCGCTGAATTGAACTGGAACCTCTGGTAGCATGGGAGAGGTTAGCCCAGGTAAATTGGTTTACTGACTTTTTACTCAAGACAGATTCCAAAGTGCCTTAACTCTTCCCTGGTTGCTTAAAATTTTAATACACAATTTGGCAAACGTGATATAAAATTCACAGAATTTCAGTCAGAATGCTCTAATTCATGGTTATCATTGGTGCTCATACTTAGCTTGATTTACATATTTTACAATTGTAGTAAGGCTGTTTTTTGTTTTTGTTTTGTTTTGTTTTGTTTTTTTCTACTCAGCTTCCTTTATTCAACTAGCATTTGAAACAATACGGAGAGAAAAGAGTAAGCGGCAAGAATTTTCCAGGGATTACAAAGTCATTGTGACCTGTATGGAGTTTTTCAAGCAGCCCCATAAACTACTCATGCAAATCATAGTGCCAATACCACTGAAAATGCCACCTAAGAGGTCATGACACAAACTCTGTCCACCTCAGTTCTCCCAGATGTGAAGTGATGATATCAGTACAGCCTAGCTAAAGCTTTGGACAAGTGCTGGTGGGCTTTTGTGAAGTTACAAGTTTCTATGAAACCCAAAATGCTCATAAAAGCATCATTCTGGTTACTGCCTATAACAGCCAGAGAAGTCTGTAAACAGTGTTTATGGACGTTTTTATAACCAAATTCATTTTGATAAACCAAAGATGTCTCATGCTTTTCCGGAGAATTACTATTCTTAAGAGTGTCAGATACAATGATGCCTGCAGAGACTCAACAACGATGAAATGATGCTTCAAGATATTTTGAGCACAAGACAGACTTTTCTTGGGTCAGAGACACTTACTTACTTATGAGGAGGGCTTAGTCCTCCTAAGATCATTTCCCTCCCCTCCACTGACCAGGCCTGGTCTTGTAGGAATCTTTTTAAAACTACATCCAGAGAAGGATTTTTATATATTATATAGCTTCCAGGAATAAGAGAATGAAGAGTTGTCACATCATTACCTTTTTTTCTAGGTTCTTTGTAAATAATATTATTTAGGGGCAGAGAAAAAGAGAGAAGCATTAAACCATACCTAAGGCATTTGGATACAATAGAGGTTTTTCTTATCCATTTTGCAAGAAAAGAATAAATGTGAATTCAGTAGCGATAACAGACTGAATTCTCTGAGCTGGCAAAATGTATATTTTAAACTGATTTTCTGTTGTGTGAGATCAAATTACTTCTGTTAAACTGCTTTAAAATTCAATATCACTTTCTCCTGTCCATGATTATTAGAAGGAAGGAAAGTGTAGAATATGTATTTTTTAAGAATTCGTTTCCTAGTTATGTGAGTTACAATAAAGAATTCATTACATTCTATTAATATTATTACTTAGAGTAAAATTTAAGAAAAATAAGAATCCTACATTTTTCCATATAATGAATGAATATAGCTTATACAATATACATATATGAGAAACTTTCAAAAATCAAATTTGTTACATGACCATACTAGCCACAGAAAATTAAGGAATGAGATGAAAATAAATTAAAGAATTCATACTAAATAGCTGCATATAATTCACAATGAAACTGTGAACTTACCACATCAATCATCTTACCAAAGTGCTTTTTCTTTCCCAATTGAATGTATTAAAGGGAATAAAAAATATCCACAATAATAACATAGCAAAAATTCATAGGATTGATAGTAATACTGAGCACGCTTTAAAAAATCATTACATACAAAAAAAAAATCATCCAATTATACTGTTTGTTCATAAGCTTCTCTGTGTTCTTTGTTCAATACACGCAATTCTGTTAAATTGAAGCTAAACATGACAACTTAATTCATGATGTGCTATCTATTTTGTACTGTATTATACTGTGTATGTTGTTTCTTTTATTTGTAGATTTTCAGTAAGTGAAAGTGGGGGAGGGAAAGAAAGAGGTCAGAACTGACAGCAAAACTGAATCAGTGCATCCCATGCCAATGAAGTAATGAAAACCCGCACTGTTCCTACAGTGGCAATAATGAATATAAATAGACAAAGGACGTTGAATAGCTACTGGGAGGAAAAGAATGAAGCATCCATTTCAAGAAAGAACCTTTTTCTGCCATCACAGATAGCTTTGTGGACTGGCTAAATTAGGATGCCATATAACAATTTCATGCTTTAAGAGAAGTCTTTGACAGACAGTTCTCACATATTTTATTTAGGGGATCTGATTTAATAATAGGAGTTCTGCTTGTTATAATAGTTGTACATGCCCAAGTCTCTCTCTCTCTCTCCTCCTTCCCTCCCTCCCTTCTTTTCCCCCTATCTCTCCCTCTCTCACAAAAGAAGAGTGTTTTGAATACAGATCTGGGTGATTTATAGGATTATAATCATTTTACCTGGGAGGCAGTACCTGAATGGATTCTGGATGTCTAAAATAATATCAATATATTCATTTATTATTTACTCACAGATGCCACACAAATATGTAATAACCCATCACTTAAATGTCAGAAGTAGTAGTATAGTTGTAATTATATGAGGTGATTTCTTTGACTAGACAAGTTTTTAACTGAAAAATAAAGACAGAATAATATGAAAACCATTTCAGTGGTAGGCGTATGTACTTATAATGCTTAACTTTTAAATTTATAAAATTGTCTATAAATCGACAATGTATTAAGAGTATGGCAGACTGTCACTAAGAGTTATTTTGGGATCTGCAAAATTTCTCATAGCCACATGATCAAAGCTCAATAGATAAAATATTCTGTTCTCTTTCTGGGAACATGCTAAAGATAATTCTTGAAATTACACAGAATAAAATAAATTTATTGTATATAAGTAAGATTTTGGATTTGCTTATGCAGTATGATAGTATAAATGGATAATTTACAGAGTAAGCCATAAAAATGCTTAAGTTTTAGCTCTCCTATGTCACAAAAGTAAAAAAGTTAATTTACTAATGTAGAAGAGGAGGAAACAATATATAATATGGTCCCCTAGATGAGGATTTATTCTGGTTAAGTAAAGTTTTTAAGATGTAATACATAAGCATCAATAATATAATTATTCTGTGGTTGTCTCTCAAAAGAAAGTCAAATGGAGGATTCCTTCAACTTTTCACTTGACTTTGCTAATGTACATCTGATTCATTCTGAAGAAGGAATTTATGTACATACATACATAGGCAGTTACCAAATATTCTATATAAAAAAAGAATTTATAGAGTTTACTTATTTCCTAAATACTAGACAGCAAGAGACATTCTAATGAAATACTGGACAAAAAAAGCAGTCATAATTTGAATAGATTTTGATCTATGACAATTCAAACATGTCCAACAGACAAATTCTAAGTACAGACAAAAGAAGGTCAATTTTACTATTAAATAACATTTTTGCTTGCAATGCTAGACCTGCTTGCTTAAAAAATAACAATAAGGATAAAAAGGGAGCATAAAGGAAAACCTGAAAAAATGAATCAGCTTTTATCTAAATAGGATCTGAACAAGTATCCTGAAATTCATGTAGTGTAAAGAATAGCAGTCCTAGACAGTAAATCTGACTATTATCCCAAATAGCATAATTATCTCCTCTCTACTAAATACTCTGTGCTCTTTTCAAAAGGATGGGCAGAGGGACTAATTCTCTGTAGTTATGCAAATCCCGCCTAGAAAGAACACTATCAGTAATAACCACTGGTCAGTTTATTTCAAGATAATATACCAGGTGCTTTCATTGTCAAAATACCTGCATTATAATTCCATTCCAGTTGCTGTTTTTAATTATGAGGTTCTTCTCAACAGGAAACAATCCCACAGAGAACTGAAACAATTTATTTTAAATACTGTAAACAACAGAGAGGCTTTGCTTCATGGATATGAGATTCCTCTTCATCCTGAGAGCTCACAGCATGTTAAGCCAACTGAACATACAGTATTGATACAGATAGATTCTCATTTCAAAATGTTTCGCCTCGTGAAAGGCCTTAGATAGAGATTCAAAAGGCTTTGATTCTTTGTAGTAATTCCTAAATATTACATATTTTTTGCTTTCCTAGTAATAACGTTTATGGAAATACAAATCATTGTACAAATCAAATACCCCGGTTCTACATAAAATCCAAGGAAAACATTTAGATAAGACACAGCTCTGGGCACAAGTCTTCAAAAATACAAATAACTAATTTTTAGAATAACAAAATGTCTATAGGGTTCTTGTACCACATACTAGCAACTAAACCTTATCTGCTTAAAGAAAGACACAAAACCACCAAAACCTAATCAGTTTAGGCAATTGAGGGAAGGTTTCCATTGCTCCTTGCAGGTTAGCAAATAAAAGGGCAGCCAAATAGAATTTAAAGTAACTTCAAGAAAAATAAATATCTCAGTTAACTAACATCTGTCCCCACACTGAACTTCTAGAATTTACAATAACATTTATAGAGTACTTATTATATACTAGCCATGATTTTCAATGCTTACTTATTAACCCATTTAATTTTTTTTATCCTCACTTTTTTATCCTAATTTTGATGAGTCACAAAAAGGTTAAGTAGCTTGTCTAAATCACTGTGCTAGTAAATGCCCTAGCCTGAATTTGAACTCGGTCTATCTCCTGAGTACATGGCATACTAAGAGTAAAGTTGAAGCCAATACTTAGAACCTAAAAGAAAAAGATATAAATACAATAATCTTTTGTGGGAATGATTTGACACGGGAGACACTGAGTTAATTATTATAAGGCCTATTAAGGTTGGGACGTGCCTTATTTTCCACTACTTGCTCTTAGGGTGTCCACAACACAGAATTGCTTATTGTTGTCAGAATATATGATGTATGAAACTTCTGTGTCTCTGAGTGGAGTTTCCATTATTCTTATTTGTTTATCATGGATGGAAACTATGTCTACACATGAAAATTTGGAATAAATATCCATATTATTTAAGATAGTAAATTACTAAAAATATTAAACTTCTGCTTAAATATTATTCAATACTGCAAATTACGAAATATGCTTTAGGCCACATATAAGGTACATTGAGAAATTTGTTTGTAACTTGTAAGAATAAGTCAATTTTCTAGAATAACTATGAACCATGTATTTTAGAACCTTTATGAAATCACAAATATACTGACCTCAACGAGAGTAGACCACATGGAGATTCTATGATATCTGTAATGTGAATCTTGATATGAAATTCTGTTGATAAATACAAACTTAAATTTAACAATAGTTTTAAACATGTCATGGTAAAATTTTCTACATGAATGTTAACTTGACCCTTAGATGATGTAGATTGCTTTTGGTGTTTTAAGTTTTAAGGTTTGTTCTCTGATATCCAAAGCCATGAACTGCTTGGTCAAAACAACAAATTTCCTTCAGCAATATCTTTTGTGGTATACATGAGGTGACAAACTCGCTTTCAATCTTGCAGCTTAATCAGCAAACTCATTTTATATCTAATGGAACGTCACATCTTTTAGTTTCCATAATTGAACAAGTAAAACTTTTGCAGATGCTTTTCAGGAAAAAATGACAAAGCATAAGTATTGCCAGCAAGTCATTGACACAATCCAAACTTGTAAGAATGTATCAGACATTTGATTAACCTTTTCTTCTCTTTCCACTAAATGGCTTAGTCGAATAAACACATTCTATAGTCTACATTTCGTGTTAAATTTTCCAGGCAAGGTAAACTTGCCAGTAGAGAGCCACTAACTGGACTTAAACTTGGTCTCGTAAGTATATAACACCAATTTTCTTGGCAGGCAAATAGTAAATAATTAAAAGCAAATGACTGACCAGTTAGAATGGGCATCATCAGAAAATCTACAAACAACAAATGCTGGAGAGGGTGTGGAGAAAAGGGAACCCTCTTGCACTGTTGGTGGGAATGTAAATTGATACAGCCACTATGGAGAACAGTATGGAGGTTCCTTAAAAAACTGAAAATAGAATTACTATATGACCCAGCAATCCCACTACTGGGCATATACCCTGAGAAAACCATAATTCAAAAAGAGACATGTACCACAATGTTCATTGCAGCACTATTTACAATAGCCAGGACATGGAAGCAACCTTAGTGTCCATCGACAGATGAATGGATAAAGAAGATGTGGCACATATATACAATGGAATATTACTCAGCCATAAAAAGAAATGAAATTGAGTTATTTGTAGTGAGGTGGATGGACCTAGAGTCTGTCATACAGAGTGAAGGAAGTCAGAAAGAGAAAAACACATATTGTATATTAACGCATATATGTGGAACCTAGAAAAATGGTACAGATGAACCGGTTTGCAGGGCAGAAATTGAGACACAGAAGTAGAGAAAAAAACGTATGGACACCAAGGGGGGAAAGCGGCAGGGGGTGGGGGTGGTGGTGTGATGAACTGGGAGATTGGGATTGACGTGTATACACTGGTGCGTATAAAATGGATGACTAATAAGAACCTGCTGTGTAAAAAATAAATTAAATAAAATTGAAAAAAAAAAAAGCAAATGATTGGTTTCATGGTGGTTATTTGCATGGGGAGGCAGTATATCGTGGATGGTGAGAGTGTTGTCACTTTGGAGCTAGTGTCTGTGTTGGAATCACAGCTCCAGTGACCTTGGGAAACTTTTAATACTCTTTGCCTGGGTTTCCTCAGCTGTAAACTGGGCTAAAAGTAGTACCTAGCTCCCATAGTTGCTGTGAATACTGAATGAAATAAATAATACATAAAACAAACTTAGAACAGACTTAGGCAGCCCGGCATGTTTTGAGTATTCAGTAAGTGCTCTGATGGTGATGGTTCTATCTATACTTTCTGATTAACAACACCGAGCCTTCAGCTGGATCACACACTTCCTTTGACACCAGCCAGTTTACACTGAAGCTAAAAACTTTAGATGGCTCTCAATGAGTCTAAGGTAAGATTGTAATGGAATCTGCCTAATTTATAGAAAAATGAAAAAAAAATTATGAATCTATCACTTAGATTATCAATATTATGTGTACCAACAGCAAACCACGGCAAAGTGCTCGTATTAGGTATTTAGTAACACATATTTGGGAAAGTAGACCATGCCTTTCACGGTTTCAACAAGGAGACTATCAATTTCATTAGGACTGTAAGAAATAAGCCCTTGAAATTGTTATACTTGTGACAAGCACACGACAGTGAACATATATTTGTCCTGTCCTCTGTACGTTAAAATTTAAATACATAGATTTAATCCTAGAGATAGGAGTCAGCCTGTATTCATTATGACATTTTTACCTCTGAATAAATAAATCTCCATCACGTAAAAATTGAACAACAAATTTGATCTATTCTATGTCTTTGATCAATTTGTCTGTTTCATGGCTCAACTTTGTTTGTTTGTTTGCACTGTTTTCTTTTATATGGGAAAAGACTGAGGACGACAACCTTACAGTAGTAAAAACTGTTAAAGATATTTCAAAAGCAGAGTCATCGATGATTCTTTAGCACGGTCTTCATAGTAAATTCCTAAAATGGTTATAATTCTCTCTCCTTTCCCGTACTATTTCCTGCCTATTTTGCCATTTGACTTTGCAGCTTCTCCCATCATGTGGAAGAGTGTACTTCCTCCTACTAAATTAGGCCTGGACTTGGGACTTGCTTTGGACAATGGAATGAGGTGGAAGCTACATTCCAACACTTCCAACGTTTGGGTGTTCCTGCTTTTGCTTTATTTCTGCCAAGCCATGAGAATAAGCCTGAGCTAGCCTGTTGGGGTAGGGTTGCCCTGTTGTCCCAGCAGAAGACAAATGAGAGAGTCCAGCAGAGGTAAGTAAAGCAACCCCCAGACAACCCACAGTGGACCAGAGGGGCAGAGAGAGCCCCGCCAAGGAAAGCTCACCATGGTCCCGATGAAAAGAACCACCCAACCACTAATAAATGCATAGTGTCTTAAGTCACTGAGTCTTGGTTTCTTCTCTGCACAGTTTATTCTTTCTCACTATATGACTAATGCATGTAACACTCATTGGGAGAAAAGTGAATGAATCAATCAATATTTGCTAATACATTTTATCTACAATTTATTTCAAAGTTACTTTGTGCCAGGAGTGTTCCAAATATTTTACATAAATTCTCAGTTCATTTCCTCACCAATAAAAATAGCAAATGTGAGCCTTACTTTCCGGCTGTGAGGTAGGTGCCTATGGAATCACAAAAATAGGGTTTGTCTCTTGTGGAAGTCTCACTGAGAATGGGTTTCCAGGTTTCCACGTGGCACAAATACTGAATCTTTGAATTAGCGGTTAACTTAGTTAAAAAGAAAATTCAATTACTTAGAATCCTTTCCCCCTCTCTTTCTCATATAATTAGAGAGTGTATTTTTTGCTAGATGCCTTATGTTACAGTCTACAGTAATCATAGCTCTATTTTTAGAATGTTGGTATATAGCGCTTGAATTCTACATTTTTCTCATTAGTAACTTTTTACAAAGTCTCTACTATACTAAATTTCATATTTAAAAAAGAAAAGTTCATTTTTTAGTAGTGTGGGGCATAGGAATAGAGTGAACATTTAACAATTTCATACCATAAACATGGCTGTGGTCTATTTTAGCCTCGGAGATTAGGGTAATTTTAAGGTAAGCTTTTCTTCTGACTGGCATCAGTGATATACATTTCTTACTCTCTAGATTTTTTTTGTTGGTTTTTTGTTTTTGTTTTTGTAAATATAACAAGCTAAATCAAAGCAGTACCATATTTTGTGTATTAGGGCTTAACCTTAAGTTGGTTCATTTTGTTGGTATAAAAATTTTTTGGTTATTCTCTAAGTGAATTTAATAAAAGCTACAAGTAAAAAAAAAATCTTTGCTAATCATGTTTTTCCATGCAAAGGCATTTTACATATGTTTAATTATCAATGTATATAAAATTCCAATGAGAAAAGTCATTTAGTACCCATTTTAAGGACTATAAATTCCTTATTCAAGTTATCATAGGAAAAAAATTAGAAGTCTTTAGTTTCACTGATTTCAAAGATTATTATTTCCCTACTAGATTATAAACTGCTTTTATTTCTCCCAACTAAGAACTGTAAACTTTTTAGAAATATATTGACACGGAATCTATTACCCCAAAGCCCAAAGTAAAACTGAAGCAAAAAAAATGATTAGAAACTCTCGTCCCGGATGCCTAGCTCAGTGGTACCTGACTCAGAGGAATATTATACTGACATCTCTTATCATTTTGACTGATGTCCTGTTTCTGTCTCAGAAGAAAAGAACATTTTCCTTCCCCATCATTTGTGCAAGCTAAAGCAGGAAGGAGATTGCTTTTGACTCATTCTAATTATCAAAACTGCTTTCTCACTCTCATTACACATCTCTGGTCTCTCTGCTGAACTACATTGTTTCAGCAATTTTGTATGCCAGTTAATGGACCTTCTATCACGTATATTTGTATCACCCTTCCCTGCTTCATTGTGAAAAAGAAAAAAAATGCAAATGCAAAATGCATTTCTATTGCTATTTAGTCTTCAACTTACATTCTATCACCCATATATTCACATCATTACTTGTATACTTTAGTGCTTAGTTATAATAAAAATTGTCTGGGTAATTATATCATATATACATACATATATATATATATATATATCATGATATATATACACCACTTTGAGAATACATGAACATTGTAGATAATGTTAAATTTTACAACAAGGAGTATTATAGAAAAACAGTTTGAAAACTTAAAAAAAAGAAAATGTAGAAAATAAGTAAATGATATTGGCTTCTTATACTATGAGTAGTTATCTTAAGAAAATAATTATCCAAAAGTTAGTACAGATTACAAGTATCAGTTGGATTAAGAAGAAATTAAAAGGTTAATGGTTAGAAAACCATACTGGATTACTAAGAGAGGCTGGAATGGTCATCCTTAATTAAACTTCTTAATCTATTGACTAATATTAAGGATGACACCTGTGCTCTTTCATAAATCACACTGCATGCCACTTCCAGAAAGAGAATGTTATTCTAAATGAATCATGTTTCTGATCCAGTAGGACAAGTCTACATAAGATGCCTTTAAAATGTGTGTGGCCGTTTCTCCCACTAATTTTTTTCTGTTGCAAATAATTTTATGATAACTGATGTGAAATAACTAGTCAAATGCTGGCTTTCTGGGGCCAGGAAGTATGGTTAACAATGTTAAATGGGAAGTATCATGGCATTTATGTTTCAGCCCAAAGGCAGATCCACTTTTAGCACAGAACACAATCAGGAAGTGGCTCGTCCATCTAAAGGAGCAGAGTATAAAACCTCCTTTTAATCACCAGAGGACACAGGGAAGCCTCACTTCCTCAGACACGGAGAAAGCCATGCACATAGCAAGAGAAGCTTTATTCTATGCGTGACATGTATCTGGTGGCCAGCGCACTGCAGAGACCAAAAGAAGGAAAGCCGATCCTTCATAGAAGCACATATAAAGATTCTGTATATTCAGAGGTTTTTTTCACAAACGCCAGTATAAAGTTTGAACATTTCTGCAAATAACATTAAGGGTTCAACTCAAGGAAGCCACTTCCCAACACAGACACAAGGTCAGGGAAGGTGGAAAAAGAAAAGAAATGGGAGAACCTCAGGAAGAAAAGGAATCAAAACTGGACTGGAACATAGATGATTGCCTTACACATACCCTGCTAAGTGTTTGTTTTAACGAGTATCTGTCTTAAAGAACATAACATTAACATAATATTCCTGCCACATATCATTTAAAGTTTTAAACATATGCATCCCATGCTTATGCTTAAATCCATAGAATAAGCTCTATAATTCTCTATTAATACTCATGACAGCCGCAAGTTTAATGAGCACACACACAAACACACACACACACCCCTACAGGCAGTGTTATCAAAAAAATTCTAGACTAGTGAATTCTACTTCTTCACTGTAGTAAAGCTGCTGTTCCCCGGAGTGACCAGAGCAAGTTTCTAGAACAGGTGTTACCAGAGAATATAGTCCCAGTAGGAATATTCCAGTCAGGTAGTTTCTCACTCTGTACTCAACTGCTCTCATACATATTTGAGTGGTTTCTAGAATGTTCTCTTGATGTTTCCCTGACTTATATCCAGGCAGAATTTAACACAGACAACCTTGATTTTGTGAATCATCTATATACATTATTTTAAAAATAATACTATTCTTATAGTTATTCATATGGACCAGATTTAAGATAAAATTTCATTGTTGCAAAGCTCATAAAGTAATTATTATGAAACTGGGTTAATAGTTTTAATATTTAAAACATCTTCTATTTATCTTCTAATAATTATGACAATTATTCAGAGCGAATAGTTTAGTTCAAAGCTAGGCTTTAGACTGGAATTTTTCCACAAGCAACTTCATTCCCCATCCTGCATTACACATGAAGGCAGGTACCATTCTTTGGGTCAAAATGAACCTCTTTTCTACTTGATTGCAAATGAAATGCTATCTTCAAAATATCATATACAAATTGTCGTGCATTTCTTAAGGTACACTTGTGCCTTCATATTAAATAGTTAGTCCCACTCTCTCACCATCTATCCCAGCCAAATTTTACCAACCTAGCTTTGCACACAACTCTGACTTCCCTTTAGGTTGGCGTACCCCTTGTTTGAGCTGGCGCTAATCGATCAATACGCTCATACTTCAGCTGTTCAAGCAGCAGCTAACCAGGCAGCCACAACAAACACAATTCTGGCAGCTCCTAATGTGTGTCTCTGCTCATAATTCAGATGCTGTTTGCAAAGAGTTTATATGTAGACCATGCCGCTCTCACAAAGCTCAGTGCTAGGATTTTAAACAGAAAGCTTATTAGGCACGCAGTCCTGCAAATTAAATCGTTACAAGTAGTTGCCCAAAATAGTTTGGGAAGACAGAGTGCATGGTCATGTATTTTTACACACGAAAACTAACATTTTCTTGGACAAGGCCACTGTTACAGCAAATGATAACATTCTGGCAAGAAGCAATGAATATTGATTCAATTAAGTATCATATCATTTACCTATAAGAACAAACTAATTTCTTCCCAATTTAAATCACAGAGGTCAAGGGCAGAAGGGATGTGTATGAGACAAGTAGATTTTTTTCTACCTGCTATAAATGTTTTTGGGTGGGAAATATGACTTAGTACAATTAGAGAAGAATGCATTTACTCAAAACCTCACACATAATTCATTTCCTAGAAACTGAGCAGACTGGACATCACAGTTACCATTCTGAGTGCTATGATGGTAGAAAAATAAACAGAATTTGGTGTTTGCACTGTAAGAGCTCACAGTATACAAGATAATACAAATATTGAAAAACTGTAAATGCACAAAGTCTTGTGCTATACAAGCCCATATCTGGGGGGGAGGAATTCTGCCTGAGGCATTGACATGTAATCTGGATTTTGAAATGATTGGCTTTTGTCCACCTAGGAATGGTGTAGGGGTGAGGAGAGCACTCCAGTGACGGGAACAGCACGACTCAGTGCATGGAGGCATGACAGGGTATTACGTATTTGGGGGTTCCTAAACTGATCCAGAATGGATAGTCCAGATTATGTGAGGGGATAAGGTTAGAAAAGAAGGTAGCTAAGGTTCTTTAGTGCTATGCCAATCTTATCTCAAATCTTTTGGTCAAAACGGTAAATCACTAATGTTTATAAATAGGTATGTGGTATGATGAGATATACTTTGAGAGGAGCATTCTTGCTTCAGAGAGAGTGGACTGGAACAGATAGGAAAATACTCTAGTAACCCAGTTAAACTAGCATGGGCAGCAAAGCTGGAGAGGAGCGGGGAGACTGGAGAAACATTTTAAAGATAGTAATTTGAAGCATAGGGAATAAAGTAGAATAAAGTAATTATACTCCAATAAAGATGCTAAAGGAAAAAAGAAAAAAAAAAGTCAAAGAAGACTAAAGCAAACATTTTTTGAAAAAAGTGAATGAGTAGTTACAGAGTAAGGTATGTCAGATCAGAAAGAGAAAAACAAATATTGTAGGTTAACGCATATATGTGGAATTTGAAAATATTGGTATAGACAATCTTATTTACAAAGCAGAAGTAGAGACACAGACGTAGAGAACAGATGTATGGATACCAAGGGGGAAAGGAGGGGGGTGGGATGAATTGGGAGATTGGGACTGACATATAAACACTATTGATACTATGTATAAAATAGATAACTAATGAGAACCTACTGTATAGCACAGGGAACTCTACTTGATGCTCTGGTGGTGACCTAGATGAGAAGGAAATCCAAAAAAGAGGGGATATATGTGTACATAGAGCTGATTCACTTTGCTGTACAGTATAAACAAACTAACACAATATTGTAAGCAAGTATACTCCAATTAAAAAAAAAAAAGTGAATGAGTAGTAAAATGTTACTGGTACTTGTTTGATATGGAGTAGAAAGGACTATACAAAGTTATCTTCAAACTAAATAAATAAATAAAATATCCTTCAACATCATCTAAACTTCCTAATTACGGAAAAATTGCAAGGACATATAAGAAAATAGGTGCATAACATAATTTGATATCTCCCAAAAAATATAATTATCAAATGACAAAAGACTCTGGTCTGGCAATTAGCCATATGCTGTGTAAGGAGAACTTTATTATAGCTAATACTAAATATTCAAATATGAAGATAGTATTATGCACATTATTTATTTTTTTCTGTCTGCCACATGAGAATACTAATGTAAACATCAACTTAAAAAAACTTACTCCCAAACATTAACAACCTTTCAGTGATTATACATTATACAAACTAAATCATATTTTATTATATAGTTCTATGAAATATATCATGGAAAAAAGTATGTATTGGGGCTTCCCTGGTGGCGCAGTGGTTGGGAATCTGCCTGCCAATGCAGGGGACATGAGTTCGAGCCCTGGTCTGGGAAGATCCCACATGCCGCGGAGCAACTGGGCCCATGAGCCACAACGACTGAGCCTGTGCGTCTGGAGCCTGTGCTCCACAACAAGAGAGGCCGCGATGGTGAGAGGCCCGCGCACCGCGATGAAGAGTGGCCCCCACTTGCCGCAACTGGAGAACGCCCTCACACAGAAACAAAGACCCAGCACAGCCATAAAATAAAAAAAATAAATAAGAATTAATTAATTAATTTTAAAAAAAGTATGTATTATTGAATGTGAATAATCTGGATCTTATGATGACTCTAAATTATATCTCCAAAAAGTAGATAGTTATTATCACTTCTAATATATAAAATCCATAAAAGGTAAGGGAAATGAAAATCATGTGTTCAAGTTATGTATCAGATACACATACACAGATCTCTTTGCATGATCCTTGACTGTCATCCTAGAATACCTTTCATAAATCTTTTCCACTTTTCTTTTGTTTTTAAATGCTTTTTTCATTGTTCCACTTTCAGAAGAGATCTTCAACATTATGAACACTGGTGTTCCCAGGAATGCTGCCTCTTTCTGTTAATCTCAATAGCCCCAGAGAGGCTAGCAAAATGAAGCATTTCATTTCTACATTTTTCACTTGACTTGTAGACTGATACCAGGTGACATTATTACTTCGGGTTGTGGATTTTGTTTGGGGAAGAGGAGAGTAAAACAAAGGATAAAATTATTGTCTCAAAAGGGGCTACATTTTTGGGCTGCCTTACCTACCAGTTTTCATTTAAAGTAACAACTCTAAGAATGATGCCTACTGCCGGAATTCTCAATATCTTATTTCATTTTAAATAATTCTCTGTTACTGGCAGATATGAAAACATTAATAGGGTTTGAAAAATGCTCCACAGAGATAATATTTAAGTCATTAGGGTCAGAGCCATGTGAAGTTTTTCATGCATAAAGAGATGAGTTTGTTATTGCAAAGTATTCCTACCATGTCCTTTCATTTGTAATATAGAATTATGCTTGGTTCATCCATATTTTACTGTGAGACTGTACAGATGCAACACACACACACAGGGACCATGTCATAGATCTTTGAATTGTTCAATATGGTTTGTGGTGCCTTGCATTTATAAAAAGTATGCTCAATGTATTTATGTAATATGCTCAATTTTTTAACATTTCAGCTGAAGGGGAGATTTAAAGGTCAATGCTTACTCTGCCATGATAAGACTTTTTCATACTTAGAAATAACACCCCACTATGCAGGACTTTCAACACACATTGTTAGGCATCTAAAGGACAACAAAGAGTAGTAGGTTTTCCAGGACACCTGAATATATATAAAGTTTAAGGCACTTGCACTTTGACAGACTTGACAATTGTTAACTGCTTTTTCCCAAAGTATGCTTACTACAAAGAGACAAAAAAACCTGTATCTGGTTATGTCACACACACATATGCATACAATCTCCCCCAAATCTTCTCACTAAAATGCATGAATACCTGAATTATACTTACAGGTATAATTTCAAGCAATGCCTAGAAAAAGTTCTCTAAAAAAATCTTTTTTTTAAATAAAAATTCCACTTCAGATATAGCAGTTCAAAACCCAGTACATAATTAAATACATATGATGGATTTTACTGAGTGCTTAATGCATGTAAAATTTCCTTTGACAATTCAAATTTAAACTCACTTTAGTTCTTATAAATCTTGCTAGAGTATAATTGACTTAATATTTTTTTCCAAAACAGCTAATACATTACTTTCATTTCTATCTCGATTTTCATATAAATGAGAAAAAAAATGTTACCTGGTAATAATCAACAGAGAAGCAGCTTGGGAAAACCAAATGCATTTTCTTTTCTCCTGTGCAGTCTTTTGTGTAAGTTTTTGGTGATTTTGAATATGATTCATTACAACCAACACAGTAAATAGGGTAAAATTAATTTTAGAGTTGCAAATGTTCTGATAGGAATCAGTAGAGAGAATGCTCCAGGCAGAAATTAACAATTTTTCTCTGGAGATTATGAAACCAATTTTCCACATGCCAAAGATATTAGTAAATGCATGTGCAGAACTATCTAGATAAAAGAGCATTTTTCTATAACTTTAAGGACAATTTATATCAGACCATGGTTCTAGTTTCCTGACTTATCCACTGATAACTTGCCCAGAAAATTGGACTGGTGTTGAAAGAGCACTGAAGAGAGAGCCAGGTGTTCTGGAATCCAGTTCTGTTGCTGCTCTGTAAACTTGAATTAGCCCTGGTTAATTTCTCTATAACTCAGTTTTCTCTAAAAAGAGATTATCCCTAAAATAACCAGGGACTCGAAAATTCTGCTTCTGGCTTCCAGTGCTAACCACGTGAGAAAGGACAAGTGTCTTGCCTAATAATAACCTGTTTTCTATCAAAATTTCCCCAGTTGTTATACTTCAGAAACCAAGAGGGAACATACCATACACTTAAATGATAAAAAACATATGATAGTACATTTCTTCTGGGATTATCTTAACTCAGTTTTACTGAAGTTCTTTGCCTACATAAATACCTACCCTTTTATTGAAATTTTTGTTCGACACTGACTTAAAATCTCCTCCCATTATTTTTCTCCAAACCTGTTTCAGCCTCACTGATCTCCTTCTAACACCCCTGTATTTCAGCTAAACTGTTCTCTAACTAATCTTATCGAAATCTATTTCTGTTTGAAACCTCAGCTGCAATTTTTATCTTCTTCTTGGGGCCTTTCCTGAACTGAAGAAATCAGAGCTATTAATTGATTAAGCTTCACGTTATAATTTATATGAATTTGTATGCATTTGTGTATAATGGTTGTGGTGGTTTTGTGGCACATTCAAGGCAGAGTAGCAAGAATGAGAACCATACTCAGCAATGTGTATACTCAGCGATGTGTAACCTTCCTCCCTTCCTTCCTTCCTTCCTTCCTTCCTCCCTTCCTCCCTCCCTTCCTTCCTTCCTTCTTCCCTTCCTTCCTTCCCTCCCTCCTAGTCCAGCGTTCACCTTGGCCTTACCATGGCATACGCACAGTGTTAAACACTGTCGATGTAAAGAAGAATCAATCACATTCCCTTCTTGCAAGAAGGGACAGGCCCATGTAGATAGATACAAAATCACAAGACATTACTACAAAAGCTAATGGAGACACGTGTCAAGTAATCTTTCCATATTTTGGTTTGTCGGTCAGTATGGTTTAGAGCATGGGCTGAGAAATGTAAGGGACATACCTACTCTACTTGCTAGCTGTTTGGTCTTCAAGAAGTTTCTTAGCTTCTCAGGGGCTTAACTTCCCCATATGTGAAATGGGGGAAATAATATTCTCTTCCTCAGCTTTTAGTAAGAATTAAGCAGATAATGTATCACAGTCCCTGACATAATAAGCAATAAGTAAACTGCACATGATATATTTTTAAAGATATCTGTATGCATACCAAGCACTTGCATATATCTTGAGGCAAAGCCCCTCATCCATTATCAATAGATTTCCATAACATATGTCTTGCATATAGTAGATAATATTTGTAAATTCACTTCCTATGATAAATATATGTCTGCCCAGGTTTCCCTGACGTTTTTCTGAGTGTATGATTTGCCTATCCAGGCAGAACAAACAGCTTTAGGCAGATTGCTTCTGCAGACACATGCTGCTTATATAAAGGAAATCCACTTAGAGAGCAGATTAAACCAAACTCAGACCCACAGTATAAGGTAATAGTGACTCCACTTTTGCCCCCTTTCAGGTTGCATAACTAATGCAACTTCTGTGCCCTGTAGTGGAGCACTCCAGTGTCTCCCAGACTGTGTCAATGACAAATGAAATACTATTCTCTCCCTTTGTGTTATGGACTGAATTGTATTACCCTCAAATTCCTATGTTGAAGCCCTAACCCCCAATATGACTGTATTTGGAGACGGGGCCTTTAAAGAGGTAATTAAAGTTAGATGAGTCAACAGGGCTGGTGTCCTTATAAGATAAGACAGAGAGAGACCAGGGGTGTGTATGCAAACAGAAAGGGCCATGAAAGGACACAGACAGAAGGAGGATATCTGCAAGCCAGAGGAAGAGGAATTGTGGAAAACCAAACTTTTCTACCCCTTGGTCTTGGACTTCCAGCCTCCTGAACTGTGAGAAAAAAATGTCTGTTGTTTAAGCCCTACAAGTATATTTTTATGGCAGCCCCAGCCAACAAATACACCCTGCATTAAAATACTGGCCAAGTGTTTTAGCTAGTGTCTAGCTAGTCTATTCTATTTTAGAAGCAGAAGGGACTACTAGAAACAAGGATAACTTTTCTGAGAACTAAAGCAAGGGAGACAGCCGATATTTATATTATGTATTTACTATCTACCAGTTACATAACTTTGCAATGGTCATAAAGTTAAGGTGACCAAACTGATGTGAACCCACATGGTCTGGTATCAGACCCCATGCTATTACCACAACACTGTTCTTCCTACTGTTTCTAGTAATGGTTAGCTTTGAGACTCTGCAACGATCGGTCAGCCTCTTTGAGTCCTTGCAAATTGAGTGGAACAATATTTACATTGCAAACTTATTAAAAAGACTAGAAATATAAACTGGTAAACACCAGGCACTCAATATATGATAATTATTATTATGTAGTGTTTTCTAAACACTAATTCAAATTGTGCTAGAAATACATTTCACAAAAATAGCTTATGATTAAGCCTGAGTTTTTCCAGTGGTCAGTTGTAAGAACTAGAAACAAAAATACCCTCAGAGATGATAATACAGTTTAAATATGGGAACAGGAAAGCTAACTGGTGTCCCTGGCCTGCCTATGTGGGCAGTGACATCACTTTGTAGGGGAATTGGCAGCTGGGGACATAAATCCAAGATTCTGATTCCATTTTTCTTCTCTCTGGGTGAGGAAACAAGCCTAGGTTTGCCTAAATAGAAGTACGTGAAGAATTTGGGATTACAGGGATACTCCCAAATATATTCCATTAGGATAATCCATGGCCTGAAAGACCTTTCCTAGAAAATCTTTTATTTAGGTAAGAATCATCTCAAAACATATACATTTCCTTAGTGAGGGTAAAATAACAGCAGCCTACACTTTCAACATGTCAGATCTTTGATAACTTTGCCTTAGTTTAAAAGAAATCTCTTTAAGACAAGGGCAGGTACTTAATAGTTAACAACTGAATAGGGAAACATATACATATAAAGGTACATAGAGCCTAGCCTGCCTTTGAACTAGGCCAGCTCTTTTTACATTATACTTTCATTGTACTTGTTGGGTTTATCAGGTAGTTAATAACTTGAATATAAAGTCATTAAGCCTCACTAGGGAAATTACAAAAAAAATATCAATGACATATTTCTGGAGAAAAAAAAAAAAGTCCCATCTACACAGTCAGTGCATGTGTGTTACTTGAGAAAACAAGTTTTTGGTTTTTTTTTTTAAGATGGAATATGTCACTGTGTCATCCACTAAAATGAATGGCAGGCACATGCCATCCATTTGTCATAGATTAGTGGATGTCTAGATGAGACAAATTGGGGAAAATTTACTTCCTCTAAAACAAAAGTTGCATAATAATGGTAAACAATCCTCTCTCTCTTTCTCATTCTCTCTCTCTTTCTTTCTTTCTCTCTCTCTCTTTCTCTCTCTATATACATATATATATATATATATATATATATATATATATACGTACATATATAAATACATAAAAATATATAGGTATATAAAAATATATACACACAACCTAATGGGAAAACACATACACACATTGACAGAAAAACCTATGGACAGTAAACAAATAAAAAAATCAAAGGAATGTATTTTTCATTATTCTCAAATTGATCAATTATGGACTCAGAGAAAGTATACTTATGGGATTTTCCTTTTTGGCTTGTTTATCTCCTAGGATACAATAAACTCAGTAACAAATTTTATGACCCGACATAGAGCAAGGATGATAGAATCTACTATCACCTGATTGCTCTTTTCCTCACATTGACAAACGTCTAAGGTTTGAAACATGTCCCCAGTTATGTTTTACTATGGGAAAAGGTTTCCCTTGTCCATTTATCACTTTATGCCTGAAAGCGTGAGATTTGATTATTCCTACACCATCACCTAAACTTTTGCAGGCATGAAATTGTTTTTAAACTCTAGACAGAGGTTTTAACTTAACCTCCTGAGGCTGTAAATCCCACAGGTTGATTATATGATAGAAAAAGAAATTCTAAATTTGCTACCCTTTAATTTAATTGAGAGTGTCTACTTTTACCCGGTGTTTTGGGACAAGGTGAAAAGCAGGTTCTTCTCTAGGTCTTTTTTATATCCTTCAATTACTTCACAA
The DNA here is from genome assembly GCF_949987535.1 of Balaenoptera acutorostrata. Classification (NCBI taxonomy): domain Eukaryota; kingdom Metazoa; phylum Chordata; class Mammalia; order Artiodactyla; family Balaenopteridae; genus Balaenoptera; species Balaenoptera acutorostrata. Next base: position 86,903,303 of record NC_080068.1, read on the forward strand.
TTTTTTTTCCCCTCCAGATCTAGTGACCCAACTTTCTATTTTCATGCAAGCTTGATTGTATCCGTTTCTGTAATGGAAAGGTGACTCAAATCTTGGAAAAAAATATAAAATAGATTTTCTTGACTATTTAAGCAAAATACATTCTAAAAACTAGAAATAATTCTATCTGCCAAACTTCTCACAGAAGGGGAACAATTTTATATGATGCAAATAACTGAGAATACTTTGGGGCCTAGAGGATATCTTGTACACACACAGTTTAACTATGTTTTAGACTATGATATGTATTATTAGTGAAGTTATGGTTTGTAATATTTCAGCACTTATTAAGGGCCTGAAATATTAGGCAGGTTATTTCCATACAACGATTTTCTATTTACCCTAGGTCACTAGCACCAAGGAAAATGAACATCTGATGATGGGAGCACTATGGCAAGACTACCTCAGGCTTAATTAGGTAAGAATTTATAATATCCTGCTTAACGTTAACAAAGCAACAATGTATTGATACAAGATCTACATGTTATAGAATGAAACAATCATTCTATAATAATTATCAGAAGAAACAGAGCTAGGTTACTAATTAACAGAAATTTTCCTAAATTAATACTGTACAGGGGTTCTTTATTATTATTATTTTTTTCTATTTTAAAATCATATTGTTTCCCATGCAGAAAACCTCAGTTGATTCCTTCACTTCCAAGCCTCAATCGACCAGTACTTGGTCGTCTGTCAGGACCAGGAGGTGTTTTTTTATTAAAAGAGAAATGCTTATACTGAAATCATTTTTTTGAAAAATAAGAATGGATAATTTCTCACAATGCTCTACTGCAAAACAGAGACCCAGACAAAAGACACCAACAGAAGTTATTTTGGAAGACAGAACAAGTACCGATATCTGATAAGAAACTAGGTTTCCTTGAAGGGCCTACAGAGAACCGTTCTGGGGTCAGTTAGTCGATTCTCAATAGGAATAGAAAAGTTATAAAATCCCCTGCAGGTGCCCCCGATGAACGACTCCCATTGCCTTTGGTTCCCTATCCTTAATCATCCTCAGATTCAATACTCCAGGGTAAAACTGAGGGTGGTAGAAAGGGACTCACTACACCAAAGAAATGCAATTTAAGATAGGTACAAAATCTACCAGGGGACCAATCTGCACAACCACAATTAATAGCCTAAAATAAAAGGAAAGAAAATGGTACCAGTGATATTTAAACCTAAGGTTTCAACCATAAAAATACCCTGCCTAGTAGATCTATAATTCAGTTCTCTATTATATCTTTGACTTTTATACAGGTCAATGTCTTTTTTGTTTCTGAAAATATACACCCAACTACTGTATTTGATTTCTCACCTATAGCTACACCTTTACTAAAAAGATGACTAGTTTGGCTATCAATATTTAAGCCCAAGGATCCTGTCTTTTCAAATAACAAAATAATTATATGGCAAATTGACATTTGATAGAACTCTAAAGAACCGTCCCTAAGGCATAATGTTTTTGGTTATATTGATCATAAAACTTAACTTGAATGTTTTAAGGATTTAAAGGAAAGTGTGTATTGACTGCAGGCAACGTTTTGGAGAAGCAGCCCTCAGCTGAACCATACATATTTTTTTGTTGTTGTTTATGTGTTTCCTATCAGTGGTGTTTGGACCAAGGGCAGGATTTTCTCTAATGCTCTCGCCAGTTCCATTTGCCTCTAACAGATTCTATGAAATTGCTCCCAGTCCCACTGTTGGATGTGCCTTGCTGATTAGCTTCTGTTTATCAGAAATGCTTTCTCTTATCTCAGTATGACCTATCTGTGATTCTGTAGTATAAACTAAAACATTTCTTACCAAGAAAATACACGTTTCTCCTCATAATCCATTGTGAAGATTTTTGAGTCTTTAAGACATGTTTTGTCCATTCTGTAGTCTTTCATTGATTTGTTTTAACATGTACTTATAAAGCATGTGGTGAAGTGATGGTCATACAGCTATCTCTCTTTTTAATTCAAAATCTAAATGGATTGGTCCAGCTTTGTATCGGGAGGCCTGGAATGTTTCTGTTCTAGAGATTGTTGCAGATATCTGCACAGATTCAAATATTTCATTCTGTAGATTGAGTTAGTTTTGATGACTTCACTGAAAGATTTTCTAGACAGTGGAACTATCACCTCATTTTCTCTTTAGCAATGTAATTTGCAAATGGTTTTCACATACATAATTTCACTCAATTCTTCTTAGGACTCTAAAGAGGCAGGTATTATAATCACTATTTGGAGGATGTGGAAATTGTACAGATGGAAGTTACAGAATGTCCCCAAAAACAGTGCCAGTGAATTCACATCTTCTAACAAAATGCCCACCATAAACTGGAAAGGATGAATAGAAGTAGGAAGGTCATTTAAGATTCCAGCTATTAGGTGATGATAGACTCAAAAGACACATATAAAGATTTATAAACAGCTTCTATATTATCTCGTGATATTTTGTTTATAATAGGATTCCCCATATATTATCTCCTTTAATCTTCACAATAACCACAGAGGAAAGAAGGGACTCACACTGTTGTCTTTCAAAGTCTCAGAAGTGTAACTTCTCCAAGATCACAATTATAGGAGGAACTTGGTTATGGGAGGAACCAAAGATGAATCACAATGCAGTGGATGTATCTGCAGTGATGCTTTTAAGAAAAAATGTATGTTTGCATTTTAAGTTTAACAATTCATCTTCCAACTAATAGATAGACAGAAATTTCACTATACCTTGCAATTTCATTTCTTTAACCTCCAAAGGAAGCTGTAGAAGACAAACATGCTTCCCATGTTGCTCAGGAAAATCCCAGCTATATACAATATCCCACTACCTCAAGAGATGGTCTCAGAGATATATGTCTTTAAGGAGCAGAAAGAAGTAGAAGAAGCCTGTAAGTCCTTTGCTCCCTACCAAATTCCACAGAGCATCTTTTTAAATGAGTGATACCAAAAGTAGAACTTACCTTTTGACTATTACTCAGAGCAAAAGAGAAGGGAGCAGCGCTGACATTGACACCCCCCTAAAGTGGTAAAAGTGACTCCTCCTGCTATTTTTTTAGTTGTCACAAAGCTTTACTCTAAGAGGTTAAAAATAATTCCTTATTGTTTATGACAAAAGAACATCCCATCCTGTTTGAAAATCAGCTAATATCTGTTAAAAATAAGAATACGGCATCCAGGGGCTTCCCTGGTGGCGCAGTGGTTGAGAGTCTGCCTGCCAATGCAGGGGACACGGGTTCGAGCCCTGGTCTGGGAGGATCCCGCATGCCGCGGAGCAACTAGGCCCGTGAGCCACAACTACTGAGCCTGCGCGTCTGGAGCCTGTGCTCCGCAACAAGAGAGGCCGCGATAGTGAGAGGCCCGCGCACCGCGATGAAGAGCGGCCCCCGCTCGCCGCAACTAGAGAAAGCCCTCGCACAGAAACGAAGACCCAACACAGCCAAAAATAAATAAAAAAATAATTAATTAATTAAAATATATCATTAAAAAAAGAGTAAAATAATATTAAAAAAAAAAAAAAAAGAATACGGCCTCCAAGCACCTGCCACTGGACAACAAATGCCCTACTCCACATTATTCTTTGGAAGATAGAAGCAGAATCAAACACTTACAAGAAAGGTGGGACAGCTTAGTTTAAGCTTTGAAATGGTAATGGATACACACACACACACACACACACACACACTTACACAAAAGAGAAAGGACAGAATACTTTTTTCACCTATAAAGACAAAATTAGGTAGTGCAGCTGGAATTGTCTCTAATGAAAGTGGAAGTCGCTTCCACACATTTTCACTTCCTTTCATTCATAGAAACAGAATAAAATGAGCATTAGGTGAGAGTCTGTTTGGAACATTATCAGTGCAGATGGCTGGACAACTTGAGAGGTATTAAAAGGTCAGTGGAATTGGAATTAAGGAGTCTTCTTACTCTCTGGATCTCTAGTTGACTCCATTTACAGAGTGAACTTTGAATAATCAGAGACTCTTAAATTGTGTCTATGGGTTGCCTGGATTAACTGGAATTCCTGGAAATGTACACAGAATTGTGTGCAGAACTGTGATTCTGGGCACGTGTGTAATTTTTCAGTGAGGGGATCTTGAACTCTCATCGAATTCACAAAGCATTTCAAAACTCAAGTTAGTTAAGAACCATTGGACTAGTTAATGTGTAAAGGCCCTTTCAATAGTAAGGTTCTATGATTTTAATAGAACAAATAGCTTCAGAGAAATGTAACCAAATCTCTCTGGAGAATAGAAATGTTACCACTGCTGATAGATTAGAACCTGATCCAAAACATACCTTATGTTTGTAGCTTTTTCTAATTCATTATCTTCTTTCTTCAATGTCTATCCCTACAAAATTCTTTGAATTTCATTTATTATATAATCCTTATATCTAACAAAGATAAAGATTTGACATTTGCCTTTTTATATTTATTTGGAGAAGGATAATCTCATTTCTTAGAGATATAGAAATATGTATATTTTAGAGTATGTATCTATGGAAAATATTTGTACATTACTTTTCTTATTTAAAGAGAAACCTTATTCCACATCAACATTGTACCAAACACTTCTCAGAACATGGAATTAGGCAGTTTATCATAATGTAAAGTATGCAGAAAATTTGAACATGTGCATGGGGAAAGAATAGTAACTCCATCAGGCAAGAGATTACTAAAACGACCACTGGAATGGAAATCATAGTACTTCAGATTGAGCCTGATTATAATTTCACAATTCAACCATTATAAATACTTCTAATTTTTCATTTCCTTTAATCATGCAAGCATTTAGCTCCACTCTTTAATTATATATATCCAGAATCTCACTTTCTGTGTTTCTAAGTTGTGAAATTCTTCTTCAGTGAGTGGAAACTTTATGCACAGATTTGTAAGTGGAATGAGAATTATATATTACATATAATTATATATTATATTTTGGTTGAGTAAACCTTCCTAACGATAGCTGTGAGAATAAATGAGTATTAGACGAGGATATAAAGTTATCTTTTCTAACCAACTCATTTTTACTTAATTTTTTAATTTTAGTGATATTTACTACTATGGTTTCATTCAAAATACAGAACATAAATGAATTACCGATTAATAAAAGTTTGAAAAATCACTGTGAATCCACGTGTTAAATAAGATAACAAAAATAATTAACTTGGAAAAAATCATCTATTTTCATATCCTTAATCTTATAAATTCAAGTTACTTTCCAAATTTAAAAATATTTTCCTTAATTATTTTTATATTTGTTTCTGTAGCAATCCACAAATAATTGAAATCCATAAGCATATATATAAGCATATTTTAAAATCTTTTTCAGGTAAGAAATAAATAAAATATCAGCAAGTTCAGGAAGCTGCCTTCAGACTTTGGTGACAGAATGTAATAATAGTCTGTCCAGAAATTTCTTCCGCATAATAGGAGTTTAAAAAAATGAACTAAGCTAGAAATGAAAGTTGAAAGTTATAATCAGAATATCACTGAAAATATTCATTATATTAAGAGATAATCTCTAATAATGCTACTTGTCAAGTGTATTTCGAAAAGGTTTTTTTAACTGAACAAGTTTTGTATTCTTGAACATACTGATATATGTTTAAGGGAATGTTTTGAGGAAGCAAAAAAAATGGATCTAGATAACACTTTCCATAGATATTCTCTAAGGAGACATAGGGTTACATTTTATTTAAACATTGATCGGTGAATTCAGAACAGAAAATAGTGAAGAATGAATATAAAAATAGTATGCTTCTCATCAATTTGTAAACCTCAAAGATTGAAAAACAATCTTCTCATATGCAAAGTAGGTGTCCAGTTCTAGAGGAAAAAAAGTCTTTTTTGGCATCATTAGGGTCGTATATATCTACTTTAGTGTAACTGCAAATATTCTTACTGTTTGAATTACAGTCTTAATATTTGTTAGCATTTATATTAAAGACAGATTACAGGAATTCCTTTCTTTCCTCCCCCCATGAAGTCTTTTAGAACAATGCATACATTTAATGCTTGTACACATCAAGGACTCTCTTCTCGTTAGGCACATTTGGCATAAGTGCAATGATCTGAATAAACTCTAAACTGGCAGGTTATTCCTGAAGGCTACTTCTCAGCCTGCTGACTTGGCTGTTAGCCACTGAAATCAAAGGAGAGGAAGGGGTGATGACTCGTGGTTTGCATACGTACACAACATCTGAGTCAGGTGTTTCTTAATCACATCTTTAGGGGTAATTATTAGGTCAAATTACATTTGACAAGCAGCTTTAAAATCTTATTAAGTTATCTGAGGCCTGCAGAAGAAAATTAGCTCGCTTTACTCAACAGAAATGTATGAAAGCTAAAACGTGGAGCTCATTAACATGGCCATTTTTTAGGATCTTTCCTTGTTGTAAGACTCTGATAGTTAGTTGATGGTTCTGTGAATATAATGTTACTTCTCCATTAGCTAAAATTGCTATTCAGAGAGCATGATTAAGTAGAAGTATGGGGAAAAATGAAAAATTTTATAGGAAGCTTTTGTAAATTGCTTTAAAGAGATCCTCAAGTCAGAAAACACCTGTAAATATGTCACTATTCTAAATTTAACCTTAATAATTCTATACCAGGAATTGAAAAATATAAAAGCACAATTATGATTCAAGCCATTCCTGATATTTTACACAGCATTTAATACAGCACCTATCAGTACAGAGATTTATTTACAATCTCACTCAACTTCACATGTAAGTAATGCCAAGAAAAGGAAAAAAAATAAGATAAATTTTTCTTGGAATTTTGTGTTTTGGTAGAGTAGCCAAAAAATACTTAAATTGTTAAAATAGCAGGGTGGTCTTTAAGAGGCATATATTTTTTTTCTGTATTTATTACAAATTCTTTTTCTGTTTCTAAAATACATCATATTATATGCCTTAGAAACTATAACATTTTACAGTTTAAACTATAGAAATAATGTTTTAAAGATATTGTTCAATTATACTTACTGGTATAATTTTGCCAACTTTTGCCAACAACACAATGTCACTGAAGTGTGGCCATTTTCAGCATGAGAGGTGATGAATGACCAGGAACTCATTTATCTAAAGCAAACAAGTGGTGCTCTTAGCTGTTTTCTGACTGAGTCAGAATTACAAGATAACGTGTCTGAAATAGTTCAAAAATGTAGTGCAAATGCACTGTATTAGGAAGTAAAAATGGAATGTCTAAAAGTGTAAGATATTTTGGGTGTTACACGTGATATATTATGTCATGTAACTAAACTAAGTATTGGAGCATAAAACCAGACTTTAATACTATCATTGAAAACATTTAAGGTACTTGAAACTTTTGCTACACTCTACTAGGTAGGTGAAAAGAATTATAATTACTAATTTTTAAACGCTGACTTTCGTAGTAAGTTGATCACATTGAAAAAATGGCAGACCTGGGTACAGAGATACTAAGGGAGCAGGTGCACTTTATTTTTTTTACATTCTTTATCTTTTATACATTGTAAAGGGTTCAGAAGTAATGTTTTAAGTCAAATTACAATGTAAGATGTTCCTTTTTTTTTTTTTATAGAACAGATTTTTCTTTTTAACACTATTTTTATTTATTTGTTTTATTCATTTATGGCTGTGTTGGGTCTTCGTTTCTGTGCGAGGGCTTTCTCTAGTTGTGGCAAGCGGTGGCCACTCTTCATCGCGGTGCGCGGGCCTCTCACTATCACGGCCCCTCCCGTTGCGGGGCACAGGCTCCAGACGCGCAGGCTCAGTAGTTGTGGCTCACGGGCCTAGCTGCTCCGCGGCATGTGGGATCTTCCCAGACCAGGGCTCGAACCCGTGTCCCCTGCATTGGCAGGCGGATTCTCAACCACTGCGCCACCAGGGAAGCCCTGTAAGATGTTCTTTTTATTGTTAATTTGGGGAATTATCACAGATATCCTTGAGTCATGTATTTTTTCCACTAGCAATATTTTAAAGACCATTTAAACACCATTAAATAATGACTCTTGCCTTCAAGAAGCCTAGAAAGAGAAAAGAGACATATACAAATATAACACAAAACAAAAGGTATGGCATGTATAAGACATAAAGAAAGGCTCAGGGAAAATCAAGAGACAGTCACTAAACTTTCTTTAAGTGTTTCGTTTATAAGTCCGAATTCACCTAAATAACTGTGCTGCTCTTTGTGTTGCTTGCAATCTGTTGATAGAAGTATTTACAGAAATTCTTTGTCATATGCACCTCTCAAAATTACCAGAAGAAAATGGGCCTTTCTGTTAGATCCCTCTACATGGATAATAACAGTCCCAGTGGATGGTGTTTTGGCTATTTTCATGTATAATATTTCAAAGTGGTTAGAAGCACAGGATGTGGAGAAAAAGGGCTGGGTTCAAATCAGTTTACTGAGTAAACTTTGGCCTTTTACTTGAAATCTCTGCCTCAGTTTCCCTACAGAAATAATTGGGGATTGTAATTGCATCTACTCCTTAGAATTGTTATAAGAATTAAATGAATTAATAGGTATAAAGTACTTAAAAGAATGCTCTTATTATGCCATCATTCTAGTCCCTCCTTTAATTATTGAGCCCCTACTATATTTTAAAATAATAATTAGTTGTGTCTTAATAGCAATGTATGATGCTCCAGGAAACTGAAGAAAAATATAGAAATTTCCAAGGTAAATACAAAATAAAACATTTGCATATAATTAGTGTGAATAAAAAACAAGGTCATGAGATGAAATTCTGAATCAATCAACATTTTAGTCCCTTTCACATTGGCATCCAACTTTTTTCAATGAGTGCAGTTAAGGGAATCAGGGTCCTTTTCATTAAAATCTCTACATTCTACCACTGCGTTTGTCACTCTTTCTCCTTCACTTTCTATGCCTTTTCTCATTAGCGTAGGTCATTTCTACATCAACAATTGTCTACTTCTAGATACCAGGTTGCTTCCCTAAAAAAGATGCAGGCTCAAATATAGGCACATTTTAGCAAAGGCAATTTTTTTGATATATAGAAAAACATGTCTTTTCTAAGAATACAGATCTAAATATAAAGTGTAGAATTGTGTCTCAGTTTTACTTAGGGATAAGTGTCATTCATTAATCTTGTAATATAAATCTTCCATTGAATATCACTCAGTCATCATTCTATTAGCTTTATAAAACATGATAAATGACAGGGAACACGATGAATTCTGAGAGTGAATGAAGGTACAGACACCACACAGGATGAAATGATTTTGATCTACCCATGGCTAGTAGTTGACATACTGATTTAGAAATTATTCAAACTGGGTGACTACGTTTATTTACTACCAGCATCGCGAGCCATGCCATGCAATTAATCACACCCTGCACTAGCAGTAAGGAAGTCTGCTCCCCACAATACAGTGAACAGTTATTTGCCTCTCTTTCACTTGGCGTCTCTGCAACGTTATTGTGATTTTGTTCCCAGAAAGACTTCTGTCCCTGCTATTTGGGGAAATGTATCTATAATATCTTGATCCAAGAATTTCATATTCAACAGATGGTATTCTTGGCTATGTATTCACTGTGGTTTCTCTGAGAAGAGCTGAGTGCTTAATATTGCTTGTTCTCTGCCAATCACCTCTTAGCCTATGAGTGAATTTTGATCAAATATGTATTATTCCTTGTGCTTTGGCTCTGACCCTTTTGGAATTCTGACCTCTATCTAGCATGAGTTGCAAAGATACCAGGCTTGTTTTTGTATGGTCCTGTCTTAAAAGAGATGCCCAAGACGATATGTTTCATGCACAGATATATATAAAATAGTCCCATACTTATAGAGACAGAAACATACACATGTTACTACTCCTGATAGGACTGATTCTTTTCTGAAAGTGGGATTTTCTCTATACTGTTTTCTCTGTGCATATCATATACATATACACCTGTCTTCAAATTTTGTAAACCAAAACAAGATGCTTATTGTGCATGATAATGTATATAGGATCTTAAAAATACTTGTGGGAGATCATCATCTGAAAAGTCTTTTGAAATGCTGTAGATCAAGGATTAGGCTTTTTGTAGCAATTTTAATTTATTTACTTAAAACCAATAAAAGCAACTCTCCTCTGCTTTCTTTTTACATAGGTTTGGACATCAAAAAGATGAATGGAAGGAGAGAGTGATAGGGACAGCACAGGCTTCACAGAGAGCAGGAACTAAAATCTTATTCATTTTCTACCTCATCTATCAAGCCTCTATAAAGCTACAAGAGAAAGATTCTATTTTTCCAAACAAAGCAAAACCAAGAGTGAACTGGATTAACTGATTCAGTCTTCAGTTTCCTGATGCTTTCTTAGCTGGCAAAAATCCACTATTTGTGTTTTTCAACTTACTTTTTTTATTTTCTGGCCTTCTTTAAAGAGTGTCTTCCTGTTAGGCATTAAATCTGCCATCAAAAGATTTGACATGGTCATTTGTAGAAAAAAGGCTGCGATATCTTAGTGAAGAGGAAAAGATGAACATGAGAATCAGATAAGGAGGATGTCACAAAATGTTTTTGACTTTATGATCAATTTTAGAAGTTGCCAAGTCAAAATACTTGTTTAACACTTCTAGATATCATTGCTGAATTAGGAAAGTTGACAAAAACGCCGTACACTTGTTTAGATGAAAGCCAATGATTGAATTCAACCACAGTGCTAACTTCTCTATAACAGGGCTCCACAGCCATACATTTAACTAATTTCACATCTCAGGCTATTGATGCAGGGAAATTAAATTCTTGTCCCTGTAAATGGACCTATCATATATTTCTCAACTTTTAAATATTTCCCTGCAATCAATCTATATATTCACTATTGGAAAGCAAATGCAGCCTTCCTTTCCAGTTAGTATTTTATGTACCCATACTATAGGCAGCTCAGCTTCAGTCTTAATATACTTATGTCAGGAAGTATAGAGGCATTTCTTAATCACCTGAATCAAAACTGTGTATCAAATCTTTACATGGAATTCCTGGATAATATTTATTCTTTGAATATAACAAGTACAATGAAAAAGAGTAAATGGCAAAAGTGTTGGCCAGAGCACCCTATATGTAATACATGATTATAGATTTTTTATTTCATTTCCACTTTATAATTTTTAAAGAAAAAATATTCATGATGTTCGGCATTTCCTATTTAATCATTTCAGCATCACTGAATAAGGCTGGGGAGGAAAGTGTTACAAACAAAAATACTGCATTAATTCCCTCGGTATTGCATAATAAATTAAAGGTAGTCACACTTTGACACAGCTGACTTCTTTGATGAGGTCAAGGGCTTAGAGATTCTGTCCCTCCTTGCCCCACCACTGAGAAATGAGCATATTGAAGATAAGTTGGAGTGCTCTTAGAGACACTGCAGTCTCACTCCTTAATCCTGCTGGAACATTAACAGCATCACGGGATGTCTCCTTTGAATGTCAAGATTAAGAACGTAATCCTTTAAAATTTGGCTCAGACATACACAGAAGTGAAATTAGGTTTTTCACTTTTTAAAAGGATGGCAGAAAGATACTCTATAGGTAAGTTTCAAGGAAAAGATCTTGAAAACAAAACAATTCAGGAGGTATGTCATAAAGATAAAAAAGACATGATTTTTAAGATTCTTTCTTAAAATTGATTGTGGCAAGTTATTGTTCATATCTCTATTGTGCAAAAGATATCACAAGATTTAGAATAATTTCTAAATACCAATAATATAATCTGATTAGTTTTGAAAACTAAACTAAAATCAAATTCTGATAATGTCAAGATTCAGTTTAACCTTCTTGCTTTTTTAAAAGGTCTTTTTCATCAGTATCTACCAACCGTCCAGACAGCCAAACTTTCAGTTCAGTTTAGTTGCATCTAAAAATTTACAAAATATCTGAATTATGTTAAGTATGGACGGACAAATCCTTATTTTACCGTATTTTATTCTCAGCAATTCAGAATAAAACTCATGTTTCATAGCTGGGGAAAATAAACATAATTTAAAGTGTTTTGTATGCATATTTAATATATGGTTCTCCACTTTTACTAATCTCATAGTTGTTGCAATTTTGAGTATGTTTGTTAGCACAGGAAATTTGCTATAAAACTGGACAAAGTTTAGCCTAGAAGTAATGTGGAGTCATTTAAGACTTGTATCCGTCGTCCAAGACTTTCAAAGGCAGTTTAATTAGTTTCATGTACCATTCTGTGTCTGTTTTCTCAACTTTCCATAAATTCATTTTCTATTAGAAATAAGAAGAAAGTAAAAAAAAAAAAATGCTCTTCTTAAACAAGTTTGTTTTATATTTAAGAGATTTCTTAAAAAGGCTATCTGATAATTTTGACTTTTTTATTTTTAAATAAGACGTTGGGGAATGGGAAAAATGAACCTTGGTAACGTTTTTGAGATAAGCTCATGTAATCTCAGCTATCTTGGCCAAAAATCATGCAAGGAAACCTAAAATAATAATGTTGCAATATAGAAAGAGACAGAAATATGAGTCATTGTAGAGGTATATCATTGGGACTTCTTGTGAAGTTCTAAGCAAAAGAAACCGAAGTGCCACAGTAAGAAAATGTTATACAGTGCTTCTAAATTGATATTTCCACTTATAAAATTGCATATAAAATGATCAAAATATACATATGCATATATGATTATTCATAATTAATTGGGTGAAAAATCTAAGAAATATAAAATGTGGTCAGCTTTAGAATAAATGCTTAATAGTTTAGCTGGTTTGATATTTCCTTGATTAGAGTTTAATAATCTTATTCAGAATCTTAAATATAAGAAAGCCTGCTTACTATTTAGAAATAGAATTTGAAAGCAGCTCCTTTCTCTGGAAGTCAATAGTATGTACAGCTCTTTTAACACCAGAAATCCTTTTAAGGATTTTTCTTCATTATTCCAAAATACTGCAAGTTATGTATGTGTTACAGTTCAGTTTGGTACTATTGTTAAGGCCTAGGGCAAGTTTACTCATTTTATAGCTTTCTGTGGCTCCACCTCTTCAAAGAAAACTTTGCTATAGATGACTTTTGAAAACAGGGATAAATGCAAATAAGAAGAATTTTATTTTCTTCTAAAGAACAGTCTTATTCCAATTATCATTCACTAGTCATTTACTTAATAGTGAGTTCCAGTGGTTTCTAATAAATCAAATGATTAAATATTAAGGGTTTTAATAGTACTTTGTTAATTCACTAATACTTTTTCACACCGAGTTTTTTAATCACAGCCAAAAAATAAAATGAATGTTTTGTTTTGTTGTGTTTCATTCTAACTATATTTATTTTGCTCTTAATATGTTAGGTACTGTTATGGGTACCGAGGATACAGAGGTGAGTAAGACAAAGTCCCTGCCCTCCATACTTCCACCTGTAGATGCTAAGACATATTAAAATTTACAGTAATTAAAGCAGTGGGGTGTTGGTACAAGAATAGATATAGCAGTGATACAGATTAGAAAAAACCCTGGCTTGTTACAAGTGAGTATACATTAAAGATAATACTACCGAATGGCTTTGGGACTAGTTTGTATAATTTAGAGAGCCTATTTCAAGATTTGCTTGCCCACGCACACGAATCACTTTTGAGGATTCTTTTTTTATAAATTAATTAATTAATTTATTTATTTATTTTTGGCTGTGTTGGGTCTTCATTGCTGCTCACGGGCTTTCTCTAGTTGCAGCGAGCAAGGCTACTCTTTGTTGTGGTGTGCGGTCTTCTCATTATAGTGGCTTCTCTTTGTTGCAGAGCATGGGCTCTAGGAGCATGGGCTTCAGTAGTTGTGTTACGCGGGCTCAGTAGTTGTGGCTTGTGGGCTCTAGAGCGCAGACTCAGTAGTTGTGGCATGCGGGCTTAGTTGCTTAGTTAGCCTTCTTTGGAATCTGATAGTTGTGAAATAGTATTCAGGCGTAGTTTCAATCAACCTTTACTTGATTACTACTGAGACTGAGTATCTTTTCATGTTTACTGGACATTTGGATCTCTTCTCACATCAACTGCTATTTTGCCTATTTTTAAAATTTGGTTTATATATCCCAGTATTGTAAATATCTTTTCACACTCCGTGGTATTCTTTTTTCACTTTAGTTTATCATGTCTTCTGTTGTACTGAACTTTCAAACATTAGTGAAGTCAAGTTTATTAAATGCCTTCTTTGGAGTTTGTACTTTTAGTGTCTTGCTTGAAAAAGAATTGTCTTCACTCAGGAGTCATAACATTTTCATATGCGATCTATAAGTTTTACATTTCTATTCTTAAATTTTAGGTCTTTAATCTACCACAGAATTTATTTTGTGCATTCTATGAGGTAGAGTTCTATCCATCCCAAACCCCCAAGTATCTCAGGATCACTTGTTGATTAGAGTCAATAGACCATTGTTTTCCCCTGATTTCTAATAGAGCTTTTGTAAATTAATTACTCATATATATGTGGACCTATTTTATAGTTTCTATTTCTGTTCCATTTGTTTGTTTTGTCTAACACTGTGCTAATACCATACTCTTAACTACTCAGACTTTAAAATAAGTTTTCATGTCGGGTACAGAAAATTCCTATCACCAATTTCGTTCTTAGAATTTATCTTGCCAACTTTTTGACCTTTTAATCCCAAATAAATTTGGAGATGAACTTGTAAAATTATCTGAAAAATACATTTAGATCTAAATGCCTTAAATTAAAAAAAATAAATCTTTGAGGAGAATTGGCTTGGGCCTGGCAGATGTTCAAAGCTGACTCCATTGTGGGATCTTTCATAAGTTCCACAAAAGCTCCCTTGCTGGGTCTTGTCCTTCTACAACTACAATGAAATGGGTGGCACACCATTTTCTTCCAGCTTCTATATCCGGCCTTGGCTCCCTAGTTTTCCAGGGTGATGTAGACTCTTACTGTTAAATTCCACATTTGACTCTTATTAGACAGAGGTAAAACTAGTTATAAGCCAACTCTCTTCTCTTCATGGCTCACTTCTAATTCTTGGAAAACATCTACGTTCTTAACCTGCTGACTTCTGGGATACAGGCTGATCCTAAATCAGCTGCCTCATTTTAGTTCTTTCATCAAAGTAGCTTGTCCCCTCTCCTCTCTCGTTCTCTAGATTTCTATCTGGGCTTTAGTCAGTGGGCCACATTCCTTCTACATATCAGGGTCATATATCAAATTCTCCAAGTAGGGTCATTGAAGGCTTTCTTTTTAGGCATCTTGGCATGTAGAATGTGCTCTCCTTATCAGTTCCACTCTAGAGGGTGAGTGTGAAGCACATATATTATCAGATCTAACCAAAACAATCTCTTAAATGGTCTCTACCTACCCACAATTCCCTTTCAATTCTTTTTCATAAACATGTCATGATGAGGGATATTAAGAGACAGGATGTAAATTATTTTGAAAGTTTCCTTTGAAAATTTGTAATTTATTTGTCTGCCATTCTCTTTGGTATCTGATATCTGTTGTCTCTGCAACTCATTGTAAACTTCCAACTTAACATCATTTTGCAAAAGCTTTGCATATGTTTCATTAGATTTTTACATATATATCATATAATCACATTAATGTGTATGTAGATATAGATAGCATTTCCAGTCATTACAACTTCTTCTCTTCCGTTTTTGTCTTTTGCACGAAAGACCTCTAGTAAGATGTATTGAAGCAGTGATAATGAGCATTTTTGCCTAGTTTCAAATTTTAAAGGTATTCTTCCAATGTTTCATCGCTAAATATAACATTTCATGAGGATGGAGAAAATTCCCTTTTATTCCAAGTTTGCTAAGCTATTGTTTGAAATGAATGAGAGTTGTTTCATCTGTTGGTAAGACCATTATTTTTTTCCTTCTTTAATCTTTTAATGTGGTGAATTACATTAATAGATAATCTGTGTAATAATGTTCCATATCCGATCTCCTTTTCTGTTTGAGATCTTCATAAAGTTAACATCTATAATAATATTAACTCTGTTGAAATGCTGAAAAAGTGCAATTTTGGCTTTCTTCTTTGGCATATGAATAATTTGAGAAAATAAGAATAAAATGTAGCTTACTCAATATTTGTTTGTTTGAATAAAGTGTAGAGGACTTTATAAGTATAAAGATTTAAAAGCAATTTAGATGAGAAAACATCAACACCAGCAGTATAGTTTAGTACCATTGTTTTAAACTAAAGTCTTATTTATGTTTTAAGAAAGTAGAAAGAGGGCTTCCCTGGTGGCGCAGCAGTTCGGGATCTGCCTGCCAATGCAGGAGACACGGGTTCGAGCCCTGGTGCGGGAAGATCCCACATGCCACGGAGCAACTAGGCCCGTGTGCCACAACTACTGAAGCCCTCGCACCTACAGCCTGTGCTCCACAACGGGAAGGGCTACCACAATGAGAAGCCCGTGCACTGCAACGAGGTAGCCCCCGCTCACCACAACTAGGGAGGGCCCTTGTGCAGCTATGAGGACCCAACACAGCCAAAAATAAAATAAATAAATTTAAAAAAAGAAAGAAAGAAATTTCTATCTTTAAGATTTTCCTTTGGAACATTTCTGCATGAAAGAAATGCATTTTTAAATGTTTTTCTTTTTAATAGTAACAGGCTTCAAAAGAGAGTTAAATAAAGTATGAATTAAAATGATACTTTCTGGGGCTTCCCTGGTGGTGCAGTGGTTGAGAATCTGCCTGCCAATGCAGGGGACACGGGTTCGAGCTCTGGTCTGGGAAGATCCCACATGACGCGGAGCAACTGGGCCCGTGAGCCACAATTACTGAGCCTGCGCTCCGCAACAAGAGAGGCTGCGATAGTGAGAGGCCCGCGCACCGCGATAAAGAGTGGCCCCCGCTTGCCACAACTAGAGAAAGCCCTTGCACAGAAACGAAGACCCAACACAGCCATAAATAAATAAAAATAAAATAAATTTTTTAAAAAAATGATACTTTCTGATAAAGGACATTACCACAAAAGGTGAACATGTTGTATCTGGATGTAGGTTTAATTGACATAACTTAGTACACACTAAGAGAGTTGGTAACATAAACTTGATGATGAAGAGCTGGTCCTTCAGACATATTGTGTCATAACAGACAAAATTCATTCCACTCTATTCTAAGAGCTTTAAAGACAGCATGCTTTCAGACTTCAGACTATACAGGGGCAAGCAAATTAACTGCCTCACTAGAATAAAATATATGTGCCAAATAGTATTTGCATGCTACTTAACCCTAAGAAGATTATAGAGATACAAATATTCCTAGGAGATCAAAATGCACATTGGAATAGGCATACTGGCTTTACGCCTACACGAACTATGCCACGCCTTGCTGGAATATTGTGTACACCTTTGAATTTAAAACTGTTTGAACTTTGCTTCTGGGATATATGGAGGTAAAATGAAGAAAATTTTAATAGATAAAGTGAAATCGTGAAGCTGATTCAAAGAATAATTGAAGGAAGGAGAGAAGGAAAGAGGAATGAAGGAAATTTTGGATTTAAAAAGCTCTTGAAAAATCACATTTCTCATCAGATTTAATGTAGTTACAGACATCACCTCCCATGAGACACGGTAGGGCCCATACCCAGATAGTCAGACACTGACCTTTGCTCTCTGTTGTGACATAGCTAGTGTTACCTAAAGAGGAAGAGAGTTGGCCACCTGCCTTGAGGTTCTCAAGTCATAATCCAGACCTCTGGTTCTCAACCCTGGTGCATAGTTAACTGCCTGTGATTCTTTAAAAAATCACATATCTCAGACATAAAGAATCAGAATCTTCATTTAGGTTACAGATCTTTTTCTTGTGAGGGAAGATACCTTAGAGGTAGAAACTTAGACTCTGGAGACTGAGACATATGTGCTGGAGGTCCAAGCTGACCAGCTAGCTGAACCAGCTCTGTGATCTGTTATTTTCCCTTTTGATTTAATCTCTGGCTCTTTCAATCCTGAGTATGTTGCTAATCTATAAACAGTACTCTATCATCACTATGATTAGTATCATACCATGTAAAAGGAGCACTTCCAGGCAAATGCAAAGTCGTATGCATGATTATAGAACAGAGCTGAATAAATGAAAATAAGACAACAGGAACAACAACAACAAAAAAGTTGATAGTAACGTATTGTTAAAACATACTGCACACAGCAAATATGATACTGTCACTTTTATCCACATCCGTCTCTGTAAGAAAGGGTGAGGTTTAGACAGTCATGTAATTTCTTTTATGCAGGCTCCCTTTCAAAGGCTTTTTCAGTAAAGCTTTAATAAGTACTCTGAAGATGAGAAGGACATGGTTGATTATATGCTAGTGTAGGAGGAGAAGAAGAAAGGCCACTAACATTTCCTCCTACTTCCTATTAATTTTCCTGGTACAAATGATGAGCAATGTATCAGGGGGAATGAATCTCATATGCAGAGTGGCGTGGCAAGGCCGCTCAAATAGATGAAAGTTTCAACCAAACCAAGAACCTTTTGCCTAGTGTAGAAAGAACTAAGAGTTATATGTTGTTCTTTTCAGTCGCACCCAGAAATAGTTTGTATTCATTATTAACAGCATCTTTGAAAATAATGATATAAATATATGGGAGTGCTGTATCTTTATTCATTCAACTGAACACCTACTGTCCTAGGCCCACATGTAAACAATAATGAGCTAAATGGGCAAGTTACTTGCTCTTATATTTTGCAATCTAGGTGTGTGTGTGTGTGTGTGTGTGTGTGTGTGTTGGGGAGGAATGGTGGGAGAGGCAGAATAAATACATAGCAAGGAGATAAATGGAATGATTTCAGTTAAGAGGGGTGTTATGGTTGAGTGCGACTGGGGCTTTGGGATTGGAGATTGTGTCTATCTAATTTAGAACAGATACAGTGGTGACATTTGGGCTAGGCTCTGAAAGACAAAACTGCTGTCTGCATCTTGGGGAAAAAGAATGTGTGCAGTAGGGAGAGCAAGTGCAAAGGCCCTGGAATATTGGTGTGTTTGAAGAATAGATAGAAAGGCAGTTTGGTTAGAAGGTGAGCCCAGAAGAGGATGACAGGAGATGAGGTTAGGATTACTCAGGGTTCAGGTACTGGAATATTTATAAGGCATGGCAAGGAATTTAAATTTCATTCTTAGAGAGATGGACTGGAGGATTTTAAACAAGGAATTGAATACCTATGTTGAAAGGGATTATGATTTACCTACCTAAAAAAGATATTTTGTTCTATAAAATTATATATGAACACAGTGAGACAATCCTTCCGTATAATCATTATATATCGTCAAGATGTATTGAGTCTTCATATGAAGTAGGGCAGAGGTTAGAGAAACTACTATTGTATTACACATAGCAGATGTGCTTCTTTTCAGATTTATCCTGTTTGGTGGCCTTATATAGAAACAGCCATAACCTTGATCTAAAATCTTTCATTTGGCCATTGAGTTTCTTATGATACTCAATGAGTTATTGTCTCTTCATTTGCTCTGATCTCCTTGAAATGCAGAGGTTCATGTTAGACTGAATAAACTGGGTGAAGCAATTGGGCTAATAGTTTATCAGATAAACCCTTCAGTTCTTTTTAGTGATTGATACATTATAAATTCTACTTGAACCAAGATATGAATATAATTTAGAAGGTACTAGATATTTAGTGGGTTGACTAAGTTACAGCCCATTTCGTTTGTCTATGTAGGCTATAAATCAATGCCCAAGGAATGGTGCTAAAGTTCAGCTAAGATCTTTCACTTCTCTATTCACAGAATTGCAAAGTCTGTAGGGCTACGGAATGAAGTCCCATCTCCTAAGCATAGCACTCAAGTCCTCCACCCTGACACATTATGCCTTTCTACACCTGTCTTCATTTACAAATATTTATTAATCTGCTTTGACAATTCATCTTATACTCTTTTCATCCACCCTAATATTTACATATCCTTCAGGATCCATGCCAAATGTCAATTTTTCCAGTAAGTTTTTCCTGATTCTCCCAAGCAGATTTAATTGATACATGCATTTTATTCTCATAACACTCCGAACATTCCAAGTAAAGAATTTATTACATGGTCTTGTAATTATCTGTTTTTATTTCCATATTCCACAATAAAGAATGATTTCCTCCTGGACAAGCATTATATTTTATTCACATTTTTTTCTGAACTTATCAGTAGTTTATACCAGGGTATAGCTCATTTCAGGACCTCGGTGAACTGAACGGATGAGTGAATGAACAGATGACTGCATGCAGCTATCATTTTCACCTTATATTTGATTCATTCCCATAATGTGCTCTGTGTAAGGAGACTGAGATAAAATGACTCTCGGAAATGGCTTCAGATTTCTGGACTTCGTGTCTCCACTCATGCTGTTCCCTGTTCTTACTGTTGCCTCTTTCCACTAACAACACTACCTGTGAAATCTTACACATCTTCCAAAACCCATGTAAAATGGTCACTCCTCCACAAAGCCTTTCCTTGCTCTTAGTCAAATAGCCATCCCTCCCTCCTCTGTATTCCTTCACACATTGTCAGTGCTTCCCTTTTTCTCATTTCTTCCTAATTGTGTCTGTTTATATTAAATCATAATTATTGGTGCACAAGCCTTTATGTGCGTATGCAATTACAAGCCATTTAAATGAGATCATATATGGTTTTCTTTGTACCACTCCCTTACAGCTGTGCAGAGGAGCACACATTTTAGGGCGAGGTAACTGCAATGCTCAAGAGAATAACTGATATAGTTATAAACGTTATCCTGTTTGCATTTTTTCAAAATAGACCTCACATATTATGTCTGCCAAAGATGACCAGACCTGGTAAAACCCTTCATTGAATTGGGTATTTTTATTTGTCCAAACGGTTTCTTTAGAGCTTTATACCAGTTTTGTTTTTATCTAGAAATGTGCTAATGTGCATCTATGGTGTGTTTTGGACTGCTCCAATACTGTCTTCCAAAGAAAATTAGCTTGTTACATTTCCAAACTTAGAAAAACAAAGACAGTAAAAATGAGTCAGCTCTGACACCAGTTTAGTACTAAAAGTTGTTATTTATATGAGCTAATCTAAAAGTAATAACAACTAAAGAAAGTGTTCTCACTCTCTTCAGAATACCCAGGAATGCAGATATCCTATTATTGGTATATACTATTAATTACAGAATCTATTTAACACTACAGGAAAAGTTCTTTCTAAATGCTATATTCCTGTGTGTTTCTAAAAGAGCAAAGGGAGAATGGAATAGCTTACTAACTATTACACAGCTAAGTGAAAAGTGAAGGGCTTATGCCAGGGAGGATGATGGGATATGTTCTCATGAAATCAGAGCACCGACTCTGCAGATGAACTAAGGTGGGTGTGATAAATGCAATGAATTGAGCTCTCTCTGCAGACTTATCCCATTATTTCATCACTAATGAATTGATTTGTCAAACATCAAAAGCAAAGAGTATAGAACTAAAATTTACCTACATTTGCTAAAACCTTCAACTCTTTTCTGTAATTCCAAAGTATGATTCTGTTAGATTGATCTAGTCAAAGATGTATTTAACAGTACTTGGTTTATAAAAGGTTACCTTCCAAAAAATGCATTTGCTACCAATTTAATTTTCTTGATGAATAACTGATTTTCTTTCATATGGATAAAAAAATAAATAGTATTGTTTGTAAATAAATAGACACACATGTACATGAAAGCATATTAAGATGAATTTAAAATATAGCTTCAGAAAGATGATGTGTTTTTGGCATTTGGGAAAATAACAGCCTCACAGTGAATTAATACTATGCATTTTCTGTATATATATTTCCTCTCTCAGACTTAAAAAAATCTACTAAAGACTATTCTACCTGTGAGTGAGCTTTGAATTACCTTTGCTTCTGTCAAAGCCCATTTATCAACCTGACAGTATGAATCTCTAAAAGCAAATAAGGGCAGGAAGGGGCCCTGCACTCTTGGCTTGGCAGAATTAAGCTTCTTTTCCACAAAGGAAAGGCATCCTAGAGACAGCTATAATATTTTACACAAACTCAGCGAAATACTACATAGTGTTTTTCTTTTGGAGGACCTATATAAATTGTGTCTGATATAAGTCTAAATGTCCCTACCTTGCAACAGTGTATTAACAAATACATATATTTATTCATCTCCATAAATCTAATATACTTAACTTTAAAATGTAGGGGTTCAGAAGAAAAAAATATAATACAACCTCCTCTGTAAAAGTAACTTCCAATTATGTATTCTTTTGATATTTTTGCATATGTTCTTATAGTTTTTGTATAGAAACCTAAAGACAAAATGATCTGATATTCCTTGAGAAATATTTTCTATAGGCTACACTGATTTTAAAAATCTGATTAGGTCTACATAAGCCTAAGTTTAATACAGTGGTCATTCGATTAATACAACAAAATGGTTTGCTTGAACAAATACCTATATGTAAACATTCAACATCTGGGCACAGAGGTCTGTGTTTTATTAACCAATGTCCTTGAGAACATATCTATGTAACTTGAGCAACTCCCTTTTCACTAATGGAGTGGAACATCATCGTAGAGAGAATTCTATTAAACAAAAAGTCATTCTTATTGGATCTTGCTGGATCAATGATGCTAAAAACATTACCCCAGTTTGAAAAGTATTCATTGTCAGATGTCCATCTAAATATTTATGGCCATTTTGTTTGAAAGAAACACGTTAAAAATTATACCATTGAGTGATGGACATATGGAGCATATGTGTTGGTACATTGATAAATCACACTCCAGGTGAAGTGAACTCTTTAGAACACCCAGAGTAGAAGTTGATGGTAGGCAAAAAAAACATTCATTCTCACACATACATGCATATTTCATGCTTTTCCAAGAAGTCACTTTGTATCAATTCTGCCTTCAATTGAAAGGAAAATTCATTTTAGGCTTGGGCTACTTTTACTTTTTTATTTTTTATTTTTTAATTTTATTGGAGTATAGTTGATTTACAATGTTGTGTTAGTTTTAGGTGTACAGCAAAGTGATTCAGCTATACATATAAATATATTATATATTTATATATATAAATATAAATATATAATAATGAATATAAATATATTCATTCTTTTTTAGATTCTTTTCTCATATAGGTTATCACAGAATACTGAATAGAGTTCCCTGGGCTAGACAGTAGGTCTTTGTTGGTTATCTATCCGTGTGTGTATGTTCATCCTAAGCTCCTGATTTATCTCTCCCTGCCATGTTTCCCTTTTGGTAACCATAGTTTGTTTTCGATATCTGTAAGTCTGTTTCTGTTTTATAAATAAGTTCATTTGTAATATTTTTTAAATTAGATACCTTTACCTTTTTAAATTGAAGTCTGACTAGATAAGTCTATTTTCAGATTGAAAACCAGATCATTTGCATTATGTATCTCAATAATACAATTAAAGTATTTGAGCTGTGAAAGATTATTGCATAATATTTCAGCTTTTAAGAAGGCAAAACCTAAAAATAAAATAAAATAAAATGTTAGTGTCCGACATTCAAAAAAAAATGCAAAACTTCAAAAATTCAGCTTGCAGTTGATTGGTTGAGAGAATTGCCAACTGAAAATGAACTAAAACTGAGAAAACGTGAGATTAATTTATATTCTTACAAAACACACAAAATGGGTGAAGGGGGTCAAAAGGTACAAACCTCCAGTTATA
Organism: Balaenoptera acutorostrata; assembly: GCF_949987535.1. Classification (NCBI taxonomy): domain Eukaryota; kingdom Metazoa; phylum Chordata; class Mammalia; order Artiodactyla; family Balaenopteridae; genus Balaenoptera; species Balaenoptera acutorostrata. Next base: position 86,926,945 of record NC_080068.1, read on the forward strand.
AAATAAGTCATAGGGATATAATGTACAGCATGGTGACTATAGTTGATAATACTGTATTGCATATTTGAAAGTTTGTGAAAACAGTAGATCTTAAACGCTCTCATCACAGGAAAAAACTTTTTGTAATTATGTATGGTGACAGATGTTAAGTAGACTAATTGTAGTGATCATTTCACAATATATACGAACATCAGATCATTATGTTGTACACCTGAAGTTAATATAACATTATATGTCAATTTTAACACATACATACACATACACACACAAAGAAGTAAAACAGTAAAAGAAAGACAAATACCCCCCAATATAGCTAATGCAATCTTATAAACAGATATAAAAATTAGCAAATATAAGAATGAAAAAAGTATTAGAAAAAATGATGCCACATGGACAGGTGACCTAATACGAAAATTTTCCTCACCTTTTTTTATAGAAAGGTTTCAGTTTTTGAGGAAATTTTGGTATAATTACATATAACTTGTATTATCATTTGTTCTGCAAAGTTTACACCAAAACTAAAGGTTATTCTAAAGCACTTCAAGTCATTAAAGTATTATTTTGAAGGAAATGTATTGCAATCTCAGTTTTGCTTTCCTTAAGTATTATTTTTAATAATATGTAAGGTGATGCTCATTTCTTCTCCCTGGGATTTCTCTGATAATTTTTTTGGTTACAAAATTCTTCAAATGATTGCTGAGAATGCCCTAAATTCCATTTAAAGGAAGGGTATTTTCATAAGGAAACTTGAGGCATGAGGTAGCATGGAGACTTACTTATTTCTGCAAAGTGAATGAATTGGATGAGGTTTTTTTTTTTTTTTTTTTTAAATAAATTTATTTATTTATTTTTGGCTGTGTTGGGTCTTCGTTTCTGTGCGAGGGCTTTCTCTAGTTGCGGCAAGCGGGGGCCACTCTTCATCGCGGTGCGCGGGCCTCTCACTGTCGCGGCCTCTCTTGTTGCGGAGCACAGGCTCCAGACGCGCAGGCTCAGTAGTTGTGGCTCACGGGCTTAGCTGCTCCGCGGCATGTGGGATCTTCCCAGACCAGGGCTCGAACCCGTGTCCCCTGCATTGGCAGGCAGACTCTCAACCACTGCGCCACCAGGGAAACCCCTGGATGAGGTTTTTAATGGCCAGATTGAACAGAATAAACCAAGTCCTCCATGGCTTTATGTTTCTGAAAGTCTAAAGGCCTCTTCTGCAACAGTTGGCAGAGGGCTGCATTATGGTTGAAGTAAACTCCCTTTTTAAAAACTCTTATTTATCCCTAAAAATAAAGACACAGAGGAGGAAATCATAGAGTATTTTAAAAAGCATTTATATTGTCTATCAGTTTAGCATTTATCTCAGACATAACAGCTATTTCAATATGTAAATACACACGCATATGAAGAAGTTATGTGTACCTAACAAAGAGGTCATCTTTTCTGTTACCCCAAAGTTTATAGGACAAAGTCAAGGGAATTATCTGGAACCATATTTTAAAACAAATGTTATTCTCTGAATTATAGGTCTTATATCTGTTCTGGAAATAGTTGTGTGGCCAGTGTAATTATGGCTTATGTGAGTCACAGAAGCTGCTCTAGGCACTGTTCATCTTATTTATACTCAAGCCCTGGGACAAATACTCAGAAGTTAAGGATACAGTGACAAAGACCGATGTCAGGTGAAGTTCAATGGCCACAGCCTCCTTTCTTATAACTCGAACTAAGCTTAAGGATCCCAGCAGACAGGTTAGGGAGACCTCCTACCTCCCTGGAAGTCTTCAGTAGTTATGAGGGGACATACAAGGCAGATCACAGCTTCGTTTGAGGTCTGACCTTGCTGGGCTATTATAGAGAATTGAATCCTACTGAAAAATTTGGCCATAGCAATTTTCTCTACAGCAGAATAATGTACTTCACAAGAGAAGTGTCAGATTATTGAATTCTTTGTGCTGAAATGCTCTTTGTACCAGGGTGTATGTATTGGACCCTACAAGCCAAATACAGTTCCTATACATTCTGTCCAGCTTCAGCTTACAAGTCATCTTGCTGTGTGGGAATTTTTATACAGCAACAATGTGTTAGTCGAATGCCACTGAATGTTTTTTCTATTTTCTCTTGAGTTAATAGAATCAAAGGAAAGAAAGAAGACAAAAATTATGAGAATTGTAGTTTCAAAAGTAGAAAAAATATTAAAGTCCCATTTTCCCACAAGACAAAACTAGCAATACATTTAGAAAATCTTGTCTCCATATTCAGTCTCTCTAAAAGTAATTGTGTGTGGACTGTATCAAACTGTAAGCCCATGGGTGGAAGAAACTATGTATTTAAAAACAGTTATGAAGAATTAGATCCTTAAGAAGTAGACAGCAAATATTGAAAAAGCATCTTTTGATATAAGAGAGACTGTGAGGCTTAAAATATTCTTTATTCAAGACTGGGGGAGAATTTTTGCTGTTCTCATTATTTCATTGTATGTATAATTTATTTTTAACAATTTAATATCTCTTGCTGTGGACAATCTTCTACTATATCTTAGAATGAACTTTTCAAGATTCCCTACAGATCTTTAACAGAAGAAGCTTGTTTGATTCATTGAAATTTTTTAAAAAGGTGTTGTAAGCTCATTAAAAGAAATGAATTAAGTTGGTGACATAATGGAAGCTTAGCAAACATTATGTTACTCCTCACTCATTTCATATATACTTATATTTCTTTCTGGTGCCTTGATAATGTTTCATTTTGTGATCTGGTCAATTTTCACTCTCACTCCCTTATCCTTCCAGCTAATATTTACTGGAAGTACTTACTATTCTAAGTACTATAATACATGCAACAGTCCAGGGCAATGCAGCTAATACTATCCTCATTTTTTGGAGAAAGAAATTGAGTCTCAATAATTTAAAGTCTTGCCTCACAAGGCAAGTAAACAGCAGAGCTCAGAGTCCAATCCTGGCCTTTCTAATCTTAATCAGGCATATTACAGCTCATAGATGAAACTTCTCTGAATTAGACTTTGAGAGTCATATCCGTTAGGAATTGAAATAGTCCTTAGGGATTACTGGAATAGTGGTTCCCAAACCTTATTGTGCAATCAAAATCACTATGGAGTAAAGAACACAGATTCTTGGGCACTGGTCCTAAATTCAGATTATTCTGGACTGGGCTGGAGCTAAGGTATTTGTATTTTGAACATGCTTCACAGCTGAATGGATGTGCAGTGGATTTGGAAAGCATGGAACTCTTCCAGATCCATTATTTTAGAAATGAGACAGCTGAGACTTGTGTTTGTGATGATGAGAGGAATAAAGCCCAGACTTCTCCTCCTCTCACCAGTCCTTTTTCTACTCTATCATGATCAGCAACTAGTCCTTGTGTATGACTGTACCCGGGGACTGCATAATTATTATTTTATTTCTCTTTACTGTCTCTGCAGCTGAGCAGGACCCAGTGGGGCCTTCCCAAGTCAGACTCCTCCCATATATCCTCTCCGGTAGCTCCTCTCTGAAGTACCCAGATAACAGTATCTTATGCATGTTTCCTGAGTTTTTCAGATGCTAAAACAACCACCAAATGGAAGACTTTAACTACTTGATGATAGTGATCAGTTAGCCCGCAGACCTACTGACGCCTGAGGATTGATAATGTCAACTGCCCTGTTACCTCACCATCAACCAGAGAATTGTGCCTGAGCTGATCACATACCCTCGGACACCCTTCCCTCACCGGGTCTTTAAAAATGCTTTGCTGAAACCCGTGGGGGAGTTCAGGGTTTTTTTGAGCAGAAGCCGCCTGTTCTCCTTGCATGGCCCTGTAATAAACCTTTCTCTATTCCAAGCTCTGACGTTTTGGTATTGTTTGGCCTCACTGTGTGTCAGGCACACAAATTTGCGTCAGTAATATCTCTAGTCATTTTTTCTTTAGAAAACTGTGAATGAAATGAATGCATTTATTGAGAGAGACTTGCTTAAAAATGTTCATGAAATACTGTGCCTTGTCTACTATTATTTTGGTTAAAGGAAACAGAGGGAGCAATTGAACCTTTATGAAAAAATATTTAATACCCCAGATGGTACCCTCCATATGGGAAAGCATATTTGGGTTGTTAAGTATTGTGTCGGTGGCCTGACCAAAGCATATTAAACCCCATTTAAAATCAAAGTTCATGTCAAAGTACCTTGAAAGAGCAATCCCATAGTGAAATTCCAGAGGGGGAAGTGCACAGAACAGATTAATAAAGCCCATTAGAAGGTGTTTGTTTGAGACACTGTTACACTTTGAGAATGTGGCTTTGGTGAGTGAGAAAGGCTAATGATGACACCTGAACTAATTTCCCACTTGAATTCTCACTTTATTTTTAATCTTATATTAAATATGAAGAGAAAAATTAAAGGAATATAAATTTTCTGAAAGCTTCTTAGTGTTTGGGCAGACTGTGTGTCTTTTTTTTAACGGCGGTGGTTTATGAGTACATTTATTCTTATGTAATAAACCATTAGTATTACGTTAGAAAACTCATCACATTAAAACAATATTCAAACTGAACTAGCTCTAAGCCCTTCCTTTAACATGGAGGGAAGGAAGCATTTCCTTCTAATTCAGGGATCCCGAACTCCCTGGCCGAGGACCAGCACCAATCATCAGCCTGTTAAGAAGTGGGCTTCACAGTAGGAGGTGAGCAACAGGTGAGTGAGCAAAGCTTCATCTGTTGCTCCCCGTCGCTCGCATTACCACTTGAACCATCCCCCCCCCCAAACCCCCGTGGAAAAACTGTCTTCCAGGAAACCGGTCCCAGGTGCTAAAAAGGTTGGGGACTTTTGTTCTAATTCTTTGCAGGTATTATCTCCTAAATTACAGAGTGAACCTTAAGAAAAAATAGCCTCGTCTTGCACTGCATTGTAGTGTCCCAGAAACTCAAGTGAAGCCTTACTTGAATTAGATGTGAATATTTGTTGAACGAAGGATGTGGCTGACGTGGAACTGGATGGTGATCATTGGTCAGCATGTTTCTGAGGATACAAGGAACACTCACACACAAGATACTAGCTTTCAAGAACACTGAAGGGAAAATGTGGCAGTACTACCTAGGTCTAGAACTTAATCACCCTATAGCATGTATCTTCCAGTTTCACCTCTATTATCAGTGGAACTCTGTTGCTATCCCTGAAATCGTATTACACAATTAAAAGTGTCCTGAGGGATTCCCTGGTGGCACAGTGGTTGGGAGTCTGCCTGCCAATGTAGGGGACACGGGTTCGAGCCCTGGTCTGGGAGGATCTCACATGCCGCAGAGCGGCTGGGCCTGTGAGCCACAACTACTGAGCCTGCGCGTCTGCAGCCTGTGCTCCGTAACAAGAGAGGCCGCGATAGTGAGAGGCCCGCGCACCGCGATGAAGAGTGGCCCCCGCTCGCCGCAACTGGAGAGGGCCCTCGCACAGAGATGAAGACCCAACACAGCCATAGATGAATAAATAAATGAATAAATTTTTTAAAAAAGTGTCCTGATATAAAGTAATTTTTTCCCTGGTTCTAACAGATTCTAGAGTCATAGGCAATTTCTGTTAATATTACAGTGAACTCTAGTGGTTAATAACGACTATCAACTCTACTTTGATAGAATGCTTTTCGATTTTCTTAAGAGTTAAAAAGCTGAAGAAAGGAAAAAACAAAGAAGATAAGGCAAAAAGCATCCAGGCACAATGACAGGCCCTTAACACTTACTACTCAGTACCCGCTGATTCATTTAATAATCATTTGTCAAATGTCTACTGGACACATGATTCTGTCTCTTAATGCCACGCATTTTTCTAAAGTCCTAACTGACACAGGAACCGCCTGTCATATTTCCTCTTCCACTGCTGACTACATGCTTTGTAATGGAAAAGCATTAATTTTACCTTGAATGTGATCTCTTCGCAACAGGTAAGTGAGGGAAAAGAAAGTTGAAAATTGCAACCCTGACTCCAAACTACAAAGTGAAGACAATTTTCTGTAAAGTCCATTTAATTTTAAGTCTTTTTTCTGCCTCTCAGACAGCCTTTCCACTAAGCACTGCTATTAAAGCGCTGCTCATTCCACCTCACCAAGAATCGCTCTGCTGGTTGTTAAGATGACTCACAGCCAAGTACACTAGACTGAAGCTGCCACGTGGATCTTATATTTATTGCCAATATGCAGGGGAAAGGAGGAGAACAAGTCAAATGTCTAGTGTCCCTGCAATGCCAGAGGAAAATAATAACATGCCAGGTTTACACAGCGTCCCTCAGAGGGGTGTCTTACTTCCTCACAAAAGCACCATGGGGTGATAAAGTACATTACCATATTATTTGACAACTGGAATTCTAAATTAAAGATTTTTAGCACATTCGAAATCAAAGTAAGTCAACTGGAGAACTGTAATCAAATGTAATTATCTTCATTAATGACAATGTAAGTTGTTCACAATAAAAAAAGCCCTGAAATAATACGTAAACAAAATTCTAATTCTGTAAGTAACTTGTTTCTGACGGAATTGATTGTATCCCCCAAAGATACGATGAACACCTCCCATTACAGAATGTGAACTTATTTGGAAATCGGGTCCTTACAGACATAATTAAGATGTGGTCATACTGGACCCTTAATCCAATATGGCTGGTATCCTTATAAGAACAGGGAAGACAATGTGAAGACAGACACACATGATGAACACCACATGGTTACAGAGGCAGAGACTGGAGCAATGCAGCTGTAAATCAAGTAAGGCCAAGGATTGCTGCCACTACCAGAAGTTAGGAAGAGGCAAGGAGTGATTCTACTTAGAGACTTTGGAGGAACTGTGGCCTTGCTAAGACCTTGATTTTGGACTTTTAGACTCCACAACTGTGAAAGAATAAATTTCTGTTGTTTTAAGTCACCACCACCCCCCCTCCACCCAGAACATGCTCCATACAAGCATACAGCAAAATGAGAATACTACATGCATATGTGTCAATATTTTCAAAGTTGTTATCTCTGGGTGATAGGAAGAAATCTGACTTTTTAAATGCATGTTGTTTCCAAACTTCCTATGTTAAATATGTTGTTCTGTTGTATTAAAATAACATATAATAAATAATCACAGAAGGGCTAATCCCCAGCATGGCCAAGTGGACATAAGCAAAATTTTATCTGATTTTCTTCTATTGATAATCTAAATTTCTTTGTACCTAACATTCTAAGTTTTCATTTTGAAAACGGTACTGATACTTACTACATGGCCCATAACATAATGCTAGGTCCCTTAACCTGCTTTTTGATATACAGTATATTGTAATAGACATGGGGAAAAAAAAACCCCAAATATTCAAATCATCTTGAGCTTTCAACACATTTTTACCGACTTTGTGTCTGTAAAACATCAAGCATAAAAGTAGTATGTAGTTTTCGCTTGGAACTGGGTTAAATCTCTTCAACGATTACCAGCTATTTGATTTGAGGAGGATTGCTAAACTTCTCTTAATCTCAGATTCCTCATCTATAAAATGGTGACATTTATAAAAAACCTACACTCATTGAGATATTATAATATATAGAAGACATAACATGAGAATTGCTTAGCCCAATGTCTAACACATGCATGCTCATTAAATATTAGATAACATTATACTCTACAGACTGGGACAGACAATTTAAATAATGAACATACTACTATGAATATCCCCTTGTCTTAAAGAAGATAACATCATTCTTTAAAATCAATTACCTATTGCTTTCAACGTTAGCAGTACCATTTAATATGTGCAGTCCCTTTTAAAAATAACCTGAGAATCAGTTTGCTCAACTGTGAAATGGAAAAAAATAATACATATCTCATTTGGACAGTTTTGGAAAAAAAATAATATTGATAATAACTACTATAATTTATTGAATATGATGATGAGTCAGGCCCTAGATTAAACACTGCATGCATAGTAGTATATTCAATTCTTGCAAAATGTTTGTGAATTATTTTGAGGAATCAATGCCCAAGAATTAAATGTAGGTGAACCATGTAAATCTAAAGGAATAATGAGTTGATGTTAGAAATGATGTATTGTGTACTTGCTTGTATTAAACTTATATTATAGTCTGAATATTTAAATAAGCTTTTTGAAGAAAAAGATATATCAATACATGTATTTTCCCTGCCATTACAGCAATCACATGGCCCACAGCTTTGATAAATGCTTTGAATAAATGAATACATGAACGAGTGAGAGAATTAATTAATGAATAATAACCTATCTGTCTGGAAGCATCTGAGTTTTCAGCTATGTTAAAGATTTGTGGGCTTAACAAGGTCTTTCTTTTTAAAAATTGCATTTTAATCTGTATTCGCTCAGTATCTTTTCAGACATCCAATAAGGATTAACTCAGCAAATACATTATTCACACATGTAATTATACACACACACGCTCTCTATATGAATATACTACTTACAGTATGTAAATTGTATGCAGCCTCAAATTTTATACAAAAAATGACAACAAACCTTGGTGTTTCCTTCAATATTTTAAAAACTATGAAAATGTGAAATTTTTACTTTGCCTAAAGCCCCTGTTGCACTTCATACCAATCAAAAGCACACAGGAAAAATCAGGTTTCATGGGACATAAACACAGAAACACAAAATTACATTTTGTATGGCCCTGTGGCATTTTGACAAAATGGTCCTGAAAAGAATATGAAGAATGAGTATGAGAGGATCATGAATGTAGAAGGAAATTGTTTTTATTGATTTTCATTGGCACTACAGTTCCTAACACAAGAACTAAATTTATGAAATCAGTTATAATTTTGGCACTGAGAGGCAGGCTACCTTTAGCACCCAGAAAGTTGGCTCTCATATCCTTCTGATTATTAATTTCTGAGTTTCAGACCTGTTTCTGATGTCCAAATGATAAAAAAATCAGGACAAAATAAAGGAAATGAGATATTTTAAAAGAACAAGAGAACTATTATTTTTATCCTCCAGGAAGATCTTAGAATCTATATTGGTTCTTTTATGTATTACTTAATTTCTTTTGCACGCTATGCTACCCTGTTACAACAGTAAAAATGTAACTTAGAAACACAGAGATAGAATGCAGTATCCCTAGTGCATTCAGATTTATCCTATTGTTCTAGGAGGCTCTCCAAATTTTTTTAAATGTTGGAAATCATACAGTTATAATAGATGGCTATCATACTGTCAATGGCTTTTGGTTTTCTGATAACTTTACAGAAGCCAGATTTCAGATACCATCTTTAATATAACAAATAAGTGTAATATACAAACTATATGAATCTGAAACAATCTTGTAAGAATGGTTTCTTTGGATGTTAAACAGTTGCTGAATCCGTTGTTCCTCTCCCTTGTGTATGGTACTATTTCTATTTGCTTTCTGACACGTTATTAAATGCAATCATAAAGCAGAGTGTTTCCTGGAGCAGAAGAGAAGCAGAGGGAAATTATGTTACTCAGAATATCCTAAATTCAATAAACAAAGTCTCTGTGTATATGCACAACCAATTAAACCATGTTGACTCAATTGGTCAATCAATTCTGATTCAAAGCAAAGGTCAGCTCAGTCAAACCAGCAATCAATTAAAAAAAAAATCAGTAAAAACTTTAACTTTCAATGTGCATGCTTGGAATATTACAGGTGATGCAATTATTCCAGAAACAAAGAAGAAAACTCTAATTATGTAACACTGAGTTTAAAATTGAGTTTTAAGTTTGTTTTGTTAAAATATTCTTTATACTCTTTCTTGCCTCAGGATATTTTTTTAACTGCAAAAGAAGGAAATTAATTTAAACACAAGGAGACACATTTTTCTTTGAGAAGATCTAGATAAATTTTATAATGAAAAAACAACTATGATTTTATATTTTCTAATAGCTATAGTCTCAGGGACTAAACAAAGTAGGACCTGTTAGATTAACCCTCTAGAAAACAATTAAAATGATAATCTTTGGATTTTGCATCATCATCATCATATCACTATCTGAATACCTTATACATTACATGACTTTAAAAAAAAATCAAACAAACAAACAAAAATGATTTCATGAACCATGCAGTGCTGGGAGACAAACCTAACACACCAATTATCACCTGGTAGCTTCTGCTAAAATAGATTTTAAAATAAAATCACAAATATTCAATCCAGGGGACATCTTAAATGCCCAAAACACAGACTTGAAAGAAAACACACACACTGTAATTTAAGGCTTTCTTAAAAATGATACATGTTCTAGCATTTTATGTTCCATAGAAACCAACATGACAATAAAGGGAAGTCAGTGAAGAGCCCAGGCTTGTTCTTTCAAAGAGAAGACTGTACTGTGAAATGGTTACAACCTGGGCTCAGAGAGGTCTGGACAGAAACCAAGATTCCCTCTTACAAGTGAAATAAACTTGCACAAGTTACTTAACAGCCTAGGTCTTGTCTTCTTGAGAATAGTGAAAAATTTCCCTAAATTTGTAATGATACTTAACCAAAATAATGTGTGCTATGTGCTTACTACAGAGAATGTTGAAAACTTGGCATTCGATAAGCTATTATCGCTATTGATGCGTTACGTAAGTTAACTAAATCAAAGATTTCATCCACAAGGTGGAGGGTTCCTGTTCTTCTAAGGAAAACGTAATGAAAAATCACTAACTAAAAAAAAAAATTTAATGATTTTACAAGACAAAATTATACACTAACCTTCACATATACAAAAATTGAATATTTTAGACTTTGGAGATGGTAGGAAATGATTGCTTTTAAGGAGTATTTAACACTTAAGGTATATAGACAGTATTAAAAATATACACAGAAGTAGCCTAAGTAGACAACAAACACTTGGTAAAATGAGCTTTGGCGGATGTCCAATAACAAATAATAAAAACTATCCCCTCAAGGGGCTTTAATTAAATGTTTGGCCACTAAGGGCCATCCAAACAATATGGCAATACACAAGACAAAACCATTTAAGAATTTGATGGTACTGGGAGCTCTTTGGAGATGCAACAAATAGGAGTGTCTTTTTTTGAAAATTAAATGCTAGTAAATTATAATTAAGTGACCTCAAATAAATTAACTCTCACTGGGTGGGCTCTTAGTTATTTAAACGTTAAGGGAAGTAATATATTATCATAGAAAGATATCTAGACCCATAACCAAAATTGGGAAACATGAAGCCACAAAACATCTATATTTTATCTGTATATATGAGCAAAGGAAAATGAGCTTACTACTAGATGCAGCTGATTTATTCTTCATAGGATTTAGCCAAACTAGTATAAACTTGTGTGTAAATATGAAGGTACCTTTTAATGGAAATCAACACAATCTCTACATTGTTTTGGTCTGATATGCCTGACCAAGCACATGTGCTGTTATAACCACAGAAAGGCAGGCTGATTCCAGCTTTCATTTTGCCTGAATAATTGTGGAGTTTTCTAAGCCATTTTGCCTCACTGTGGCGAAGTCTCTTCAATTTGTAGAGGGAACCGAGAGCAGACTATCCCTAAGGTTATTTTCCACTCAATATTTTATACATGTAAGAAAATAATACTTTATATAGTAAATGTATAGAAAATTTCAGTCATATAAATCCTTAGAGATAAGATGATATATAATTAATAAGAAAATATTATCTTGATTATAATTTCTTTGGATTATAGAAGCATAAATTTGAATTCAGAGATATTTAATTCAACTACCTTGTCCTAATTATAAATTATTATTTACCCTAGAATATTGTGAAAATGGTAATGTACATCTAACTCAAGTTGAGAAGTGTATTATTTTGCTATATATTCAAAACTATTTAATTTGTATCATTTTGGGGGCAAATAAAACAACATTGAAATGACATAGAGCTTAATAATTAGAAGAAAAATATTTATGTAAATTATAATGAACATTATGAATAAGTATGACAATGTATACAATTTTACTGTCATGTTCTTAATGAGTATCAAAATAAAGCTGAAGGACTACACCCAAAATGATTTTAAAAATTAATAATTATACAATGCTGTTAGAAATGTTATTGGGTAGAAAGTGTTTTGATTTATATATTTAAAAAACATGTTTAAGAAGTTATGAAAGTAATATAGATGCTACTTGTCATCAAGGACTCATGGAATATTTCTTCTCAAAATGAAGATTTGCTTCATTATTCATTATTATTTCAAGTTAATTCAAATATAAATAGTCATAGACTTCTAAAAAAAATTTAAAGCAAGCAAATATGAACACGATGTTAAGGAATAATGGTATGATAGACAAAGTCAAGACAAGTATCACCATTTTCAAAAGTAAATTCTAAGGAAGAAACTTGAAATGTTGATGAATCATTGCACTTTTCTGTATAAGGGGGAAAGTTGCTTCAATTTCTATTGAGTGTTGCACTAGGGCCTGTGTTTTTGCCACATGAGAATGGAACAATAGGTTTTAGATCTGCAGTCAGTAACATGTGGCAGTGAGTGTCAGCTTGTAAATAGTTTCACAATTCTGTGTATCACTGCCTCTGTTGATTCTTCAACTTGGCTCTGCTTATTCCATTGTTTCCTTCTTGAATGACTATCTAGAATACCCTAGTCAAAGACTCTATTATTATCTGAAGCATATTTGTCTATACGAGAGACTATTTATTAGGTTTGCCGCTAGATTGCCAGCACAGTTGGTGTGAAAGACTGCCAGGCGATTAACTTTTTCATTCAGTAATTTCCAAAAATATTACCTAGATTGTAAGAAGGTCTTTTACCTCCTTAATTAAATCACTTGTCAAATTATATTTATTGTCCTCAGGAAGCACATTAAAATAAAAGTAATAAAAATTTAGAAAGTCATCTTTATAACTAAATGTCATATATAGCATTTACCTCTCAGGTAAATGCACTCTGCCTAACTAGATGATTACCATCTATTTGTTAGGTTTATAAGTTTTTGGTTAAAATTTGCTTTGACCGACTGGCATATGTAAATGAATATTTAACAAATAAATTAATGTTGCTTACACAACCATCAATGATATATAAGATGAATTCCAAAGAAACTGACTATTGTGAATACGCTATTAAACAGAATGAAATAAGGGAAAGAATACAGTAATAACTCTTTAAGTGAAAATGTGTGTCACCTGATTTCTTTGCACAGATATATGTCTGGTTTGGAATTAACTGGTGGAAGTTTTCTACTTTTGTTTTTAGTTTCTGTGTGTGTGCATGTGTGTGTGTGTGTGTGTGTATGTTTTTGTTATAGCAAGCCAAAATTTCCCCCAGTGCTCCTAAATAAAATTATTTCAGTTCTGCAAATTCTTGTTTCATAGCAGATTCTTGTTCAGAATCTCATTGCTTTCAGTTGTCAAAGTTCATTTCAACTTAGATAGTTAAATCTTAAGAATCTCCTGTGAATATCTAGTAAATATCTGTTTTTGAACTCCTATCATACTTTCTTAAGGCACTTAGTGTGTGTGTGTGTGTGTACACATATATATATATTTCTTTATATTTATACATAAAAATGAATTTACAAATGTGACTTTTCCAGATAGGAATTTTTTTAAATCAAGTAATATTTTTAAATTATGTAGTTTTTAAATGATTGCCCTTATCCACTTTCATAGAGCGCATGGTGCTACTTTGGCCGTTGAATCCAGTAACAGCATCAGTTTCCTATACTGCTAATTGGCATGTGATCTTCATTACCAGGTGTATCATTAGAGCCCAACTAGCTCACAGACACATACAGCAAAGTTTTATTTTCTTCTCTAATCACCGATACAGACAAGCTAATATATGTTTATGTGTAGAAATTAGTATAATTAATTGCTGAATGCCTGGGTTGTTCTTTCTGAATCACTACTGTGAAAAGTGAAAATGTTTATTCTATTTAAAAGATTGTACTTAAGACCAAGCTCTCATTTTTCTATTTCCCATGATGATTTTATTTTGAAGAAAACTGGAGATAAGATGACTATTTAAGTAGAATCAGAAAAATAATGTCAATTTCTGGTGGGTGCAGGAGAACAAGATAACATGACTAAGCTTTCTACTTATGAAAGTCAAAATGTTTTTATTGGCAAAACCCATGAGTAAGAAAGAAAAAGTCTCATGTGTTTACAAATATTTTAAATTAAAGCACATTTGAGTGTGCTTTTATGAATTGACTTAACTAAATACCAAATTTATTGTTAAATAACAACATTTTTCTAAATACTGACATTTTCTAAAAATAAGCAAATTCTTAATTTGTAAATAAAGAAATTGGAATATTCACTGACAAACATACATATGTATAAAATTTGTCTCATTTGGATGTTTGATTAATGGATGAAAACTTAAGAAAATGTCATAGAGAGAAAATATAGACACCCAATGTTTATAAAGATGAAAGTGGCATCCGGAATCTGTTTGCGTAAAATACATTTCTCCTTTTTACACTGGAACACAGCTATGTCCAGGTGGGTAAGTGTCTCCAACTAGAGTCCTAGTGATCAATGACATTAACAATTAGGTGAACATCTAACATTCCTTAATAAGCAAGATACAAAGCAAGCATTGGATGTTCTCTTTATCTCAGATTCAGATACCTTAAATATAATGTGAAATTTGCAATCAATTTATTAAACACATCCTTTTGACTCTCATTATTTTCTTACTCCACTTTTAGGATGCATTCTTAGTCTCAAAGAAAAAACATTGCTAGGGGCTTCCCTGGTGGTGCAGTGGTTGAGAGTCTGCCTGCTAATGCAGTGGACATGGGTTTGAGCCCTGGTCTGGGAAGATCCCACGTGCCGCGGAGCAACTAGGCCCGTGAGCCACAACTGCTGAGCCTGCGCGTCTGGAGCCTGTGCTCCGCAACAAGAGAGGCCGCGATAGTGAGAGGCCCGCGCACCGCGATGAAGAGTGGCCCCCGCTTGCCGCAACTCGAGAAAGCCCTCGCACGAAACGAAGACCCAACAAAGCCTTAAATTAATTAATTAATTAATTAATAATAATAAAAAAACATTGCTAACTACAAGTGACTTAGTTATAAAATTTGAGAATTACATTATAATGATGTGCCAATCACTGATCTAGTGTTTCTTCTTTGAAAAAGATGAGGAGGTATCTTTTTTGAAAGTACTTAAAGAAGATAACATTTAAATTATATTTTATATTATAAGGCTCAACTCGAGAACTTATTATGATGCCAGATGTTTACTGAGGTAAAGGAAATCATTGTCATTTGAAGGTTTTAAAAGCCTGCTACTACCCAAAGTCATTAAAGTCCAGTATTAGATTTTCAAAACCTTTATCACCCAAAGCTTTTGTAGACCCAATATATTCAGCTACTACATGAGAGATCTTAAAATTTGTAAATTTTAAATTTATTGTGCCAGTTAGGATCTACTAAATTTCTCTGCCATTTAAAAACTTTAACAAAGAAAATGCTTTATAAACTTAAAAATATAATCTCTTAAAACATAGCTACCCTTTTTCATTTTCATTGGAGGAAGGTATAAAAACATAATATTTCACTTGAAGATGAATCACATAAAAGAAGAAAGAAACATATCAGTTAAGGAGAAAAGGAGCAGGGAATTCCCTGGCTGTCCAGTGGTTGATACTCCACATTTTCACTGCTGAAGGCCTGGGTTCAATCCCTGGTTGGGGAACTAGGATCCCACAAGCCACAGGGAGTGATAAAAAAAAAAAAAAAATTAAGGAAACAAGGAGTAAAGGTAGCTGTAAAGTTAAAAACAAGTGAGTTTCCATGTCACATCCATACTTGTTACCATCAAACATAAATGCTTTGTTTTTCAGATGTTCCTGTAATGCCTAGGGACAAAACATGTAGAGATAATGCCATACAATAATATTTAAAAAAGAAAGCCAAAATAAGACATTGACAGCAGTTAGAAAATAACATGAAATGGGATGGGACTAAAATTATGGCAGGTTGATCCAAATATTTGATAAATACCCTACACTCACTCCACATCAAAAAAAAAAAAAAAAAGAGCAAAACATTAAATAACAAACATTACAGGGAAAAATTAAAATACATTGCAGTTCTAAAGAGAAATCTGCAGTTATATTAGCCTAATTGGAATCAACAAAAAGGCACTAAGGACATAGACTGGATGAACATCTGATACTTTTAACCACTCTGCCTTTCCCATATAATGTCACCATGAGGAGGAACCAGAATCCTTAATCTCGCTGATCTAATGGCATGCAGATTACTACCTTTAAGTCAGGCAAGCTAAATTTTTCAATTACTTATCTCCTTATACAGAATGTAGGTGCTGAAAGAATTTTAAAATACGTTAGAAGAACTGGACCTATATATAATAACTCAAGACAGCTCCTTACAAAGTTGGTGTGGTTTAAACTAGTGATATCTCTCACTCTTGCAAATTCCTGTCTATTGTAAAGGTCAGTCTGTATCTCCTTGCTTGTTGTAACTCCAGCTGTAAGATTAATAATCATCAACTCTCTTTGAACACATTAACTTGGACATGTTCATAATCTTCAGTTCTTCTTACAGATGTGAAATATGTTCTAGCTATTCTGATTTTACATGTTGCTCTCAGGAAATTCTGCTTTGATGGTTTAATCAAAAGCTGTTCCAGGTTCCAAGAGTTTCATCTGTTCCAGGTGAGTATTTTATTATCATTACTGCTGAAAATAATTTCAAATAACCAGTAAGTTTTAGTTGAATAACCTATTATTTCTAAAATATATTTTGTTTAGGGGAAATCAGAAGAATTATAAAATGTATCTACTAACTCCTAGAAAGTACAATGTAGCTGTAGGGACAGAGCATGCACCCATGACAGGATATGGGACAATAATAGTTTGTAGGTGACAAAATAGCAAATCAGTGTTAAATCCTGAGTGTCATATAAAGTTACAGTAAAAAAAGAGAATACAGTAACATGAGAAGAACAGGGAAGACTCACCAGAAGATTAAGAAATCAAACAGAGTTTTGACATGTGAAAAGGAACCAAGTCAGTGGCCTTGTGAGAAGGATGATGTGGATTGAGGAAACAGCAGGGACAAATGCACAGAAGCAAGAGAAAATTAAGTTATGTTTGGGGGACAGGATGTAAAGTTTGGAAAGATAGGTTGAAAAAAGTCTGAGCGACGAAGTAATGAGATTAGAATTCTGGGTTGGACCACTGGGTGAAGAACTTTGAGTGAGGGAGTTAACATTATGAAAATGGTGTTTACACAGGATTAGCCTGGTGATAGGTATGCTGAATGGTGGAAATGAGAAGACACGGAAGTAGAGAGACCATCTGGGGTGACTCAGAGAGTACAGGTGAACACTGAGGGGGATGAGAATAAAAGGAAATATGTAGCTTCACTTTTTGTTTTTATAAGTCGTATCCACTTTTTAGCATCTATAAAAAATTAAAAAACATAAATTGCCAACAGAAAAGGTATCCTAACTATTGCAAAGAGAGAGATCTGGAAAATGATTTCTCAAAAAAGCCATCAAAGCTCTGGTAAAAAAGTAATTCAATTCCTGAAGGAGCAATAGCAGTCACAACATAACATTTAACTACTTAAAAGAAAAAAGAGAGAGACCTTCAAGATGGCAGAGGAGTAAGACATGGAGATCACCTTCCTCCCCACAAATACATCAAAAATACATCTGCATGTGGAACAACTCCAACAGAACACCTACTGAACGCTGGCAGAAGACCTCAGACTTCCCAGAAGGCAAGAAACTCCCCACGTACCTTGGTAGGGCAAAAGTAAAATGAAAAAGCAAGACAAAAGAATAGGGATGGGACCTGCACCTCTGGGAGGGAGCTGTGAAGGAGGAAAAGTTTCCATACACTAGGAGCCCCTTCACTGGAGGAGACGGAGGATGGGCGGGGGGTAAGATTCAGAGCCACAGAGGAGAGCACAGCAAGAGGGGTGCAGAGGGCAAAGCAGAGAGATTCCCGCACAGAGAATCAGTGCTGACCAGCACTCATCAGCCTGAGAGGCTTGTCTGCTCACCTGCTGGGGCGGGTGGGGGCTGGGAAGCTGGGAGCTGAGGCTCTGGCTTTGGAGCTCAGATCCCAGGGAGAGGACTGGGGTTGGCTGCGTGAACACAGGCTGAAGGGGGCTGGGCGCCACAGCTACCTGGGAGGGAGTCCAGGAAAAACTCTGGACCTGCCTAAGAGGCAAGACACCATTGTTTCAGGGTGCTCAAGGAGAGGGAGTTCAGAGCACAGCCTAAATGAGCTCCAGAGACAGGCGCGAGTCTCAGCTATCAGCGTGGACACCAGAGATGGGCATGAAATGCTAAGGCTGCTGCTGCCGCCACCAAGAAGCCTGTGTGCAAGCAGAGGCCACTATCGAGGCTCCTTCCAGGAGGAAAAGCTATAGTTTTTAGCTCTTGTTATCATTTGTGGATTTGTTTTTTGGTTTGGTTGCTCTCTTCCTTCTTTGTTTTTTTATTACTTTTTAATTTTTAAATTTTTAATAATTTTTTAAATTTTTTATTTTAATAGCTTTATTTTATTTTATTTTTTCTTTCCTTCTTTCCTTTTTTCTCCCTTTTCTTCTGAGCCATGTGGCTGACAGGGCCTTCGTGCTCCAGCCGGGTGTCAGGCCTGTGCTTCTAAGGTGGGAGAGCCGACAACAGGAATTGGTCCATCAGAGACCTCCCAGCTCCATGTAATATCAAACTGCAAAAGCTCTCCCAGAGATCTCCATCTCAATGCTAATACCGAGCTCCACTCAACGACCAGCAAGCTACAGTGCAGGACACCCTATGCCAAACAACTAGCAAGAGAGGAACACAACCCCACCCATTAGCACAGAGGCTGCCTAAAATCATAATAAGGTCAAAGACACCCCAAAACACACCACTGGACAGGGTCATGCCCACCAGAAAGACAAGATCCAGCCTGATCCATCAGAACCCAGGCACCAGTTCGCTCCACCAGGAAGCCTACACAACCCACTGAACAAATCTTACCCACTGGGGGCAGACACCAGAAACAACAAAAACAACGAACCTGCAGCCTGCAAAAAGGAGACCCCAAACACGGTAAGTTAAGCACAATGAGAAGACAGAGAAACACACAGCAGATGAAGAAGCAAGGCAAAAACCCACCAGACCTAACAACTGAAGAGGAAATAGGCAGTCTACCTGAAAAAGAATTCAGAATAATGATAGTAAAGATGATCCAAAATCTTGGAAATAGAATGGAGAAAATACAAGAAAGGTTTAACAAGGACCTAGAAGAACTAAATAGCAAGCAAACAATGATGAACACAATAAATGAAATTAAAAATTCTCTAGAAGGAATCAATAGCAGAATAACTGAGGGAGAAGAACGGATAAGTGACCTGGAAGATAAAATAGTGGAAATAACTACTGAAGAGCAGAATAAAGAAAAAAGAATGAAAAGAATTGAGGACAGTCTCAGAGACCTCTGGGACAACATTATACACACCAATATTCGAATTAACCGGGTCCCAGAAGAAGAAGAGAAAAAGAAGGGCTGAGAAAATATTTGAAGAGATTGTAGTTGAAAACTTCCCTAATATGGGAAAGGAAACAGTCAATCAAGTCCAGGAAGCTGGACTTGAGAGTCCCATATAGGATAAATCCAAGGAGAAACACGCCAAGACACATGTTAATCAAACTATCAAAAGTTAAATACAAAGAATAAATATTAAAAGCAGCAAGGGAAAAACAACAAATAACATACAAGGGAATCCCCATAAGGCTAACAGCTGATCTTTCAGCAGAAACTCTGCAAGCCAGAAGGGAGTGGCAGGATATATTAAAGTGATGAAAGGGGGGCTTCCCTGGTGGCGCAGTGGTTGGGAATCTGCCTGCTAATGCAGGGGACGCGGGTTCGAGCCCTGGTCTGGGAGGATCCCACATGCCGCGGAGCGGCTGGGCCCGTGAGCCACAGCTGCTGAGCCTGCGCGTCTGGAGCCTGTGCCCCGCAGCGGGAGGGGCCGCGATAGTGAAAGGCCCGCGCACCGCGATGAAGAGCGGTCCCCGCACCGCGATGAAGAGTGGCCCCCACTTGCCGCAACTGGAGAAAGCCCTCGCGCGAACCGAAGACCCAGCACAGCCAAAAATAAATAAATAAATAAATAAATAAATAAATAAAATTTAAAAAAATAAATAAATAAATAAATAAATAATTTAAAAAAAAAATAAAAATAAAAAAATAAAGTGATGAAAGGGAAAAACCTACAACCAAGATTACTCTACCCAGCAAGGATCTCATTCAGATTTGATGGAGAAATTAAAAGCTTTACAGACAAGCAAAAGCTAAGAGGATTCAGCACCACCAAACCAGCTTTCCAACAAATGCTAAAGGAACTTCTCTAGGCAGGAAACACAAGAGAAGGAAAAGACCTACAATAACAAACCAAAATAATTAAGAAAATGATAATAGGAACATACATATCAATAACTACTTTTAATGTAAATGGACTAAATGCTCCAACCACAAGATGTAGACTGGCTGAAAGGACACAAAAACAAGACCCATATATATGCTGTCTACAAGAGACCCACTTCAGACATAGGGACACATGCAGACTGAAAGTGAGGGATGGAAACAGATATTCCATGCAAATGGAAATCAAAAGAAAGCTGGAGTAGCAATTCTCCTATCAGACAAAATAGACTTTAAAATAAAGACTATTACAGGAGACAAAGAAGTACACTACGTAATGATAAAGGGATCTATCCAAGAAGAAGATATAGCAATTGTAAATATTTATGCACCCAACAGAGGAGCACTTCAATACACAAGGCAAATGCTAATAGGCATAAAAGGGGAAATCGACAGTAACACAATCATAGTAAGGGACTTTAACACCCCACTTTCACCAATGGACAGATCATCCAAAATGAAAATTAATAAGGAAACACCAGCTTTAAATGATACATTAAACAAGATGGACTTAATTGATATTTATAGGACATTCCATCCAAAAAACAACAGAATACACTTTCTTCTCAAGTGCTCATGGAACATTCTCCAGGATAGATCATATCTTGGGGCACTAATCAAGCCTTGGCAAATTTAAGAAAACTGAAATCATATCAAGTATCTTTTCCAACCACAATGCTATGAGACTAGATATCAATTACAGGAAAAAAATCTGTAAAAAATACAAACACATGGAGGCTAAACAATACACTACTAAATAACCAAGAGATCACTGATGAAATCAAAGAGGAAATCAAAAAATACCTAGAAAAAAATGACAATGAAAACACGACAACCCCAAACCTATGGGATGCAGCAAAAGCAGTTCTAAGATGGAGGTTTACAGCAATACAATCCTACCTAAAGAAACAAGAAACATCTCAAATAAACAATCTAAACTTACACCTAAAGCAATTAGAGAAACAAGAACAAAAATATCCCATATTTAGCAGAAGGAAAGAAATCATAAATATCAGATCAGAAATAAATGAAAAAGAAATAAAGGAAACAATAGCAAAGATCAATGAAACTAAAAGCTGGTTCCTTGAGAAGATAAACAAAATTGATAAACCATTAGCCAGACTTATCAAGAAAAAAAGGGAGATTCTCAAATCAATAGAATTAGAAATGAAAAAGGAGAAGTAGCAACTGATACTTCAGAAATACAAAGGATCATGAGAGATTACTACAAGCAACTCTATGCCATTAAAATGGACAACCACTAAGAAATGGACACATTCTTAGAAAATCACAACCTTCCGAGACTGAACCAGGAAGAAACAGAAAATATAAACAGACCAATCGCAAGCACTGAAATTGAAACTGTGATTAAAAATCTTCCAGGACCAGAATTCTACCAAACATTTAGAGAAGAGCTAACACCTATCCTTCTCAAACTCTTCCAAAATATAGCAAAGGGAGAAACACTCCCAAACTCATTCTAAAAGGCCACCAGAACCCTGATACCAAAACCAGACAAAGATGTCACAAAGAAAGAAAACTACAGGCCAATATCACTGATGAACATAGATGCAAAAATCCTCAACAAAATACTAGCAAACAGAATCCAGCAGCACATTAAAAGGATCATACATTATGATCAAGTGGGGTTTACCCCCGTAATGCAAGGATTCTTCAATATACACAAATCAATCAATGTGATACACCATATTAACAAATTGAAGGAGAAAAATCATATAATCATCTCAGTAGATGCAGAAAAAGCTTTCGACAAAATTCAATATCCATTTCTGATAAAAACCCTTCAGAAAGTAGGCATAGAGGGAACTTACCTCAACATAATAATGTCCATATACGACAAACCCACAGCCAACATCGTTGTCAATGGTGAAAACTGAAACGATTTCCACTAAGATCAGGAACAAGACAAGGTTGCCCACTCTCACCACTATTATTCAACATAGTTTTGGAAGTTTTAGCCACAGGAGTCAGAAAAGAAAAAGAAATAAAAGGAATCCTAAATTGGAAAAGAAGTAAAACTGTCACTTTTTGCAGATGACATGATACTATATAGAGAGAATCCTAAAGATGCTACCAGGAAACTACTAGAGCTAATCCACGAATTTGGTAAAGTAGCAGGGTACAAAATGAATGCACAGAAATATCTTGCATTCCTATACACTAATGATGAAAAATCTGAAAGAGAAATTAAGGAAACACTCCCATTTACCACTGCAACAAAAAGAATAAAATACCTAGGAATAAACCTACCTAAGGAGACAAAAGACCTGTATGCAGAAAATTATGACACTGATGAAGGAAATTAAAGATGATACAAATAGATGGAGAGATATACCTGTTCTTGGATTGGAAGAATCAACACTGTGAAAATAACTATACCACCCAAAGCAATGTACAGATACAGCGCAAGCCCTATCAAACTACCAGTGGCATTTTTCACAGAACTAGAACAAAAAATTTCACAATTTGTATGGAAACACAAAAGACCCCAAATAGCCAAAGCAATCCTGAGAAAGAAAAACGGAGCTGGAGGAATCGGGCTCCCTGACTTCAGACTATACTACAAAGCTAATCAAGTAATCAAGTAATCAAGACAGTGTGGTACTGGCACAAAAACAGAAATATAGATCAATGGAACAGGACAGAAAGCCCAGGTATAAACCCACGCACATAAGGTCACCTTATTTTTGATAAAGGAGGCAAGAATATACAATGGAGAAAAGACAGCCTCTTCAATAAGTGGTGCTGGGAAAACTGGACAGCTACATGTAAAAGAATGAAATTGGAACACTCCCTAACACCATACACAAAAATAAACTCAAAATGGATTAAAGACCTAAATGTAAGGCAAGACACTATAAAACTCTTAGAAGAAAACACAGGCAGAACACTCTATGACATAAATCACAGCAAGATCCTTTATGATCCACCACTTAGAGAAATGGAAATAAAAACAAAAATAAACAAATGGGACCTAATGAAACTTAAAAGCTTTTGCACAGCAAAGGAAACCATAAAGAAGATGATAAGGCAACCCTCAGAATGGGAGAAAATATTTGCAAATGAAGCAACTGACAAAGGATTAATCTCTAAAATTTACAAGCAGCTCATGCAGCTCAATATCAAAAAAACAAACAGCCCAATCCAAAAACGGGCAGAAGACCTAAATAGACATTCTCCGAAGAAGATATACAGATTGCCAACAAACACATGAAAGGATGCTGAACATCATTAATCATTAGAGAAATGCAAATCAAAACTACAATGAGGTATCACCTCACACCGGTCAGAATGGCCATCATCAAAAAAATCTACAAACAATAAATGCTGGAGAGGGTGTGGAGAAAAGGGAACCCTCTTGCACTGTTTGTGTTAATGTAAATTGTTACAGCCACTATGGAGAACAGTATGGAGGTTACTTAAAAAACTAAATATAGAACTACCAAATGACCCAGCAATCCCACTACTGGGCATATACCCTGAGAAAACTGTAATTCAAAAAGAGTCATGTACCACAGTGTTCATTGCAGCACTATTTACAGTAGCCAGGACCTGGGAGCAACCTAAGTGTCCATCGACAGATGAATTGATAAAGAAGATGTGGCACATATATACAATGGAATATTAGCCATAAAAAGAAATGAAATTGAGTTATTTGTAGTGAGGTGGATGGACCTAGAGTCTGTCATACAGAGGGAAGTAAGTCAGAAAGAGAAAAACAAATACCGTATGCTAACACATATATATATGGAATCTAAAAAAAAAACAACAAATGGTTCTGAAGAACCTAGGGGCAGGACAGGCATAAAGACACAGGCATAGAGAATGGACTTGAGGACATGGGGAGGGGGAAGGGTAAGCTGGGACGAAGTAGGAGAGTGGCATTGACATATATATACTACCAAATGTAAAATAGATAGCTAGTGGGAAGCAGCCGCATAGCACGGTGAGATCAGCTTGGTGCTTTGTGACCACCTAGAGGGATGGGATAGGGGGGATGTAAGCGAGATGCAAGAGGGAGGAGATATGGGGATATATGTATATGTATAGCTGATTCACTTTGCTATAAAGCAGAAACTAACACACCATTGTAAAGTATTTATATTCCAGTAAAGATGTTAAAAAAAAAAAAGGAAAAATAAGTAGAGGGGAAAGAGGAGAAAAATCATGCAGTAAAAAAAGAAATATATTAAAATCTATCTTTATTCTAAAGGGATGCGTTTTCATGATATTGTTTTCATTTGTTCTTTTTCATCGATGAGTCTGAAATTCAATCTAACACAAGTGATTACTAAGATAATTCATGTGGTCAGATGCTGGCATCATCAGCGTCATATTCAACAATTTTTACAGTGTGTCAGAGACAAAGGTCTTTTTATAATTTCATATTGAGAATCACTTGTACTTGTTAGGATTTTCTGATTCCTAGTCACTTATTATATCTTTGTTTCTTAAAGAGGACTTGAGGGCAAAGACTACATAACTGAGACTTGAATGTCCCTTAAGAAAAGATATACTTTAAATCTTTTCTTCACAAAATGGGTCTTGGATTGAAATCATTGCATTATTGCTTACTACCCCTCAATAAAATTAAAAACAAAAAAATTTCCAGACACATTGTAAACTCCAAGAGTCTATAAGTTCTTGATGTTCAATATAACAATGATAAATTCCTTTGTGTAGTTCTAAAATGTTTAATGGTGAGGATGATATTACCCCTAAGATTGTACTAAGAGAATTCTATATCAGTTTAACAAAAACTCAAAACGTTGGTCCTGAGGTTATTATATAGAGAGGACACTCTTGGTTAAACCAAGGTTGATAGGCAACTGGCATGAGAATCTATTCCTTCCTACACATATTGAACATCTTATACAGAAAAATGACAGTTATATTTAGTACCAAGACACAAAAAATTCCATTAGACTTCTATTAGTATATAAAGCAATAACCTTAACACTTAGTTTAGATACTTGTCGAATTAACAACTGTCTCTTTCTCTAAAACCATAGAAAAAAAAGTTTATTAGAATGCCACTGATAAGCAAATTAATGTCATAAAATTCAAATATAAACATCACAGAACTAGTGGTCATCTATTTTCTGCTGAAGATATATTAAATGATTGAAATATCATGAACCACTTCCCCCACCTACACACACACACACAAACACACACAAATGCATTGGATTTAAAGAAGATCAAGACTGCTCCTGTTTAAGACAAAGTGTAAGATTTTTCTTCAGAAGATTGCACATCTGATGAGGTGTCAACTCAAGGTTGCTATTTTTATGCTGTGAAGGTTTAAGTTCTGCTGCTACCCATGGAAAACATGTGAGTTAGTGCTGTTTTATTGTACTTGTTAAGAATTAATGTTAAAACAAAGGGCCTTATTGAAGTGTTTTAATACCTAGATTAAGAAATTGAATCAAACTCTACTGTAATTCTAGGTTGGCAACTTAACAATAAGATAAATAATGAAAAAAAACCCTACATATAAACTTCAGAGATATTATACCATGGCTGTAAATTCCTTATCTCTGACTTCAATATGCTCCAGCTCTGCTGCTGTGTTTTCAGTATGTATGGTTCATTCATTCATTCATCAAACATTGATTGCTTAACTCTCAGGTGCCAAGCTTTTGCAGCACTAGTAACTGGGGACACACAGATGCATGAGACATGATGTCTGTCTTCAAGAAACTCACAGTTCAGTTGGAGAGACGGTCGTGTAAACAAATCATTATAATAGAGTGAGACGTGCTAACAGATGCTTGTACAATGGGGCTGTGATGATAGATAAGGTATATTTGCTTGGGGATTCAAGAAGGCCTTTAATGGAAAGTAGCATGTAAGCAATATTTTGAAGAAAGAATTGGAGTTTCCAAGGCAGATTCAGTAAAAATCAATGAAAGAAAATGATAAATAGTTATGTGAACTAAGTGACTAAGATTCAGGTGCTATTCATAAATAATATCCAGCTGGAAAGACATTAGTGGAGTAGAGGACAGATGATGTGAAGGCAGAGGACCTGGCTATAAATGCAAGACAGTGAAGTGACCCTGGAAAATTTATGCAGCCCAATTTTCAATCTCTAAAGTGTAGATTTAAAAAATGGATTAACAGTTATTAAGGAAAGCATATAAATCTGTTCTATATGTTCTAAAGCACCTTACAAATGTTATTTACCTAGTTATACCTTTTTTTTGTCCAGTGACTATAGAAGTAGAGATCACTTAATTACAAAAATATGCTTCTTAGAAACGTCAAGGCCAAGAGGCAAACTTCACATTTCTCTTTAATATAAATAATATTTCAGTAAAATCTGAGGAGCTTGCAGTAAGGTCACTTCATATTACATTATTGTCATTAATGCCTATGAAGCTAATTAACTCTTGAACAAGGGCATCCATGATAAAGCATGGATCATATTTAAGAGACATCATTTACAACCAAATAGCACCTGAACAAACTGTCCCTCCAATTTCAGAGTACATATATTTTCATTTTTCCCAATAATTTTATTTTATTTCTGGGCTCATGCAATTGCAAGTACAATTATTATATGATGTGAAAATATTTTTCATATTTACCCCCACCCACATATAGTCAGTATAACAAATAACAGTGTCATAGTCTATCTAGTAGAGTGCAGTGGTTACAAAATCAACACCTAATTCCAAAATAAGAATATATTTATAAGCTCTTTCTTGAAACTGATATGCAATGAGTCTGACACAAACCCAGTGTTTGGCAGGAGTCTGACTGAGTGCGTTCTTCTCAGTCTACATGTTCCTGAAGCATATTCTTGAAGCCAAATCCTAGAATGAATGCAGAGAACTTCACAAGGAAGGGTTGAGCACCTACTGTCACAGTCAGAGATGGGTCCCTCTGAACTGCTGATTTACTGGCCAATGTAGTAGACATTTGCTGTGTTTTTGCCACCATCCTCATCCCCTATTTTTGGTGCAAATACACTATTTCCTTTTGAAAAACTATCCCCTTTCAGCTTTTAGCCCATGCTGTTTCTGTAAAGCTAGTTCCATCCTTAGTACTAAAGGTAGACACGTGACTCAGGTCTAAACCAATCAGAATATCACTTTCTCCTATCCACGTGATTGGTTCTGTTATGTCCATGTGATGCCTTTGGAGACATGAGACTGTCCTGAAATGACCAACAGATGCTATATGTTAATCACAGAAGGGAACGACTCATCTGAGGATGGAAAAAGGGGTCAAGAGATGGAGAGAGTCAAACAGGGCCTTTGTGACCATGTCTGACCTTGTATAGGTATAGCCATGCCAGGTCAGATTCCAAGCTTTTCAGATACCTAAGGTGATGAACTTCTCTGTCATTAAAGCTAATTTGGGTCAAGTTTTCTGTCACTTGCAATGTAATTAACAATCAATATTAACAATTTATGCCCTATACCTGTTACTAGCAAGAAAAAAAAAGCGTAGTTTATTTCTTGCTTGTTGCTTTCCTAGCTATCCTTCCTGGTCTGAATTTCTCTTGCCTATCTATTCTTGGCTCCTTCTAACTTCAGTCTATACAGTCTTCATCTCTAGAGTAAGTCACATGCTGTCAGAGACTTACTTATAAGGAATGGGTTACGCTTATCCATAACTAAATTGTCTCTCATGTGACCTGAGGCTCTGTGACCTGATGTTCATAGTTATTCTATTCTCATTTTAGCTTACCTACCTACAAGCTCCTTTCAAGTGGCAAAATAAAAATACACTTTCAAATCATACCCACAGCATACTTTCCTGTTTCTGGTTTACAGTTCAATTATACCATATCATCATAGCTGTCTTTTTCCTCACTTGTACTTTTATTCTCCAAGGGTATTTTGTTCTTTTACATTGTGGAGCCCTCTTAGGACAGCATTCCGATATTATGTTCTTACTGGATCCTTTGGAAGAAGCGCTTCCACTGCACTGGGTTAAGTGCATTCCCTTTGTTGAGTGGCAACAGCAACCTCACTTAAGGAATTAAGCTTTTCTTTTCTTCTCTTTCTAACAGCACCAGCAGGATGCTTTCTTCTGAAAAACTGAGTACCTGGCATATGGAAGAATCAACTATTTGTAGTAAAAGCTTGAGGCTTCTGACGACTTTTGTGGGCATCCTGTATAAATTCACTAGGTTGGAATTAACAGGTCTGTCCTTGCATAAATGAACAGAAAGTCTGCAAAGTAATTCTCTGCTAATAAGAGCAAATTAGTCTTGGATTCTACTGACATGGAAAGATTCTAACTGGCCTCCAGCCTAAGGACTAGTAATAATTATATTACCGTGGATTAGAAAGTATCAATATTTATATCTCTTTGTAAGATGTAATCTTTATTTAAAATCTAATGTCTAAATTTCACCCAGTATTGTAATACTCTGATTATTAACATAGTTTTGGACTTGATAAATATACACCTTCTTGTCTGGAGACTGAGTATAGCCGTAGTTAAGAAATATCTCCCTTTAATCTCTCAGTTTTCAAAACTCCTGAGATGTTCTTATCTTATACCTGTCATTTAATAATGTTTAGTAATTAGCAATAGCTTTATTTTATACATCTATTCAAGAACATATTTATTGAGTACCCATTACTTCACGAATCTTGAACTAAATAGTAGAGACATAATTACGTGAAAGGGGAAGATGAGGCCCCTCTCTTTATGGAATTCACGTTCTAACAAATATTTGCACAATGATTGCTTAAAGTTCAGAAAAGTGCAAATACTATGCAACTATAATATATTAATTATTGTTAAAATATATAACCAAGGCACAAGTTACCTATGCATGTGGACCTTTAAAAATGATAATTGGAACACTTTAAATATCTTGGATTTTATTTGTTAATTATACCTCAATAAACCTGGGAGGGGAGTGGAGTTCATCTAGATGCTTTTTAATGAGAGAATAAGTGGTGTTTCCTATCACATCAGGCATGATGGGATAGTTTTAATCAGGCAAACAGTAAGAAACTCAAAGCACCAGAATAAATCAGGAAAAGAGAATGCCTAGAAGCAGAAAAAGACAACGTCTTATTTTCCTTTCCTTCAAGGTGCTGTGCAACCCTAATATTTAGAAAACCTGGAAGAAAATGCAAAATAAACATGTAATTGTAGTGTCACTTCTTCTTTGAAATATTCTTCTAAAATGTAAACTGACTGTTGAAATGTAAAACATGGACCAGAATTAAAACCCTGAAGTTTTAAAAAAATTAAAGTAAAAAAAATTAAAGTGTTAATTAAAAAACTCACCACACAAATTAAATCAAATAGATTTGCCATCAGATGAGAACTTACCACTTTTCTATGTCTCTCAAGTTAGTTCTGAGTACAGAAATAAATACTAGCCTCAAGGAAGGAAATTATCAAAATGAATGAAGTATATGTAAAGACATCTGACATATTTGCCTTTACAATTATGAGAGACATCCAATTAAATAAGGCCATTTAGAACTTGATAAAGCATCATTGGTTTCAAAATGTGGAAATGATGAACTCATAAAAGAAGCTCTGAAATCAATCAGCCATCCAATTAATCAATAAATTAACTGAGCAGTCTCTTTCTTCACCCTTACTGTATTTCTCTTTCAATACAGATGCGTGTATTTTGAGGAGTAATTTTTGAAGAGAGAAATGACAATTGTTTGTCTTCTATGGAGTAATAGTAATTAGATAATCAGGGAAAGGCAGAGATAGTGGCTCCTATTACAGTGAGCATTTGTCCAAAAGATGCAGCTGTACATGCCTCACTGTTTGCAATCATGGAATTAAAAAAAATGTACACACTGCTATATTTAAAATAGATAACCAACAAAGACCTACTGTATAGCACAGGAAAC
This sequence comes from Balaenoptera acutorostrata, assembly GCF_949987535.1. NCBI lineage: Eukaryota > Metazoa > Chordata > Mammalia > Artiodactyla > Balaenopteridae > Balaenoptera > Balaenoptera acutorostrata. The sequence continues at coordinate 86,957,199 of NC_080068.1, forward strand.
TCTGCTCAATACTCTGTAATAACCTAAATGGGAAAAGAATTTGATACAGAATATACAGGTATATGTATAACGGAATCACTTTGCTGTACACCTGAAACTAACACAACATTGTTAATCAACTATAATATAAAACAAAAATTTAAAAAATGTAAATGATGACCAAGTTCAAGAGCACTGGTTTGCACTTTGAAGTTTATAAACTGGCAATCATGTTATAGGATAGTGTACAAATGCAGGGGGAGGGGTTTGTTTTTGAATATTTGCCCTCAACAATGACAGAGGAGAAATCCACATGAAGTTACTCATTAGTTTAATCTTCAAGAACATTTCGAGTCCATCTTATCTGTTTTTTAAAACTGCTGTTATAAAGTATTTGTATATCTAGAGGAAGAATAAAGTTTCAACTATTTGAAAATTAAGCCTATTTTTTTAAAAACTATACTTTAGTTAACTTGAAATTACTAAAATTTAAGTACCCACATACTGTCAAAATCAAATATCAATAAGCACTATTGTGTACAGAAAGTTATAGTAGCAACTGTGGTCCTTTCATTTTCTTTTATCCCTTTATATCAATTATTAACTAATTCCTGTCTGTGCTTATAAATTCTTCTGTTGGATTTATAACACATAAATTTACAACTATTTCTGTTCAAAATTAAAAATCATGTTAGAATTTTTCCCATCATATAACATTTGAAAAGGAAATATTTTAATATGATGGATGTAAGTACCATTTAAACAAAAACAATTTATTTAAAATAATTCAACTTGTTATACTTTGGAATATTTAATTCAAAAGTATTTGCCTCTTTGAATAATTAAATGTGTCACTTTGGAACAGAATTTCCACAAAACTATATATACGTGTGTGTGTGTGTGTCTGTGTGTGTGTGTGAAATGTCTTCAAAACTTGAGGATCTTTTAAGTCTTTGCCTAAGTAATTAGAAGTATTATATATACTTCCAAAAAATTAATTAAACATTTTGTACCATTAGAGATCAATTATATGTCACACAAACTATAAGTTAGATTATTTAAGTCATGGCAAGTGCAATGGAGAAGTTTTGAAATATGTAATATTAATGAAATTAGCTTAATATTATCTATATATCTCTATAGATATCATGTTATCATCATAACAACCCAAGGAGGAGAAGTCATGAGACCATATTCACATTCTCTAAATAGTCGAGCTGCTATTTAAACTCAAGAAGTCTGATTCCAGTGTCAAGCATGGTGTGTGTATACATATTATGGAAAGTAAAATCATTTATAAGCTATATCTTAATAAAAAGTGGAAAGGCTTGATGTTAAATGGAGATGTTCCAAAGTGCTTTATTAAGCAGGCCTAGACTGGACTATTATCTCAGCTAACCCTCACATTTCATAGCCAAAACTTTACTTACGTATATCAGCTGCACAAATAACAAGCACAAAGGAGGTCCTCAAAAACTTTTTGATTAATTGATAGCTAAGATTTAAATAGCCTTAGCTATCTTGGTAGGTGGAACAATCTATAAAATGTTACTGATGTAAAACCAGTCAAAAGTTGCTAACTTACTGATATATGTTAACCCATTCTATGTAACAATAGACAGGTGGGGTTGCTATAGACAGCAAGATTGTGAATGATGTAAAGAATGCAACATTGCATTTCTGATAAAAATAGATCAAAATCACTCTTCAGGTATTGCAAGGGGTCTTATCAGTAAAAGATACAAATTATAAACTATATAAAACAGGTGACAGTGCCCTCTTGAGGACATTTTTGAAATTTGACACCAGCTACCTATCTAAGAATTCTTCAGGTAATTTGATGTTCTTTTCCATATCCTGGAATTACTGCCTTTTATTTTTACAATTTTAAGAAAATACAATGCAACGAAAGGACTATTCAAGTTGACTCCTCAAACTTTTCCTGAGAAGGTAGCCTTTGTAATATTATCAAATTTAATGCAAGGGTACAGAACTGGTGTAGGTTAGGTTTCCATAACTATAGGAAAGACATGCTGCAATAATTGAACACATAGAGAGCATTATGGCTTGGTACTGAGGATTTCAACCAAAAATGTTTTACGAACATATATCCATACCAAACTACAGTAAATCCAGAATTGCATTCAACAAAAGATTCTAAATATGCTAAACTTGCATAAACTTACCGTTCTGCTTATAATGCCATGACTTCTAACAGAAAGAATATAATAGTCAGTCTGAATGTTTTGTGAAACACTTAATTTAGTTCTTTGGTCTAGAACCTTTATGTTCCTAGAAGTGAGAGCACCCTCTGGCTCTTCATGTCGTCCCCTGGACACACATACACATAGATACACCAACACACCTCCACACACACACACACACACACACACACACCTCCACACACACAATGTACATTCCTTCCTTAAGTCTAACATCATAGAGAGTTTGCAATCAAAATACAAATACCCATGAAACAACTCTGGAGTAACTTAAAAAAAAAAAAAAAGCCAAAAAAAAGAAGACCAAAGAACAAAGCAGCCTAAGTTTTATCAGAAAGACAGGGATTCAGAAAGTCCATTTGGAAATCTTCTTAATCAGAAATTAAGAAAGCAAGAAAACAGTCAAATGCTCTAATGGATTTTCTTTCTTAAAATCACAGTGATTCCTATGTGTCACCGTGTGTTAGAACAAATTCATAAAATGCTTGGAAATTCCAAGTCATTCATTTATGGACTAGCTTACTTCCTGAAAAATCTAGCTGGTTATTCAGATTCCTCTTAGGCCATAAATGAGACAAGTAAGAGGTGAAATAGAAACTAAAATAATATGTTTAGGGGTGACTCTCTAAACCTTGGTAGCTGTATATATTAACTCTGAGGAGAGGAAGTGAGGGCCAAAAAGCCACTGTGCTTTCTCTGTTCGTTTGTGTTTCAGCTCTGGAAGAATGACAAATATGTAAAAGAAACTAACCTTACCAAAAAAAAAAAAAAAAAAGAAAGAAAGAAAAAGAAAGAAAGCAAGCTACAATGGATCTTATAATTATATTTATTTTGCCAAGAAACTAAGCTTACTGAAAATAACCAATTAATTAACTTAGAGATTCTTTTGCAATTGTTTGTTAAAACACCAAATTATATAACTAAGACCACTAACATATTTTTGTTGTTTCACCCTTAGTAGTTAGTAATTACTCAGTAGTTTACAAGTATGGTAGTAATTTATTATCTTATAGTAAATGATCATTATCTTTGAAAATTCAGATAACATACATAAGATTCAGAATCTTTGGCCCCTTAGCATGAAGAAACACAGAAATATCAATCAACAAAATATAAAAACAGTGTCTTGCTGGTCTGTTTTATGTGTTCATACTGTTGATAATTAAATTAAGAAAGAAAATGAGAAGAGAAAAGGAAGCATAATATATTTTTGTCACAGAATCACTATTATTATAGAAATATGGGGTGTGAAATTAACAATACATTGATGTAAAAAAAGGTACAGTTTTAAAATGTGTCCCAATAGCATTATACCCTCTGACTTTTTTCTGCACAGCCTTGAACAAAAATTCTGGAATCCACTTTGTTAATGCCGAGAACACTTGGCCTTCTGTACAAACTGCAAATTTCTTGCCACCCACCCCCCAAAATGTGGAATCAATCATATTCCATTAACCCTCTCATTATTTTGTCTCAATGGCAGGCACTGCTGTTATTTATTTACTTATCTATTTATTTATTTATTTAAATTGACAGAATTGTCTATTAAAAAGAGTGCTGCTTTCAGGCATGAATTCCATTTGAATCTGCCATCTTCTCTCCTTTATCTTATGATTAGACACCCTTAGAGAAGTATAAACTGCATCCAATAATCTCCATTTTCTCATCTCCCATTCAATTTTAAGCTCCTTACAGTTTGACCTATGTCTTTATCTTGCCAAAGTTGTTCCCTTGACGGGTTTACAAGGATCTACTTTATAAACCCAATAGCCTGTGCAGACCTCTTAATCTTCTGAAAATACTGAGACAGATGAAAACTCCTTGGCCTTCGTGACAACATATTTTTTTGATTTTCCTACTCGGAATATTCCTGTTGTGTCAGACCTTAACCTCTACCCACCCCCACACACACCTTAAGCTTAACCGTTCTCCATAATATTTTTCTGTTCCTCTCTATAATAGTTGTTTCAGACATGCCATCGCTTTAAAACATCACTTCCATAAAGATGGTTTGTGTATTTCTAAACTGATTTTTGTCTTACATTCTAATTCTTTATTCTCCCCCATCTCCCTATTTTCCTGGTCATCTTCCTATGTTTAGCGTATTTTAAGCACCTCAAATATCATGTCAGAAATTAAATACACAAATGCCTCCATAAGTCATTCCTCTGTTTTCTGTTCCTTAAACGTTTTAATGGCCCTCAAATCTCCAAGAATTTTTTTGTAAACCTCCCTTTAATTTGTCTTCTCATAAAATTAGCTACCACACTTTGTACATTTTATTTCTTTATTATCTTTCTTATATTAACTTCTGCTGCTGCTACCTTGTTTCATACTTTTCATGTCTTTCTAATGGAAATATTGTAATAGAATTCTAAATAGCCTTCCTCTTCCTGCCTTTCCTCACTCTACTTTATTCTGTCTATTGCTGTCAGATTAGTCTTTCTAAAGCTGAAAAATGTACAGTTACCTGCCATGGCATGTAAGTTAAAGTCTGGTTGTCTTGAGTTGACATACAAGACCTCATATAATCTGGCCCCATTTTACTTTTCCAATATTTTGTGTGCCCTGTGATCATTCAATTGTAATATTAGTTGACACAAGTTTAGTGTTTTGTTCGCCTTTGTTCATCTTTCAAAGCTATTCCTACCTATTGGAATGCCTTTTCTCAATGTTCATATATCCAAATTCTTTTTTTTTCCCCTCTGAATACCACTTACTCTCCGAAAGTCTGTTTAATCCTCTGCCATAAAGACAATACAAGAAACTCACACTGCTTTAAGTCAGACATTTACACTAAGTTCTTTATGTGTATTATTTTGCTGAAGGCAATCTCTTTTTTCGTGTTATCCATCACTGAATATTATCTGTATTTTTCTTATGACAGTTGTTACACTTTGCTGAACATCATATTTATTTTGTGTAGCTTTCTCCCCCAAGAGAGTAAAATCTTTAAGGTCAACATCCATATATGCTCCTTCCCCAGTGTTCGTCACAGTGCTTCAAGGAAACTAATCTAGGAGTCAATTTACAGGTCTCCGTTCACATAAAACAACCTGCATAAAATATTCATAAACATGATACACACATACATATATATGCACACTCAAACATACATATATATGATGGTTTTAATGAATTACTACAATACTATTCATCAAAAAATCAAATATTCTTCATGCCATTGTAATTAACAATCATCAACGCAACATACGAAGATCAAAAAGATTAGATACTTCCTTGGGAAAAGAGTCTTTGTGACAAGAATATCTGACTCATTGCTGTTACTTAAATAATTTGATTACAAGGGAAAGCAGTGCTAGGCTTTGCTATTTTCTGTTCTTACCTAAAAAAACAGGGAGAAAGAAAGTGACAATCACTCAAACAAACATATGAATAGAAATCAAGCCTCAAACACTTGCAAATATTCAAACGTTATGAATGACTGAGCGCTCTGCATTCCCCCATCACTGAGAGAGGCTGCACACTCAGCTGATGGAAACCTTAGTGACCTAACTCGCTGAGCACACTGTCAGTCAGGAACACTGGTATCTAGTCGCAGAGGGAGTGCCGCCTGGATTCACATGATTACCTTTTTGATTAACTTTCCTACTCCCATTGCTATCACTTGTTCCCTGTTGCACACAACTCTCTTGAAAGAAAAGATACTCAGTTCCATGAACAGAAAGCTTTTTAAAAAATTTGTGGTTTATTTTATGCCCCTTAGATAGCATTTATTTATTCCTTGAAATATTAAAATGTGCTTTTAAAAGCAAAATTACCTTTTGAAAAATAACTCATCACTCAGTGGCATTTCTACATCTTCTTCAACAGGAAGAAACATATTGATTGGGCTAAAAAGCCACATAAGCAAATTGGAACAGCTTGTTTGAGCAGGAAATTTCTCTGCCCTAGTGAAAATGTGAGTAACTAGCAAAGCAATGCCAACTGAAGCGTTGCTCTGCTTGGGGGCAATTCCTGTCTTTGTAGGACTGCTCAATGCCAGGGCCTACTGGACTTTAACTGGCATGCTCTGCTGTGCTCCTTCAGGGATTTCCTATAATTGTATGCCTTCTGTCACGCAAGAGTCCATAATTTGATTTTCACTTACGAGGTTGGAAATTACAGCCATGATAATTAGTAGTGACCAGATTTCAACATGTTAAAGAAGGAGCTTGCTCTTTAAAATGCATTGAGTGGAAAAAAGTAAGATGAAGAATAATAAAGTGCCAGAAACTGAATATTAAGTCAATGCTCTGCTAAACAATTTCCATTACTCATAAAGCATCCCTGGAAGAATAACCAAGCAAACAATTCTAATGGTAGGTAGAAAGTACCATAGACCAGGTAATTTCCTTGTGAAGAAACATATTTCAAAAGAAAATGTATATTGCACTATTTTTCTTTTCTTACTTAGTTGTAGAATTTCATCTTAAGTGTCCTATAAATGGATAAGCAAACAAAAAGCAAAATCCCTAAAGAGTTGTTGTTCCAAATTTGTTTAGCATTATAGAATTTTTAAGGTTTAGTAATGAATATTACAATGCAAGCCTTGACAAATGGAAGTCAGTACTGTCAAAAATCATTTGAACGTGTCCTTTCTCAGAAAGTTGAGAAAATTTTTCAACTTCTCTCCCCAACTCTGTATCCCCATGTGCTTTTCCAGTTCAGGTATTTTCTCATCACACATGTCAGCTGAATGGAGACTCAGGAGAAAACACTTCATTACCAAGTGGCATATGATTTAGTTTTTCTTAATTTGACTTTTAATTTCCAAACCAAAAAAGTAAACAAGAGGCTATTTATCTGGGCAATTTGAGTCTTCAGTGACAGTAAAGAATGTCATCATCTTTAGCTCAAACGATCTAGATTATGAGAACATTACTAAATTTTGAGGATGGTTGAGCATACAATGAGTAAAGACCTACCTAATGAATTGACCAAACACTAAATTTTTGCTTCATCTTGGTTTGGCCAACCTAACCTATACTCAAGAAATGTTTCCAGTTTCTGATTAATGGTAGATATGCTCTATACACTCAAGTGAAATCCTCTATCATTTAATTTCAACAAATTCAATATACTAGAGTAATGTGAACTAAAGTGATTTAAATCCCTGTATGTGTACAAACTTTAAGTGAATATAATTTTATAGCAAAAAACCCATTAAAAAGCATTATTTCCTCTTATGAATGTCATACACAATTTGTTGAGCAAAAAATAACCAGACACAAAATTTCACATCAGTATGCTTCTATTTACATGAAGTTCTAGAACAGGTACAACAAAGAGACAATAATAAAAAAATCACAACAATAATTGCTAAGGTGGGTCAGGAAGCTGTGGGGAGGTATAGAGGGGAGATTGCAAAGAGGCACAAGGGAATTTCTGGAGATGATGGAAATATTTTATATCTTGATGGGGTGGTGGTTTTATCCATGTATATATTTGTCAAAACTCACTGAAACATACATTGAAAAAATCTGTGCATTTCATTGTATGTTAATTATTCAAATTATATCTCAATAAAGCTAATTTATTTAAAAGACAAACATTCGGCCCTGGCCATTTGCTCTTCTGATACAGAAGGTAACACCAGATAATCCTAGAACCCCTTTCAGAATCTCTGCTTATATCTAAGACCCTGATTTTTGAATTGAGGGCAAACTCTAGGTTAGGGGAGCATAAACTTAGTCTGCAACCCCTAGCAGTTCTGTCTGTTGTCTTTACATTAATGAAATCTACCTATCCTGCTTTGAGGATATAATCATCAAGCTGATTCTAATTAATTCTCTTTGCTTACAAGGAACTGTGGCTGAATTTTTTTCAGTTATGAAGTGTGCTTACACACACACACACACACACACACACACCCCAACAAAACATTTGGACAAAATAAGACTTTCAATTGCTCTTCTAACAAAGTTATGATATATAGAATCAAGGAACACTTTTATGTTATCCCAGAGATAAGAATAAAGGGCAGGAAGCAGAGAACATTAGGAGGAAGATTTGGGTCTGTAAAAAAGAGACAACAAAACCATAAACTGTAGACAACAGACCATCCTACTTCAAAACATGTCCCCTCTTCTTGAGGGGGAAAAGCCTTCAATTGGCTTTCAGCCTTAGGGGCTCTAATTTTCACATCTGATGGTGGAGGGAGTTGTAATGAACACTCCAATATCCTCACACTTTCACAAAAGTACAGTGAACTCTAAAATACTACAGACAAATGCCAAATTGAATCTATGATTTTGGTGTTTCAAACCACACTAACTGAGTAAAAAAGCTAGGATCTTTGATCTTTAGGGTCAATGATCCACGTGGAAATGGTTTCACTGCTTTGGGGTAATACGAATAATGACAGTTCATATTTGTTTTGCACTTATTGGCAGGTGCTGTTCTAAGTACATTGTATGTATCATCTATTTTCTCTTTGCAAACACTCTATGTAGTAAGTTAGTATGATCATTCCTATATTACAAAGAATATTTAACTCAGAGAAATTAAGTAGCTTTCTCAGGTTTAACACAGATTTGTAGTGGCGCTTAGATTTTAAAACACATATGCCATAGAATATTGCATAAGTGCATGCATAGGATCATTGCAATACATAGGCTGTTAGATACAGCAAAGAACTGGAAATAATTCTAATGTCTCTCAATAGAAGAACTGATAAATGAACTCTCACATAGGTCTGCAATAATATGCTATGTAAAACTGAGAATCAGTGAACCACAATACCTACATCAACATGGATTAATATTACAAACAAAATTTCTGGTGCATAAATCACAGAAGAATATACAAAGTATGGAAACATTTACACACAACTCATAAATGGAAAACATAAAAAAATATGTTTTGGGGGGATACATACCTATTTGTTAATATTATAATGAAAAATAAATATAAATAAACCCTATTTCTTTTCTATATTATAATTTCTTATTCTTTCTCAAATAGTCCTCCAGCTAGTTTTGTGTTTATTTTGTTTATAGTTAAGCTTTTCACCACTAAGGAAAAAATCATATTTGTTGGTTTAGTCTCCTACTTGATGATTCTAATAGCACATTTTAGTAAATGTTTAGGTTTATAATGATTAATGTAAGTAATAATTATAGTAATGTTTTAATGTAAACTATCAGAAGCTAAGTGTACAGAACAATGCTTAAAAAGACATGTGCCAAGTTCCTTTGCTACTGATAAATGTCATGCAAAGGCCTGATCTAGACTGAGTTTCTAGATATCAATTTACTCTAAATTTTTCCCCTGGCTCAATTAGCTTGGCTAAACCCTTGAGAACACTCCTATTTTCTTATCTTGTAATTTATTCTCTACAACAAGATCTCTGCTTTGACCATACTTCTAGAATTGCAGGTCAGGCTTGCTCTCAGAAGTCGGCCTGAGCCCCAACCATCTGCTGCCAGACATTATTGAATCCATTTACTTGCTTGCCTAAATTCTGAAAATTGCTTGTTTCCATCTTCCTTTGTCAATGAACTCTGATCATCAGCCATGAAACACATGTTGCCTGTCATCTACCTGTTGTCTGATTGAGCCACTGTCTCCTTTTATCAACATACTTTCATGATATTATAGTTCATCTGGGTTTCTACCATGTAAAGCAAAATCCATACTGCAAATGCTAGCCCCATAGCAGGGAAGTGGTGGGTGAAATGAGAGCTGCTTAAATACTCTCTGGAGTGCACTCTTCAGTCTTGTAGAAAAGAAGGAATAGGTAGAAAAGATGACTGCATTCAGTATGAGAAAGTGAAATATTCACAACTAATGTCCTCTATAGGCATATTTTTCAGAACATTTCTTCAGTCGTTTAGTTGACCAACATTTTGAGACTCTTCAATGTTTTAATCACTGAAAATATAGAAATTAATAACACATGGCCAATCTTCTCAAGGTGCTCACTAATTGTTGTATGAGAAAAATTATATAGAACTTGCCTAGAACAGCAATAGAAGTATGAACACAGCACAGTAGGACCAGGGGAACTTCCTTCCAGGAGAGCTTGTGATATCTAAGCTGAATCTTGAATAAAATCAATAATAGCAATAAAATTAGCAAATAATTACTATTTATCTACTATTTGCCAATAATTGAGTGAAATGATTTCTAAATATTATTTAATTTGCAAGCAATTGCTAGGTTACATTTCATTCCCAACATACAGCTGAAGGAACTGAAATTCAGATTGGTAAAGTCTTCAAGGATGAAGAATAGGGCATTGAATGGGTCAGAGATGGGAGTGGGACAATAAAATCAAATTAGATAATTAAGGATTATATAAAGTTAATTCAAAAGGGGGGATGATGGAGAGGTAAAGGTGGTGATGAGGTATGGAATTTTTAAAGTTTTACTAATTTAGAGTTACTAGTGCAGTAGAGTGCCTTGCATGTAATAGAGTATGAAGAAATATTTTTAATGAGAGAACAAGTATCACTTGGTTTACTCTCTACCTCAATTTTCTTCACAATTTCACAATGTTGACCTCATATATATGTTAAAATGTTGGTTTAAGAATCTTTTGGAGATGGAACCTATTATTGCTACACTTCAACAACTATAATTTCTTACTTCTATCTTCACTGAAAAAGACAAAATAATACCGAGCAAAATACTGAGTAAGCAATTATATTAATTAAAATAATAAGAACATACAGCACATATTGATGCAAAAGACATTTATAATACCTTACCAAGTGTCTATCTTAGCATTTCCTAATGTTTTGTTCAAGGAATGAAAAGCATATGAATCCATACAACATTTTTGCTGACAGTGAAAAATCAAAGGGGAAAGTCCACTTACAATTCTTGTGAACATTGAATGATGTATGCCAAGGAAACATTTATCACTATCATAAACATTTTACTAAATGTGCCAGAAATTATATACAAACATCTTAAGATCATTTGAATGCCAAGAAAACCCTTCCACATTCTCAAGAAACTTTAAAGAAAGCACATTTTAAAATAATAAACTGCTTCCCATTTTCCTCTATTAAATGATTATCTGATGTCAGATACTCGTCACTTAGTTATAGCTTAATTACATGGCGGTACCATTTGGGGAATTATATTCTAATGCCATGCTCACGTAAAAGTAATTTACATACTACCTGCTCTTTGGTTCAGTGGATGACATCAGCCACTGCAAATGCAGAGAGGGAACATGTTAGCAAGAAACATAGATGTTCTCTGAGGTCATACTGAATTGGTACTACAGAATAAGCTAGGACAAGTGTATCCCTTACTGGAAGGGATGACATCGCCATGTTTTCTGCCACAAGAGACACAGATTCCTAAAGAATCTCATCTGTCACTCAGTGAAAAGTGACCTGAATTCTAATTTTTTTCTCCAAAAATCTGCTTTCAGATATCAGAAAAGCTGTTGATTGTCTATGCCCCAGTCTCCCTGCCTCAGAGTTGAGGATACAATCTTCCACGTGGCAAGGGTGTAATTAATTAAGGTGTAAGCATTTTCCAACCTGTGGATGAAGGTAACAGGTGCAAATTACCATTTGAAAGAGTGATTCATGTCACCAAGACTAACTGTTGACTAGGGAGGCTTAAATCAACCCTATTTGAAGTTCTATTATTTTTAAAATGCTGACAGAGAATCCACACTTACATACATCATTGCACAGATAAGACATGCTCCCTGCCCTCTGGGTTTGCCATTTCAGTGAAACAGATGGCAAGATTATAGAATGAATGTGGAAGCAGTGGGCAGGGAAATGACGATAGATTTTTACAACTCTAAAAATGTTCTGAAATGGAATTACCAGTAGGTAGATGACACTTAGATAATGGCTATTTCTAAATTCAGATGTTTATACAAATTTTTTTTATATATACAAATTTTCGAAAAGGCACTGAGCAGCTAGGCTTCAGTTGTTCTCATTCTAAAAATGTATTTTAAAGATAGGCATCATCATTCATGCTAATATTTACAATGAAATGCGAAAATCAAATACCTAAATATTTTAATGTACATGTTGTTGGTTACATCATAATGATTGTTAAAATGTATTACTAATAATGAATAATTAGTTCTTTTTTAATTAAATGAGAGGATGTAATTTTCTGTGAAGAGAAGTATATAATGTAGTGCTTCTGAAGCCCAGGTCCAATTTGATGTGACGTAGGGGAAGAGATAGGAGAAAGGGAAGGTGATAGAGCATCATGGTAAATGAGTAACTGATGAAAAAGAAAGAAGTATTTCCTTAAACTGTGAAGATGCCATTTACCAAAAAGGAAAGAACATTCAAGAAGCTTCTAGGGGGGAGATTTGACAACCCAACTGAAATGGTAGAACAGACTTAAAAGTCAGAGTTTGTAGGGGGAGAAATTGATCAGGATGAGGGCCATCAGGGCAAGATAGGGTTGAGTTGGGCTTTTGCTTAATGGGATAAGTCTAGAAAGGTTTCAACATAAAATATTGTAAAAAGCAATGGAAAAGCTAGCAACTCAAGGTTGAATATGAAAGAAGAGGTGCGAGCTTTAGGAAGCAGAGGAAGTGGGAACAAAGGATTGGACGGAAAGCTTGTAAAACTGGGTGAAAATTATTTCCTGTGATTATTAAATTGCCTGTGTAAGTAAGCGACTATGTCTAAATCAAAAGAATTGTAGAAAATTTATTTTAATATCTCGAATTGAGTTTCTGAAGCCAATGTAGATTCCAGTTCTATAATATGATGGAATTGGATTTAGCTTCTAGAGGCAAATTCTACAGTAAAAATAATCCTCTCTGATGCTTCTCCTCACCCCATATCCATTTTTGCTAATTTCTATTTTTTTTTTTATAAAATATGCTGAAACACTACTTTTATCCTATGAGTAAGGGACTCCCATTCTTATTATTTTTTTTCTCAGCAACGTTGGAAAAGGCATAATTTCAAACAATATTTTCTAGCTCTCTTAGGTTGCTGCACATAATCTGATAGATTAAGTGGTGCATGTTGGTGTAAGTTACCATCTGCGAGGCCCACTGCTGAGACTCATAGAAACACATTTCTATTGGCTTTACACAGTATTAAAAAAAAAAGAGTGGACTAACGAAACTTAAATGTCATTCTTATTTTGCATTTTATGTTTATACTTTGTATTTTGGGGAAACTGTCTTCTGAAAAAAAACATATTACTTTAAAATGACTCATTCTATAAACATTTTCCGAATGCCTGCCAACACATTGCGCATTGAGTTAACCTGTCTACCTATTCCAAAGTAACCTTCAATGGAAGACAAAAGAGGAATTACAAAAGAAAGTAATAAACACCATTATGAAAATAAATACCAAAAAAAACCCCCGACACAGTCTTGAAGATAGGAAACAGCCATTACATAAAATCTATTTGTGATTTATTACTGTCCATTAAATAGATTCTAAGGTAAAACATCATTTTACGGCAAAATTCAGATCTTTCAACCTCATGAAAAGTGGATCATTTTAACATTTGAATTTTAGTTTTAAAATAATTTATTTTGCATTTACATTATGTGTAAAGATCAGATGTTCAAAATTATATGTATTATTTCCTAAACCCAATCATATTTGTGTGTTGATAAAAGTTATCTTGGTTTTTTGAAAGAGAATACGGGTCATACGAGAATTCTTTAGATATATGATGTTACATATAATATACACATACATAATTCTATAATTAGAGGCTAAACCTTTTAAGAAGGGTGTATCATCTGATAAAAAATGTCTCTGATCTTAAGAGGTTGTTTATCATAACTTGAGACATACAGGTAATTATAAACAAATAATTTTACTGAAGCAGATATAGTAAAGCTTTTTAAAAAGTTAATTGAAAATGAAATAAGCAACTATACACTTTATCTTGATTCTTTCTGAGGTTGAGCAACAAAACTAGTTAGCCCCGCACAGATATTACACACTACTTATATAGAATTAAAATAATCATGAAAATGCCATGAAAATAATTAAATATACAATGGATGAAAGTCATGCCAGAATCATGAAAGACTTAAGTAAGAATTCTAGCACTTATCTGAGGAAACAATCCCTTATTCTTTATAAATAAGTTTGGAGAAAACTGGCGCATAATAAGAACATTTTTCCAAGGAGTTATTTGACTGTTTCCAAATGCTCTGTTAATTTATTATACTAAGAAGGGGAGAAATATTTGAAAAGAAAGATGCCTATTGAATATTTGAAATAATATTGTTTAAATAATGAAAGATATTTTCTACATTCTATTAATATTATGTCAGATGTGAAATATTTTTATTAGGTGGTATCAGGAAGGTGAATTAAGAAATTGAAATGCTTTAAATCAGCATTGAAATTTGTCATAAACTCTCTCCAGCCTTCACTTGTTTTATACTCCTTCATACATACTATGTCTATACCTCAGACAATTGAGACCATTTAGGATTTACCAAAGGTCTCAAGACTTGTTTTGTGAGTATTCTTCCATCTACCTGGAATGTTCTTTATTCCAGGGTTTCTCAACCTGGGCACTGTTGACAATTTGGGCTGGATTATTCTTGTGGCGGGTTGTCTTTTATTTTTTCCCTCTTTATTCCAATAAACATTTCTATTTTCACAGTTGTACTGATGATAGATTTCTTTTGTACTCATTTTTAAACTTACTTCAGTTGCATTTTTAGATTGAAACCTATAAAACTATAAAGTGTTATCTGCAAAATGTGAACTGTATATATACTTTTCCTTAGAGGTAAAAACACATAAAGAATATGCAGGCAAAGCAGGGCCACATCTGGGGATTACATAACAATTTAGCTCTGTGGCAGCCACTATAATATCTGGGAAAGCAGAGAAAGCAAAAAAGATGAGAAAATGACCCTCCAAAAAGTAACTGAATTTCCATCTTCCCATCACTTTCTATGGATTGAGGCCAGTCCTCAGATACTTGTTAGACTATGCTCATCTCACTTGGCTGAACAGGGATGAGTTGCGACCCGTGGTTATAGGAATACATTCAGGTAGGTATAATTGGAGTTCTGACACAAGGCCTGAATGAATTCAACATTACACACCAGTGTATTTGTATATGCATAGAATTTATTCATTAAAACATACAAAAAAACAGCTTATTTAAAATAAAATAATACAAGTAGTAGATTCTCCACGTTCTACATCCTAAAATTGCTGCAATTTGTCCATCTCCTCTTGGTTCTCTAGATTCATCTAAGAATGGTGCTAACTCTTCAGAAGTGTTGGGTGTCTTAGAATTATATTCATTTAGACAAGGCAGCAGAAACCATCTTTTCACCCCCAAGCTCATGACCTTTGGATTTGTCATGTCTACCCTCTTAACTCTTTCAGATTACTCAACTCTTTATCCCTAGTTTTTGGACTCATGATTAGCTTTTTCTCTATCATTGTCCACTGGCAAAGTTTATTCTTCTCTGAGAATTCTAATTCAAAAGATATGGCTTCTTTCTTATTTATCCTTACGTCAGGGTTACATCTTCTCTCTACAAAAACATCTTTAGAGAACGACCTCTATTTATCAAAAATATTTTATTCATCCAGCAAAAATAGATGATGAATAAACAGTAAAATGAATATATTCTTTCCACTACACTCTTCCAGTAGCCTCTTAGCCTACTTCTCTTGTGGATCTTGTAAATTATAGGATGTTTAGCAGCATCCTTGACCTCTACTCACTAAATGCCAGCTTCATTCCCCAAGTTGTGACAAATAAAAATGTCTCCAGACATTGCCAAATGTCTCCTGGAGGTAGGGGGAAGGGGATGCAAGTTCAAATTGCCTCCTGTTAAAAATCACTCTTTAATCTCTTCATATATACTTGATTAAATCTTAACCATCATTCTCCTTTCAGACATAGAACAAATATAATCTTTACATCCTCCTCATGCTACTAATCACTTGTATCATATTCAAACAACCCCATTCTTCTTTATTATAAGTATTTATGGCCAAATCTTATCTATGCCACTATGAAATCTGGTTTAATGCTGGAATCATGCATTTTCTTCCTTGGTGTCTCCAAGAGGGCTTTATCCCAAGACACACCTCTTATTTCCTCAGAAAGTGACAAATATTTGTTATATGACAGTCAATATTACTATCATCACCATATTTTTAGCCTCTACATCACTGTTTGTGCTATATATTTTGAAAATGCAAGCCATGATTAATATTAATCAATCTGAAGCATGATACAGGCAAGTTCTACTCCCTTTTATTGTTTAAAATTTGAGAGTAAGTCTTTGCTGTTGAATTCAGTAATGGTCTTTTTGTCTTTTCTCTCTGCAGATAAAGTTCATTACTGGGGCTTCCCTGGTGGCGCAGTGGTTGAGAATCTGCCTGCCAATGCAGGGGACACGGGTTCGAGCCCTGGTCTGGGAAGATCCCACATGCCGCGGTGCAGCTGGGCCCGTGAGCCACAATTACTGAGCCTGCGCGTCTGGAGCCTGTGCTCCGCAACAAGAGAGGCCACGATAGTGAGAGGCCCGCGCACCGCGATGAAGAGTGGTCCCCACTTGCCACAACTAGAGAAAGCCCTCGCACAGAAACGAAGACCCAACACAGCCATAAATAAATAAATAAATAAAATTTAAAAAAAAAAAAAAAAAGTTCATTACTAAACAAGTTAGCTTTTCAATTACTGCTGCTAAGCCATAAGTAATTAGAACTCACTGAAACTTTCACAGTCATTTTTTTTCCATTGTTCTTTTCTAGGCACTAACAACTTAAAATAAGATAAAATTATGCCAATTATGATTTTTTTAAAATATGTGGATAAAAAATGTAACTTGGCTCTCAGCCTGAAGACAAATAATTCGAATAACAAACTTAAACTGTTTTTTTCTTTCCGTCTTTCTCTCTTTTTTCTTTCCAAGTCTGTGGTTAAGCCTTGTTAGTGTTTGGATAGGATTCTTAAATACAAAACTTTGTGTTATTATAGATAGTAGAGCAAATAATTACATGTCTTGCTCTATTATTTGTGAGAAAGCATAACATCCTAGAACTAGATTGCCAATTAAGGCCTAAAAGGGAAGACTAACAGAATGAATGAAATTTTGAGTCAAATGGAAAATCAATGGTCAGGCAAGTCTTTGAAAAAAATGAGGTGGGCTGGTAGAGTGATGCTTTTAGCCCTTTGCCTCTTGAAGTTGACACAAGTGAAGGATGAGTGCTCATGAGTTCTCTAGCTCCAGGGTGAGGCCCTAAGGAAGGCAAAACAATTTGAGGATACAGTGAAGGATGGCTGAGATGATGTGACAAGGCTGGGACCTACAGGACACTCAAATAAAACCGGTGATCTTGAACACCCCATCACACACACACACAACCCAGACTTAGCTTATTCTCTCAATCATAGTCAGAGGTACTGAATTCACAGTTGGCAGCTCAGCATTGGGTTCTTCAGGGAGCTGATTCATTCATGATTAGAAAATTGGACATTTTTTCAAGACTTAGTAGAACTTAGCCCCCAGTGTAATGAGTTTTTTCTTTGCTTTGTTTTATTTTAAAACTACTTTTGCATTAGTCTTTGTTTCTCTTTTTTTATGCTCATTAACCACCTAGCCACCAAGGTCTGTCTCTACTAATATATGACCCTTAGGGATCAAGTTCTTATGCTTGAACCCCAGCCTAGAGCTTAGGGCCCTGGTATTTGGTATCAGACCTTCATTATAAGCCTATCCGCCTGCCTGGGGTTTCCAGATTTTGCCCAGGTTCCCCATCCCAGCATTCTACTCACTTGTTAGATTTCTGAACCATGTCATCTGGGATATAATATGAATTAAGAGTGGCAGATCTAATTTGCAAATCCAAATACGTCTGAATTTGAAGTTCTCTATTAATTTCCTTTCTAGATGCAGGAGCCCAGGCTTGCTAGTGCTACACCCAGGTACTGCTATGTTTCCCCAATAGTGCTGGAGTATCATCCCCTTAAGGCCCTCAGCAGTGCCTGCAGATATCATGTCTTCATGCTCTGCTTGGGATCCACCCCAAAGAATTTGCTCTAGATTCCATTGACTCCCATCTGGAGAGAACTACCCTAGACGTCTGGATACCTAGGACATTTCTGACCCTGTTTTCATATTTGAGACACACAGTCTTTAGAAGAAGACCACCATTTTTACTTTACGATTAGTTAATAGTGCATTAATTAAAATAGGCATAATATTTCTACACACAAAAAATAGACTTACATGCTTTTAACTTGGGCAAATTTGCTGGTGATGCATTAATATGCTCTAGTAGTTTTTTGTGTTTTTTTTTCTGGTCACATAAACACACTAATGATTACAGCAAAATGAATTAACAAGGCCTTCAAAATCAAAGATATATTTAGTATTTGCTGCCTTTCAGGGGGTAGAAGATAAAATGTTGTAATCATCAATGAAAATTACTGCCACCTGTACCTAATTACAACATTTCTACAGCCTTGCTTTATTAGCTGTTCTGGGTATAGTCAACTATAAAAATAAATCAAAGCCACACAGCCAGTTTGGAGTTGCTTCTGACCACTGGGGTAAGTTATGTTTTGTGACATAAGGATTTTTTTCTATTTTTTCCGTACATATTACACTTCCCAAATCTTCAGATTATTCTACAATGAGCATTTAGTTTCTTTTTGAAAGATTAACACATTTCTCAATTTTTTCATCTCATATTTTACCCATTATGAAAAACTGTAGTTTAAGTAAGGCTATAATTAAAACATCTAGTTAAATAACTCTAATATTAATCCTGAATTTTGGATAATTTTGAAGTGAAATATTTATCTTATTCCCTTCTGTTTTAAAGGAGATTTTCACATTTAAATAATCAAATTTGAGTGCAGTGTACTGCATGAACATCAAAACAAGATACAAACAGGGATTTTAAAGACCATACCTAAACACTTTCATTCTAAGAATATCCCTATGTTTATATCACTACAAATCATATCAAGTTTTTAATATATCCTAATGTACTAAAGCCCTGTTGGTGGATATTATATTTAGCTGCTCAAAGTCAGTATCATATAAAATAAATAATTTGACTTGACTCTAGAAAGTATGAAAACTTTCTACAGTACTTCTCATATTTTAAAAGAAAAAAAAATTAAATTAAAACTAAAAGTTATAAAAGGCATTAAACGATCATGGCCATTAATAAGTCATCCATATATAAAAAAGAATTGCTATACCTAAAGTTCAATTGGCTAATTTAATTTCCACAGGAAATACAAGCATTTCTATAATGAAATTGAATCAAGATGATAAAATACCAATAAAAAGTAGCCAGCATTGATACAAAGCAGGTTTGCTCACATTGTAAAAGGTTGCAAACTACAATTTCAATGGAGTCTACAAACAGAACCATGTTTCCCTTAATACATTTTAATAAATATATACTTACATAAATATAACTATATATGAATATTGTGCATGTATAAATGAACATATATACACATACAGATATACAAATGTAAATCTAGGGCTTTTTTCCAGAATTTTGAAAAGAATAGTGTAGGATACTATATCAACAATCAAACAACCAAGGTGTTTGATCAAATGCAAAGCAGAATTTCCTTCACACAAAACATAATGCCTGTTGGCGAAAACGTTCCAAGGAAGCTCAGCTGGCAATTTAAAGAGTCCTTGGGGGGATTAATTTAGCTCCTTCATCAAGACTTAGCAGAGAGGCACTAAGAGCTGGGGCTGGTAAAGGTACATTTATCTTAACAGTCAGCAAAGCTTGGGCTGGGTTTCCTTATGGCAAATCACGAACATTCTGTGGGACTTGGGCAGAGGATTCTAGTGCAATAACTGCATTAGATTAGCTTTGTAAAAAAGCTTAGACATACTCGTTAGCTGTTTACTCTAACGCTTATTCAAAATGCCGTCATCAGAAACCCTGGTGAAAAGATTGTCAAACAGATTACTTTTGTTAATTAATCGGATTACCAATCAACTAAGCCATTCGGCTCTGTGACAGCACTGAATGTATTTAATGTGGTAGACATTCAACATTAGGCCAAGATCTAAGAACACAGGTGTGTGTATCTGTGTGTGTGTTTTACATTTTTCCCCCAAAGGAAAACCGAATAATGCAACATATTTTTCTATGGCGAAAATAAGAGGTGTTACAGATATCAGTGATGTGTAGAAACTTTTTAATTCTGTGGGATGCCAAGGTGGCAGAATGTTGTGTCCCAAAGAAAGTAAATGAGGCAGGCAGAATGGCATGTATGCTAATACATATTTGCTCACAGACACACACACTTACAGCTTTAAAGGGAATACATAAAAATTATGCTGCAGACAATGTCTTTATACAAATTTATCATAGCATCTGTCAGCTCCATAATATGTTCATAAAACTAGGAACACGTGTCTTCACAGCATGCTCATTTTGGGATGCCCACTGTTGTTATCTCAACTTCTCTTGCTGCTAGGCTGGCTGTTGTCTTTCAGATCATAGACTCAGGAATTCATGTTCCTTCACTTCCACATCAAAACAAGAAGTTTAAATTTAAATACATCAAAGGTACAACAGGAGAGGTACAAAAGGAGAGGGAAATAAAACTACTTAGAAAGAGAATTCAAATAACATTTCTAGGATTAGAGGGAACTCAAGAAAAATCTCATAGATGACTGGTACAAAGGGATAAAGTCAAAGGGGATTACTGAGTTATTAATACAAGTCTAATCCTAGCAAGTATTCTGGCTATCCCAAAGTCAACGAAACCTCAACGCTGTTTGGAATTTCAGTAATGGCAGTGGAAGACATGTCACAAAACAGCACTAGATAAATTACTTGATATGTACTAAGAATGATAATTGTATGAAATTCTAAACATATTTACTGCATAAGGGGTTGTCGAAAGATATTAGTATGTTATCTGCTAAACATCATTACCTTTTTGGTCTATATGTCCTGAAAACTTCCAGCATTTTCCACAAAGATTTTAGTAAAGATGTTTGTAATGTTTATATTTTCAGGGGATGCCATAAAATACATTCTGCTAAGTTTCACCTTTACAAAGACTGACCGTCCAGAACACAACATTAATTAAAATTCACTAGACTGGGCTTCCCTGGTGGCGCAGTGGTTGAGAGTCTGCCTGCTAATGCAGGGGACACGGGTTCGAGCCCTGGTCTGGGAAGACCCCACATGCCGCGGAGCAACTAAGCCCGTGAGCCACGGCTGCTGAGCCTGTGCGTCTGGAGCGTGTGCTCCGCAACAAGAGAGGCCGCGATAGTGAGAGGCCCGCGCACCGCGATGAAGAGTGGCCCCCGCTTGCCGCAAATAGAGAAAGCCCTCGCACAGAAACGAACACCCAGCACAGCCATAAATAAATAAATAAATAAAATTAAAAAAAAAAAAATTCACTAGACTTAGAATATGTGAAATAATGGAGAAACTAGATCTTGATATATTTGGGAAGGAACAACTTAAAACATATCTGGGGCTCTACATTGTATGAATAGAGATTTTAGAGAAATTTTCTATTAAATAATAGGCAAATGGAAACATTTCTACTTCTCTTCATCTGTTAACTACCTCTGATAATTAAGAAATCAATTAGCCACTTCAAAACAAATCTCATAGATTTGCTTGGTACTCAAAGAACAATACAACACTGTGAATCCTAGCTAAGTGGGTTCAAAACATTTCAGCTGAATGACAAGCAAACAAAAATTCTTCCAAATCCTTATACTCTTCGCCAGAGTTGGGATTTCTTCCAACTCTTACTAGAACTACATTAAGAAACAAGTCACTCTCCTGATGCTGTTTGTACACTAATAGCCATTTCATTTAGCTTTTCATAGCTGAACATTAAGGGCAGATGCTATGCAAGATGTTAAATGCAATGTGTCCTATATGTGAGGCAATTTCTCTGAAAATTCCATGAAATTCATGTTAACCTTTCACTTTTCTTGGATTTCTCTTGAGAGAAAAATGGCACAGAATAGTGCATTTCAATAAGCTGCCCCCAAAAGAACAACATATTATCAGCATCATTAATAGGATTAACATTTCTTAGTAAAATTATTTATTATGTAGCTTGAGTTTAATATTAGTAAATTAAGAGTTTTAAAAAGTCACAGAAAGCCAAAGTACCTACTAGAATATTTAAAGTATCTATGAAATTAAGTAAAAACACACATTCTTTCTCTGAGTATTATTGTTGTAGTGTATAGTTTTAAGGACGAAATGCTTTGAGGGAAGTGAAAAATAAATGTCATAAGATGGAAAGAGTACAGACATTGTACTCAAACATATTTAAATTCTGGTACTGACTGATATTTATTTATGTCATGATCTTAGATTATAAAATCCTCCTGAGACTCAGATTCTATATTTCTTAAATAGGAATAACAAGAATAATGATAAGAGGTACCATTTGTGGAAGAGAGCCTAATATGTTTCAGGCACTGAACCAGGTGCTTTGTGTCATCAACTCTCCTTTTTTTCAGTAATCCTATTACATAGGTATCATTATCCTAGTTGTTAACAAATGTAGAAACTGAAGCTTATGGAGAAAAGAAAATAGAAATATAAATAATATCTACCTTGCAAATTTTGTTTTTTTTTTTAAGATTAAAGAAAATTCTGTTTTATTCAGTGACATGTAGAGTGCCCTGGAAAAAAAAGTGCATACTCTTAAAATATTATTTTCCACAGTTCTCCACCCCACTCCACTTTTCTGGAGTATATCTTTCCTGAAACACAGAACGCTCTTCAATCAAATGGCCATTCACCGACACTGCAGAAATTAGCATTTCAAAGTTTTAATGTTTTTTTTACTGACAAGCATCAATCCATGCTTCCACCCAAATGGACATCAAGGTCTGCAAAGCCTCTCTCTGTGCTTCTCCTAAGCCATGACTCACTGCATTCCCTGACCTTGATTTCTATCGCATTGTCTGTCCTTCCTGGGTTGAGAACTTTCTCTCTTATATCTCTGAGCATTTTTTTTATATCCAACTCCTTCTAAATCCTAAATACTATTCCTAGGAGCGTTGTTATGGATTCACAAAGTCTTTCTTTGCTATACTGTAATGTAAGGCAGAGAAATCCTGTAGCATGTATTTTACACATGACCATTCTTCTGTAATTACAAATAAAAGGAAGGGAGGAAGAAAAGAAGGAGAAAATTGACCCTTACGTGAAGGTAGGGGAGCAACGGAATGAGTCATTATGCCAGACCTCCTTTGTGCTCATATTGTTTTAGGTTCTTACCTGCACACACACATATTACTTCAGTTACTCCTAACAATAGGCCTGCAAATTAGGAATTCTCTTCAGTTTTATTTAAGAGTTATTTTAGGTTGAGAAAAAGAAATGTCAAATTATACTGCTAATTTGTGATACAGCTGGAATTTGATCCTGATCTGACTCTAAAACTCCTCCTGTCAATTCTCTTAGAAGAGGGAGGTTTCGATGTCAGGATAAGAATAGGGATAGTGAAGTAGATAATACATGCAGGAACCTCATCTGAGTTCCAGGGTCTGTTTTTATAACCTCCAGAGCATTTCAAACCACGGTCAGCTTCCATGCGATAGCAGCTCTGGTCCGGCCAACAATCAAGTCTGAATGTGGGAGCCAAAGTCTCTACTATTTCCAACCACATCATCCTTGTGAATTCACTCTCTGCTGTTGCACCTTGATCTCACCAGCCAGCCCATTACCTCCTTACATTCAGAAACATCATGCTAACATTTCCTAAGTCTTGTTCCAGTGTCCGTTGAAAACATTTTCCAGTTTCTGTTTCTCATTTGCTCTACCTTACTAACTCAAGCCTCTTGTTCTAAGCAAAGATACTTGACATCATTTTCCTGATAACTTTATTTCCATTTCCATCACGTCAAACTTACATTTTCTCTTGAATGTTTTTCCTTTATCTTCCTCATCCTTTTCCTTCTTCTTAACTCCTGACCTATTAGCTTCATTTTCCTTATTATCATATCTACTTTGCACTGCAGCTTATGATGCTTATATATTATTTCAGTTGCTACATGTAAGCTTTTTGAAAAGCAAGGTGCAAGTTTGATTCAACACTGTATTTCTCTCAAGGCCTAAAGTGATAGCTTACACATAATAGTTTGTAATCAATACTCATCAAAATGGAGATACATCAAGTATTTACAAGTTACATCCCATGGAAAAACTAAGCCCAGGAATGGGAGAGAATTTAAAATTTCCACTTATCTCTCAAGATGATAAATATGATTTACAGTTTAAATATCTAGACTGAAATCACTTTAAACGTCTAGGTGGTCTATCTTTGATCCAAGAATGTGTTTTTATTAAACAACCACATAAGAAACATACAAACTATTCAGTCACGCATTTACTCTTAATGTATTCTTATACTTCCCCACCATGCTTCAGAAAATGTTTTGCTTCATTACTTAAATAGTTGTAATGATACAGTAAGCAAAATTATGTACAATGAAACTAAACATTAAGAATTTTAGAGCTTATAGTGTGAATTTTCAAGTTATTACCTACTCTGCCATTAGAAATAATCAGACAGCAACTGTGCAAAATCACAAAATCTCTGCAGTGCCAAGAATACCTTTATCAGTAAACCTAGAAGTTGTTTTCCACGTGGAACACATGAGATTTGTAAAAATTATTATTAATACCCAAAGGGCACCTGCATACAATCAGCTGTAAGCATAGTTTGTTGCTACAGAAAATCAAAAAGCTCATTACTATTAACTATTAAAGAGCCTTTTCACTTCATAAAAGGTCATTCAAAGGAAATGTTCTGTATTTCATATCTTTAAATGAAAATGATTCTCCTCTAAACATCAATTAGGCAAAATAAGATGTGTAAGTTTTCTAATACAAGGCACATGTATTATTTCAAAACCACTAAGGTTATATTTCACAAAGATGAAGGGTGCTGTTTTGATTTTATTTTGTGTTTACTTGCTAAAGAAAATAGGTAACTTTCTCAATGAAGTTTCTTCTGTGATAGAAGCTAATTATGCTCATCCAACCATTTTTTTCCTCTTCCATGGCTCCAGACTAGACCATACTTCCCCACCTCCCTTGAAATTAAACATAGTCATGTGACTGTCTGACTAATGTGATGTGGGGCGTAGAGATACCTGCCATTTCCAGAAACTGATCCATTTTTTGAAATGGTGATGCTTCTTTTCCTTTCCTTGTCTCCTTGAGGAATTGAAAGGACTCCAAGGTCTCGGGGGAAACTGGAACTACAGGATAGAAAGAGCCTGTGTCTCTGAATCCAATGGAAAGTCTCCCCCAGAACATCACCAATCAGTTATTATATAAGCAAAACATTAAGGTCTATTGAGTTACATTACTAAAATTCTGGGGTTGTTTATTACAACAATTAACCTATGCCAACCAATAAAACTTCAGAAATGCCTTTTCAAAAGTATATAGTTCTTTCATTTGATTAAGGTTTTTCCCACAGCCCATTTCGATCACAGTTGATTCCTTCAAAGAAATGTCTAAAAAGGAAACAAGGAAATTAAGAGTCTATGTCTGAGCTGCGATGAATCTAGTATATGTTAGTTATACAAATCCCTAGGGGCTGCATGAGCTCACTTGGGAAAACAATTGACAGTGTCTTAATGAATTGGAGGTAAATATATCTAATTCCCTGGGCCTCTGCCATTGGAGACCCCTTGCTCATGCCCATTTCTTGTCAAACAAAACTGGTCAATTTATATCAAGATATTTTTTTCCTTTTTCCATGCATGATTTTATCGTGTAGCCTGAATAAATATGCATGAAATATTTGTTGCTCTTTACATTCCTCACAATACTTTCCGAATGGGTCATTTTATTTTGAAATGTAGCATAGAAAGATAATGTTTTCCAAAGAACGCAAATATCTTCCTTGAGTTCTATCATTCAGAAGGCAAAGTAAAGAAGGGAGGGGAGAAATAAAAACAATCAATTTGGATGAGAATCTTTGCACACAATCAGTGGGTAGAAATCAATGTGAATCCTAGTCAAACACAGACTTCACAGTGGGAATATATACAGCCCTGCATTACTCAAACAAATGGTTAGTGTTACTGTGAACAACTGTAATGAGGCCTGGATTGTGTTTACATGAAAGCAGACAGAATCCTACTGTTAATTTACTAAACCAAGACTGCTGGGTGTTACAGCTTCTGCCGCATTAGAGCAAAGAATTTAGCTTCTGAATCCACACCTCTTTTGTAAACCTATCCCGGATTATTTCCCTGTCCTTTCATTGTTTTCCTTGTTCTGAAAGACAGCACTGGATGCTGGAGAGAGCTTAAGAGGTCTTACTTAACAACTGCAATTATTCCCAAGCTTACTGCTGAAGTGGAGCTTGATTTGTCCATAACATGTTAAAAGCTGCTTCTCTAAACTACTCATATCAGACATACACACAAACACACACATACACACACATACACAGTCACACACCTTGAAATAAAATTCAAATGATAAAAATGCCCTATTTTTATAAAATTTGCAGTCACTGTATGATAGAATCCTCAGCAAGAGATTCCATTAATTTTGACATGTGTTTGGATCTTCTCAGGAATGCACTGTTCATGCTGATCTTTGGTCAGTTTTTACAATTTTGAAATGGAAATGTTGATTAGAAATTAGGTTATTTTTGTTTGTATCAATGGGGCTTTGGGGATCTATTTATATAGTTTTTACGTGTAGTTACATTTCCTTTTTTTAAAAAAAAATTAACAGCTGCAGTTATCTCTGATTTTATTAACAAGTTACTCCATTTCATTTGCCAAATTGTTTTTAAGATGAAAAATTGAATAAATATGATATGTGCTCACGACTGAAACACTAAATACCCCCAAAAGTATTTTCAAGAGTGAAAATTACCAGAAATCCTACTGCCCAGAGAGAGCTACTATTAAAATCTAGATGAATAGCCTTCCAGAATTCCCCCTGCTGCTCCCACCTTCTTTCCTCCTTTCCTGGGGACCTCCAGCTTCTGGCCCCTATAGCACAGCACACCACACACCATGTACTATCCTTCCAGGCGCTCGCCAAAGTTTCACACTTATGTAAGAGAGAGTGTGTGTGTGTGTGTGTTTAATAGATGTCCCCTCCATTTAACTGTGAGCTCCATGAAGGCAGGAACTCTGTCTTTTTTTTAAATCCCCTGGCATGGAACACATGGCTTCATACAAAGTAGAATTCAATAAACATTTTGGCTGACTAAATGAATAAAATGTGATCCTACTTTTTTAATTGTTTAAAACCTCTCCTTCTGTCAATAAATACAACTGTAGCAAATTTTAAGATTAGATATTTCATGTTATGGGTAAAATTTATTTAACAATGCTCTCATACAGGCATTATCTCTCTTTTGATCAATTATCCACAGCAGTGTAATAGATAACATTGTAGTAGATACATTTGAGTACTTAGCTCCTTCTTGGGATAAATGACTCAAGCTGGAATGTTGGGGCATTAATCATACATATTTACCTGTAATACACATTTTTGAACTATCTCACTAAAGGTTGTACAGATTTATATATTCTAAGTATAAATTAACGTGTCGATTTCTCTTCAGTTTTGTCTTAACTGAGTACTAGACCTATATTTTCATCTCTGTAAGTTATGTAGGATAAAAATCTAGACTAGAGCTATTCAGCTATTTCCCTATGACTTTTGGTCATTTCTGATGTACTTTTTTTTTTTTTTTTTAAACAATGGTTTCATGAGCAGTGATGGGGGGCCTCTGTGTTTTGTTTTGTTTTGTTTTGTTTTAATTTATTTATTTTTATTTATTTATGGCTGTGTTGGGTCTTCGTTTCTGTGCGAGAGCTTTCTCTAGTTGTGGCAAGCGGGGGCCACTCTTCATCACGGTGCGCGGGCCTCTCACTATCGCCACCTCCCTTGTTTCAGAGTACAGGCTCCAGAAGCGCAGGCTCAGTAATTGTGGCTCGCGGGCCCAGTTGCTCCGCGGCATGTGGGATCTTCCCAGACCAGGGCTCGAACCCGTGTCCCCTGCATTGGCAGGCAGATTCTCAACCACTGCGCCACCAGGGAAGCCCTGTTGTACTTTTTTAAACATGGATTTTAGCTTCAAAATATATCCTAATCTTTTTATGAACTGGGTAGGGGATATAAAAATCATGGAGAAACAAGTTGCAAAAACAAATAGCTAAGGAAAGAATTACCTCAATGTGTGTCAGGTGCTCTATATGAGATGCTGTAAGTTCTCAGTAGATTTAGAACCTTCATGCAAGGGTCCCAGGTGACTGCAGATTTTGGCTCAAATTTCTAATTCTACCAAAGAATACCTAATTTACAAAATCTCTAGCTCAAATCTCATAGGAATGCAGAATACAATGGGCAGAGCTTCAAGGCTTTGCTTGTATTTGTGAGATTGTAAACGACTAAGGGAAAGAAAAGGCTAGATATCATACTTCAGTCCTGAATTAAAAACTGCTAGGATAGTGTCATTATATGCAGGAAGGTACATGACAGTGAAGATGCAGTTGAAGGACAGTGAGGAAAACATTGGTATAAGGGATGAAAAATGTTGAATAGGATCAGGAATGTTTTCTTCGACAAACTTAGTTCACTTACACTTGTAATACAATTATAATTTGGTCTAGGTTCAGTTACCTTTGTTTTCTAATCAGATTTTTTTTCCACAAAGTACAGTGGTGAATATTTTCCTTTTATTGATTCAGCTAAACTAAAAATAAAACTGAGATAACTGATGATATAGGAAGAAACTCAAGTCAGGCTAAATATATCAGAATTTTGCAGAAGAAAATTTTCATCATCCTGTCAATCATCACATGCTGATAATCTTCTTAGCCAGCCTTTTCACCAAGTTAATTAAGATTTCCAAATTTTCATAAATGCCAAAGGTTAAAAAATAAAGTTTCATGCTTTGATGTTGTAAGTCTGTAATTATTAAAACTGTCTAATTTCTAAGTAAAACAAGGTTGAAACTGGCCTTAAGTTACTCAGGTAAATGGAAAGTATTATTGCTGTAATATTATTGGGTAGGAACTTTATTGTATTTATTTGAGGTGAGAAATAAAAAGTCTCTTGTGTTAGTAATTACACTTTGTACTGCCATCATTGCAAGTCTTATATATTGTTCAACATTGTACCTATATTCAAGGATGGAATCAATGTATCCTCAACTCTAGAAGAGTTCCTTATTTGTTCCCACTTTCAACTAAGCACTATTTTAATTTTCTCCTCTCTATATTGCTGTCACTACGGTGACTAATCAAATAGACCACACTGCTTTAACTGTATAACTGTTGTTGTTTGATGGTGGTGGTAGCGGTGGTGGTGATGGTGGTGGTGGTGGTGATGTGTGTGTATAGTACTGAACTTTAATGAATACATTTACATAAAACTTTATGTGTGTGTGTGTGTATGTATGTATGTAGGGTGTCTGCTGAGATGCATTACATAGGCATCCTTCACCATTTCTAATTGAGTCTATCCATCTGTCTACCTATGTATGTACACATACATATATACATATATGCACATATGTATGTGTGTATATAGTACATGTATGTGTTAAATGAATCTTTATACCATAAATTTCAGAATAGCAAAGATGACCTACTTAATTTCTTGTATCTTCATTCAGTTAATAAGTGAATCTGAGTGCCCGTTATGTAGTATGTGCTAAGAACTGTTTATATATTCTCATATATATGGGACCTGCTATATATGAATGAACACAGCTAACAAAGTCTTTGCCCCCATTGAGCTTAAATTATAGCCCTTATAATTCTACCAACAGAATGCATTTAAGTCATTTAAAAAAATAACTATCACTTAACTCAATTTTTCATTAGTCATATAAATTATCTCTCATGTCAAATATAGTCCAAAAGATAGAATTAAAAGTTGCATTTTGGAAACTAGCAGGATCCAGACTACACCTAGAAGGAGAAGGTTCACAATAACTCCTTCTTAGATAGCTTTTACAGTCTGTTCAGCAACTAGGCCTGCTCTCTCACACCACATGTCTACATTTCTAAACACTTCTATCTAAATGAACTCTCACATTAATTAAGTAAAACTATTAGCCATACACTGTCTATAAGGCCTCAATATTGTAAACAAAAGGAATACAAAACTTACACACACACACACACACACACACACATACACCTTTACCCACACACTATGAAGCAACACTTATACTCAACTATTTGCCTTGAGAAACTGTATTGGAATAGTTCATTTGAGAGTTTCTTCAGCTAAATTATCCTATATATAGATTTCAGTTTTTAAAAAATTTAATTTTATACAAACAGACCACAAAATAATAATTTCCTTAACAAATCCTCCACATCTTACTATAACACTATTCATGATAGCTGCCCACTTCCCCTACCAAAGCCACTGCATTGCATGGATCCAATGGCACTATTTCCATTGTAGTTCATGTAAATGGTGCCCCTGGGGTTGTTCAGTGCACAACCCATAGCTGAGCCATAGGTTTAAATGATGACCCTTTCTCCTCTCCTGACTTATAAAACCAATGATGGTGTTTTGTCAGCAAAATCTGTCTTTTCAGTTACTTGCTTTGCAAGCTCCTATAGTAAATCATATGCTTGTAAAAATACCAGGAGTCAACTTTCAGAAAGAATTATTAAAAAAAACCTCAAAGAATGTTTCAAAACTCTTTCTCACTCAAAACACTTTCTCTTTAAAGTGGTTTTAAAGACCCATATCACCCTCGTAATCTAATATTCATGAATGTGTAGATATTGCATTACCAATTATAGATACACAAAGTATATATTTTCATTGGGTCATCTGGGAATTTAAACATGTTTTGCACATTAACTAGAAACTGTAAAAATAACCTGAACATCAGCCTTTAATAGGTGTTATTTAATATTCTTGGACATTTAGAAACCAATTCATTACATATGGCAGGTGGAATGCTGGCCTTGAGTAGTTTAATTGCATAAAATATAATGGATTATATTACACCCACCATTCCAGGCCCACCCTTTTTGTTGCCAGAGGTATGTATCTTGGTAACCGTAACCACATTGCAAAATTAATCTGTGAAAATTAATGAATGCACATATGAACATAATTAATAGATTTGATTCTAAAATAAGTTTGTTAGATTTTGACATTTTATGTATTAACTGAAGTCTGTTCTTACACATGTAATCTATACTTCAATTAACTATTTCTAAAGATCCTCCTATAGATGCGGCATTATACTAGGGTATAGGCAGTTTGAGAAGGGTAAAGATAAAACTAATGCTGTCACTATCTTTAAGAATTTATAATATAGGATGGGGGACTATTTTTATTAAAGACCCACATACTGATAGTTTTACTCTACTAGAAAAGAATGCATTAAGTGATATAATGCAAGCATGAATAAAGATGTATGTGAGTTGAGAGATTCTGGGCAGTCTGAGATTTTAGAAGAATTAATGCAAGAGGTGGAATTAATGGATACACAAGGATTTTCTATGTCATGCTTGAAAAATATGTTACCATATACATATTTGCAAGGCAATTCTTGACTGATAGAGACCAAGTATCGCATGGTTTATGTTACTTTTTTGCATTGGATAGACATATCACTTATGTCAATAATCTATAAAACACACTGGAAACAACCGCTTGGGCATTCACAGTACATCTTTGTAAGGTTGTATTATACAATTATCATGGACTTGGCATTTTATCATAAAGTGCTGACTTGAAACCATAATAGCCAATTATAATTGTGTGCACAATAAAGCAACTGGTAGTTTGCTGAGTTTATGCATTATGAGTTTCTGACAGAAAAAGACAGGGCATGAAGTGGAGCTGTTGCCCTTATGAAAAAGAATAGGTATGAAAACTAAAAGAACGTTCTCGTTGCACATCTGGAGAGTTCAGCCATCAATGTATGTTCAGGTACAGATATGGTGCCATGGCAAAATATATCCTCATTGACAAGGCACTTGGTCAAATTTTAAAATATACATTTATTTTATTCATTCATTCAATAAATATTGTCTTCCATAGCCCATGCAAGACAATCTCTCTCCTCATATTAGCTTACATTCAGTAGTAGGACACACATAAGAAACAAAATAAACAAGTACTTATGAGGCAGTGATAAATCCTGTGCAGGAAATTAGTGTGACAAGACAGAAAATGAACAGGGGGGCCAGAGAGGCTTCTTTAAAGTGACATTTACCTGCAAACTAAATGATATCCCAATCCTAACAGGTAATTTTCCTGTGATATCATTTAAGGAAAGTGTATTACTGCCTTTTAAAGGAATTCGTTATACATCTCAAGTTTTATGATCTGTGCATCATTGGGAAGTGACAGAAAAATGTATTCTTACTTAATATTTTGGCCATAACAATTTAGTTAACATAAAATTAATGTAGAACTGCAAAAGAAATGTGTGATTCTTCAACTAGCTTATGTGCTATTATATTTTCCTTTCCTTTCCCTTCTTTTCCCATCAGTCAGTCATCTCAACTCCTCCCCTCCCCTCTACTCTTTATTTCTCTTCTTTTGTCTTGTTGTGTATTCTTTTTTTTTCTTTTTCCTTTTTTTTTCCATCTAAAATCTCACTAGGTGTAACACAGGCTGCTTATAATAGATTAGCTATAGAAATAAATAATTCTAAAATACACTGGTATAATAAGCCTTTTTTGGGAAGGGTCCATATTTCAATAGACATTTGACATACTGAATAAAAAAGCAATTTGATACACTTTCTTATAGCAGCACAGTTCTTTAATACCTTCTTATAAAATGGCTTAATGTATTTTTATCTTCCTATTTGATTTCTTTGATGAATAATCTATCAATACATTCTACATCTGCTACAAAACTGTGACCTTATGGTTGCCCTTGTCAGTGGAACCTATTGTCTGTTATTTGCCTTGACTTATTTTGACCACAATGATTAAAAGAGAGATATAAGAACCCACAAAATGATAATGGGCTTGATTTTCTGTGTAGATCCAGAGAGGTAAGAAGTCATCTATTTAGATGAGAAAAAATATATTTCAACATATTTATCAGAAGAGAAGGAGATTGGCATTTATTATCTATCATGTCCATATAATATGTTTGTTTCCAAACTGCTCTAAAGGTTGGAATTATCATCCTAATCTTTTTACTTATTTAAATACAGATAAGAAAAATAAGGCTCAAATTCCTTTTGCCACAGTTTTCCTTATTACGTCCTGTATGTGCAGGGCTGATTAAACATTCGTCTAGATGTCTTTTTTTTGAAACTATTACATCTATATAAAGCATGTGACAAGAGTTGAAAACTAGAAAAGTTATTATATGGCCAAACGTTCTTTCAGAATGCTTAAGAATATTGCTTTTACACTAGGCGAAATACAAATATATTTTTAATATAAAAGCACAAGCTCTGAGTTAGAGTACTTCTAAAAATGTAATTTTGATTTCTAACTCATAGTGTCAAACAGTAGAGATAATCAGATCAAGCTAAAGTTCTTATTAATGTTCTTCATCTAACCTGACATTTTCCAATTTATTTGGGCCTGCTGTGATCATTAAGTAAAATGTTGCTTAAAATTACCTATTTTAACATTAAAAAATAGAAAAAGGTAAAGATTTACAAAAAGCACAAAACAAGCAAACAAATTAAAAATTCCATTAGGCCTAGACAAAAGAGGGTTTGCACAGTATGTTCTTTACATTTAAACCTTTGATTTCCCTTAAGTTTCTAATTTTTAATACAGCCCAGCAGTAGAAAGGTTGGTTTGAGAAGCCAGAAAAATGCTTATATGATGCTCATCCAGGCATGAATTTCAAAACCCTCTCAGCTTTATAAATGTGAATGCGGATTGCTTTTGCTCTCAATGCATTTTTCTCAGTACAATGAGGAGGACAATATTCTGAGTTTGAGGTTTATACCACGAGGCATTTTTGAATTTTGCAGGCAAAAGAAACTGTTGGAGTCTTATGGTCCAGTAGGGAACACATTTCCACCCTCCCTTCTAGCATATAATTCAAGAGCGGCAAAGCTAGTTTTATCTAAGCTCCCCAAAACATTCACCTTTGGCCCTATGTCAATAAAAAAAATGTCTTACCTCCTAAGAATTGCTCTCTGGAGTTGTACTAAAAAATTCATCTTTACCCTCAGCAGTCAATGAACATCAACTATTCAGTTACGTCTTTATCATCTACAGCAATATACTTCAGGCAAAACCAAAGATGGAGTTTGTTTCAGCATAGAGAAAATCTTTGTGGTTAGTTATCAGCAAAATCAGTCCAAAATTAATTTTCTGAAAATATCCCAGTACATAATTGCTATATAGACCGGGGATAGAGATGGTGATTATATGTAGACTTCGGAAAATACTTTCTGATAACAATACAATTAATTGAAAATTAATGACAAATCTTTAATTCTCAGAATATACCCAATTTAGTATTGCAATTTTGCTCAGTTAGAAGCTGCCAGAACTTTCTATCACATGATGGTGGTTTCAGCTGTGACTCCTGGCAGATTTTGTGCAGAAATTGTGGCGTTTCTTAATACTAACAAAAAATATACAATGTGTGTATGTATATGTGTGCACACCATCAATTTTCATATAAATCAGTTAGCTGCTTTCAACAAAAATATTTCTCTACTGACACTGCAAACAGCTGCTTCACTGTTTCCACTAATTGGAGAGAGGTTTTCCAACACCAAAACGTGGAAGCAGGTGGAACAAATGGACTAAAAGAAATGTTATCCTGCTAAAGTGATGTTTGACAATTGATTACTTGAGTAAAGCTAATCTGCTACTTTAAGTCTACAAGATATTAGACATTATACAATATTTCAATGTTAATATTATTGTCTATGTTAATTACACAGAACCAATGTTATAGAAAATTGGATTTGTTTTCAATGCCTCTCACTTATATGTCACTGATTTTCCAAAATACCTCTTTATTTCGATTATTAAAGAACCCAGATTGAACTGTGTCATAGGTGAAAAATGATTTGGTACATTATTTGATGGAATGTAAAGTGTGGCAATGGTAGGTAACGGGCAAGGGACTTATCTAAAATTACCTAACTCTGCAAATTTGAGAATTCAGTGGAAAGAAGAGTTGAAGTTGGAAATAGAAGAAATAACTGTGTTAGCTTAAGGGAAACTTTTTCCTCAAAACTACTTTTTGAAAGGATTTCCCTTAATACAAACCTCACTGAACTGTAGAAAATAAAGAGAAAGATGGACAAAATAGTATTGCAATCTGTGGGAGTAGGAGTTAGAATCATAAAACGTCCATTTGGTTTCAGGAAATAGGATAAAGAGGTTAAATTGGAGCTTCAAAGCATATTTTACAGCTGTTATTCCTTAACAGGAACCCCTGTAAATTAGCTAGAGAGAATCAGGAAGAGGAACACTAAAATGCATTTAAAATTTTTGTAGTACTTTTATTTTCACCATATTGTCCAGGAAATCTAGCTTACGAAGTAAGAAAATGCATCCTGAGTGTTAATTCATGGATTTATAAAACAAATTTGGACATGATCTGTGAAATTTGACTTTTAAAAGTAAATCATTCAAGCTCATCAAGTTAAAATCAGTCTATGTTTATGAAACATGTCATTTCCTAAGCTGACCACTTAAGTTCTGTATTCTTCTCCAAATGCTAAAATTCAATTTTTTTTTCCTAACTAATACATTGGCAAAAAAGGAGAGGTGCAACTAAAGAATATAATATATCTCAAAGTCTGAAAAAACCTAATAATATGAAGAAAATGTTAGCACCTCTCTGTAATTTGATTTCATTCTTTTCATAATTCATTTGACTAATGCACCTTTTCTCCTCTCCAGCTGATGTGCAGAGTGCCTGCCTTCTGTCTCAATATCTCTGATCATCTGCCATCTCCCACAGGTAATTTTCTGACTATTTCTGTTTATTGTCAACTTTTCTTGACATTCTGCCCCCACCCCCCGCCACAACTCCCACCCCATGTTGTACTGCAGTGATGAAATCATGTGCAAGAGTTGTAACAGAAAAGTTTCTTTCACAATGAGGTTTCAAGGTAATGCATGCTCAAGCAGTAAAAGAAAACAAAGCTGATTGTGTAACTCACTTTTCAATGAAGCTTCAAGGGTAATCACTATGTGGTTGCCTTTGAGACCTGAGGTCATATACTAAAGCTATTACAAATGATTTCGTAAATACATATTTAATTATTGAATCATGTTAAGTGCACTATTTAATTTCCTTACCACAGATGGCACACAATTACTAGATTTACTCAGGTTTCTCTAAGTAATTTCCATTAGCATATATTCTCGCTCTTTTTTCCCCTAAAGTTGAAAAACTCTTTAGACAATTACCCCAGAGAGTGCCCAAATATTTTTAAAAAAAGAAACAAAATGATAACAGCAAAAAGGACATAAAACTGTACCCTCTAGAAACTGCATCAGAACATATGAAAATACTGAATAGCATTTTTAAGAAAGTATGAAAATTAAAACTAAATTTAAGTTCTTATATTTTATACTAAAATTTCATAATGTATTATTTTATACTGTGATCATCTTTGCAATACAGACAATTGACAAGCCTGCTTCTGTGCCAGATTTTCAGGAGGCAAATGAAGGAAGAGAGGAATTAGGAGAATTCTCCAAAATAACAATTAGCCATTCCATGTTGTTGACTAACATCACGTACTGCTTGTATTGTATATGCACTAAGTGTCAGGTGGTCTACTTTATAAGCACCAGCAATTTTATTCTCCACAAAAACCCATGAGAGTGTTACAATTTATTATCTCCATCTTACAGATGGGAAAATGAGACACAGAGGGATTAAGTAGTTTTCCAAGTTATTCAGCTTGTAATGTAGGAGAGAGATTTGGTCCAAGTCAGACTCTATTTTCTTTGCTGTAACTCTATGCTATACCAGTACCCCACCTCTAAGCTGGTATTTCATATTTCCTTAGCTAATTTCCTGGTAGCTTTCCCCTAGATGATTAGTAGGGCCTATTGATTATATCTTCCTTTTTAAAAAAAATCTACAAACAATAGTAGGCTATTAAAATAGCTATATGTAATAGGACATTTTCTATCAATTATATAAGGTTGAGTTAGATTCACATTGTACACGAATGTAACTCTGAAACTTTTCTTACACCTCTTTGGATTTAATCTGAATTAACAAAATATTAATCTAAGACTGTGCCTAAATTACACGTCGCCCTTTGAAGCCTCAGCTAATATTGGCTGTTGTTCAATTGCAATAGCTCCCTTTAACCATGGTCTTCTATAAATTCCTACCCTCATCATCGATTTTGGTTTTGTCTTTCTAAAATTAGGTTAATCATTTTCAGTTCTGTTGAATTTGTCCTTTAAAAACTTTTGTTAATAGCCTCAAATCCTTTCTGAAAATGGGGAAAAAAATATATGAATATATGGAAGTGAAATCTGTTACTTTTAAACTTTATAGGAGCCTATTAGTGTATTAATTTTAATCCTGAAATGTACAGTTGATCCTTTTCTAACTAATGATGATATTTAATTTAATGACTCTAAAAACATGGCTAGCCCCTAATAATAATAGCCAGCATTTATTAAGCCTTTTGTTTGTGCCAGATACTGATCTAAATATTTTACATATATTATCTCATTTAGTACTCATGACAACTATATGAGATGATAGGTATGATTAACATCCCCATTTTTGCAGATGAAGAATGAAGCTATTCTAACCATTGTAAAATGGTTAGACTCCTTCATCTGATTTTCAACAAAATTATGTTAACAATACAGTGAGGAAAATCTTATATCTATGAAATCATATTATGCTGAGAACCTAACAGAATATGTTACTAGGGAGAAAGTCCTTGTAAGTCATTGCTTCCGTAATTTAACTTTTTTCACATATGGAACCTATTTTGAACTTGGTTTTTCCCTTTCAAAGTTGATCCCTTTGTGAAGAAAGGCCGGTGATACAATAGGGAAGGAAGCTTCCTCACAGGGGCAAACAGCTATCAACTTCCTAGCAGAAGTGGCTCTGCCCCTGGCACCTCCATTCATGTGTATTTCCTTGTTTCCATGTCACTTTGAGCCTTAAACTCTGTGACTGGGGAGAGGCTCACAGCAAATAAATGCAAAGGAGTGTGGCTTCCAGCTTCCCCAAACTTCCCGTTAAAAATACTTTAAGCAACACTTAGTTCCTCACTGAAAAAAAAAAAAAAGGAAAAGGAAACTTCAATAACAGATAAAAAAATTAGCACCTGCAGAGCAATTTTACCAAGTTCTTTTACAAGATAAACCATTTGAAATTCAAGAAACCCTACGAGCTGTAGGCCAAATGTGATTAATCTCACACTTGTGAAAGGAAAAGTTAAACTTGGAAGTTTGACTTGCCCAATTTTCACAGAAATACTGTTTCATACAGTGAAGTCACCAGTGAAGATTTTGGGGATGTTTGTTTTGTTTTGCGTTTTTGCGTTTCACTTTGACCCCTCCTTACATTGTCATCCTATGTGCTCTGAAAACAGATATCTGGTTTTCAGTGTTGTTCCAGCTATTTAACTGTGTTAGCAAATTAATTAATCACTCTGTTTTTTCATCTTTAAAATGGGAATAATATAGTTCTGACAAGATTACTGAAAATATTGAGGTAAGAGAAAGTATGTCACACAGTGCTTGATATATAGTAAATGTTCAATAAATATTGGATATTATCATTACTTTTATTATTCTTATGCAGCATTCTAACTCCTTATTTTAGTATTGCGTATATTTCATAGTTTAGTAAATAAAGGATATTCTGCTTTGCATTGGGAATCTGTTACAGCATGCATGTATGTATTCTTCCTGCAATCATTTTTAAGGCCAGGTCTCTGTCCCATATTTACTTATCTCTCTCTCTCTCTCTCTGTCTCTCTCTCTCCCCTACATAACTTAGTATAATGCAGCATATAGGTTATAACTATCAATTGCATATGGAATGAAATTAAATGTGTCTCTCCAATGTGCCAGTTTTTTATAAATGGGAAAGATTTTCCCCAACCACTAGGTAATGGGAAATGTGGTCCCAATAGCTGTGAAGTAAATCTCTAAGGCCAAAAAAGAAGCTCATCTCCTTCAAAACCTTAGCAGGATTTGTATTCACCCTTCTGGGATTCAAACGAGTTTGAGGAAAATGGCTTTATTTTGCCTATACAACCCAATAGGCTGGTACTGGATCTGTGCAAAAGGGAAGAAAACCTATTTCATTTAATGTTACTTAAAGTGAAGAACGTGTTTAATACCGTTCATGAGCAATGAGAAAATGAAGGTTAGAACCAATAGCAGACAGTTGCAGTTTCTAAAGAAAAAAATTTTTAGCGTATTTTTTGTGGTGAAATGTTTACATTGTAGAAGCTCTGACAGAAAAAATTTCTTGGTGGGTAAGATACTACTACTACTACTTAAGATTCACTTGTACATATTCATTGTCCTTTATGTAAAATCTTTCAGCTGGAAAGTCTGCAAAAAAGAAAGAAACTAAAATAAACACGTTTAAATGAAAGTGTTCTTCTGGCAGGGAGCTTAGGAGGTGATCAAGAGGCTTCAAGCACGTAAACACTTGGCAACTATTTTAAAAGAAATTTTAAACAAGCATGATTTATTTTTTCCAAACCAACTGTGCCTTTTAAAAAAGCTGCATGTGAATGAATAATGTGAAAACAGCAATTTTTCTTAAAGGGATGCATTTATCTACAGAAGTGTTATGATTTAAGATAAAGTCATCGACTCAGAGCTAAAGTTTAGACTAATTAAAATATATAAATTACTTTTCTTCTGACCTCAAGGAGAGAGGCACAGGCTGGCAACAGCACAAGCCGTACTCTCAGCAGGAGAATTATGATTATAAATGGAACAGAGCTTCAGATATTACAGGAATGCACATGTCAAAATATTTGGGGCTATAACTATAGACAGAATCAATATAACAGACACAAGCAGCATTCTCCCCCTTGATTTTTCTATTAAGTTGAGCTGAAAATACCTCAAAGAATAATTATTTCATGCCAAAATTGCAGGAAAGTCTGCATTAATCAGTAAAGCATAGTTTTATTTAAAGAAACATTCTACTTTAGTGACATCTGTTATTGGCTTATAGTGTATTTTTTTAGCTTTCTTGGATTATATCTCTATTCCTGTTCAAATCATGGATCAGAAACTAATTTTATTAGCATCACTGCAAAGATCCTGGCCTCTATTCTCAAGACCCATCTGAGTAGAGCCTAAAACTCTAGCAAGTTTATTTATGCCAATTTACTTTAAACAAAACAGTCTACACTAAATATCAGACCACTTTCAATGGTGCAGTGAAACTGTTGGGCTACTAACAGTATGAAACAGTGCATGTTGCTTCAAAGAGCAATAGTCTGATTTGGAATGGTGTGAACATGTACTGGGGTAAAATGCACATGGTGCCTGAATGCTTACCATTTTATTCCCTTGAGAGACTAATATACCCCTAGAGTTAAATTTTGACTCAAATCATGCCTGTTCATTTGCCCCTATAGGTTAAATAAAGATTCTCTATTTTTCGGTTAATATTTTTCAAGTACATGCTTTTATAAGCATGCTGGTGATTCTCTGTTAGGTGAAAAAAGCTAGATGAACAGAATTTGTAAGGGTGGAGGAGGGATTGTTTGCTATGATTGTTTATAAAAGGAAAGCAGCTTGCTCGACATTTTAGAAGAAGCTATGTTGTATCATATTGGCTCAGCATCCTTAATTTTTTTTTC
This sequence comes from Balaenoptera acutorostrata, assembly GCF_949987535.1. NCBI lineage: Eukaryota > Metazoa > Chordata > Mammalia > Artiodactyla > Balaenopteridae > Balaenoptera > Balaenoptera acutorostrata. Next base: position 86,998,148 of record NC_080068.1, read on the forward strand.
AGGAGTTTATAATTAGCTTAAGTAGTACAGTCCAAATGATGCTATTGTTGTTTTGTTGTTGTATACAATTGGTTAATTGGACTTCAATATTATACTTGTTAAGAAAATAATTATTGTATTAATCATAGAAGTAGGGGCAAATATTTCTGTTTCCAACATGAAATATGAACATATTATTGGAGTTTTCCCTTCATTTATGTAACTATTCCCAACAATAAAAATAAAAACAAAAGGTACTGTTCCAAACAGCTTCTCTATAATCAGATTTTGGCCCACTCATTCTTCACCTCATGATTTTAATGGCTGTGTTTGTAGGCGTGCTTTTTAACTTCCTTTTAAAATGTAAATCCATGCTGGTAAATGTATGTGTGAACTGTGTTTGGTAGAATAGAAGTTTGTGTGTCCCTACAGATTTGAGAAAAAAAAAATATATATATATATATATGATGATCATCATCAAACACATCATGTATGTAACTATATACATAAATACAATCACATTATTAACAAAATTTGAGGTCTGATTCAGTGAAAGCACTCCTCATATGAGTGTATTTGTACATTGATCATAAATAATATATATACACACATATAAAAATATGGTCTGTTAATCTTATTCATTATTTATGTATAAGCATATGTTTAATGTATTATGAAACAAACTAATATTTCAACTAATTCAAAAATATATTCTAAAGAAAATTTCAAACTCAGACACACAAATATGCAATATTTGTTTATTATTGTTGTTTTTAGAAACAAAATATATTACCTGGCTTTGCCTAGTTTAATATTTTTAAATGAGAACGTAGGAGTTAGGCTGTGCGACATTTCATGGACTTTTTTTTTTTTTACCCACAGGCTTTTGTTACAGGTGGTTTAATAACCAGCCCACTTATTTCTATAATCTTTGAAAGTAATAACTTATGTTGGGTTTAGGTAATTATTAGACACACATTTTTATCATCAGCAGACTTTTTGTCCACACTACTACCACTCACAGTTCTAGTTTCACCATCTAGTTAATGTATTTCCTGAAGTTGCCCCAGTTTTATAAAAGTGGTGCATACATAGGTCCCAAAATACATAAAATATACCATCATAGTGTAAAGATTAGTTAGCAGGGAAGACAATGATAATAGCACCTCCATTTTGTTACGATTTTACTAGATATAAGAACTACCTTTTTGGACTATACTATTTTCTTGTTCTAAACTCAGTTTTACTAGATTTTATGTAGATGGGCCTTGCGCTGTTTCTTTTCCTTTTCTTTTCTTTCTCTTTTTTTTTTTCTTGTTGTCACATGTTTTGTTTGGGAGGAAGGAAGGAAGAGAGGCAAGGAGAAGGGGAGAGAAAGAAAGATGGAAGATATTAGTAAAAGCAATGAATGCTGTGTCCTGCCATTTAATCTACCTCATACTTATTTTAACCTTTTCCTCTTTTCCCCATAGAAAACAGATAGCATAACTAAGTTTTATGTAATGTGAGCCAAGTTTAGTCTCTCAGAAAAGAATTTTCTAGGATCATAGCTATTTTAACTGCCTATGTTAGTGAAATATAATAATCAACTGGTTTGTTGTGTTTAAGATATAAGATTTTAGGAACATAGTAAGTGAAGGCCAATACATTCAGATATGAACCAGATGTCTATCTTTATATAAGGGCCTTCACATAGTGAGAGTGCCTTTGTTCCAAATTGAAAACCCCTTTGAGTCTGAAAAAGACACCCTTCTAGCTTGAACACCTACTGACATTATTTTCGAAGTGCTAAAATTGACAGCAGAAAACTACTGCTGTTGTCTGTAATTCTGTAAAAATCTTTGCCCACTTCAGCCTTCTCAATTGCAAAGCTAGTCCAGATGGGACCATGACATTTTTGCAGCAAGTTCTACAGCACATAATTTTGTTCAATAAAGTTATTATGCCACACACAGCTGTATACTGCCATATAAATGAGCACATGTGCAATAGAATTCTTGTATTATAAGTTTTATAAGACTAAAATTGAGATGATACAGCCATACACAATAATTTATTTGAAACATCAACACGTGCCTTGCTCTAGGGTTACACAAATGGTGCCATTTCTTTTCCAAGAGAAAACGTTTGTCATTTAATATTCAGTATTAACACAAATGTTTTCCTCAGAATTATAACCTAAATTAGGCACTTTAAAATACATCAATATATCATTAACTTCTCACTTTAGCATATTAGATCTATAGAAGAATCAATTCTCCCTAACAATGGTGAAAGAACCTAATCACTCTCTAAATTTGCTTTTAATTAGCATCATCTGCATTAATTTGTGTAGCTGATAGCAAAACATTACAATACATTGCTATTTTATAGTTAAAATGTAATATATCTTTTGGTCCCATTTCTCTCTGAAGGAAACTTAGCCCTTTTTTCTGCAATGCCGGGCTTCCCTGGTGGCGCAGTGGTTGAGAATCTGCCTGCCAATGCAGGGGACACGGGTTCGAGCCCTGGTCTGGGAAGATCCCACATGCCGCGGAGCAACTGGGCCCGTGAGCCACAACTACTGAGCCTGCGCGTCTGGAGCCTGTGCTCCGCAACGAGAGGCCGCGACAGTGAGAGGCCTGCGCACCGCAATGAAGAGTGGCCCCTGCTCGCTGCAACTGGAGAAAGCCCTCGCACAGAAATGAAGACCCAACATAGCCAAAAATAAAATAAATAAATAAATAAATTTTCTGCAATGCCTTAGTAAATATTTTCAGATGTATTGCTCAAGAATTTTCTCTAGGAAACTATGTGAGGCTATATTAGGGATGAACTATTCAAATAAATTTCCAGGTAACTATTAGGTCTTCTGCATGTTTAAGAATATCCTGAGCAGTATTTTTTTCTCTCTTCCATCTTCATCCCCCCAATTCACTAATTCTCAGTCAGATTTTTGAGTATTGCAAAGGAAATGGTATGTAATCAGCAAGCAGCTGAGAAGGAAGAAAGGAATCTACCATTTATGCTGTTATGTTTTTCACACATTATTTTTTCACAATAATTATGAAATATAGGTAATATTTCCTGGTGGGGAAAATACAAACAAATAAAAACCTAGAGTTCTGAGAAGTTAAGTGAATTTCCATAGGTAACAGAACTAGTGTTCATAGCCAGGTAGTGTTATAGATGTTCTAGGTCATAGCCATAGCTCAGGCTCTCTGACTCCCAAGTCCAAAGTGCTTTCCTCTATACCACACATTCTAATGGTGTTTCAGCCTCTATCCAGACTCTCCCTCCATAAAGAAAACTACAAACAAATTAATAACAGATTCTCTGGTTCAGTGAAGACCAAAGATTGGTCTAATCAAAACCAATTCCTGACATTTGAACAGAGACCCGTACTTTTTCTGTAACGACAGCTTCCTTGACAAATACTTTCAAAAGTACCTTGTTGGACTAACCTAACTCTTCTCTCACATATCCTATCTCAGTTAATGATACCACTCTCTACTTAGCTGCCTACATTATAAATTTTAGCTGTTCCTGATTTCTCCATCTTCCTTATCCCCAAGTCTAATTCTATTTCACTCTAGAAATATATCTTTAGGGCAGTTGTCTTCAAATATTAGTGTGCCTCAGATTCTCTGGAGGACTTGTTAAAACATAGGTAGCTGGAGGTAATAAATATGTTTACTGCCTTGGTTGTGGTGATGATATATATGTCCAAATTTAACAAGATGTATACATTAAACATGTGCAATTTTTGGTATATTGATTATACCTCAATTAAACTAAAAAAAAAAGGTTGCTGGACCCCGGATCAGAGGTTTTGATTCAATAGGCGTTGGATGGAGTCCCGGACAATTCGTATTTTTGGCAAGTTGCCAGGTGATGTCAACGCATCTGATCTGAGGACCACATTTTGAGAGCATTAATCTAGTGCATCCTTTCACTCCTTGTCCACAGCTACTGCAGCATGCTCTCCTCATATCTTGGCCAGACAACCACAAAAAACAACAACATCAATCATCACCTTTTTCATCCCCAATCCTGTCTATCCTGGACAATTTTAACAAGTAAAAACACAAACCTGATAAAATTATCCAACAAATTAATGTTTCTTGAATCTCTCCAATGGTATGCCACTGACCAGAAAGCAAGATAATCACCTTCACCTTACAGTTTACCATGCTCTCCGTTTGTACAGGATGTTTCCCTTGCATAAAGTGCTCAATAATCTCAATCTGTCTAACTCCTATTTAACTTTCAAAGCCTATTTCAAAGGTTGTATTTTTTGTGTATGAAATATGTCCCTGCTCCCCCTGGCAAAGTTCATAATTCCCTATGGTGATTTCCTATTGTGCTTAGTACTAGCTCAGTTGAGTTGTTCATTATATTGTATTTAATTATCACTTTAGGACCCTTTGGGGTTTATTTCTGTGTGCCTAACTCTCCACTAAAAAAAGAAATTTAAAATATCTTCAGGTATTTTATTATGATTTTTCTGTCTCCCATCTCCCAGTAAAAATTAGGAGAAGAAACTGAAAACTTGTTTGGCCTGCTGACTTTCCTTTATTAAGTATTCTTTTAAAATGTCTTGATTACAAATATATCACTCAGCATATATTATCACCTCCAACATGCTATGCTAATGCAGAGCTGTACTGAGGGAAGAGGTCAACATTATCTGCATGATTTTAGAAAAACAACTTGTGTAGGCATGTGTCTCTGAGATACAAATGTCTAAATCAATAGTCAGTTATTTTTATGTAATTTAAGTCACTGTCTTTAAATATACACAGACTTTATCTTAATAAATGCCTCAGGATTTGGCCTGTCTTCACCCTCATTTTTAAAGATTTTACCTGATCATGAATATTTGATATTTACTAACCTACACAATTATATCTTCTAAATATAGACACAGTCTAAACTCTAAATCTATTAAAATATATCTCCTATACTAAATGCATTTTAAAACCTAACAAAAGCTTCATCCAAACCAAAACTGTTATTATGGACTAAATGTACAGCAAAAATCCTTTCCTTCCATATCACAACTTATTACTAATACTACTTATATAGTAAAAAATAACTAGTTATAAAATAAAAAAGACAATGTTATAAATTACAGAATTATTATAAAATAAATTTATTTTGTCTTCCTCAAGCACTTTATTTTATTATATTTATCTTTAGCTGGCACATTTTCCCACAAAAATTACCTAAATGGAAATAATGTAAAGCTTTCAGAAGTAAAGTTGATTTTAATTTCTGTGGTATGAATAAAAAAGAAAAAAAGGACAGAAAAGAAAAAAGAAGAAAGAAAATGCCCAGTATGTGTTTAAATCACCATGTTTAGAGTTCACTGATTTTATTGTTATACCTCTGTGGCATGTGTAGCCAATTTATCTTTGTCCAATTGATAGGGTAAATGAACAGTTTTCTACGTCTAGTTAAATCCTTTTTATTACTGAAAGGAAGAAAGCAATTTAAATATTGCAATAGGGAGTATAATATCTTAAAAGATGGGTTTCACTTAAAACCATGGATCATTACCTTTGGAAAAGTCTTTGAATCGTTTTGTGTAAAAATGCAGCGGCCAAATTCGGACTCCTAAGGACTATTCTCATCAATTATCTTATAAGTAAGCTCTGTTATCCCTCAATATTATTCAAGCAATGGTGAAACTGTCTCTAATCAACTATACTTTAAAAATAAGATTGAATTTTTCCAGTTATTTGACTAGGTGAAGAGATGTTACCAAGTTGCTGCTGCGTTTCTACAATTTCTTGAGGAACCCACTTTTCAACTCACAGAAGCATGTCCCAAGATAATCTCAAAAGGTCTGAGCAGGTGTGCTAAACTAACAAAGCCTCTTAGAGAGGCACAGAAGTTCTTTGCCTCTTTCCTTTATTTGGCTTTGTTTCAAAGCCTTTTCTTTTTCATGAAAGTTCTACACTTTCTATCCATGCTGAAAAATGTGCTCACCCACTGGAATCCACATTCCTTTCCTTCTGATATGGCTGCTGTCTCAGTTATTACTCTACCTGAGGAACATAGCAAACAATTCCAAATTCTGAGGTATTTCTCCCTAATTAGAAACACCAAAATGAACAACGTAGTTTTTCTGTGTCATCACGTCCTGGCCTTTAGCTATGAGTATTCGGGTGAGATGAGACTATCTGAAGCTTTTAGGAGACCTAAAATATTAAGAAGTAGTACAAAAGGAAAAGAAAGGGAAAAGTCTGAAGAAAAACACTTTTTTTTTTTTGGTATGAAATGAAGAGGAGAAAGAAAGAAAAAGGAAGGTAGGAAGGAAGGGAGGGAGAGGGAGGAAAGAAAGAGGAAAGATTTTATATATTTATCTATTAGATTAAATATATGTATACACATTGTTGAGGGCAGAAGAATGGTTGCCCAAAGATGTCCACATGCGAATCCCAGGAAACTGTGAATATTTAGGTTAATGGCAAGGGGAGGTTTAAAGTGGCAGACCACTTGACCTTGAGGTGGGGAGATGATCCTGGATTATCCAGATGGACCTAATCATAGGGTCCTTATAAATAAAAGAAGGAGGGAGGCAGAGAGGGAACTGGAGGGATGACAGCCTTAGAAATATTTGCCGTGTTGCTTTGAGGATGGAAGAACTGGGTCACTAGCAAAAGAATGTGGGAGGGTAGCCTCAAGAAGCTAGAAAAGGCAAGAAAAAGGATTCTACTCTAGAGCCTCCAAAAGGAATGCGGCCTTCTTGATACTTTGATTTTAGCACAGTGAGATCCACTTCAGACTTCTGACCTCTAAAACTGTAAAATGAATTTGTGTTAAACCGCTAAATTTGTGTTAAAGAAGCAATAAGAAATAAACATACACATACATACACTTGCCTCATTGTTTCTCTTTAAATTACAGAACTTCTCTTTTGGGTTTAAAGATAAACACTGTCCACATCAATGCCAATAGAAATATATAATTCAAATCACACGTAAGAGCCATGGACATAATTTAAAATGTCCTTGTAGCTATAGTTAAAAAATAAAAAGAAACAAGTGACATTAATTCTAATAATGTGTTTTATTCAACCCCAAATTTCCAAGATATTATCATATCTGTATATAACCAATATGAAATTATTGAGATATTTTACATTCTTTTTATTATTACTAAGTCTTCTAAATCTGATGGGTATGCTATACTTAGAGCACATCTCAATTTGGACTGACCGCATAATAATTGCTCAGTTGTCACAACTGGCTAGTAGCTGCTGTATTGGGCAACATCAATCTGTATATTAAATCTATATATATATAAATATTCTGAAGTTAATTTTGGTGATGGTTTTGACTATATATGATAAAAAACTATATTAATATGTATCTGTTTTTTAATAAAAGATAGTGATTTCTTTATATGTTTCAAAGGGTGCATTCTTTGACTTGATCAAGACACTGCACAAAGTGTCCAAACATAAACACAAAAATCTAAATGCTAACAGGACCATCTCAACCTATGAATTCTTTTCAAATAACCAAGTAGAAATGTATGATATTTACATATCTGTCATGCATTTAGGTATTTTTTTTTCCAATTTCAATTTCTTTTTACCTAGTCTACTTTTACTCTTAAAAGCGAGGAATCAAATTTTTCTAGTGCAAAACAAACTACAGTAAAATGAGTTTGCTTCTTTACATCTACTCTGAACAGCTGCTTATTCATATCACAGCACAGCTGCCACAAAGCTGTCATGGGTCATGGTGTCTGCTAAGAGAGAGGAAGCTGAGGTAACCGGAGTATTGCAGGTGAAAGCACAGGTATTTTAGACCTTCTTTTCCCAGGGCCAGTTAAATTCTACAGGTTCTCAATTGCTTATAATTTGGGATAATCTATATAAACTGCATAGTTAATTCTTAATGAGATTTAAATAGACACTTTAGACATTTTACAGAAAAATAAGCACTTGTAGATTATGAAAATCAATAATCCTGAGGGTTTTTATTTCAACCTAATCAGGTAGTAGAGTTTTTCCCCATTATGCTTGTTCTTCTAAATAGAGCTAACACTTCTACCAGCATTTTAAATAACTATATTGATATTTGAAAACCTCAACTGGGCAATGCAGTTTTTTTCACTGCCTATGTATGCATTCTATCCAAAGAGCTACCAATCTAGCTTTTTTTTTCCTTTTCTAGTTTCCAGACTTATACATTTAGGGAATGTTATAAACTGTGAACATATACCCATACAGAAGCACCCTCTTCTAAATATTTGGTGGATATTGCAGCTGTTTTTTTCTTTGCTTTAATTTTATTCCAATCTTTTATTTAACTTACAATGAACTAAATCTTCTAAATTTAGGCTTTTTTTTTTAAAGATCATCTCTATTTGGCAAAAACCTTAAACTGATGGTGTTCTTCAAAACTCTTAAAATATTTTGTTTCCTGTAAAAAATATAAAAATGTTTCCCACATGTGTCCCTTCCTTGCCCTGGCTTTAATTTGCTTTTCTTATAAGGCTGTAACAAAACTTAACACAGTATAGCTGATGCTCAAATATGGGCATGCTATTTTTTTTCCAATTGTCTAATATTTATGTTAGGAACAGGCTTTCCCTACAATTAACAAAGTCTTACACTTTATGAATGATGTTATTCATCATCATTACCAGTCTCCATAGTATCTTGCCACTCTGATGGTCCTTTCTCTCTATATTTTAATTCAGTCTAGGTGCATTAGACCCAAGGGCACGATGACTCACTTTGGAAAGGGAAAACACCATAACCCGATTTCAAAGTATATGAACACCCTGCTTCTTAGATTTACTTCAAAAAAATTGTCAAGCACAGTATCCATCCATGGAGGACCACCTAACGGAAAATGCAGAAACTAGGGTCAGAAGAAACATAGGCTGGCACACATCTCATCTCCTCCATCTTTACCTGCTGCTGAAGTGAACATCTTAGGAAATGAACATCTTAGGAAGTTCTGAGTGGCAGTTGGATGTCTGGGGATTGTTTGTCAAAAAAGAGTGGGACAACTACCCTCATTGCACATTGACATTAATGATAGTAGTTGGGGGACCAAGAATGAAGAACTTACTATATGTATTTTAGTGTTAGCTATTTTTTTCCATCCCAGTTGGTAATGTCAGCTCCTTTTCTTTCAGCTGATGTCACTTATAAGATCACAGATTGAAGGCCTATCAAATGACAAGGATCATTCCCTAAGTTTGGCTGTAATAAAGGAATTGGCCCCATCTGAAACCCAGTAGGTACATGCCTCCACAGTGTTACTATTAAAAGCTAAAGCTAGAAGCTCAAGAAGAAGCCTCACTGAATTAAATTTATTTCCTCCTTCCTTGGGACAATTTTTTAAACACTTGAAAATTCTATCATTTCTCCAAACTGTATAAGACTGTTGTTATACTGAGGCACTCTATAAGACTACCCTATACCCTGTGTGGCCAGTGGAGGAGAAAGTACTAAAACTCATTGGCACTGCTTATATTCAGCTGGCTTGGGAATTATCCATTGTTAGCCACATGAAAGAAGAAACATGTTCCTTTTGAGGATATGCTGTACTCATATGACCCCTTACACAGCATTAAGAATGAGACTGGCTGACATGCTGACATTTACTGAACAAACACTATGAGAGACGCACAATGCTTTGTAGTACTAGCTCATTTAATCTTCACCACAATTCTACAATGTATGAAGCATTATTATCTCTTCCCACTGAAGGAAATGAGGACTTAAGAAGCTTAGTTATTTTTCCAAGGTCACTTTGCTGGTCACAGAACTAGAATTTGATCCCATGTCTATTTGACTCCGAAGCCATGACCTTAACCATCAACCACAGAAGTGTTAAGGCTAGCTCCATGGCTAATATCCATAAAATTTTTATATGTATTTATTGAAATTCCACTAATAAAAGTTATATATATGATTAATATACATATATGCATATATTAATTATATATACATATATATTAATTATATATACACACATGCACACACATATGTATATGTGTGTGTAATACTAATTTGCAAGATATATTTTAATTATATTGAATGAAGGAGGAGATTAAAAACACAGAAGCCAAGATTAGTCATCTGAAATTAACAAAAGGAACAATGAATCTTCAAAAGAATGATGACCGTTTTTATTCTTTGGGGTCTATTTCAAAGGCTAAATTGAAAACATTTAATCTTTGTCTTTTAAAATTAAATAAGAACATGAGTATTTAAATCTGCACTGTGCAGTATGGTAACCACTAGCCAAATGTGGCTACTAAAATTTAAATTAAGATTGAATAAAATTTTTAAAACTTAGTTCCTGTCACATGAGCACTGATCTAAATGGAACTAAGGATTAACTAAGCAATGCTTTTATCAAGGATGTTCTACCCTAATTCTTTCCCCTTGTATAGGCTCTGTCCTCTTTCCCCCTTTCGCAACCCTTCACTGTGAATAAGATAAACTGGTTGTGATTTTCACATTATCTTTAACAGGATCCAGTGGACAAGTTGTCTGCTTAAATGAAAATGAAGACTGGCAAAATAAGAACTGACGTTAAGACTTGAGGGTGAGGAGTAGGGCTCAGTTTTCTTTTAGCATGAGCCAATGGTATATTTCAGGAGATATAATTTAAGACACAAGATTTCATTGGTGACTTGAGTTCTACCAGAAGAGGAAGCATTCTAAAACAGACAGTTTTTTGAAAAGCATGGCATCTGAACTGAAGAAATAGTGTGAGAAAGAGATGAGATGAACAAAGCAATGAACGTTTACATCTGTAAAACATCTTTAAAGTGAGGAAAATAGGATGACTTCCATCCTTACTATAGCCAACCCTGATTTTCTTCATTATATATGTGAAGAATTTTAGATAGTTTTTTACACTCATCATGAAAACAAGGAGATGGGGCTATTATGCTTAACAATTTCCATAAGTGACATAAAAGAGTTTGCATTTTCAAAATGGGAGGTTGAGCAAGATGGTAATTTAGATTGTGAACCCAGTAAGAAGTGGGCTCACGTTATGCTTTGCCCCATTTTTAGCCCTTGAAAATAGTTTCAGTGATAAAGACTAGTATCAGTGGCATCATTATTTTTCATAGCATTAATGATTTTCATAATCACAATAGCATTCGCCACCTTTAATAAGGCTGTTGGATTTTATAAGTGGTTTGCTCAAGTCTATTTAATACCTATTTAATAAGGCTTTACCTATGGGAGATTAACTTAAATTATTTTAAAACTTTGCATTGTATATAAAAGAACACATTTGTAAAAGAAATTTCAAAAAAGAAATTTGTGACTAATTGAAAAAAGAAAATTGATTTTTTGGAGGCACTGATTAGAAAGAGTCAGAATCTTTTTCTTTCCCACATGGAGATTAAGAATATTTATGGCAAAGCCATAGAATTCTGGAAGAGAATTCTCTACTATCAAAGTTATTATCATGTTGATAAAACTTCTATACCATATATATAATATATATAAACATTGCCCCACTTTTTTGAGGCTATTACTGTATACTTTTCCCCTCCCTAAGTACACAAATTGTGAACTTCCACAAGTGTGGAATAGGTGAATGCTTGATCTTATTTAAAGACTACATTACATACAAATTCTATTACAATTTTAAAGAGAATCAACCAACCAGTGTTCAGTATTTAACCTTAATGTAATTAATTTTATGATCCATCAGCCTATTAATCTCTATTCATCAATATCCTAACATAGTTAATCTCTGTATTATATTTTCACATACCGCATACACTATTGAGAATCTTTTAAGAAACCCAATAGTATGTGCATACATCCTAAAACATTTTTCTAGTCACATCTTGAGGAAAAACTTTTGATAATTTGATAAAGTAATGATTCATCCATCTCACTCAATCTCTCTCCATCTCTTTTTTATACTAAATCTTTTATTTTTCTTTAGTCAGATGATGGGTAATATGTGGGAAATATACATGGCCCTCATTCAATCATTAGCTACTCCTCTGTTTTACTTCCTTAGCTTGGTTAAAAATATCTAACTCCAAAACATTGCCTGAGGGTAGGCAGGAGGAGAGGGTGGAGCTCAAAGTGTGCTGTGCCTTTATAAGTACTGCCCATTCTTTTAGTACCTGCATTTCCTTGGAACTGCACGGCACCTGTAAAAGGTTAACGAGCATAGAGACTTTCAGGCATAACGCAAATTACAGACAGACAGACACAGGCATTTCATTGATTAACAGACAAGCAACATGCACGCTGCAGGCACACTACAGGTGGCAGATATTACTGCAGCTCCACCACTGGAAGATCTTATAGATCATGTAGATATATATATATATATATTTCTTTTTCAACGTGGTGAAATACCATTTTCAAGTACTATTTTAAAAAAGGGAAAAATCGTTTTTCAACAGTTATATTTTTCAACAGGTATATTTGTCTTAGCTTGAGTTGCAGCAGATATTTATATCATCCTTTTTGTTACAGGTCATTAGAGATCTCTTCAACTTTATCAAATAAATCAATTAAATAGATCTTTTAAAAAGGCTTATTCTTTTTTAAAAAGCCCGATTCACTTACATCCAAAAAGTACTGAATTCACAATTCAGGCACCTTGTCTTCACTATATTTGATAAACAGCTTTACTGCTAAAAATAAATCATGGTCTAAATCATCTCCAATAAATATTTTAAATAGACTCAAACTCTCTGAGCTATTAAAAAGTACAGTGAGGACTTTCTGATGAACTCAAATTTTTAAAAAATCAAGCTGTCAGGTTTTCTAAAAATCCTAAATTATTTGCCTTTAAAATTGCATTCATCGTTCTATGAGAATCATCAAGCATTAATGTACATGCATTAATACTACCATCATTGCAGAAGGCCTGCAGAGAAAGAGTTCTTCCATTCCCAGTTTCATTTTTTAAACAATCTCTTGCTATTTTTGTTACACTCAACACTAATACAGAAGTAATCAAATTAGCATTATCGGTTCATGTTGCAATCTTCAATTTGTATTGCTACACATCAAAGTAAAAATATTTGCATATCAAAAGTAAAAGAGGTGGGATTTAAATTAATTTACTGTCTTAAACAAAATTAAGTAGGCCTTGATGGTAAATTAAATGATAAATAGTTCACAAATACCAAAATTGAATATATTTATATTTCTTTTTAAAAAATCCCAAGGCCTGTGTACTAAATGCTAATGAAATATGAATATTAGAAAAAGAATGGAATATGACAGTGCATATGGAAAATGTTGGGTTTCTCATATTCTGAGAATTCTATTTAAATTTCATTCATATTATAGTGTTTACAACTATTTATAACTCAGAGTATGTAGGTGATAATTCTATCTATCTATCTAACATATTTCAATAGTCTGAATCTAATTATTATCAATATTTTACCATGTAGGAAAATGTAGTGGCTTTGATACACCTTTGGGCATAAACATGCCAAAATAATGAGATTTCCAAAAAATGCATTCCTTTTTTATCACCTGTTATTATCATGAAGTTTCCATCTGCTTACCACAATAATTAATGTTTTAATATTCCTTTCTCATGTGGTGATTCATATGGCCAAACTGGGAGAAACACACAATTTTTATGAATGGATATTTTCATGCAACCTCATTTATGTGCTTCTCAGGGGATAACATGTTTTCAAAGCACCAAATCTGGCTTTAAAATAATTTACATTTCTGCTCTAGCTCAGTCTCATCCTGACAGTGACCTAGTGAATGCCCACCATTTGCAATACAGTGTCCTCTCTGGACATTAAATATCCCCTGATGTACCTGGGGCATTATGTTCCTTCCTCCCTGGCACATACTCCTAAACTGCCTATTATGAGAATTATTTCCTAGGTTAGTCTGTAATCCTGCATTGATATTTTATTTTGTTGCTTCATATTCCAGCTAATATTTAAACTAAAACATGTTCCTATGGTACTACCATGCTTCCAGATATTTCTTAAATATAAAAGAATTAAATGTATTCAGACTATTTATCTTTTAATCTTATATGCATATCTGGAAAAGAAAGAAAATGTTATTTTTATGAGTCATTCTCATGATTTTAAACTATGTGACATAATTTGAGAAATACTAGTGACAAAATTTCCCAGAGATACTATAAATAGTACCCACCAACTACTAAATGGGGTTCATGGAGCTAATCTGACAGCCATACTTAGAAACTTTTAAGGTATTAGCCAGGTGCCCCTACAGAAAAGACATATCAGGAATAGGTAAATCAGAAAAAGAAAGGATTTTCAAGTGGACATTTGGGACAAAATAGATACAATTTATTACCTTCATCTAACTTCTAACTTTCAAGTGATTTGTAAATTAATTACATGATATTCAGGTAAGGTAAGCAGGCAAAATGATGAGTAGTACATTCATTTATTAATTAAAGAATTCTTATCCTTGTATTAAGTTTTGTTTTGTTGCTCTTGTTTTTTGTTTGCTTTTCCCTGTGAGTTGGAAAAGTGGAAGACTTTGGAGTATGGTATAAGAATAACATTGATTAGCTTCTCCATCATAAAATCATAAAGGAAAAGAAAAAATCATAAAATTATAAAGAAGTCACTCTCTCTAATCTATAACCTAGGATACGGATACTGTAATTTTCATGTAAGTGTGACCTATCACAATGGACTGTAGAATATTATGCCCAAAGACAAAGATATTTTCAAGTGCATTCTGAATATATTAGAATACTTTTAAATTTTAAGTAAGAAAAGTTGAGTTGTGTAAAGATCACCTTTGTCATTGTTCAACCATTTCTTCATAATGATATTATAGTCATTATTTTTTTTTGGCAGGGGTCAAGTGAAATAGGGATTGTCTATGTATTTCTCATGGGTTTTGCTTTGCAGATTTGTTATAATACCTATATAACAGTGAATAATTTGATAATCTAAAGTGGAGACAGTGTTTTGTTTGTTTGTGTGCTTTAAGGAAGGCCCTTCTAACTACAATCTATTTTCATGGGATATAATAATTCTCTTCTCAGGAATACAAGAGCTTAATTTTTTAAAAAGACAAAAAGTGACCTTTTGGGAAGACAGGACAGAGATCTGAATATTAATGTAATCAGTAGCTGTCATTTAGAAGACAAGGAGAAATCAACTGCAGGCCAAAAGAAACTTAAACCTAGATATCTACAACTCAATAGAAATTAATAAGAAGAAAATTTCAACTTAAAAAAAAAAGTCTAAATGTGGATTAAATTTTCCTTGTTTTTAAGAAAGATTAAAAATACACATCTCAAGTCTCTTAACAATTCCAGGTGGAAATTAGGACGCTTTTCAAGGTGATTCTCACATAGGACAAGGCTTTGATTTAAGGTCCCAATAATTAATATATTCTTGGATTATGACATGTTGCATAGAAAACTATTGTACTTTATTGCTGAATCAGGAAATAGTAATACATCTATTTTTTGTTGTTGTTGTTCTTTTAAAACTACAAAGACCAGAAGAAATAAAATTAAATGAAAGAGTGGTAGAGTATTTAAGATTGTAGTGTTCAGATCTTCCTTTTACGGATAAGAACAATGGAGCGCAAAAGGACAGTGGTTTGCTCAAGGTCACACATCCTGCAGCAAAGCCAGGAGTAAATCACAAGTTTACAGATTCCAAGAATTGAGAATCGTGCTTATTTCAATGTGAGAATGAGTAAGTTGAAGGAAAATCAACTGAGAATTGATGAAGATTTGATGAAGAATTTGATGAAGAACTGATGATAGGCACTATGATACATGCCTCATATACAGTTTTTCATCTCACCCTAATATAATTCATGAGGTTATGGATTTAACTAAATTTTCAAATGGGAATACTGAATATAAGAGAGACTAAATAAATTGTCCAAGGTCACAAAGCTTGTAAGTTGATTGCATGGTTACTACTAAAACCCAAAGCGTTCCTCTTTCCTATCCCATGTTCTTTCCATTTTACTTGTTAAAATAACTAAAATTGAAGGCCTGCTGTATAACCAAACTAGCATAGAATAATATTTGTTGAAATAATGAGGGTGATGATTTATAAAGCTTCCTGAAGAGGAATCCAAACATAAATTAAAAAAATACTTAGCTGTACTTGGGGCTCAAAACAAAGACAAATGAAGCTTTTCAGCAAGAGAACATATAAAACAATGCAGGAATGTGTCCTTACTTTCCTTTAATGGTGCTACTAATCTAGCCTTTGCCCCAGATGATAAATGTAGTTCAAATTTGAGGGGAATTTATCTTCACACATATTTAGCTTCCTCATGGCTGGCTTTCTTTCTTTTTCTAATATGAGAGTTTTATTTGGATTTAATATTCCTTTGCCACATTTTACTTGGATTATTTTATTGCCCATGGAGATTTCTGTACTTAACTTGGAAATTTCATTGCCATCGAAAGGAGTAAACTGGTTGCCTTTAGATGTGACTGATAAGAACCCACAAATAATTTTTAGAATTACACATTAGCAGGCAATTTTCTCTTGGATATAATTCTAACTAGTAAGTTTTGCTCTCACTGCATTCTTTCTTTGGGACACCTATCATCCTATATTAATGAGTCCAAAATCACAGCCTTTTAGAGCTAGTTGAAAAGACCTATAACGTTTGTGAATTCAACTCCCTTATGTTTGTATATGAAGAAACTGAAGACCTGAGAAATAAAGGTGGATGAAAAAAAAGTTTTCCAAGGAATAAAAGATTCAAGACCAAATCTAGAATTCCTAATCTAGTGCTCTTTCCATACGTACTCACAACTGTAGTGGTAGACAAACATTCCCCTGGCAAAGATTCCCAGATATTTAAAGATGAGAAATGAAGGCTGGCCTTTATCCAGGAATGCTATTTTGAAGACTTTTCTGTTTCAGTGTAGTCACTATTTATGAAGCAAGACTTTATATTAAAACTAACACTTGCATGTTGATACCTCCCCTCAGCTCACCTTTACCTCCCGCACAGAAGTCATGTGATTATTTTTGTATTTTATATATTTTTAAAAATTAACGTATTTGAATGTAGAATGTGTTTTACTGATTCCTTTATTGCTCCAGCTCTGTAAGCAATGAACACAATTGTTTCTTTCAAGTCCATCAATCTCAGTACCATAGATACTAGTGTAAGATCACTACTTATTAGTGTAAGAAGCCTTAGAAATGTAGGCAGTCTCATGAATTTACTATAAAACAACGTGGAATGCTTTTTGTTAAATCTACACAAAGACTTTCTTCGACTCAATGGCGTGGGGCACTCTGACAGCACAGAGTGTCAACAGACAAACGGAAATACACTGTTACAATGTTATTATTAGTATTTATAACAGCTCTAGTGCTCTTGATAAATGAAGCCACATTAATTAGTTTCAGGATCTTATTCTCACTTTGGCATATCCACTAGCACTTCTGAACACGCAATTAAAATATTTCAAAATGTCACTTATGTTTCCATTCTACAAGAAATGCATACTGATTATGGCCACTTGATTTGTACTAGGCCGCATACATTTAGAAACAAAAATATGTTAACATTTTAGGGGTTAATAAATCTCTCCTACACTGCTTGCAATAAAATCTGATGAAAAACAAAGCTATCAATGATCATGCAAATGTACAATTATAGTATTTTTCTGAGTATGAAATATTTCCAGTTATATATATTTTTTAAAGATCCAACCCTGGTAAGTTTGCTTTCCTTTTATTTTGGAAAATGTAAATTCACTGAGAATTTGGATGATAATCAGTGAAAGCAGATGGATTTTTGAACATCTCATAAGTTAAGTTAGCTCTTTGTTAAACAAATAGCATAGCTGATTTGAAAGTTAGATGGCAACCCATGCATTGACTTTACAACAAATTACCATTCCCTCTTAAATTGGGGGAAGATTGATTTTCATCTTTCTCCAATGAATACCAGAAATCCTTCGGTTTATACTAAGAACAGTTTAAAGTTGACACATTTTCCCTTTTCTATTAAAAAGAAAACTACATTATAGATTAGATAGATGAAGATACATGTAAACGTATACAGATGTATGCGTGTATAATAACTTGACAATATTTATCCAAATTCTTTGGCCAGTGTGATTTCTTTCTTTGTTTAACCAACTTGATTTCTTGTAAAGAAGTAGTCAGAGAGCAAAGTAAGCTAGAAAACGGACCCCCTGCACTACTTCCTTGATCTCAGGAAGAGGCAAGAGATGTCTAGACAAATGTAGAGGCATGTTGTTAACTGCTTTTCTATAAATGATAAATTGAATTTTGTGAGAAGAACATGTTGTATAGCTGGAAGATCCCAACTGCAATCAATGTTTAATGCTTAAAACACTGAAATATTTTTCTTCAAATCTTTAACTCCTTAAAAATCAATAATACAGGACTTCCCTGGTGGCACAGTGGTTAAGAATCTGCCTGCCAATGCAGAGGACACGGGTTCAAGCCCTGGTCCAGGAAGATTCCACATTCTGTGGAGCAACCAAGCCCATGCACCACAACTATGGAGCCCGAGCTCTAGAGCCCACATGCCACAATTACTGAGCCCACGTGCCATAACTACTGAAGCCCATGTGCCTAGAGCCCATGCTCTGCAACAAGAGAAGCCACTGTGATGAGAAGCCCGTGCACCGCAATGAAGAGTAGCCCCCGCTCACTGCACTAGAGAAAGCCCGCATGCAGCAACGAAGACCCAACGCAGCCAAAAATAAATTAATTAATTTTAAAAAATCAATAATACAGAAAGTCTCTAAATTCCTCTTTAATTCTGCAGGAATGTTCTAGGTGCTATCAGACCTAGACTCAAGTGTTCCTCCTATCTTGGAAATATGAAGGACAGTAAAAGAAATGACACACACAAAAAAGAGTGGACAGAGAAGTTACTGTTAAATGTGAAGGAGATTAGTAAAGTAGCTGAAAAATAAAAGAAATCCTGACATCCTTAACGGCATTTTACACATAATGTAGCAGGCCATACATAATTTGCAAAGAGTTAGGGTTATTTTGTTAATTAATTTGAAAAGGAGGAAATCTGAAAAGGGATTCCCAAATTACGAGTTTGGGTAGAGATGATAGCTTTGTTCTGAAGATCAAATCAAACCTGGGTGTCAGGCTTGAAAGGCATCAGGATTCTATTTCCTATGGGTAAGAAAGTGGTGGAGGCTCTCTTGAAAGAAAACCCAGAGCATAAGTAGACCTGCCAGAAAAAGTGGGATGGAGGAGAGAAGTGAAAAAAACTGGGAGAGAAGTCGTAGGTGGGAGAGTTTGCTGCAAAGACTTGTGAACACTCCTAAGGAAAGAGTCACATGAAAAGGGAAAAAGAACTAGAGAATGACACATGCATCCAGTGTTTCCTCTTCTCCCTCTCCACCCTCCCCTGTGCTCCTCTGCCCCTGCAATAGAAACAGAACAGAGCCTGGCCCACAAAGGTGAATGGTACTCTAAAGTGTAAAAGATATGAATTCTGACTATCTATTCACTGGGCCAAAAAAAAAATGAATAAGGGCAACATTTAAAAAAAAGAAAACCTCAGGGACATAGCGCACAAAGCATTTTCATATCAGATCAACACTGGCATCGGAGGACTTCACATAAAGGAGCAAGGTTAAGAAGAAGGGTGAAAACTGAATCTTTTATTATTCTTGGATGCTGTATTATAATACATAAACTGATATATTCTATTAATTTAAAAGAAGATCTTTGAAGAGCTTGTACTTTATTCAGTGATAGAATACGGGCTTTTAATTGTCTAAAATTGATTTGATTTCTAATAAAATATTTACTTTGACCTTGGGCAGCAAGGCAGCAGATAGTTCAATGTGAGACAGTAATATTATGAAAAATTGTGATATTTTTCCATTCAGTTCGAAGCCTCCTGTGTTATCCATCAAATTCATTTCCCTTGTAACTAAATCTGTCATAAATCTTGGCATACAAAAATGAAATGTGTTTCTCACCAATAATCTACTGTCAATAAAGACTTCAAATGATATAACACTTTCTGGTGGTTTTAAAATGCTTCACAAATAAAGTATTGATCTTGGTATTTGATGATGATGGTATTAACAGTAATCTACAAATAGGAAAATGCGGTATGGGGGGAGGGTTAATGTATCCCAACCATTGGAACTTATAAATAAATAAACAAAAAGAACCATAGGTAAATAAATATTCTGACAAAATTTATATTTTGTCTACACAAAATTAACCAAAATTGATTCCATTTTTAAGAATTTAAAAATTATTGAACAGTTTGAAACAACTTTCAGGAATTTTAAAAAATAGCCAGTTTAATTAAAATTATTAGAAGTGTTTTTTTTTCCTCGCTCAATAATGAATGCATCATTTGTTTCTGGGTGAGTATGATACACCGTTCATTTTTTCTTTACCAGCCTTATCTTTTCTTCTCTTCAGAATCCATTAGAGAAAACAAAATATGAATACTGAAGTTACGAGCAATTCTTAACATTCATGTTTCGCTTCATTTTGTGTCAGTCAGTATCTGTTGCTTAGACTAAATTCTGTTAAGCATAAAAAGAAATCCCATGCTTGTGCTAGTAGCTAAATATGCTCTTCACAGAAAAAAAAAAAAAAAAGTTAGTTGTAACATCTTAGTTTTAATAAGGATATTGTGAGTTGCAGATGATTGTGACTTTGAATTATTAACGTGATACTTACGAAAAAGTGTGTTTTGTTACCAGAAAGGCCTAATGTAAACAGTCATGTTGAATACTTCTATGCCTAATGTTATTTTACTTGAGACTTGTAAGATGTAAAGTGACTACAGACACTCTATATTATCGGAAAGCAGAAGCATCTTTAGCTTCTATACAAGGAAACAAAGAAACAAGAAGTTTCCTTATTCCCCAAAACTATTAACACTGTTGGTCTAATAGCCCAACAAAGGGAAAAGAAACTAGAAGTACAGTTGTTGAGACAATTAATATCACTGTGGCAACAATTCTCTTTAATGGCAATGTTCCAACATATTCTCAGGGTCGGGGCCATGATGCCATATCAGTGTAGAGGAAAATAAACACCTTCAGACTGAAGGTTGTGAATAAAAACTTGCTATAATGTAGCATATGAAGCAGTTTATGAGGAACGTATATTCACTACTGAAAAATCTGGTCCAACAAGTAGTGGAGATCATAATACATTTAATGCATGCTTGTGACCAGATACTGGGAGAGATAGAAAAGTAATACACAGTCCCCAACTTCAAAGGCCTTTTTGATTTAATTGGACATCAAAACACATATGAGTGAAAAATAAGTAACAATATTAGGCAATGAGAATAAAATAGTGGAATTCTACATTTTATGATATTGTCTGCAATATTGTACATGCCAGAGGAGTGATGTTTGAGAGTGACGAAAGTTTCTGCTGTGATTTAGAAAAGAATACATTTTCTACTATCAGATTGCACTGCAAAAGTCAAACCACTTTACATCTATGATTGAGCTAGTCAACCAGTATTGAAGTTTATAACATCAATCTTCTCATTATCTATTCACATCTTTAGCCTTTCCTTATTTGGCAAAAATTCAGGTAGCCCCAAAATACTTTTGAAAGGATCATTCATTCAGTCTATATGATGACTCACTAATCTTTCTTCACCCATGAACATTGTTATTAACTTGAAAAGTCCCAAATTTTAGACATGGTTTGTTTTGTGGTTTTGTTTAAAAATAAAATTACTTTTATTAATATCCAGAGACAATGATTAATTTCTTTTGTCCTATTCAAGACTAACTTTTCATTGCCACACCTTTATTTCATTTCAATGAAAACTGGGGTCTTTATTATCTAGCAAAGAGTGAAAAAATAACTTGAATTTTTGACAACATTCACATGTAGTATATTAATTAGTTACTGATATATTTTATTAAAGATATCGCTAAAACAAAAGAAGTATATGATCATTTACCGAATGCCAAAAATCACCAGATAATGTGATAGTTACATTTAAATTTCCTCACAACAACTTTAAAAATATTATTCCTTTTTTTTTTTTTTTTTTTGCAAATGATGAAATCAAAGCTCAGAAAGTTTAAAAATTTGCCTGAGATCATATAGCTAAATAAAGATTTGATCACAGGTAAATTTGAACCAAATGATACTTTTCCATTAAATCACAGCACTAATACAAAAATTGTACAAAACATGACATGTTTATATTCTTCCGACAGCAGGGCTGTATGGGCTATCAAACACCATGCTAAGATTATACTGTATGAGGGTTGAAATAATTCTTACCATGGAATGTAATTTTTACCATGGAAAAAGTGTTTGAAAAATAATTAGTGACATATAATCATTTTATTTTATGGATGAGGAAATTAAGGCTCAGAAAGGGAAAGTCTGGTACCCAAGGTCACACAACATGTGGAGGCAGTGAGGATTGAAAACCAGTTCTCCTGGATATTGATAGGTCCTGGTTAATTTATAAGACATTTTCCTATGTAACTGTAGGATAAGAGAGTCAGGACCCTATGAACTCAGATTGGACCACATATATGTATAATATTTAGTTCACTGCAACATTATAATGGCTTTTTGAATTATACTCATGAAATATGGCCAAGCAGCAAAGAAAATTCAGAGTATGTAGGAAAAAAACAACCAGCTGGAAAGTTTTAGATTTATATGAAGATAGGGCATGTGAATCTCTACATCAGTATATATGCATCAGCATATATGCAATGGTCTCCACCATGTTATTTAAATACCAAATGATTTTCATTTCAAAATGGCCAACATGGGTGTTTGAAAAGGAAAAGATAATTGTTCACACCAAATGTAAAATAGATCTCCCGCATAGCACAGGGAGATCAGCTCGGTGCTTTGTGACCACCTAGAGGGGTGGGATAGGGAGGGTGGGAGGGAGATGCAAGAGGGAGGAGATATGGGGATATATGTATATGTATAGCTGATTCGCTTTGTTATAAAGCAGAAACTAACACACCATTGTAAAGCAATTATACTCCAATAAAGATGTTAAAAAAAAAACAAAACACCTGATCAGATGACCTGCCAGAGGAGGAGAGGGGTGGGAAGAGGAGACCCCTGAGATTTAGGCTGCTTAATAAAGAGACACAAGCCTACATGAAACCTCACTGCAACGAGGGAAAGGCAGAAAGTAATATGAATCCTGAAGCGAAATTCAGATAGATAATATCTGAGAAAAAAATAGTGCTCACAGATTTGCACTTAGTGATACTTCTTAACATACCACCACATTCCAAGCTTTGCTTCCATACAAATCATATATCCCCCAGAGATGGGAGGCAAGGAGAGAAGGGGAAGAAAAATCGTATATTGCCTCCAAAAGAGTCTTCCATTGATAGAAGAGGTGGTTCTTGCCTTGACTTCAAAACACCTAACTGAGCCTTCACAGACAGCAATGGGACAAATTATCTGGGAAATGAGGTCAGGGACAGAAGAAAATAAGGAGAGGGGCTGAAGATTGAGGACAAATATAAATGTGGCACAGAGAAAAGAATCCAGTGCTACCTACCTAGATGCTAGTTCTAAATCTTCCAAATAAGAAAACTGACCTAAATATTACTAAAATTTTTGTCATCTCTCTTGTACACATAAGGCTTTTAAAGAAAGATATTATAAATGCCGGTTTATAAATATTGTGTGTTTAACATGGATTGAAGTCTTTAAAATTAAAAGGTTTCTAGATAAACAAAATAACCACATATTTTCATTGGGATAAACTATTTACAAATAAACATAGCACAGATTTAAATAACTTGCTATTACTTGTAAAACCATACTTGGTATATGTTTAGTTTAATAGTTACACAGTTTCCAGATGAGTTACTAATTATTCTTAATGAAATAAAATAATTCTCACTTATTGACCTTGAAAAATAAGAGATATAATTGTTTACTCTTACTTGACAATGACTTTTGTTTTAATTTCTGGCAAGAATGAGATTGGAAGTAAGCAATAAAACCCTGTCAATGGTAACCAAAGCATTTTCCCATATAGTTGTACTTACTGGCTTTTTTTTGAGCACTTTATATTGAAAGTAAATATAAAATCTCCTGGAGGTACTACAGATCTCTGTGATTTAAGAGAATTGTTTTTGGAAACTTCAGATATCAAAGCCCACTGATATTGTGATTTGCATTTGTTAATCAGGGAAATCATAATTGTAAAGTGATGGGCATTTATAAATAACCACATTATGAGGGTAGTACATTCTTTCAAAGTAAGACAAATGCTCACCTGAGGAGGTAGGGATTTACCAGGACTGAAAGGGATTGAAAAAAATAATGGAAATGCTGCAGGGGGTCTGTGGCTGGATACCCAAGGACTGCCTGGGGAACACTGAAGTTCCTGTCTGGCTTAAAGACTCTCAAAGGTTTGCGCGAGGGGGCCAGCTTTAACATTCACAGACAATAGGCATTGATAAATTTTAAAATAATTGTAACTACAGGTCAAAAAGCATTTTCTGCAAGTGTAACATGAAAAGTGAATCAATTCTAAGCTGCTTTTGGAGTATGAAAGGTGTTCAGGAGCTAAAAATGAATAAACAAATATATGTAACAAGTAAAATTGGAAAACTAACATCATCCTGCTTTGTAAAATAGAAGTACTTTACAAACATAAAACAAATGGGCACAGGTAATATCATCTCTAGACTACTAAATGTCCTTTGAACATTTAGTAGTCTTCCTAGGACATTAAAAAAAAAAACACTAAGAATGTCAGGGTTTTTGTATAAGTAAAACTGTTCTTGTATAACAGTGATTTTTCCCTGTGTGAAGGAAGGTCCTATATTATATTAATTATGATGGAGAAAAAAGAATTTTGATGATTTTTGAGATAGAATATTACACATTTTTAGAACATTCCAGAGTGATATGTTTTCTCTGGAAATCTTTTTCATGGCTGTTTTATAAGCCAACCTATGAGTGTTTTGAATCAATCAGTGTTCAGTGAAACTTAAACCAACACACACACACACACACACACACACACACACACACACACACAGGAGAAATGAAAGGGAAACAGAATGGATTTGCAAAGTACTGCTTTGTCTGTACTTCTCTGAGGGTTATCTGCTCCCTGGACTCTCTCTGCTGGCAGTCAGGCTGCTGCCAGCTCTAAAATCAGACAGAGAAATATAGTGCAGCTGCCTCCTTGCCCTGCTGGTTCTTTCCAGAGAAATATAACCTGTGTGCTTAACTTAGGCTGAGTGACAAAGACTATGAGAGAAATACAAGCCAACTAAATAAAGGGCCTCTTTCTTCTGTAGTTGTTACTAATTCCCTCCCTCCCTCAGCTCTATCGCCTTCAAAATAGCCCTCATAAAATATACTTTAAATAGAGTGATACTCCAGCATTTTTTAAATGGTTACCTACATTAAATATGGCCAGACCGTAGGGACTACTGAGCTGAGCTATGCTTTCCAAAGGAGGTTATAAAATACTACCTTACACGCTTAATTTGTCTTGGCACTCCTGGATATTTTGGTTAATTATCAGAAATTAGCTTGAGGGAAAGATTAATCTTTTTACATAGCCAACACACAACTGGTAATTTCTAGTTAGTCAAGTTGCATGACATTTTCCACTATTTCTTAACATTATCAAGAAAAATGGGAGGCTTACAGAGTGAAAGTCTCTATCAGCCAATTTAGTTCATTAAGGATCTGACTTTTGGTTATGAAATGAAGCATGCTTGAATTAAAAAAAAATAACTTTCATATTTAGTGGGGAATTATTAAGTCTTTGTGAAGAATTTCTGTTTTGTTTTCTTCCACAGTTCACCCAAAGCATTATATCAAAGAGAGAAACTCACGTTTAGAAAAGAAAGAAAAAGATAGGAAGGAAAGAAGGAAGGAAGGAAGAAAAAACCGCAATGATCAGATTTCATCTACTGACACCTGAACTTAGGTACCTGTCTTGAGAAATAGGAAAACATTTGCTAGTATTTTTCTTTAGTGCAATTCTACAGGAGACTTGGGCTGAGTGCAGGGGTATCTGCCCCAAGTCTACACCTCCCACCACTGCAAACACTCCTTCTTGTCTTTGCTGTTCTGCTAGGAATTGATCAAGACTTGCTTTTTCTAAAAGATAGAAAATAAATTTACATGAATTCAACAAGCAACATTCTCCAGTAAATTTCAGGGTTTTTTTTTTTTTTTTAGAAATAAAGTAACAATCCATTTGGGTAATTTTTTTCATGGCAAATTTGAGAGCTATTACAATAGAAACTAATAAAATTTTCACTCTTAAAAACAAATTTATACACTGGAATCCAGTGTAGTTTTACTCCATACTCACCTCATTTCACCCACTATCCTACTGCCATTACCACCAATATTTAGTGCATTCAACAACAGAAATGCTTGACTTTAGTCCCCATCCTCAGGAAGGTCTCAGTTATTACTTTGTTCTTTTGGAATGTTACTAGAGCAATCTGCCCCAAATTCCAGTAATGTAGTTTTCCATTCAAGAACTGAAGGCAATCTCTTATCACACTCAGTTAAACCACTTGATCTGGCAATCAAGGGGTCCATGATTTAATTCTATCTCATCTATCCAAACTCACCTTCCCAAATAATACTCTCTCCAAACCAAGCTCCCCTTTTGTCCCCAAACACGTCACAGCATTTCTCAATCCCTGCTCATGTTGCATCCTCACCTAATAGCAAATTTATTATGAGTTTAATCTGTGCCCAACATCATACTCCCATATATTTTAGGGAATTTGTTTCTGGATGTCTTATTTTCTCAATCATGTCATCTTTTCAGAGGTCAGCAAAGTAATCTATCATTTCCTCACATCTCTTAATAATACTATTTATTTCTCATCTAGCAAGTGTTCCAGAAATATTTGTAAGAAAGAAACTGTCTATACTAGAAGAAAACAAACAAACAAGGTGGTGAGGGATATTTTTTAGAATTTGTTCATTTGAGGATGAGTGTGAGTTTATGTTGTCAAGTGAGTCCATCTCTATGGGGTGGGGTGGGGCACGATTGAGATGGGCCAGGCCTGATTGTGCAAAATAATTATATGTCATCTTAGGTAGTATGAAGCTTGGGGTGTGGGATGATATGGGTGAGGCCAGTGATTTTACAAGCAAAATAAGATCTGTGAAGTGTAACTGAGTTTTAGAGATAATCTGTTTGTACTGTAGAGAACAATTACATCAAATATAGGTTGGGCGTTATAATGACCTTGATTACCTCACTCTTTGGAAAGTGGTGTGCTCATTGGAAGACCTGAATGCACCTACATCAGAAAATGACTGAATTTTCGAGTTGAAAGGGACTTTGACGGGTCATGTTTCTAAGCTTCTTTATTTCCTAGATGGTAGTGGCCTCCTCCTATTTACCTCTCATAATCCCCATCTTAACTGTGGGGCAGACTTGGATTTGAAATAGCCTCTGAAAAAAAATTAACCTACATGCAAAAAATAACCAAAAAATTAAAAATAAATGTAACAAGTCAGTTGACTGACTCATAGCAAAAGAAACAATGTGTTAAAATACCATAATAGCCCACAAGTTTTAGTAACTGCAAAATGAGATATTGGTGTTCAGATTAAGAAAAATTGGAACTCTTTTCATTTCCATAATAATAATTCTGACAATTAAAGACAGAATTATTTTAGTTATAAAAAAGATTTTTCTTTTCATCTTAAAAAAGTGATATGACTAACATCCATTATCACAAAGACTGGGATTTCTTATATTTTCCATAAATGTTAAGCAAATTATAAATAAAGTCATCTCAATATTCTTTTTGGTTGAATGATCTTTGTAGCTTTTGGTTTTAATCATATATGACCTTTTATAGTTAGTGTGGCTACTACAAGCCCATCATTAAAATGAGACATTGACCTAAAATATATCACTCATTATGCACTTTGGTCAAAAATGTTTGAAAACCTCTGACAAAGAAGCTTGTTTGAAAAGCGAGACAGACAGCCAGCCATACAGACAAAGAGATTGATTATGATTCAAAATTTGGGGAGGCCCAGGGATCTGCAGTTTTAATACAGCGATTCTAATGCAGACAGTCTGAGGACTACATTTTAAGAAACGCTGATCAAATTTACATTAGTTACCAATAAAGCTGGAATTATTGACCCACAATTACCTGGGACATTTTAGAGAAATAATCCTGCCTAAACTTGATTTACATAAACACACAGCAGGTGTTTGGGTTTATTGTCTTATTGCTTTGCTGCCAGAATTCACAGAGTAATTGGAGCCCTGGTTTCAGTCTACTTAGGGATGTTGTTTTGTTTTGTTTTTCCCTGAGATTTAGAAACCTGAATATAAGCTCTGTTAGTCCTTTCTTAAGGTTCCTCTGACTGTACATGCATTTAGCTTATACAAGCAAGTTAAGAAACTTGGGGTCAGAAACAAACTGTCTTTAAGAACTAATGTAGCTTACCTTTCAACTCAACACAGTTTGTACCTTCTAAATCACCTCTGGCAGGGAATTCTTTAGCATATTTCTAATGATATGGATCTGATTACTTTAAAAGGTAGATGATTCTAATATTTGGATAACCTGAATTATCCTATTGAAGTACATGTAATATTCCTTCCTAGAACTTTACCTACAAAATTACAGGATTATTGACCTTAGAGCTAGAAGTGTAATTTGTATTTGAACTTACTCTACACTTTACATATGAGAAGCCTGAAGCTTAGGCAGATGAAGAGACTTTCACCACTTCACAGAACAGATTCTGAAAACCTGGGCTCTTAATACTTGCTACTACAATGACACCACTTTATAGATTGCTCCGTAGCTGTAGAAAATATACTAAATCCCTCTTCCATCTGACAAATCTAGTTAATAGCAATATGTTCTGTAAACCAGTATCGATTGCCTGGGTTATGTAGAAGCAGTAAAGAAAACAATGTTTTCCTTTTTGTCTTCCAAAAAGGAATAGGAGAAAAAAGAAGTCTGATATTAAAAAGGTATCATTCAACTCATATGAAATATTATTTGTGCCAGGAAGAAAGCAACTACCACTTTGTCACACTTCTATGCTGTGTAATTTACAATAAAATGCTGCGAGCATAATAGGTCTATTTCAAAATTGTTATTAATAAAACACTACTTATATAGCATTACTACGTGCCAGGCACAGCATGCAGGAAGCGGGTGAGACATAGCGGTATGCATAGCACACGGGGTTCAGACTCTGTGATCTGACCACCAGGGTGAAAATATCTGACGGGTGAGTGAGGCAAAGTGAGTAACTCTAAGCCTCAGTTTCCTCATGTGTAGAATGAGGACATGGGATTGTTGTGATAATTCAATTAACACAATTCAGAGAGCAAAGTCTAGCACACAGGAAGCACAGGAAGTGACTGATAATCAATGGTTATCTCTTTAATTCATGCAAAAATGATCTGTGGAAGGTGATGTTCAGTAAGGTCATTAAAGTGTCTGCAACGCTCAGCTTCTAAATGCAGATGAGATTTGAACATGAGTCTGTCTGGCACTGATGTTCATGATTTTAACCACTATTATTATTGAAAACCGGAGAATAAAAACTTCAAATTTTGTTCCACACACTTTGATGAGAGATAAGATACCTTAAAATCATGTATTTCAACCTGAGTTTTCAGCTGCAGGCATTCTCTTTATTTCTCCTTCTCTCTTACTCTAACTTCCTTTCTTCTCCTTTCCTCCCAAGCAGTCTTGGATCTATAAGACTCAAAAGTTAAGCAATAGCTTGCACATTTGGACACCTCGTCCATCATTCCTTTTTTCACTTTGTCAGTCTTGTAAGTATAGGAACCAAATTCTCTGCTTCATTTGAGTTTGTCAACATATTTCCTAAATTGCTTTTCCAATGTTTTCCTTCAGTTCCTGAAGGATTCATAGAACAGGAATTAACACTCCTCTGGGGAACCTCTGAGAAAAAAAGTGAAACAAAATCAAACTTCTTTCTTATGGAGGAGTTTGCCACATAGGTGCAGTAGTAGAGCTTCAAGGAAAGTAACATGAATGTCACATCTACAATGCCCAGGGATTCTTTATGTGTTGTGTAGGGGCAACATTCAAAATATTTAACCACTGGCAAAGCAAGGGCTTGAGGCTTTCAGAATGGACACTGGCCGTAAATAACCAGTAAGTCTATGTTCTGCATTCTGGCCTAAAACAGCCCTGTCTGTAAAGCTGAAATGACTCTTTGTTCCTGGCACAGTGCTTTAAACAAAACAGGCTCTCAGTAAATATTCTCTGACTGAGATACATAACAAATGTTATAAAGGGAAGAAGAGATTATCCTTTCATGCAGGATCCTGAAATTGTTACATAAATTTGTGGAAAGAGGTAATATGTGTGGACATTAATGCATGAATAGGGGTTGTCCGAAAAGAAAAGAGAGAAAAACTGTAATAGGGCAAAGGACACACAGTATATAGACACATACATGCTTGAGAAACTTGGAGTTGTCTTGTGTCACTATAAACTATTATAAGCCATTTCCAGTTTTACAACATTTAATAAGAATTATTTTAATGTCCAGGTGACATTCTTGTTCACATAGAGACATAAAAACTAATCATTGTTAGGCAGTTATTTATTAAAGCTGGATTCAAAATAACTGGCAAGTGAACTTAACTATCTTCTCAAAATCCCTGATTAAAAAAAAGTAAATTTTTCTTTGTGGAAAAAACACATGCACGATTATGTCAGCAGAAGGTTAAGTGTGAAAAGCATGGGTTTATGGGTTATTTTAGGAGATTAAAGTAGAAAAAAAGCAAAGAAATTCTGCTCATGTGTTTCCCCCATCAGAAAGTCTCTGACCCTGACCTGAAGCTGGGTTGCCCTCTCTTTTTTTTTACTCTGCCATAATTCTTTCTACACATTCATGATCACAGTTTTTCTATTATCAATGTTTATTTTCTTCCCACTGAACCCTGAATTTGTATGGGGCAAGAATTCCATATGGTTAATCTTCTTCCTTCCTGAAAGCTAAATGGTACTTGGAACACAGTGTCCACTCAACAAATATTTGCAAAATAAATAAAGTCAAAGAGGGACAATGGATACTTAGAGAGAATAGGGTCCTTGTGTCTGATATTTGGATTTAAGGGCATATTTTTAATAAAATCAAGGAACTATCTCTATTTCACGAATATATATTGGAGCTTCTACATATGAGACACTAAGTTGTGAGTGACGCAGACACGGTGATAGTCCTATACTCACAGGGTTCTCAGTCTAGGGCAAGAGTTAAACGCCCAGCCTAAGGCTCCTCAGAGCTGTGATATGGGCTCTGTCGTAAGTTGTGTATAAACTGTGCCAGTTCACTGTACTGGATTCCAGAACAATAGTCTCAACAACAGTGGGTTTTCATTGGGGAAAGTTCTATAGATTGGAAACCAAAGTTTTGGAGTCAGAGGGTATGGATGCCTCATTTCTTGAATTCTTTGATACTTGTGTTTTGGGAAATGCTACTCAAAGCATTTGGTTCTGAAGGCTAATATTTATTAATGTATTTTTTTTTAGTGCCATTGTAAAAAGGCTCACTTTGAGTGTAATCAATCAGTGCTTATAAATTATATAAATATATATTTATATTTTTATATTTTCTTCTCTCTCTCATATATGTGTATGTATGTGTGTATATATATATATACATATATATATATATATATATATATATATATATATATATATATATATATATATATATATATATATAGGAGAGAAAAAATATTAAGACTACCTCCAGGATCTTAACAGCTTCTATAGGACTCAGTGTTTTCTACTGTTTAAAGTGTACTTTGGTTTATACAATTGTCTATATTTTCTGCCAATCACAGCCTGTGAGGTTTTCTTGCAAAATCAAAAACTATAATTTTTAACATAGAGAGCAAAGTCAGAAAGATGTCATATGCCAACGACTGTCTATTGATGAGTATAATATGAACTATAAGAATTGCTTGATTATAAATGTGCAGGAAATTATATTTGGCCCAATTTTAGGAACTATCTATTGCTAGCTATTAGGTTCTTTTATGTTTAGTCTTAAAAGTACAGTCTGGGGCTTCCCTGGTGGCGCAGTGGTTGAGAATCTGCCTGCTAATGCAGGGGACACGGGTTCGAGCCCTGGTCTGGGAAGATCCCACATGCCACGGAGCAGCTGGGCCCGTGAGCCACAACTACTGAGCCTGCGCGTCTGGAGCCTGTGCCCCGCAACAGGAGGGGCTGCGATAGTGAAAGGCCCGCGCACCGCGATGAAGAGCGGTCCCCGCACCGCGATGAAGAGTGGCCCCCACTTGCCGCAACTAGAGAAAGCCCTCGCACGAACCGAAGACCCAACACAGCCAAAAATAAATAAATAAATAAAGTAGCTATAAAATTAAAAAAAAAAAAAAAAAAGTACAGTCTGAAATTACAATTCAAACAAAACCAAAAAAGTGGGAGGATAAAAATCAATAATGTTTATGACTTAGATTTTTTTTCTTTCTGTAATGTTAATCATTGCTTTTCTGTCTTGTAATTTAACATTCTTCATTAGCCTCAATCTTTATATGAATTTAAAAGAGATTTTAAATTATTATAATTTTTATAATAAATTGTTTTTACTTGAAATATCCACATTTTATTTATATTGGCTAATTTTAAAACATCCAGCACATAGAAAAAAATCAAATTTAAAAGCAGATGGAATTTTAAAAATCTTTAGCCCAATTCCATAATTTCACAATATGGACATTGAGGGATACAGAGGCTGACAGATTGCCTGGTTTATTTCCTAAGAAGGGTTAAAGTAGAGGTTCCTATTTTGATGGTCTTTTTACTAAAATATGCTCTCTCACAAGAATAATAGAATTTTGTCCTTGAAAGCAATTTTGATAACCTCAACTTCTATTTCTGTTTTAACAGTAATCTGATGCATAGTCTCAGAGGACATTTTGCTCCCTATTTGTAACACGGCCAAATCTCAACATAGGGTGCCTTTCCTTCTTTTTCAGCTACTAATAATATAAAAACTTTGTGTGAAAGTTGGTGAAGATTCCATAGTGATTTTCTACTTCTACTCTTAAAAGTTGGAGGCAAAAAAAAATATATATATATAAACAAATATATATAAATATATACATATACCTATCTATATTTATATCTACATCTATATCTCCCTTCTTACTGAATTCATCTCCCACTCCCTTAAAAAGAATAAAAAATTAAAAAATAATAAACAAAAGACTTAACCAAACCAAACTACAAATGTATTTCTCTTCCTTTAGTCTCATATTCAAAGAAGTCTCCCAATTTCCTCTGTCCTTTAAGAGTTATACACTCTGCATATGAAAGCTAACATGAAACACTTTATGGATATTAAATCCTATCACAAAAACAATGACAGTTATCCTCAGTGTGTAATTCGAGAACTCAAAATAGTGTATTTTTGTCCTGAACATCATTATGTAAAGGGAATAAGGTAACATTCCTTTAATCCGGTAGAGACATTTACGTTTGTATGACTCAAAGTTCAAATGACTGGGTTAAAACCTCAATAGAAATTCTGATGGTGTAGTTCTTGCTCTGCAGTAATGTATGCTGATTGGAGAACAGTGCTTTACAATTACTTAGAGAGTATCTTCCAAGCTCTGACAACTAGCCAGCAGCAGTCAGGGATCTGCAATGAAAATCCTTTGATTTAAACAGCTCTTGCTTTGAAAAGTCTGATGAGTTATAATGTTGATGGTCAGAAACAGCATACATGTTTAACAAGGCCAGGTTATCCACTAAATCATCTGTGTGTGCTGAAAATTAATTCTCTTGAAAGATTCCAAGAGAAAAATGTACTTTCACTCCACAGAAATACTTTTGGATGAAGGTGGCCATCCTGTCTGAGTACTGCATGAAAATTATCCATAATAATCTGGCTGTAGTTGCTTCTAAATTTAGGGAAACATTACTTTGTTTCTCCTTTAAAAAATTTTCTTCTTGAAGTTCCACAAAACTTCAAAGATTATTTTGTTTTTGATGGAAGTATACAGATGCAAGAATACAAAAGGGCAAAATATTTAACACGACTATCTCCAGCTGGCAAGTTTTGTACTTTCTTCTCTTTAATTTCTCTCAGTGCTGATGTAGAACTAGGAATAAACCTAATTTGCATGGAAGGATTCAACAGCATGAGGTAACATCTCTCATGAGGGATAAATGCTTAGAATTTTGAAGATTTTCTGCTTTGCATGACTGATGAAAGGTGATGTGATATCATGTGATGTATAGAGGGAAGAGCTTCAGGAAAAAGCAGAAGCTTGATAAAATATTCTAGTCAAACATATTTAAAATAAAATTATTTTGATAACAGTGATTCAATGCATGTTGAAAAGGCTGAAAAATTAAATTTCATGTTTTCCCAAAAATTAGCCGCTAATTTTAAAGATGTCATCCTACATAATTAGAATTAAGGAAATACAGATTATTTAATCAATTCATATATCTGCATGCTTTGGCTGATCCAGATTACTTCATTTCCCAGTTGTGAGTCAGGATCATCAAACATAAATTTACATTGCAAAAAATACCTATCATTTTTTATTATTCTACATAAACTCATATATAATTAAAATATAAATGACTGTATCTTAAAGACCACCTATCAAATATACCACACTAGGATTGCAAATCATTAAAATACAAACCAACAGAAACTAAGAGTTTTGTATTTAAAATAACTGGATGTAAGCTAATGAACATATATTCATTTCTTATGGATTCCAGAGAATGCCTTGAGTTCCTTGTGTGAAAAACCATGGCATAACTATGAGTTAAAAAATAAGCACTCATGCAAAGCTGACAGCAATAACTCTAAATACAGGTCATGTTCCCTGAAAAGGAATTTTAGGCAAAGGGATGGAAAGTGCCTCTTTACTCTCCACAGTTGGGATTAGCATTAAGAAACAAAAATAACAAACAAAAACAAAACCAAAGCAGTTCATCCAAAAACATGGTAAAGGGAAAGCACTTTCTAGTCTGTGCATGAATTGCCTGAGTGAGGGAAAATGTTTGTTGAACCATTTCAGTTTAGTCTATTATATGCTGGGCCTCACAGTACTGCCCTTTTGTTGTCCAAAGCTCTGAAACTCCACATCTTCTGCTGCTATTTCTGCCTACCCCAGGGAGGTAAGAAAAGAAGTACATGTGAGGTTCTCATATGCAAAGATATAAAAAGTGAAATGCAGTAAGTCCCCAAATAAATATAACTATTGCCGCTGAAGGAACTTAATACACCCTGTCATTTCCCCATGGCAAACTAAAGCTGTGAATGAGACGTTCCCCAAAGAAAATGAACTCTGAAGCACAGGGTAGACTCTGCTTTACAACATTATTGGGATAAGATAATATGCAGATCATTTAACATTAGGTGAAAATAGAGTATTTCTTATAAAGCCAAAATACATGCATTTATTGAAGATACATCAAGGGAGCAAGATAAGACATAAGAGTTTGAAGTTGAAAGGTAATATATTTGTGTCTAATATATTGTAGAATTTGTCCTGGAATGGTTTATCCATGTAAAAATATGGCCTCTCTGAGACTGTCATGATTCATAAGACTCAGGGTGATCTTCTGAATTAAGCCTGGTTCACAAAGTTCAGGAAGGTTTTAACTCACATCAAAATTTCCCTAGAG
Source organism: Balaenoptera acutorostrata (assembly GCF_949987535.1). Classification (NCBI taxonomy): domain Eukaryota; kingdom Metazoa; phylum Chordata; class Mammalia; order Artiodactyla; family Balaenopteridae; genus Balaenoptera; species Balaenoptera acutorostrata. Next base: position 87,033,787 of record NC_080068.1, read on the forward strand.
CTGAAAAATTATTTTGGAAATGAGAAAAAGGGGTAGCTTGCTTCGTTGTGCTTTTTTCTTTTTTTCCTTTCTGACATTCTATTCAGATTTTCCAGGTATCATAAACTCTAAAAGGCACTACATATTTATACACCACTTTACTATCTGTGAAGTGTAACAAATGCAGGAATATCCAGCCACTCCATTTGTAATGAAATAGGAAAAAAAAAAAAGGATAAAAACAATATAAGCAACAGATTAAATTCTATAAATTCACTCTAGCACCTAGCACAGGATTGGGCACAAAGAAGGTATTCTCTACTATTATTAATTGTTAGATGAAATTAATTACCACTATTTTTCTTTTTTTTTTTTTTTTTAACTTTTTATTTTTATTTTTTATTTTATTTATTTATTTATTTTTTTAAATTTATTTATTTTTGGCTGCATTGGGTCCCCATTGCTGTGAGTGGGCTTTCTCTAGTTGCTGCGAGCGGGGGCCACTCTTCATCGCGGTACGCAGGCCTCCCACCGTGGTGGCCTCTCTTGTTGTGGAGCACCGGCTCCGGGCATGCGGGCTTCAGTAGTTGTGGCTCACCAGCTCTAGAGCGCAGGCTCAGCAGTTGTGGCGCACGGGCCCAGTTGCTCCGTGGCATGTGGGATCCTCCCGGACCAGGGCTCGAACCCGCGTCCCCTGCATTGGCAGGCAGACCCTCAACCACTGCGCCACCAGGGAAGACCCCACTATTTTTCTAAAGGTGCATTATATTGCAACAATGCAAATGTATTATTTGGCCTTAAACAATCACCAAGAATTGGGAAAATTTCATTATTTAGAGATCCCCAATATTGAGGAAGCATATATACAAAAACTGAGAAAATAATATTATCCAGGAAAAGCAACTTACGAAAGTTAGAAAGGAATATTTAATCTCCGATGACTTTTAAGCCTCAAAACATATGCTTAGTCAACATATGGCATGTTATTTTATACTTGGAAACCTTAATTTTGATTGACTAGATTTAGACCAAAAGCCAGAGAAATCAGTGAGTTAGTCCTTATCAGATCATCCTGATTATAGCTACCATTAGCCAAGGTTTGTGTTTCATATGGTGGTTTCAACGGTGGACCAAGGCATATCTCTTCTGCATTTCTCACCCTGTCAACAGCTGTAATACTTCCTATTATTGGGAAATACCTGAAATGTTAAGTGTTAAAAGAACCTTGGCTGATTAGAACACTGATGATAATACAACTTAGTCTTCAGGCTTCTAACTTTCATGGTGGAAGCCCAGCTGAGCTGTTATCACTTCAGCAGAAATAATGAACAAATCAAACAGCTATAGAGATAGATACTAATATTAAGCCAAGACTCTTACTTCAATCTCATGGGTCTTGAACGAATGACTTATGTAGAATGACTACACTTAACTGACCACCTTTCTACCTCCACTGGAAACACACACGTGTGAGTACACAAACACATGCACACACACATACACACATCTTACAGCTTTTTAATATTTGGGGGGCTAATAGTTTAAGAAAATAATGCCTTAGGCTGGCCAACGTGAGCAAGAGTAGCTGATGACCCTTGATACATATCTGTGGTGCTGTATAACTCCCTTATTACAATGCCAGACAGTTATACTTCCTGAATTTCAATCTATTACAGAGACATCTGTTTATTAAACATTTTTAAAATTGTAGATATCCCTGTTTTAGGACCTTAATAGTCTTTCATATACAAGAAGGAATTCAACTCAAATAGTTTCCTCCAACACCAACTCAACTCATTTATAAACTAATGCGCGTTTGTTCGACTGAATTCTGCTGTTCCTAATATCAAGCTCAGAAGAGGTGCGCTGAATAAATGTGAGTGTTGATTAAGGAAAGGGAAAGGCAGATTACCAACATTACTTTGTGGGTAGAGAGGTGAGTGAGGGAGATTAGTTAGGTCAGAGGAAATGTTTTAAAGTTATTACAACAAAATTTGAAATAACAACCTATGGGCATGTTCTGTTTGAACAAAGCAGCAGTAGACAGCTTATTCATATCTGCAAGACAGGTGAGTTGATTTGGTTCTGTTTGAGGCAAGAAGATGGCAGTAAAACCAATGAGATGGTATCAGGTCAAGAACCCAATAGATAAGTTTTATGCAAGCGCGGTCCATGTCAATTGACAACACTCACGTGTGACGAGCAATCACCAAGATGACACTTTCAAATAACAAGAACAATATGTGGAGGAGGTGGGGGGGAGCTGTGGTTTCGGTAGACTTAGATATGTTTCAATCATAATAAAACCATGACGAGTTGTCAAGTTTTTATAATACATTTTTATAAGCCACTTTAAATCATTTTTGAATAAGATAAAATATGAATGAAAATAATTTAAAAGTGTTATTAAGAATATAGTTAATATTTTATAAATGTTCCCAAGAAATAATAAATGACTGCATTCGTATGGCAAGAGAAGATCTGTTGAAAGAAAATAGTCTGCCTAGAACATCTATAAACCCATATATTTTCATTTCAATGTAAAATAACAACTATGCCTTCTTTTTTCTTAATTCATATATTTTAGTTGCCTACACTCTTTAATGGAATGAACTCTAATTAAAAATTTCTGTATTCAAAATGAGATCTAACTTAGTTTACTCAGATTAAAACATTTTAAAAATAAATATTATTTCCCTTTTCCTCAACTCAGTAGAGATATTTTTGGTCTCATGTATGGTCTTACTATTATTTTCTCATTTTATATTGTGTAAAAATCATGTGACTATAACTGAAGTTCACATGAAAAATGAAGGAGGCCCCCTTAGCAGCCAAAGTTGATTTTCATCAATAACAGCCAGAGAATCCTGGGACAGAAAATAAGATGCACAAGATAAATGATATTTTAATTAACTCTTATTTGAGAATGAGCAGTTCTCACATAATTTTCAGTCTCATGTTTACATTTTTTCTGTTTATCTCTATTTGTAAATTATTTGTAGCCCAACAATTTCTACACTTGATTCATCTTCTTTTATCCTGCAATAAGCAATCACATGTGTAAAGATTATTCCTGTAATATTCAGCATGAAACTTATCCTGTAATTTCTTCACCAGATCTCTACTGTGACCATTGTGTAATGTTCTCTAGAAGATTATCCCCCAAAAGTAGCTATGCCCAAGGAGTTCTGCCTACAGTTAGCAGTAGGAGGTAGTGGTGCAGGGCAGCATTCTGCTCATTAATAAACTGACTGGCGTCCTGGGGTCTGCATAGTGCCCTGTTACATAACCTAGCTGCAGCCAATTCTCATTTTCCAATTCATTCCTAAGAGCATTTCTCTAAGCCCACCTACATAGAAACTCCTTTTTTAACTGTGAAGTTCTCTATTATATTCATACTCTATGCCCTCTCTACTTGGATGCAGCATCTCCAAATGCATTGAGGGACTGACACATTTATTAAACAGTAGAAAATGTTTCCTTCTTTCCTTCCTTCCTTCCCCGCTCCTTTTCTATTTGAAACCATCCGTAGGGTATCATGCCTACATGAGTTATTGGGAGCTTGACATATGTTACTATGTTATTATTTTACAGGTGAGAAATAGAACATGGAGTGGTTAGACTGTCTATCATATTTAGTAGCTGACAATCAGTGTAAATGCTTTGCCCTGACAGCCAATCACTCATTAAGTCTATCTATGTTCCCTTTCATTTAGGACTTGTGCAAAATAAAATGGAAGCTCTCAACTGTTTATTCAAAGTAAAAGAGAGAAATAAGTAAATAACCACTTACTAAAATAGATGAAGACATTACAGTTTAAGTGTATGTCTTAAGTGTATGACACTTAGACTTTGCAGTTTAAGTCTAAAAGTTTCATTATCAACAAAGTAAATCCTTACGTGCCAGGGTACTCGGCAGGCAAGTAACCCAAAAACACTTGAAAATCAATTTAATGCCATCAGACTTCTGGAAGAATAAGTAATATGTACATTTTACTTATAAATATAATGTTCATGAAACTATAGAAAAAATACTTTCATATAAACTACAGCCATGCCAAAGTATACTCCATAACACTTAATATAGTTTGTTTTCCTTTATCAAAAATGCTCAGTAATTAGTAGTTCTGATGTTTAATTCTACTTTTTTCCTAAAAATATATAACTCATCTAATAAGACAAAATAATTTATATCTTTGACATTTAGACTTTATGAGAGTCCTGAAAATAATTCATCATTTTAATTACTAATGGTGCTTTTATATCACAAATTTCCTTAGAAAAACTACTCCGAAATCTCAGTTATTTATAATAAGTCTTTGCCTTAAAAATATCTTTATATTGCTAAAATACTTCTTTTAGTGCCCCTCAGTTTATAAGCAAAATTCAAAAACATAATCATTCTTATTATTGAATCCATAAATAAACTACAATTGGAGGTAAAATCTAAACATATATTATAGCATCACTGCAATGTCCAATAAATGACATTTTTGGAAAATGTTAGTGATACTTATACAAACTTGTAGATGATTCATTACTTTCTTAAACTTTCTGAACGATCTAATTTTGCTAATATAGTGCTTTGAGCGTCACACTATTGAAACAATTAGCAGGCTCCCCCCACCATTACAAAAATGTAACAAACAGTTAAATAACTGATATCTCCTTGAACTACTCTTCAATTTATTTACTGGTTACATTAAAATTAAATGGCTAGCAAACTTATTAGACTCTTTAAAAGAAAAAGAAAAATATATTATTTTGTTTGGAAAAATAAATTATTAAAAACTTAGTAAAATACTTTTACGGTTTATCTGTCCATGACACATTTTCTTTTCTTAGAAATTTATTCTTAAATTGGTAATGAGATAATCTGATTTTTGTCTTTTGCCAGTCACTATTTTAATTGTAGCAATGGTTTATTATAGGAAAATTTTGGTCTACTTTTTGTTGATTAAATTAGATAGAGATTAAAATTCTCTAATAAAAAAAAAAGCTATATCCTTTATAAGTCCTGCAATGCCCCATAATCATTTATTTCATTTGTAAACCATTTCACTTCCAGATTGAACTAATCCAATTTGCTAAAATATCGTTACAACTTTAAACACAAATAACAAATGTCAGCGAGGATATGGAGAAATGGAACCCTCAGATACTATTGGTGGGAAGGTAAATTGGTGCAGCCACTGTGGAAAACAGTATGGAGGTTTCTCAAAAAACTAAAAATACAGCTACCATATGACCCAGCAATTCCACTATTGGGTATATACCTGAAAAAAACAAAAACACTATAGGAAAAGATACATACACCCTAACGTTCATAGCAACATTATTTACAATTGCCATGGTATGGAAGCAACCTAAGTGTCCATCAACAGATGAATGAATAAAGAAGATATGGTACATATATACAGTGGAATATTACTCAGCCATAAAAAAGAATGAAATTTTGCCATTTGTAGCAACACAGATGGACCTAGAGATTATCATACTAAGTGAAGTAAGTCAGAGAGAGAAAAACAAATATTATATGATATCACTTATATGTTGAATCTAAAAAATACAACAAACTAGTAAATAAAACAAAAAAGAAACAGACTCACAGATATAGAGAACAAACTAGTGGTTAATAGTGGGGCGAGGGAAGTGGGGGAGGGGCAAGATAGGGGTGGGGGAAAAGGAAGGGTTATTATAGGATTATATGAAATCATGTGTCTGGAACTTGGGAAAATTGTAAAGCACTATATAATTCAAAGACTCTGTCATTCAATTATATATATATCATTAGAACTTTAAAGTACTTGGCCAAAAATACATGAAGATTTTTTTTCTCATAACTTACACCAAACTCTTCTTAAAACTAAAAGAGACTTGTTAAAAGGAGAATTTGGTACATAAAATATATTTTATTTTCTAAAGTTATTCTTTAAATCCAAAAGTAATAAATTGTAGTTTTACACACACATGGATATATTTCTTTTGTGATATATAATAACCTGATACCACTATTAGGGTAACCTAATTGGTCATAAATAGATTCTGTATTCTTTGATACGTATTTGATAGGTTGCCATGTTTACATAACGCTCCTGTATCCCTGACATATATTCTGGAAAAGTGAAAAGAGACTATCGACCCAGTTAACCATATGAGACATCTAAAAAGGCACTCTCTTGAGCAGGCCTGGCACAGTACTATTGATTTCCTTCCTCCCTCACTCTTACTTGCCCTCATTTCCAGTCCTCTTCCTTGTCTTGTCATGCAACAAACAAATTAACTAAAAGTTAAGCAGATTTAAAAAAAAACTGTAACTTCCTACTTCACTTATTCCTTCCATGCACATGTACTTTGTTCTGCCTACTTTTAATCAATCTTCCCTCTCTTTACTTTCTCACAGAGCTACCCTCTACTCATCACACTTCAGCATATATTTTCAGTCTCTGAGGCATAACCACACTTTTCTTAAGCACAAGTGTTGCAAAACATCACCAAATGATTTGATTCCTCATTCCTATTGAAATGAAAACTATTTGGACATTTTCCCCTAACCTAATGTGATCCAGCAGAGTTTGCAATAAAGCAAATTAATGGATTAGCTGAAAGTTACCTTTCCATTTAGTTCCATGATAAAATTAGAACTTCAGTCCCCTGTAAGAAAATGTCTTATGGATATATACTAAAAGATACTTACTATGCAAAGCCTACCTAATTCACATATTTAAAGACATATAATATACAATGTCTTTTTAATAATCAGTTCAGAAATAAGAAAAAAGTCATTGATAGTATCACGCTTTATTGGAAAATCCTTTTAAAATAAATGATCCAAAACACCTCTGCAGAGCCATCAGCCTTCCCAACCTCATTTTTTTGTTCTGAATTATAAATTCAGAAATCAGTAAACCTTTAGCATTATGGCCAAGTTTTCCATGATCCTCACAAAAGTGGCATAACTTCTAAATTAGATCTACATTTCTTTGTTGTTTTAAAAATATTTTCCTGCATTTTCTTCATTACTTGAACACACTGGCTTATCATGGTATTACACGTAACAAAGATCACAAAGAATTAAAATCCTGAGTAATATGCATTATGGTGTCTAAGGACATTTTTCCCCCTGTCAATTAGCTAATATCCTATTACAAGCAGCTAATGTGCCTGTGTTAACAATTCTCTTTATAATCGGATGTTCTATTTATTTAATTGATGCCTGTTGTCCTGATTAGAGTGGACAGGTAAGCTTAAATAATGATAGTTGAGTCTTGTTAAGGCTTATGATTGGAATCTTTGGTAACTTGCTCTGCTTTATTTGCTGTAAACTCTGGGGGTGTTGCATGCTGTGGTGTCCCCAGCCACAAGGTGGTGGTGATAAGGTCATATGAGGAAACTCCTAATTTTAAGTTGGAATATATCTTTGACTGGTTTCACTTCTGGCAAAAATTGTTAGTCGATTACAAAGAATGTTTGCAATGTCAAGCTTTGCAAAAGAATGCCAACTCCCATGACCCACCAGACTACACTACCGAGTGTTTTTCTGATTCTTATGAATAAAATTGTTCGCTTTCCTATTTCATTCTGCTGATTCCAGATAAGCAGTGAATCCAAGGACACAAAAGAAAGTGTCAACTCACCAAGATCTGTACTTTGAAGCATGCTACTGCAGTAAATTTGGTTACCCCTGGATTGTGATTCAGAAAATCTGGAGCACAGCTCTCTCACTAACTTAATGACCTTGAAAAAGTTACTCTTTTCATTAACTAGATTTCAAAATGATGAATTTTCAGATAAAACAATTTCTTCCAGAAAAAATAATTTATGATTCTATGAGAATGCTTTACATTCCACTCCTTAATAAGTTGAAAACAATCAATCATTAAATTACTTTTGCAAGTTGTCTTTATTACGACCTTGCTATAGTCAGTTTCATTGCAATAGAGAACATCCAAAACGAGGACAGAGTTGTGTCTCCAGATGCAAAAGAAGTGATGGTTCCACAAATGAAAATTAGCGACTTTGTCTTCGGAAGGGTAGTCTTAGTAAAATAAAAGAGCTTCACTAGAACACTGTAGCATTGGCTAAAAATTAGACGACTTACGTTAAAAATTCTCAATCACCCAGTCCAATGAAATCTTTGAGAATTATGTCACCAGATTCCAGTACAGAATTATCGCTATTATGTCTGTTGATTACCATAGAATCACAGACCTTTAGTGTTGGAATCCATTTTGTCTAACTTGTTATCTTATGAATGAATTCCTTTAATAATGACTTTGAGAAATTATCATGCAACCTAAACTTTGATATCTTCAGTGATAAAGATTTCAGAATACAAACTATTCTATGGAGCAGATTCTGTTGAGCATTTCTTAAGATAATACATTTTATCCTTATAAGGAAGTAATTTTCTACCATTTACACCTGCTAGCATTTGTTCTGCCTCCAGGAATCACAAAGAATGAGTCAAACCCTTTGTCTCTCTCTGCATTAAAGTGCTTCAAATATCTTTTAAATGACTGTCCTCTCCACCTGCCTTCCTCAGCACATCAAACATTTTCTTGGACTCACATATTTTTAAAAGCACACAAAAAAGGAAAAAATATAGCAGCTTAAGTGATAGCAATCAATAAACTTTTTTTTTTCTTAATTAGAAGCCTTCTTAGAAATTGTGTAAGAAGCCTATAACATAAATGGTAATTGAGCACATGGTCACAGCAATCCATGCCACAGAGTCAAAGGAAGTTCTCAGAATCCTTCTCAAGAGAAAGCTCCAGAAAGAAAAGTAGGTCAACACATGCTATCACTAAAGATAATATCCCTGGTCTACCTTGGTTTCCATATTATACAGATGAGAAACCATGCTCCAGGGAGGTTAAATATCATTTATTGGAAAACCTAGACTAAAACCCCAATTTATAAAATTCCTTGTCTTCCATATTCTGTAGAAAATTGAAAGTTACTTTAAAGATCAGTTTTAGTTAAATCTCTCATTTTGGTGAAATAAGTGAGGTTTTGAGACATTAAGTGATTAATCTGTACCTCCTGCATTTAACTCCCCTCTTTCTAAAATATTAAAAGAAATTTTAAAATGTTAAATTATATATGTGCACATAGTATATACATCTTCTATAGCACTGATAGACAAAGCGCATATAGGTTTTCTGTTATTTTGAGAATATTGCCTAAGACTCATATATAACCAAATATCAAAAGGGTATTACTTTGGGAATTGAGGGAGCATACAAAGCAACATTGAGTATGATAGAGAAAGAATTTATGTAGGCACTGGAGCTTTTGAGAATATGAAGTCAAGCACTATAATGACCATATGGAAGACATTCATTAAGATTATATAGGTTCATAATATATGAAGCACATTGAAAATTGAAATCTTGAAAATTGAAATCTTGGGTAAGGTCAGGGAAAAGTCATGTGGCATAAAAAGTATTCTCTGCCAGCAAATTGATTAAATTTCCCAGTTCTAGAAAAGGCCATATATTCTGTGTAGGCACTCACTGAAAGGCAGATGTGCAGGGCTTCTGAGAGAGTGCCGTAATCTACTCATGAATAGGACTCACCAAGGGATATTGATAGCAACTTGGCATTAAGAAAGAGTTCACATACATGAAGAATTTACTTTTTGGTAACTTTTATTGAGGAAAGTCCATATCTGACAGGGCATCCTTTATATATCTTTCAATCTTATTTTGCTCTATTTTGACCTCCATGTAAATAGTGTTATATGCAAGCACATATTTAGTCATTAAAGTCAATAATTTGCATTGAGAAAATAGTTTTTGTTTTGTTCTACTTTTGTTTTGTTTGCCTTTTACTTCCACTGATATTATCCATGTAAAGATATGTATTTTTTTGTACCAAATTTGTTAGAATGGTGAATGGGCATCTTAAAGAAAAACTCATCTCAGGCACCAACTCAAACCAAAATATTTATTCAATTAAGAAATAAAAAGTAGACACTTAAAATTCTTTTACTTTCATCAAACACTATTTTTCAATTCATTCATTTTTTTCTTTTTTCATTCATTTTTATGCATACTTGTACTTATTTTATTTTATTTATATATTATACTAGCCAAGCCATACCTTTATTCTGTACAAATTCAGAACAAAGCTATATGCAGTTTTAAACTGCACCTTCTTTTTTCCCCCTGAAGTTACTTAAGTGGATTTTCTGGGTTCTTCATACTGAACAAATATAAGCATATAAACCGAGGGAGCCCATTATGAATTCCTTGTTCTTTTGATAAAGTATTTTGCACTAAATGAGAATAACCAGAATGCTAAAAGTACTTGCGATCAAGTAACATAGAACAGTTAGGAAAACTTGGGCTGTAAACCAGAAAAAGAGAGAGGGAGAGAGGGAGAAAGAGAGAGAAAGAGAGAGACATTATATAGCTAGACATTAGGATAGAGTGTCTATCTAAATTTAGGTCCTGGAAGTACTTTCATTTGGAGAAGGAATAGAACTTATTTTGTGTTTTCCCAATGGGAAAATTCAGGATAAATGGATTCAAGTTATGGGAAAGCAGAATTTGATAAGAAATATAAGAAAAAGCTGAAAAGTTAAACATGTCCTCAAATAAAGTGAGCCACCTCTGGATTTTGTGTCACTGGAATCATTCGAGCAGAGATTAGTGATTCTTATGATGGTGCTGAGGGATGCATGAACAATCTAGACTTGATTGGTTGGACCATAATCTCTCTACCAACTCTTAAAATTCCATGACTAATTCAGCAGATATTCATTCTGTGCTCCAGGCACTCCACATAAAGAAAAATAGAAATGAAATGATCCTTATATTCACAGGGCTAACAGATTGGTTAATTCTAAGATTATCTTGGTAGAAAGTGGGGAGAGGAGGGTATTTTGACTTGTATCCTAAGTTTCCATCAAGGCCTGCTCAATTGTACCCTCTAGGCACAACTTTTTTAGTTCTAAGTACATAGCTCCAAGTTAATGCTTAAGTGCTTATCTTGTTCTCAAAAGCACTGTTTCCACAAAAAAAGTCCTAGAAAAATACAGTGTACACAAGGTAACGTATCTTAACTCCCGTTTCTCTTTCCAGCCATTTTACCTCAAAGGCTTTTCTAAGAATAAAGGAAACATGAACTCATAAATAAAGCCCTTTTTCTCTACCTGCATTGATTTTTTTCCCTCCAAGGTTTATTTCATATTCTCTTAAAGTTCTTTCAGTGTCCATGGTTTTCAATATCTTTCCTTCAATTTTTTATTGCTTTTCAATTTATTCACTTTCCTAAAATCTTTTTGTTTCTAATTTCTCAAAGATTTTTCTTTTCTTTCTTGGTTTATCCTCTTTTGCTCATCTAATTTTACTTCTCCATTTCTGTCTTTTCTTGTGTGGTAAACGACTCTTTTCTTATATGTTGCATATTTCCTTTATTTGCCTATAATGTAAAAAAAAGTGTTTCTCTGATAACCTTTCCTCAAAACTTTAGAACATTTTGCTTGAATTTCCTTCTTTCCATGTGAGATATAAGTATATCTGTTCTTCTTTTCTTATCACTAGATTTGATAAATTTTATAAAATTTAAATGATTTTCTTTCTGTGTTTTCAATTATTTTATACTTACTTGGTTTTTAATTGCAGGTCCTAAAATTCGGGGGAAATAATGACTGATTTCTTATGATACAATTTATTATGTCATCTGTGAATCTAATAATAGTCAAGAGCCACAAACTAAGCGGAATAAAAACAGAGTAGAAAGAAGTGTGGATGAGGAGAAGGGTCCATACAAGGGTGAAAAGGATGAATGACTTCTTTCTAAAAATTCATTCATTTGCTCAGCATTTAGTGAGTAACAAACACTGTGGACATAGAAGAGTTCATAAAGGATAAGATGGAATCATAGAAACTCAGAGCTGAACATGAATGAGAATCCTAGCTTTGCTTGGGAGGAATCAGGAGATACTACATAAGGCACATGGCACTTCAGCCAATTCTGAGTGATTTTGGCCACTTTAGGTTTTCTCCAAGCCTCATTTTTTATCAATTAAATATGAATAATAATAATTTCTAACTCTATGTTCCTTTGTATGGATGAATTAAGAAAGTGGAGATTATTAAGTTTATTTACTTTGTGCCCGACGCACAGTAAACCCTCTGTACATGTTTGCTGTTATTATTGTTGTTGTGCGTTTTCCAAACAGACCTGGGGAAAGTGCTCTCCAGATGGAAAGACCCAACAATGCAAAGGTCTGTGGACAGGGAAGATTATCTATATCCATTGAGAAAGATGGGGAGGCCAGAGTACAGTGTACATCAGGGTAAAGGTATAAAATATGGACTAGAAATGTAGGTAGAAATGGGATCATGAAGGCCAGCCAATGATTTCAGAGCTTTTTGGACTAAGAGGCCATGCATTCCTGAATGAAGATTAATGCTCCAGCCTTTAATGGTTAATGGTCGCATCAGTGAAAATGCCTATAACTCAAAAGAGCTTGCTTTGTTTATGTACACAAACAAGTCTTAATTTTGCTACTATTTTAAGGAATACCACAAATAGTGCTGCCACACACTTGCATACCTATAGACACAATCACTGTTTTTTTTGTTTTTGTTTTTAAGACATCTGCCAATAATCTTCCTAGCCCAAAGGTAGTGTTCTAGTTACATGTCTCAAAGATCTGGATAGTCACAAGGATGTAATGCAGAGCCTGACACATCCTCAAAACAAGCCCCTGCAGGAGCTAGGTGGACCAGTTCACCTAGGATATTAAGAAGGTGGGTGTTTCTCTGTGATGACTTAGTATTTATGTTTTATAGGTTATGACTCTGCTGTTGTTTGAGCCCTGAGCGCCTAGCTCCTTTCAAAAGGTAGCAGCCTGAATGAGGTAATCTCAGGACTGCTGAAAGAAATAGTGCCCCCCACCTCCCTCAAATGCCACCAGCTGAATTGACAAAAGAAAGTTTTGAGGAAAGCGATTAGCATATGTTCAGCTCTGACATCTGGATGACATCGACTTGTGTTTAGGTTCATTTGAACTGGCTCATACCTAATTTTCTATAACCAGATCAATAAGCATTATAATTAATGTACATACAGTTTTGTGTAATGCTTTTGAAAATTCAAATGCTATAATAATTGAATTTTGAGTTAAAATTCACAAAGTATTTCCATTTTACACTTTTCAAAGATATGTTACATAAAAAGTATTTGTATAACATTGAAAGAGGCATATAGAAGCATACAGGGTCCATTTAATTCCTGTACCATCAGTTGAGGAAACTGCATAGCACCTTTCTCTGAAAATGATATAATAAATTCTTCTGTATTCCTTTACATTTAAAAAGTATTTTGCAACTGTGCAGGGAATTCTGAAATGCATAGCATGCTGAAATATGTAAAGATATACTCAGGTTGAGTGATTTTTCTGTATCAGTAGGCTCTGTGTAGGTGGGTAAATGAGTCTTCTCAATATAAAAGAGATAGACTATTAATGGAGAACGCAGAAGAGGGGCACTGCACTGATTCATGAGAACCACCATACCTGTTCATTAATGGAGAGGCCTTAACAGCTCTCTTCTTCCATGCGTCTTGCCATGAGGAAAGGGGAGGAAGGGAAAGGTAGTGATGGCAGCAACACCTGGGGAAGGGAGATGGGGAAATTTGTAAAGGGAAAATCAGCAGCCCCTACACAATGGTGTCCATCCATAGACCTTGCCAATAAAACAATTTCCAAAAACCCTGAGCTTGTTTTCTTTCTTTTTTAAAAAAAACTAGATAAATTTCAAAGATAATTTAAACAAATTAGGTATTTCTAACGGCATTAATCTGAACACTCTCCAACTATCATCTTCCAAGTCTAGGACACAGGGGCTGCTACAAGTAATGAGCTACCATCTTATCCTCACTTTTCGACTGGGTAGTTTAAGGCAGGCTATTTTTCTATAGGTATAGTTGTTTTTTTTTTTACAACAGATTTAAGAAAAAAAAAAAACTATTGGATAAACAAAACCAAATGTATATGTATTTTTCCCCCCACACACAGTAGGATTATAACCATTTATTTGTTCTGTCTCCATCTAATTGACATACATCTAATTGCTCACAATGCATCTTCCTTTTTACGCTCTCCTAAGGGTATGTAGTTGTGATATCAAAACGACTTCAACTTGCTAATTTAACAAAAAAAAAAGAATTAGATTTGTAGAATCCCTATATACTGCAAGAGGTCAAACTAATAAAAGTTGCAAAAAGTTTTGTGTTTTAATTATATTTTTGTAGACATGGTTTAATCTGGACTATATGGAATTTTTTAAAAGTAAATATATAGAATTATATGGAAAGAAAGTGAAAAATTTTAATAAAAAGTTAATGATAATACTAAACGATTTGAATTTTAATAGTGATTAACTGCTTTTATAAATCAATATAGGAGATAATACCACACCTGTAAACCTAATACTGCTACAGATTTTGCTCTAAGTATTTGTTTTTAAAGAAATCTTTAACTTTGTATGCTTTTATTTAAATACAAACTTTATACGAAAAATGATATTTTTACACTATTTAGAGAAGCTTTTAGACAGACTGGAGATAAACTGATTGAAATATGCATATTTTATGAAGAAGAGGTATTCCCCTGTGGTGGGGGACATTGTAAGGGGGAAGGTTATGCATTTGTGGAGGAGGGGGCACACGGGAAACCCCTGTACCTTCCTCTCCATTGTTTTGTGAACCAAAACTGTTCTAAAAAAATACAGTCAATTTTTTTTTTTAAGTATCGTGAAGTTGAAAGGTAGGAGAGATTAGTTTTTTGTGTGAAAAAAAAAAATGTTTTTGACCCCTCACACCAATACATTTCTTAGTGTAATATTTACAGAAGGGCTGGGACATTCTTGAATTTTTCTCTAAAGACAGGGATTTTTGTGAATACATGTTTGCATTCTTGTTTCTGAATGTGATTCTAACCTTTAATCCTGATGTTTAGGAAAGCAGCTATCACAAAGATCTTTGGGGCTTGAAGCATGATAATCCTTTTGGTTTTGCCTTAATCCTGTTTAGACAGGATGTCTCAAAACTTTCCAGTTTCTCAACTCCTCTGGTCTTTGACACACTGCTTACTATTAGCCATCATCTCTGTTTAAAATAACATACCCACTTAATGCTTAGGTAATAGTATTAGTCAGCCCTTGAATTGAGAAATTTGGAAGCTAACTGGTTATCATAAAAGATTAGCATCAAAGAATTCTGAAGGCACATGCAGTATCTAGGCCTGTTGAATTAAAATAAATGAGCTCAGAGTAGCAAACTTAAATTTTTTTTTTTGTAGCCAACTTACATTTTATCTGATATGAATGAACACAATTTTTTGGTAGCTTTGCTTTTTTTATTATAAATTTTTAATTTTGTATTTAATTTTTAAAATATTAACTGCCATTACACATAATATTTAAAAATTTAAATCTCCCTTCAAAATTAAAACCTACATATTCCAGTAATATCAAAGTAACAAAAATATAATTATTCCTACATTTAAATATTCCTAAGTGATTATTTGGGGATCAGCATTTTATCTTTGGAAGAATCAAGTGTGGGAATCTCCCAAGCCAGGAAAAAAAAAAAAAAAAAAAGGGACTCCTCATGTTCTTAATTTGTGGCAAAATACTTTAATCTAGCATGAACTACAGCATTTTTTGTACATGAATCCTTAATACCGCAAGGATCTGATATATAGTAAATTCTTCCTTTGATTTTAGGAAGGGTAGATTATTATGAGACAATATATTTGGAAATTAGCACTGCACTGTGAAAGATACAAAAATAACTAAAGGTGTGGGGCTTCCCTGGTGGCGCAGTGGTTGAGAGTCTGCCTGCTAATGCGGGGGACACGGGTTCGAGCCCTGGGCTGGGAAGATCCCACATGCCACGGAGCAGCTGGGCCCGTGAGCCACAATTGCTGAGCCTGCGCGTCTGGAGCCTGTGCCCCGCGACGGGAGGGGCCGCGATAGAGAAAGGCCCGCGCACCGCGATGAAGAGCGGTCCCCGCACCGCGATGAAGAGTGGCCCCCGCTTGCCGCAACTGGAGAAAGCCCTCGCACGAACCGAAGACCCAACACAGCCAAAAATAAATAAATAAATAAATAAGAAAATCCTTTAAAAAAAAAAATAATAATAACTAAAGGTGTACTTATGAGAAACTTTGGAAAATAAATATACACACACAAAACACAGATGATCACTAGTAGTACAACTTATCAAGATGTAACAAGTAATAAAATTATTTTATAAATAGCCGAGTTTATAAATAACTAAAACAACATAGAATGGTAACTGAAAAGATTAAACTGAAATTTTCGAGTCATGAATTCATAGAGTGGACAATAGAACTTTGTAGATTAAGAGAAATAAAAGTGAAAGCTATTTTTTTTTTCACATTTAAAAGGTAGGGCTAGGAAAACAAAATCATCTCCGTTACTAAAGCGGTATTTGGTAGGAATATGCTTATAGACAACGTTATGAGGTTTCTGTTTTTGGAAAAATGTATGATAAAAGTAGAAATACCAATACTAAGATATTGTATATAAAGGCTGTGTAACTTAGTGAAATAAGCAGCACAGAGAACACAAAATTGAGCTGTAATGCCAAAGAATAAGGCACAAGACTCAGTTCATATCCTCAAAAAATATAATCATTAGGTGGGGAACAAAAATAAGCATCGAACTTCATAGTGCTTGGAAGTTAAAGGCGAAGAGATAAGGGGATGAACCTTGAGAAGACAGATATGGACAAAGGATGAAAGAAAGAAACCGTTTGTAGAAAAGGAAGCTGACACAGCCTAATGCAATGTGGTGGGAAGGAGGTTGTCTAGTGCTGACAAGTCTGAAGTTAGTCAACCCAGAATAGATTGTATGGTGGGAGAAACAGAACACACACCTTGATATGTAGAAGAGACGCATCAAACTACACATAAAGAGGGAGATTAATTAGCCAGTGAAACTGCTGTTCTCTGCTTGATGTCCTTAAAGCTTTATCAAAACCTGGCTTGTCTGGTATAAGGATACATGAGAAAAGGCCATTACCATACTGCATAAACATTCCTGATAACAGTAGTGTTTTTTAACCTATTTGTAAGGTCCATCTTAAAAGTACATTTTCTCTAACGATTAGAAAACTGATATTTTAGCTCTGGTTCTGACCCTAAAACTTTCCCTCAGTCTCTCACATTCATACCCAAGGCTTTTTTGAACACAGTCTAATATACTCTTCCTAGGGGGCCACACTCCAGGCAATAAATTGGTTCAATTTTTTCTCATTCTCCTTCTTGCTAAGAGTGGCTGGATAGTTCTCAAAAAGGACAATTTATTCATCTTAATGCTAGTGTCCATAGTGTGTCTAGGCAGGGCTGGAGTGTTTGGTGTTTCCTGCTAGCTCCTGCAGGACGGGGTTAAGATCTGCCCTGGTGGCAATAGGAAAAGAGGTGGAATCTGAAAATCTTTGCAGAGGAAGGAATGCTACATGTTCTTTCTGCACTCAGGAAACTGCTCCACTGCAGATATCACATGGCTCAATTCAGTTTTTGTTAAAGAGGAACAAACAGTATTTTTTTTAAGTATAAAATAAACAATCGTACAAACCCTGGGTAAGGTTATCAGTCAGCGCTTGAGTATTGAGACCACGAGGAGGAAAAAAACAGAAAATACAAGGGGAATAACATCATTGTGTAGGCAACACCTGAAGTTTTGTGGGTTTTTTTTGTTTTTTTGACTTTTTTTTAATCAATAAAAATTATAACTGATTTAAGATGAAAGAATGATTATTAACCCTTTATTTAGCTCTCCTTAGTAAGTGGTGGGTTTCTAGTATCTTGCTTTGTATTTTACATTCCTAAGGTTTAAAAGTATAGATTGCTTAGCTTAATGGCAATACAAATCAGCTAAATAACAGTGCTTAATATTACCAGCTACAAACTTTAGTAAAACAATTGTGTAATGAAGAAATTAGAAGATAATGTTAAAGAGATTTAAGTGTAAACTTTTGTTACTAATACTGAATTATACATTTTAATTAGGTTTGTTATATGTAAATTTAAAGTGTGATATAATAATGCTAGTATATGATGTTTAAAATTTCTTAACTCAATAAAAGCATGAAATATTCTTTTGTTTTTTTCCTTTTAACTGAAGATGTTCATTAATTTTACTTAATATCACACACTACTTCCTAAAAATAAATTTTCATAATGACAAAGTATTGCCATATATAAATCTGGAGTTGTGATACATTTTTCTAACAATTTCATTAAAATTTCAAGATTTAGTTGCAGCAAAAACATTTTATAAAGCTTCTAGCAAATCTATAATATTGCGCTTTATTATTTTCAAATTTATAATGTTTTACAAATCTGCTCTCTAAAAAAATCTCACAATTTATAGCTATAATAGCATGACCCACTGTGTCTTCCATACAGACTAATTGGCTACCTGAGTGCCTGCTTCATCATTGATTAATGTATTGAATAATGTTCACTTAGAATTTTAATTTTAATTAATATATGATTTACTTGATTAATATAATTAATATTCTGAATTTAGTTTTCCTTAAAAAGACATATTTTAATGTGGTTTTTGCTCATTTTCTTCTTGACTTATAATTGTTTGAGTAAATTTATAAAACTATGTAAATCCTAAATCCTCACATAGTACATTTATAGTCTCCGCAACTAAAAGTTGTTATATCAATTTGATTATTCAGTTTTGTTCATCAAATATTTAAAGAGTGTTCAATCTGTGCTAGACACTGCTGTCGCCAGCAGTACTTAAACATTTGTGTTTCAGGACTCCTCTAGCCACTTAAAAACTGTAGATGGCTCAAAGTGCTTTTGTTTTTATGTGGCGTATGTCATAATTGGTATTCACTATATTCAAAAATAAAATTGACTGTTTAAAAATAATTAATTGTAAACATATTTGAAAATAGTCACAACAAAGTCATTTCATGCCGACATAAATAAAATATTTTTATGAAAAATGATTACCATACTTTCCAAAACCAAAAAAATAAGTGGGAAGAGTGATATTATGATATGTTCTAATACAGATGTGTGATATGCAAAGAGCTAAGCAGGAGAGGGTCAAAATAGGCTCCACAGAAGAGGTGATACTTGCAGTAAACTTAAGAAAGAATTTGCCAGCAGGACAGAGACAGAGGTGAAAGAGGTTAAGACCATTCCAGTGAAAGAAGGGCATGGCTAGACACAGTATGTTGTAATAGAAAGGATGTGAGTTTTTTGGTTTGACAGAGTTTCCTCAAACCCCATCTCAGTTATTTTGGCTGCATGGTTTTGAGCAAATCACCTAAGGTCTGTGAGCCTCCCTTTGCTCTCTTGTGAATAATAAAAGCTACATATTAAGAATGTCATGAGGATTAAGTGAGATGAAATATGTAAAGTATTTTCACGTGTGACAGTTAATTAGCACACTCAGTAATATATTGCGTTTTGTTGCATATTTAAGGAGAGTGAATTTGTTATCATGCTGAGAGCACAGAGTACCATGGTGGCAGGGAGAGAATGGAAGTTATAAACAGCAGTGAAAAGGGCAGCAGTGAAGTAGAGTGGGTGGGGAGGTTAAAGGTGACTATGAGCGATTTAAAACACAGAAATACAATAATATGAAATGAACTAGCTT
The DNA here is from genome assembly GCF_949987535.1 of Balaenoptera acutorostrata. Taxonomy (NCBI): domain Eukaryota; kingdom Metazoa; phylum Chordata; class Mammalia; order Artiodactyla; family Balaenopteridae; genus Balaenoptera; species Balaenoptera acutorostrata. Next base: position 87,053,442 of record NC_080068.1, read on the forward strand.
AGAAATTCCAAAGAGAATCACTTCTCATGAAGATCTTAGCAAACCCATAGAAAAATCTTGATTTCCACCCAGCCTCGTCCTATTCTATCCCAGGAAAACACACAAACAAACTGCAATTTTAGAAAAACATATTCCAGTATCATCATAAATATAGAATGAATGTGTAAAAAAAATGGATGCTAAAAAACTTAAGACAAATTTAACCAACCTCTCCCATCTCTTATAGAGGTTTACTTGACATGAATCTCCCAGCTCTCTTTGAAATTAGACTTCAGTTACATTTTAGCAATGAATGAATAAATGAATATATAAATAAAAATATATTTTAACCCATATGAACAATGTATTAAGAATCTGAACTGGCAACTGTGATTTTTCAACCTGGAATTGAGAATTAGGAGGCTCATAAAGTCTACTAATCAATGTCAACTTATCTAGAAAATACTTTTATTAAGAGTGTGGTACACAGAGAATGTTATGATTTTTCCCCATGTTGGTTTGTACCATCTAGAGTCTATCTTTGATCTTCAAGGCCTTCATGGATAGAATGTTAAAAACTATTTCCCAACTGCAAACTATTTTCTGCTGATGCACCTTAGTTTTGACAATGAGGGCACAGAGGAAAAAAGTATACTTAGTAGAGAAGCACGGTTTTAAGATGTAAAATAAACTTCATCAAGGCCCAGGTTTTGAATTTTATAAAACACAATAAATATCCAGGCTCAGTGTACAAACACTGGCTGTAATAATACACCACTGACCGATAAGAACACTGAATTTTAGGTGAGAAAGTTTGTAATATTCTATGAAGAGTTTAGGATTAGCCTATTCCTTTTCTTACAAAGTATGCTTTATACTAATTCATCATTTTGGCTGAATTCTCCACCACTACAATTCAACCCACACTAAGTTATCAGAAGAGCAAGCAAAGAAAATAAAGCATTAAAGCCAAAGTAATAATGGAAATTATGGTTGGACCTTGGACCAGAAAATATTAATTTATTCTTTAATTAATTCTGCTTAATAAATAAATAAATACAGCATTTTATTCCACCCAATGCACATGCAAATAATTCTAGAAATTATTTTCAATATAATTTTGTTGTAAAAAAATTTATATATCGTTAAAAATGTAACCAAGCTTTTCACTTTATAATTTCTCACATCCTGACTTTAAATCTGAATAGTAAAGCTCTATATACAAATAGACAGTGTCTAACTCCATGTAGCACTCATTATCTAGGACTTACAAATGATTGTACTAATAACTGAAATTAAATATTACATGACAAATTTTTACCTTCATTTTTCTGGTCTCATGTATGTGTACATGTATGTGAGGGCAGGACATAGAATAATCAACTTATGGTGATAACTTTAGGATAAAATGTCCCTATTCAACCATCCTTCCATTGAGCACAGTTGCATATAGATTATTCATTGAAATTTCTCTTTTCCTTACAATTATTTTTTGCTACCTCCCCTCTCTTGGTATCAACTATCATATCCTAACTTTGCCAAGTCAAACAACAGTTGTCAATTCTGTGTGAATTTAGCCACATAAATGTAGTAATCTACTCACAATTGGGAAACATTTTTTTTTTTTGTCAAAAATGCTGCAGTCTTGAATAAGTTTAGCAGAAGCTACGCTAAGCCATTTTGAGTTTGCCCAAATGAAAATAAAAACAAAATGGATGATTTCCTTTGTAAAGTCAAAATAACTCCACTCTGCAGTGTTATTTATAATTTTAAACCTCAAGGAATGATTATTCATAGATATGTGGAATGGAAGGGAAGTGAAACAGTCTGTTCACCGTATCCTTCATTTGAAACACTTTGCCCACTGTTCCGAGTTAATGTATTTTAATTTCTTTTTAAAACACAAGCTGTTCTTTGACTATAAAACATCTCAGACTCTTAGTCAGACTTTTTTTTTGTATTATTTCCTCCTCAACATACTCATGCACAACCAGAGAAGCAGGCAGCATGCTCTAAGTTGGAATTCAGTTAATACATGAGAACACCTTTGTCAATACTATAATTTAAATTACATGAACTAAAATGCCAACTTTGGGCAATGCTATTCCCTTGAAGCATATATATTATTTCGTTACGGATGTATTAATTCATAATGTTTTATTTCAAGCCTATAAAATATGGTATCCTCTTGAGAAATCTGACATGATAAAACTGCATCATACTTCCACAAAGTTGCTGATTTCTTCTTATTTGAATCACCTATCTGAATTAGTTAAATAGCATCAAATTTAATAAACAGCATATGGACCTACTAATATATGAGAAGAACCTATTCTTTCTTTCCCCTGCCACATATATGCTCTTTTATCATTAAGTGATACATTTCCTGAGGGGGAGGGGTCCTTGAAAATAAGCCATGGATTTCATTGTAAAAATGACAGCTAAGTTTATTTTAAGAGTACTGTATAAAAAGAAACAAAATCTTTGAAATCTTTGCCATAGTATATCTTCTCTATTTGTACATAATGCACAAAATACACTTTTGTATATTTTTCCATTTATGGAAATAAAATTTTGTAAAATTTTATATTGTATGCTTAAACTTTTTGAGTCTTTTAAATAGTCAATTATTCAATTAATGGGGGTTCATTATAAGAAGAAGAAGGTGAAATCACCATTTTTTAAGTAAAAGTTTACTGACCAAATACACTGAATTTCTCAGTAGAGTTTCAATGAAAATCAATTCACAGAGTGTGATGATAAAAGCTTTTGAAAAGTTCAGGACCAAAAAAAAAAAAAAATCCACTCTTTAAAATGTGGACCAAAAGTTCTGAGGTTTAATTCCTGGGAGACGAAGAAAGAGGTTAAATATATTTTGATATGCCAAATGCAGTTTCAGAGCACTGGTAATAACCCTGAGTCCCTCTTGCCTATACACACACCAATATTCTTCATTCTGGGGTAATCACTGGTCTCAAATTCCAGGTCTGTGCTCATCAACCTTGGTCCATTTTTCTTCTAACATGAACTCAATTAAACTTCCTACTCTTTTTTTTTTTTTAATACCCTGAGAAAACCATAATTCAAAAAGAGACATGTGGGGCTTCCCTGGTGGCGCAGTGGTTGAGAGTCTGCCTGCTAATGCAGGGGACACGGGTTCGAGCCCTGGTCTGGGAAGATCCCACATGCCGCGGAGCAGCTGGGCCCGTGAGCCACAACTGCTGAGCCTGCGCGTCTGGAGCCTGTGCCCCGCAACGGGAGGGGCCGCGATAGTGAAAGGCCCGCGCACCGCGATGAAGAGCGGTCCCCGCACCGCGATGAAGAGTGGCCCCCACTTGCCGTAGCCGGAGAAGGCCCTCGCACGAACCGAAGACCCAACACAGCCAAAAATAAATAAATAAATAAATAAAGTAGCTATTAAAAAAATAAATAAATAAATAAAAAATAAAAAATAAATTTACCATCTTAACCATTTAAAAAAAAAAAAAAAAAAAAGAGACATGTACCGCAATGTTCATTGCAGCACTATTTACAATAGCCAGGACACGGAAGCAAACTTCCTACTCTTAATGGACCTTTCCATTTCTTGCCAATAAAAGAAACAGGTAAGGAAATACATCAAAAGTAGGCATGTACATGGAAAGTTACATTCTGTGTAAGAGCAAGTATTTCTAAAATAAATGTGTATTCTAAATTTTCCTACATCAAATTTAGATTTGCAAAGCCAGGCCATGTATGATTACAAATGTTGAAAGCATACCTCTTCAGTAGTTCATGCTTTTGATATTTCAAATTACAACAGCATCCCATTTTTACAAGGCATTACTAGAATATTCTCCAATGTGTACGTTAGATTCCTTTATAGAGACAGTCATGTTCCTACAAGCCATAAATTTAATAAATCATCAGATATATAACTTTCATTCTCACATTTACATTACCAAGTATTTTATGGAGCAATTTTCTTAGTCATAGCAGTGAGACTGTTCAATGATATAAATAAATAAATAAATACTATTTCAACATAAAACCCTTAACTCTAAAGGAAAATAACTATGCTGGAGTCTCACAAGAATACAATTCACTATTAAAAAGAATTCAGTTATCAGTAGGGTCTATCTTGGATTGCTTCCATGAAGGTTTATTACGAGTATTATCAGAAGGACTTTATTATAACAAGCATTGCAGAAGCCAAGGACACAGTTATGGCTGGGTTCCAGTGAAGAGAGAAATAGCTTGAAAAGCCTAATATACCGCAATACTGAAATTGTTATTATAAATAGCTGGTACATTTACATCGGATTATCATACATTTTCAACAGAAACTTGAAATGCCAACTCTGTCAGTATCAGTCTCTGGGCACAGTTTCTTGCTGAGACCTGTTATGCATTATCAGAGTCAGGCGTAAATGCTCCCAAAGGATTTTTAGGCTTATATTATAAAACAAAATCCCTTGTAAGGAAAACCAGACTTTTAGGTGTAAAGGATATTTTGAAATAATGAAATATTTGAATGATCCAGTGAAATTACCTTGAAACAATATTTTAAAATACTCTAACTAAACATATAGCTATTTTAACTTAATCAGCACAGCCCCTAAGTATATATTGTGAAAATGTAAGTATACATCTTATTCTTGGGAGGTGGGGGGGAAGCAGTAGAAGGCATTAGAAAACTACAGCCTTAAATTAACCTTATAGTTCTTTTGTTAGTTTTTTACTGAAGGGATTATATTGAAATCCAAGTTGGCATGTTACATAATGAGAAAAATCAACCCAAATTTTAAAGGCACATGCTCTACACATTTTCTATTTGCAATTTAATAAACTTACTTTAATATAGGAGTATTACTTATTTTTACAATAAAAGTCTCAATATGGTAGGAGGCTGTCAAATCTGCAAATGATGAAACTATTGACTTTAATTTAATGGAACATTTCCAAAATAAAGCCTTTCTGGAGGCATAGTTTATTACTCAAATTATTTCCAAGAAGCGCTTTAGCCTTCTCAGCCCAGCCCATACAGGATGGTGTGTCATGCATGTGTGCATGCATGCGTGTGTGTTTCCCAGGTGAGCAATACTGAGTCTTCTTAAAATTTGCTCATAAATTTCAGAATAAGTATCCAAAATATACAGCAACTGATAAGTCAAATTCTCCACATGTTTTGCCGTCAAATAAAATATTTGTCCTCAGTATTGTCTAGGAAGGCACATCAGGTACAAGTAGATAGTTCGTGAAGTCCAATCAATAAGGACGCTAGCTAAATGAAGTGCAAAAAATATTATAATGGATCCTTTTTCTCTTTGGAATCGATGGCAGTAACCTTTGTTTAGAAAAAATGTGTGTCTGAGCAATAACGTGTACCAATATTTCTCAAGCTGTTAAAATGAAAAGAGCTCAGAGGTAGGCATCTCTCCATGTAGTTATATTATGTTTTCTGTTTTTTTCTCTCCTATTGAGGCAAGAGAACTGCCTTAAGCACTTCAGAAATGCCCTACCTTCTTGCTATGGAAGGAAATGAAGGCCTTAGCACTGAAGCTAAAATATATACAATAGATACAAATGAGCAGCAGGGGCAGATGGGAGCTTTTGGTTGCTTCACGACTAGGTCAATTATTAGCAAACTAAATATGCCAGCTTCTCAGTGAAAACAGATATTTTCACTTAATCCCACACTGAAATATGCACTATCTTTTCTGCATGTTCCTAAATACATGAAATGATTCCATGTTAAATAAAAAAGCAATATTCTTATTTCCGTATGAAAACCAAATTACAATAGCTTAACTGTTAGCACCTATTGAGTTATCAATCTATATTTGTAAGGCATATCTTCTCCTGACTACTAAAAAATTTAATAAGATATAATACTTGAGAATAAAGGAGTTGGAAAATCTTTTGTGCAGATGATATATACGCGCTTTTATTTGTTTATGCCAGTGGTTTTGAAATTACTTTTCAATTTATTTTAATTTGTTACTGTATCTAAGGAAGCTTCTTTTTCTCAAGCAAGTTTGAGCAAATTCAACAATTTATATCAGCTGATAGGCATAATTAAAATAAATATTCCCCAGAGAGGCATGGGGCTTATGTTGCAGTTAAAAATATGTGTGCCCCAGTCCTAAAATAGCTAAGATATTTTCTAATTCAATCATATACTATAAAAATTCTATTATTTAACACAGTCTAGTAGTTCTGAAAGTAGTGATATGGGTAAATAAGTGTTTTCGCTATATTTATCCTACAAAGGGGAACATTTGAAAGAAAAATCTCTAAGAGTATAAATTTGCTTGTTTTTTTGCTTATTTTGAAATTTTCAACATTATTGAGACATTAAAAGTAATAAATAAACTTTAAGTATCTTTTTAATACATGCTTTAATGAACGGTTTGCATAATTAAAGTTAATTGCTCTGTTTCCACAATCTTTGGGAGTCATGGGACCAACTCCAGAAGCAGGCTCTTAGTGCTGTATTTTCTCATACACATGCATTATCCTTTTCAGTGAAGCACCTTCCCTACCTTGGCAGAAGGATGCAATGAACGGGTGTGTGTGTGTGTGTGTGTGTGTGTGTGTGTGTAGAATGAACTACCAATGAAATATAGGCATAAGGAATAAAACTGTATAGTTTAATCAGTGAATAAAGCACCTGGTATTAATTCTTACCCTATTTTGGGCATACGGTATTTCTTTAAGCAGCTCATTATATTGAGTCTATTATCTTAGTATTCTGAAGGGAAAAAATAATTAGCATGTTCTTAATTGTTGTGATATGAACACAACTATTTCACTTATGATCCCAGGTATCAACATTTATGTCAGCCCACAATGTAGAGTATTTCTTGATGATGACACAAAATAACTGCCTTACACAAAATTACAAAAATGCATTGTGTTTTATAACACATGCAAATAAAAAGGGGAATTCCCTTAATATCCCTGAAAAAGGGAATGGATTACTGGTTGCCTCAGATAATGAGACAACGAGATCAGTGATTTGCTCAAAACTGCATAATACATTAACGCTTCTCTTATATATAAAATGAAAACTAAATTTTTCCTACTTAAAGATATTTTTAAAATAGAAATAATTATAATGGCTATCATAGGTTTTCCTGAGCTTTGAATGTAGTAACATAAACATAGCTCTTTGGAGCTGATAGCAACAAAGCAAGAATAATAAATAATAACAGTTACTAAGTTGAGCACCTAGTATTATCAAGTATTAACCATAATTTTACTTCTCTTCTTCCCAGTTACATCGTTTATAAAATGCAGATAATATTACCTTCCTCAGAGTGATTCTATGAAGCAAATGAATATGTAGAACTCTCAGGTTATCACTAATATACTGTAAAATATTCATTTATTTTTTCAATTTTTCCTTACCCTTTTATCATTTATTTTTAGATACTTAATAAAGATACTATTTCATCATTCTAGTAAGACTTTTTTGATAGATAGATTGTCCTCTTTATGTTATGTTTCTCTTTTCTGGTGCTTCACTCTTTGTGTGTGCAAGTGTAAGAGGGCATGAATGAATCTATAATTCACTTGTCTCTGACATTAGAGATACTTCGTGATGACTTGGTTCCTTTAAATTCCCTTCAGCCCTTTATATTTGAATTGTATTGTAACTGGGGTGTTTCATACTGTGATCTGAAAATTATCTCCTATAACTGATAAAAGTTGATTTCTACATTTATAAATGTATTTGGCTTAATTAGTAGTTTAAGAGGAGATGTGAATAGGTGTTATGAATTGGTGCCTAATTGGCGGAGTCTATCCACACTCTGTGATTGGCAGTCATCTTTACAAGGCTTTTCTTACTGCCATGAATTTTTGACAGTTGGCCGTAATCTCAGTCTTTTAGGAACCACTTGGCTACTGGGCACTGAATGATCTTTAATAATTATTTGATGAATATCTCTGTGAGTTACTGTTTTTTGTCATTTACTACTCCTTAACAATAAATCCAGGAAAATATATGCAGGTCTCTTAAAGACAGAAGCCATTTAGCTGCAGAAAATAAATGTGAAACTATTAATATGTTTTCTCTGTCTATGACTTTTATTATATTTGCTATAAACACTGGCACTTGTTCACAGTGGGTAGAGAGCCATGTGTTCTTAGCCTTGGAAACCGATAAGGAATTCAAAAGGGGCCAGGAAACAACTTACCTCAATGGCAAAGTATATGCGAGGCCAGTGAACACTTTTGTAAGCAAGAAAACAATTATGCATTTAAAAATATCATAAATATCGTGGATCTGATTTAATCTGGAAAAAAAAAAGAACTACAGAACCAGAAAAAAATTTTAAGGTATCTTTAAAACAATTAGCATAGTAAAGTAGTTATCTGATATAACTTTATTAAATGCTAACTATCTAAAAAATATGTTCATGTATAACTGCACGATAACTCTTTAAGAAAGGTAGGGCAATAATTATTATAATTATTGTCTTCATTTTATAAGGGAGTGAGATATTATGTGAACTGATCTAGGTTCCCTTCTCGAAAATGTGATGGAGGTTGAACTAGGACCCAAACTTCTGGTATCAATTCCTTGCAAATGTACATATTGTATTATATACCACAACACAGCAGAATTAAGTTAGGTTTAAGAAGGACTTTTTAAAACTGAAAACTTATAGAACAGACTATTCCAAAAAGTATCCCCAAAAGAGTATAGAAACTTGATAGTCTGAAATGACTCAAACATAATGACTTTTGGTAGAGAAAATGAATTACTTGATCCTTAAAATGACCTAGATAAGGTATTAGAAGGGAGAAAATGTGCATGGGATGGTGAGGTTGGGCGAGGCAAAGGAGCAAGATTATTAGAAGGATAAAATAAAGAAAAAATATAAAATCTCAGAGTCAATCTGTGGGACGTTCCTTTAATCCTCCTTCAGAAATGAAATGACTGTCAGAGGAGCTCAGAACTTTTCATTAGGGTAAAGAAGAGTAATGCATTTTCCCTGCTATTTTCAAAACTAAAACATAAAGACCAGAGGCTAAGTAATCAAGTCAGAAGTCTTCTACTTTGTGCCCTGAAATAAAATGTGGTTACTTAAGAAAAACACACATGGGGACCTCTAAACCCATGGACAATTGATAGAACTAATTTAATAGCTACTTCATTCTGGGGACATAGATAATACTCAGACATAGGCTGCAAAGGAAAAGCATGTGGGTTTGATTTCACAAAAGAGGATAAAAACAGTCTGGGGCTGAAATAGGCAAGAATTAGATTTTAGATCTTCATTAATTCTGGGAAAAAGAGATGAACCAATGTTGTCCAGGAAACTAAAAGTGCCTCTTAAAATTGAATTCTCAAAGAACTAGTGAAGGCTGAATACAATTGATCACACTAAATAAAGGGCAGTAAGCTTAAGGGGGGAAAAAAAACACCAAAACTCTGATAAAATATGGTTCTGTGTGCACATGTTGCTTTCCAATCACCTGTTTAAAGATGATGTATGATTAACATTGCCTCAACCAAAGTGAAGGGAAAGAATAAGGACTGGGCCCTAAATTCAATTTTCTCAAATACTTGTATAATTGAAAAATGAGTTTATTTTAGGTGAAAATTATCTGAGAAATTATGACTATATAAATAATGATTTTGAAAATCACATATCAGTCTAGATGTTTCTGATTGACACAGTATTTTGAGAGTCAGGTATTAATTAAGAGTAACCCAGTAAACAATGAAATTGATGGGTAATTAATTGAATGTTTAGATAATGCAGAGACAACTTACAGAATGGACCAGAAGCAAGGAGGGAAACAAAGTCTGGCCATTAAATCATGCCTAAAGCTGATATTAAGAAAATCATTTACATATTTAAAAAAAAATGTTTTCCTTAAGAGATAACCTTAAAGAGAAGAGAAAACAAACAAACAACAAAAACAGCAAACATGAGTTAGAGACACAGAATTGCAGCTGCTGCCTAGTACTAAAAGAGTCCCTGAATCTAGGGTGCCAAAGCAATCTGTTTTCAGGAGAGGATCTCGGTCAACGGTAGACATGTTACAGCAGACCTTATCCGCCTCACTGGGTCTGGATGAAGAGTTCCTCTTCTGATTTCATCCTCGCCAGTCAATCTTTTAAGAGGTATACTGATTTTCCTTGGGTCTCCTTAGAGATAAAGAATATTGCCTTGGAGAAGAAGCAGGGACTTTCCTATTTCTTGAATGGGATATTCTCCTGTTCAAAATTTAATAAACTAATATTCCAGTTTAACACCAAGGTCTTATAATAATGTTTAGAATTTGTTTTGGTTCTGTACAGTTCTGCACACTGATGAAACTGATATTTGGATCTAGAAAAAATTTCCAGGTACCACCTAGAGGCCACTCAGTAACCGGAAAGGATGCACATTTCTAGAGGTTTTTGATGAACCAAATAAACATGTGCATGATTAAACAGGAGTTGAAGTTTTGTTTGGAAATGATTATGTAACAATTATTTAGATTACCTTGGGCTGGAAGACTAGTTTTATCAATGTAGTCCCTACTTATAATTCCTACTAAGCAACAATGAATACAGACAAAGGAGAATACATTTATGTGACATTGATAGTTGTCCTTTCTTAGATAAAAACAACATCAAAAGTGACATCTGCCTGGCAAATCATCATTAGTAAGTCTCCGCACATAACACATTTGGAGGCAATTCTTCCCTTGCATGGTGCACTAGCTGTGCTAAGCATCTTTGACCTTGCATTTCTGTGATTGGAACTGGATAGTCCTTTACAATTTGAATTTATTTATCCTGCAAATTCTATTTCATTGTTTTCTGTTTTGAAGCATATCTATTTGCATAATATTACTAACAATTGATAGCACTATTACAGTGTCAGGAATCTTATAATCACAAAATAAAAATGTTTGATGATAACTAAAAATGTTTGATGTCAATTACTGGATCTCACCAAAAATGCAATTAGTCAGATACTATTTTAATTCCAAGCCAGTGAGACGGACGAATGATGACCTAGTATAAAATAAAACATAGAAGTTACATGAGAGGCCAAAACTCACTTAAAAGAGTAATTATTGTATCTCAAGGGAAGATAGCAAAAGCTATTATACAGAAATTTCAGACTCTGTTGTACTTTCAGAAAATTTTGTAGAAAGAGCGACAAAAAATCCTGAACATAACATAAAGTATAAGTTGGTTAGAAATTTATTAAGATTGATGTCAAGGGGTGCAACCATGCCCCTGCCTCTGACAATGACATTATAATGGGCTTGCTGACCTTGGGAAAAAATTTCAAGTGTGTTCTTACACTACATCTCCTGGTCTTCTGCTTTCTCAATTGTCTTTCTCAATTGTCTCACTTCTGTTGAATCTCTATTGGCAACACAGGGTTCCTAGTCTATACAACTAAATTCAACAATTTTTTTGAACATCTATGTATAACTCTAATTCTAAATTTCCCCTTAGCCTGCCACGCTTTGTTTGGTTTCGCTTTTTTATTTTAAAATATCCTTCTCTGAAGCTTATTTCATTATTCTCTTATATTTCAGTATTTTTTTCAGATTCTGTGTTGGGTACAATCTCTCTCTTCTCTAGTGTCATATGTTTAATTGATGGTCACATCTATTCTCCAAGTTTCATAATCATCAGGGTGCCAATGACTCCTAACGCTGTATTTCTGCTATTTATTTCTACTCCCAAGTTTCTAATGTACATTTTAATAGCCTGCTAGATATCACCTGAATTTTTCAAAGGTACCCTAAATCTGACATGTCTTAATCAGGTTCGTTCTCCTGGAAAGATGCTATTCCTTCCATTTTTCCCAAGTTGGCAAATAGCACCTCTGTCTTCCCACCATTGGTATCCTTGGTATCACTCACTATTCTCTATAACCTTACCCTTTTTTCTGCTTATCAAATCCTAGTCACCCATCCTTCAAAGTTTGGCTACGGTTTTTCACATGCCCAACTCATACCCTATTCTGGTTCTGGTAACCTTTAGTCTCTAAACCTAGAGCCTCTCATACCTTTACTTTTAAACACCTAATTCTGTACATGTCATTCTCCATCACAATATCTAACACTTAGAAGGCAGAGAGAATGTCTCATTCACCTTTGGATCCTTCGTGGGAATTTGCATAGAGTAAATGCTCAACAAATGGTTATTGAACTTCATGAATTCTCATAATACTCCAAATTCCCTGTTCATTGTATAAAATTTCATCTATGGTTATGATGACCTTTTGCTACAAATGCTGGGTTGGTGAAATGCAACCTCATACTGAAAAGAAACAATGTGCACAATTCAGTATAGGGAACTATGGTTCGCAGGAATGCAACCTCAGAGTAGCACACCACTCTCAGATCATATGTGGGTCCCCCAATTACCTCATCGTTGGAAATGCTAAGCATTTCAGAGCAAAAATAAAATCACAGAAGATACATTTTGCAATAGAAATGAATGAGTAGATTATTTTTAAACAATAGGATGCTGTTCTATCTTTTTATTACCAAAATATTTTATAGCACTCATTGCAGATTTCTTTTAAATATACAGTATCAAAACATAGTTTCCTTTGTGACTATCACATTTTAGCAGCTGAAAATCTGTTTTAAAGGAGGCATTTAAATTTGCATGTGTTTCAAATATTTTTTCATTTTGTAATAAACTTACACTTTCTGTACAGTAATGAGAAGGCATACAAGATAATGAGACTGATGTCAAAAAAATATACACCTGCATAAATTAAGTAAAATTTATCAGAAACAAGATTTAAAAATAAGGCAACCTGTTGTCTATATTTCAGATAGAAAGGGAATGTGACATAAAGACAAATACCCAAATATTTAACTCGAATCTTGAGATAACAATTACAAAAACAATTTGCAACCACAACAGAAGGAATGAATTAGTTTTTCAAAAAATAAACCTAATCTAATCCAATCTACCCCAATCTAATCATCTGATTTGAGTAATACAATTTGTCTTCTGAAAAGAAATCACAAGAACTTAAAAAAAATTATTTACAGGCTCTTATTAAGTTTGAAAAGCCTTATTTAAAGCACATGTATTTTTAGTAATTGTCCATATTTATGAGCAGGGAAAGAAAAGAGACAAAAAATTAATCTGTTCTGTAGATGAGACCTGGATTTACCATGTGCTGACAATTTTATCAATGATAAATTCTGGAGTTTTGGAACTAATTATGTTTAGCACCAAGAAAAACAAAAGCAATAACTTGATTAGAAAAGTAAAACAAACAAATAATTTAACTTCATTTAGCTTGACATGAAGCTTCCAGGCCAATATAGTACTTATTTTTAAATCATGTAGAAGATGGGGAGGTAAAAAGAGAGGCTATGATGCAGATAACATTTCAAGGCCTTCTTCCAGCCCAAGCTATTATTTATAAAATGGAAAGATTTCAGCAAGTGCCTTTATAATTGTTTCATCTGAATAATCTTCCTCTCCATTCTCTGTGCTTCATACCACTCTGAACTTCTCTGACGAGCTTTCTCCTTTTCATATTATAGTGAAGATACTGAAATCAAGGTTGTATCTTCCTAACCTAAGGACTTCCACCATGAAGGCAGATACTCTTTCGCGTTCACTTCTACTTCCTCAGAAAGCCTTGGCCAAGTTTTATTTTCCATACATGTTTGCTGAATCAAAATGAATAACCACAGCTTTGTCACTATATAATTACCCCATTAAACAACGGACAGGGAGGATATTACTCTGTTTTGCTTTACTTAAGAGAATGCTTTTCTTACAAAAAAAAAAAAAAATACCTGCAATAGGAAAAGTAACAACAGTGAGTGTTTTAACCTAAAAGAGGAATACTGAGATGAAAGAGTTTCTCAATAAGTGGTCTAACCTCTGAGGTTGAGTGCTAACTACACTTTAAGTTAGCTCCAGAGTTCCTTAAATCACACAGAAGATGATTGAGTGTTATCATATTTCAGCAACATCAAGTTTCTTATATATAACTTTAGAACAAAATCAGAGGAAGAACAAAAGTATATACAATGTATAAGCAAAGAAGAATGCAAGTATGGGGATAACACCTTGACTAAATAAGGAACTTAACATAGAACTCATTATCTAATAAGTGTGCTGAAATCCAGATAAGCAAATGCTTTGAGAGTCTGGAGGCAACAAACCCCCTAAATGACCTCCAAAGTCACTTTGAGATTTGATGAGAGCTCATTCCCTCCTCAAATGTCATAAGGGCTCAGCAGAGTGATCTAGTTTTAAAGGACTAAATCAGAATAAAAAGGATAATATGGCCACACATTTTATCAGTGTTAATTATTAATACTGAGATTAAAAAGAAAGGGCTGAGAGTTCGGTAAGCATACTAATAGGACACTTTTTTCATCTCATTTTCTCTGTCAGTGTGAATACTTTGCAGCAGTTCAAAGGGAAATATACACCTGAAGAATAATGCATTCAACTGGAAAACTGGGTATAAAATGTAAAAACATTAAAAAAGAGAGAAGAGAATACAGGGAGATAATGACTTCTCCTCACCTTAAATGACAGAGCGCACGAAGCGTTGGGTTGATTTGATACCTCAGGATAGAATCTTTCTTTCCTCTCTTTTTAGCTCCTTGATATGTTTAAATGTCACTGGGTGTCACCCCTTGGTACCCCACAAAAATGAGAAACTGACTGGGAAGTATTCAAGGTGAGAATATCATTCTTACCAGTCATTTTAGAATGCTATCTTTGTGAAACTAAACATTTTATGATGTTTTCATGATTATGCCATTGTGTCATGTCAAATCTACCTAAAGTTAATAATAATCACAATTATTTTATTATTACTATTTAAATAATAGTAGTAAATAATTTTATCATCAACTAATTTAGTAAAATTATTGCTACTCTTTTACTATTTATTTATAAATTATTATGTGTTATTATCTCACTTAGTGTCTTCCACAATCCTATGATTTATTATTAAGTGGGGCTAAGAGAAGTCAGAAAATTACACTGTTAGTAAGAGGAGAAATCAGGATTTAACCCGATGTCCTTACATTTCAAGCCTGTTTCTTAAGCCAGTACATTCTGTCTACTACATTACCTCTTCTTCTACAGGACAATGTCTTCTTTAGATTCATTTAGATTGTGCTGCTCATTTTACTGGAAAGCTAGAACACATCTTGATTAGTTGAGACTCTGCTTAGAGATAATCTATTATCACTATCCATAATCACTATGAAGAAGTAGGAGTAAATAAGGCCCTCCAGAAGTGGGGGGGGGGCGGTGTGGACTTGGGGATACTTGGGAGGTACAGAGCCATTTTACAGATGGCTAGAAAAGTAAAAAAATGCAGTCAGACACTGGTAACTAGACACAGTGAAATGCAGAACCATGAAAATGAATCTTTCCAAGGTATATGTCTCTTCCTACAAACAAAAATTTGCAGGGAATTTGTTTTGAGCTATTATGAGTATGCCATTAACAAGTATATGAGCATCTTTGGAAAGCTGGAAGAGACAGTGTTGTTAATTCAATCTAAATGAAGACAGCACAAACCAACGATAACCAGATGATAGTACCTTACAGATGACTACTGAAAATTGGGTATGTAAAAGAAAAGCAGAAAGTAGAGGGTCCTTTATCCCACACAAGGATATGAGTTTAGTGTCTATTCTAATTACCCTTGGTCATATAAACATGATGTTTCATTTCCAAATGATATTTCAAATATACTGTTATTTAATTCTGAAAGCAATGTGAAAGTCCATGGCAGATACAAAAAGACTTCCCAGAGGAATGCACCATGTTTCAACCCTCAAGAACAATGTGCTGTAAACACTAAAGCATGTGTAGTGAGGGGAATGAATAAAACAGTTAAGCCTAGTTTACATAGGTCTGAAAAAGTAAGAAAGTTTGGAAGTGTGAAATTCAAAAATATAAGCATATAAAAATCAAAATTATCTTTTAAATGTCTGAGAAAATCAAAAGCATAAAATTAATTAGGCAGTTAGAATGGCCAAATTTCTGACCATTTAACTTTTTAAAAACCTGCCTTATGGATCAACTGCTATTTTCTTTCTAAATTTATTTCTATGTTATACTATTTGTAAGTTTACCCAGAGGAAAAATACATACTGTTTTGTACCTTTTGTTCACTCTTAACTCTGACCAAAGTTTATGCTGTGAGGTAAGAAAGGAAATGTGCTTATTCAATTGTGAGATAACTTAATCATAATTAATGGTTTTGAGGGCACTGTACCCAAAGCCAGATCAGACCTAAAAATGCCTCTCTTGCACAGTGTAATTTGGGGAGGCTCCAAAACTGTCTCCCATACTGACCTGCTGTTGGACAAACTTTTCCACATACCTGGCCAGAAATCACACCCTTTGACCAGATTCATTTCTTTGATTTATGTAATACATTCATTATCTACTATTAGAATGCACATGTGTTATATAAGTTGTGAAGAAGGCCCTAGAATTACTTCTGCTTTGCCCATATTACTGCATATTATCAAATTCACTCACCATCTCACTAAGAGACCCAAAGTTCTCTTTCTATTCAGGAGAATAAACTTTGTAAGAAAAATTGGATGTAAGAAAAGAATCGCAGCTTATTGGATCTGCATATGGTTTTCACGTTAATTTAGTTAATTGCCTTATAGATGATAGAAACAGACCCAAAAGGAGTAAGTGACCTACCCAATCCTAAACGAAAATTGGGATTAGAGGTCAAGTGGGCTGTTTTCCATATTTGAGTTGTTAAACATATTATATGATCAAGTGATACATAGTAGAACAAACTAGCTCTGCAAATATGATTCAGGGGGACTTCTGGAAGAATAAGTAGACCATGGCATGAAGGCAGGGGTCAAAATAAAAACTTACAATAGACATAAAGAAACTCATAAACACCATTCCAAGACAGACTCTGAAGCCTGCTGCATAGTTAAGACAAGGGCAAGCTCTTGCATAGTCAATGGTTTACCCTTAATGTGATGGTGCTTTTAAGCCTAATATTTGGTTTTCACTTAAATTATTAATTTATTTTATCATTAAAATCTCATTAATGATAAAGTATTTTCCCACCATGTACTCCATATTTTAAAATATTTAATCCCATTAAATGTATTTTAATAAAATAACAACCAATTTCCCCAATTTTATCAAAGGATCAACTTGAAGTAATCATACTATTGATATTAATTAAAGGAAAAGAAAAAATGTTAGTGATTTTTTAATTAAAAAAAGCATAATTCATGAGGGTTTTTTAAAAAGTATTTTTAATGTATAATTTTCATTGTTCCTTTCCAGAGACCCATGGGATATAAGTACCCCAGATGTGAAATGATCAGAATGGTGGGTCTCACATTAATTAATAGATTCTAGTTTCAAGAAATTATGTTTATTCTTACACTGTATTCTTTTACTTAAGCTAATAAGAAAATAAAGCCTCTTTTATCATTTGGCACTAATGTGGGTTGAAATATAGGGTAAAACTTGTTATAAAGAGAATTAACCCATAAGCTCTTAATAAAATTTTATTATGCTAAAGAATAGAAGGCAGAAATAAAAGCTTTTGTAAAACGTAAGTGCATTTCACTGCCTATGTAATTAAATTTTCTTGTATTTTGGTTATTTCCTTACTACAGTATCTGTGACAATTTATTTTTATCATTAGCTGTCCCAATTTATACCCAGTTTGCCTCATCACATTGGAATATTATAAAATTATTGCACTGGAATTTATCTTCTAAATTTTACAAGGAAAGTTAATCCAAAAAATTGAGTTATAACTGCATTGTTTCACATAGGTTAAAATTCAAGAAAAATGTTTGAGGTAATAATAATTAGGAACTAGGACAGCATCCAAAATGGTATTTTCATGGAAAATCCAATACAAATCCTGATTAAAACCTAACCAAGCAAAACACTGCAGATTACCTGGATTCCAATTAAATGTGACAAATGAATATTTGACAGGTTTCAACTCCAGTTCTATTTATGCCAGAATGCTCCATTAATATTGAAGATGAAACTACCAGAATTCAAGCATACAATTGCACTTTACTGCTAGATAATAGTCTGAAAACCTGAACCCAACAAAACTCTTACTCAAATGTCAACTGCTACATTTGGATGGCCCAAAGTGAATCACATCTCCTGTGTCATTACCTATAGATCAGGGCTAACATGAATCACAGCTAGCAGATGACAAATGGTTACACAAACACTGAATTTCAAGTGTCAGTCACATAAAATCAGGAAAAATCAGTTACATTATTGTGTTCCTTGGCCGTTGACAAGACTGAAAACATGGTTATAAAAAATAACTAAAAGTCTTCCTTGGGAAATGTTTCTCAGTAAACTTTCTAGCCTCTCAACAAGCTCACCAGTTATGTTTTCCATGACATGTATGTTTCCTAAAAAGTAACTGCTATGTGTTTGTTTTATATAATTACATTTATTATTCATTATTTCTTTCTTATGTTAATGGCACTGAATCCTCAAACTTAAAAAACAGAAAATAACATTAAAACATGATTATAATCCCAAAAATAAATATTTAATTGTACTTTATGTTGTTTATAGTGAGACAAGTACTTTTTAAAACACAAATAACACAAATAAAATTATATGATATCATCAAAAGGTAATGCAGATAGACTAATGCCCTTAAAGTAAATTAATCCTGCCTTTTTGGGGGGTGGTGTGTGTATATACACAACATTATTACGGTATTTTTAATTAATTTTTACTTTCGTGCAAAGCATTTAAAACCTATTTGCCTTAAATATACATTCATCTGCATTGCAATTCATACCAAAATTTTTATACTTATTTAAAAAAATACTAAAAAAAAATGTGAATTCTTAAAAACCATATCAAACTCCCATCCACATAAGCACACACTGCCATACACACAGGTAAGCATGACTTCATAGCCATAAGGCAAAATGCATTTAATCTCTGGCTAATTAATCAAGAAAGTTGTCAATCATCAGACCCTGCTCAATATCATATCTGCTCAACCAGATAACAGTGTGGAAAAATAATTATTTAACATGATTTAATTTAACAATAATTTCACTTAAGGTCATTTACAATGTATTATTCTCTAATGTTGAGTTTTAATATTCATAGGTAAATGTCCAGAAAAAAAAAAATCCGACTTTCTCCTGCTCTAATATGTTCTATTTGCATAACATCACTAAAGAAACTGGCATATAACCAAAATTTAGAGTGTCTTACTTCACTTGGGGGATGGAGTGGTGAAAGACAAAATTCACTTCAAGGTTTCACTAGAAATAAAAATGTGTGTGATACCCCTTCCTTTCTCTGCATATAACCAAATCTATTTTTATATATGAAATAATAAAGTTAGCAAGAACTTTACCATTCCATTATTTGACACAAATTTATTCTTCAGGCATTTACTTGTAACCTGAAATCCAAAATATAGATCACCTAATTGTCTTTGGTAACATAAACAAATATGAAAAGTTTCATAAGCACTACTTGCTATCTAACTTTATAACTTAAAGGAAAGTGTACATAAGGCCAATTGTGATAATATGAGAACCATCTCACAACAGGATAAGAATATAGAGTGATATAATCTTCTTTCCTCCCTTTCCCTTGCACAAAAATGAGAAAAACCTTATAATTAAATAAGAGGGGAGTTCTAATAGCATATACAATATATTTTGGAGAATAAGATAATACTGTTCTCCTTCTTTAACTCCATTTCAGTTATCACTTGAAAGGGAGAGGTTTGAAAATATTTTTCTAAATACCTATGAGAAGAAAGAATCCAGCAAGGTGTGTTTGCTGTCATTTCCTTTTACCAAGACTGGATGATTGCAATTGAAGAAATAGTTGCATGACAAACATGAATAGAAGAAAAGAATCACACAAGACCTTTCTTAGTGGCTATTGTTTAGGTATTATGGACTAGTTTAGTCTTTTCCATAACAGGTACTACTCTGATTTATTTGTAAATGTGTTTATTTATGACAGGTTGTTTTAAAATGATGGTGCAAGTTTGGTGAATTTTATCTATAGAGTTATGTTCCTTTATTTGGCATTTCTGTACTTTTAGCAAATATTGATTATTTCAAATAAACCAGGTTTAGTGTCAGCTATTTTATTTTGGTTTTAGACTGACCTTCGCAAGTCTACTTATTACGGCTCACTAGTGTGATTATGTGTGTGATGTTGTGTTTGCCCCTACCATTTTCCATATGCTCTGCCTCACCAACACTGCCATCCGGCGTGGTCCTTTCATAGTTGTCCTCTGGGAGTGGAAGGGCACCCAGCCTTGGCCCTGATGAACTCTTACTGCTTGGTGTTTCTGACTCCTCCAGCCCGCTGTCATAGCAACTCTGCAGTGACCCCTGATGTGGGTCCTGGGGCTGACTCACAACAGAAAACGTCACTCTACGAAATGGCTGTAAGAGAAAAGATTCTGAATGTCACTAAGGTATAAGATTGTAAATAATCTTATTTAAAAAATACATAAATTACATACATTAAGGTCGACTGACAACTAATTCAATACAAAACGGTTAACATAACATGTTGAAATCTATTTGGTTAACTCTGTATTTTCTGAGACAATACCTAGAGCTTAGATTTTATTATGGAAAAACTGAAAATTCCCTTTCTGAAACAGAAATAAGAAGCATCAATGTCACTAACACACACATGTAAATCTGATATGTTACTTCCACATATTCACCATTTTTCTATTCTGTAGTCTTCACTTCAAATATGTTTTCCACAAATAGACTCCTTATAAAAACAAGGGTCAGTGATTTTGGAGAGCAATAAATATAGAGCTAATCCATTGTAAGAAGATTTCATTTTTAAATACTTTTTCCATAAGGCAAATGGTTTAAAACTGAGTGTTCTGGCAGTTGACAAACTATTAAAGGCACAGCTGATAAACAGGAATTTAGATGTAGTGCTAGGAAATCGGAATATATTTCTTACTTCATTCATCTTAAATATATTACCTATTGACCCTGAAAGTGTAAGGGTAGTATTGAAATAATAGACCAGGGAATTCAAAATAAACCAAAATTTTTAATTGTATATGCTTTTACTATGACTATTCACAATTTGCTCAAAAAAGTAACATCATGTACAGTCTTTAAGTTGTATTTAAAGTGTGCTGCAAATCTTTACCCAATTGGACATCACAATTTACTATGTTACTACTGTTGGCTGGATAGAATACTTAATATATACGGAATTTAAAGGTTATCATAACTACAAAATAAAACAAAAACATTTTAGGTTCATTAAGGGGACAAATTAATGCCATACATTGTCAGGGCTATGTACACATAATATTTTGGGAAAAAAAATATAAAAAGGTTCTGTAATATTTGTTGGAGATTATTCTTGGCAATAGTTGTATTCATTAAGCTCTTGTATGATTTGAAAGTGGCATAAATGTACAGATTTTTGCACCTATAACTCAGACTGGTTCTTTCTAATATAAAGTATAAAACTAATGTTGCCAGAATAGCGAGAAAGGTAAAGAACCTTTTTTGTACTTTTAGAACTTGAATACTATTGGTAGAAATCACTAATCACGACTGGGACCAGTAGAATTTTTTAAATGTTAAGGATTATCTACATATGGTAGGTTATTAATGGGAAAGCTAAGAAGAATTGTGACATTTCCCCCAAATTTATAAATTTGTTTTACTAAAGACAAACACATGGTTCCACAAATCTTCCTTTTATTTTGTCTCAGATAGAAGATTGGCCAGGAATATTGTTTTGTTTGTATTTCTAACCCACTACCTCTCCCTCCATGTACATACTTGGAGTGTACAGTCTTTATAAAATCTTTTTAATTTAATTCAAAATCAAACTTACAAAGGGAAAACATTTAAAGCACATTCTCTTCTTTATAATGTTTCACTGAATTGGGACTGCAGATTTTAAAACAATTACAAAGTATTTCTAGTACAAACAGCATGCACACCATGGGCCAAAATTTACTGGCAACTAAATCTCTAGAAACATTTTCCTTATTTCACTAATAATTTTCATATTGCTTTACAGTAGTATGATTGTGATATTTTACCTTATTTCTTAATAAACATAGAAATCAGTATGTATTTCCCATGCTTTATCTTATGTGTGCATATTTTCTTTTTTCCCCATTTATTACTCCTAACTGACTGCAGACTCTCTGTGAATTGTTTTATGTTTGGTCTCACCTCAGAAGTAAGACCAGTGACAGTCTCCTAAAACTATACTGTTCTGCACACAGAAGATACTCAGCAAATACTACCGAACAATAAAATGTTAATGACAATGTTGAATTTAGGAAAGGATGCCAAGAGTCAGGAAAACATATTATCACTTCAAGACATAGCAGTGGGTTAAGAAAAACATATAAAAAGAAAAAGGAGGGTCAAATGTTATTTTTAATTCTATTTTAATGATTCTCAAATCTTTAGAATCAGTCCACTAATGCAAGGAGAAAGTTCAAAATGAATACAGAAATACATAAATTATGTTAATAAATTGACAAAGAGAAATAAGAAATTATGAGAGATAATGTTCCATCTTGATATAAAAATAGAAAAGAGGGTGATGTTTGAACAAAGGTGGAAATCTCAGAATCTGTGCTTAAATGCTACTTCTACCAAAAGTAATTATAGAATAGCAGAGACAGATGATAGTCTATGTTTGCAATGAAAAATGTCAAAAATAAAATAATTATTTTTCTATTATGTATTATGTAATAACTACTGTGAATCTGTGCATTTTCTTGATTCTGTACCCTATTTTAATTGTGAATATATTGATCCCCATGAATTATTGTAGGTTACATATTACATTTAACGATGGGAGGAAAATGTTGTAATTTTAAAATACTAAGATCAATATATATACTAGCAAATGCTTAGATCCATTAATACCTCCTTTTTATAAAAAGCTTTTTCATTTAAAATAATATCTAAATGAGTGGAAAATGATTCATAATAAAAATCTAAAATAAAGAATATCACACAATGGATCATAAAATACTCCATCTATCATTTTTATCTACACTTTAAAATATCCCATTAGAGCTCTACATACAATATAAACATTACATTACTACCTCTTAAACTCTATTTTGATAAATTTAAATAAATAAAATCTTGTGGCAAACTATTTAAGTTGGTAATGTGAACCAAATTAGTACAGAATTCTGAAAGAGAACCCATTAATGCAAGAATTAAGCTTTAATTTCAGTAATAAATCACACATGTAGATTTAGATAGATAGGTAACTAGATAGGCAGATAGTTCGGGAGACAGACAAGTATTTACACACTATCCTTCATCATTGGTTTGGGTCTATTGAGAAGATAGGTTTTATGGCAGAAGTTATGACACAGAAATTTGTATTATTTATATAGTCCAGATATATGGACTAAACCAGAAATGTAAGCAATGTGTTGACTGTGTGACAGAGAGAATGAGTTTGCATTGTATATGTAACTGTCACTTTGTTAATGACTGATACGCTGAAGCAGATTGGTTTAAGTGGTGATTCCTAAACCTAGATGTGCCTCAGAATCATCCAGAGTACTTTTGAGAAAACACGATGCAAATATCTGGCCTCAACTTAAACCCAGTGAATCAGCATTCAGGGTGGAACGGGATATCAATCATTTCTAAAATCTCTCCAGGTGATGAAGAGGCACAGAGAGGAAGGAGAAACCCTACAGTCAAAAGACTATTTGGTCAAAAAGACTAAACTGCTTCAGAAAGCCAGCTGGTCCCCTAAGTGTTCATAAAATTTCCCTGGAGAATCAATAGAACCATGATTTCATCTTGGGATGCAAAAGCATAATATGAAGATATTTAGTGACCTGAGGTGTCTGAGCTTTCTATTTTTCTGTCTAGGATGATAAATGACTTCATGTCTTGCAAAGGCAAGCCGGTCTATACAAAACAGGAAAAAGCGGAAGAGCTTGAGGAAGAGTGTCAGCTTCCCAGGTCTTTGAAACTATGAAGATGTGCTTGAAAATTGAGTAAGTAATGCAAGAAAGAAGTCTCCAAGAAAATTGTTCCAAAAATTGTGCATGGGACATGTGTGAGAATTATAAACAAGAGGGAGTGGAAATCAAAGATTTTATTAGGCAAATAAATGAACTAATTAAAGGGGTGAGATTGAATACATGATCTGACAATTCCCTGCAAAAGAGAAGGAAGAAGAAATGTTGAAGGCAGAGAATTATGCTAAGAAAGAATGAGGGAACAGCAAAGAGAATGGCCAGCAAGGCCACTACAAAGCAAACCTGTGTGACTGACTGGACCTAGTCATTATACCTACACTTGTTTTGTCCCATTATGTCCCAGGGTTTCAAGGATGTTCCAACAATAATTCTACACACATTTAAGAAACTCAAAATCTTATATAAAAACAGACAAAATATAATATGATTAAGTTTCCAGTAAAATAAAGGTACCCCCAAGATGCCATGAAACCTGCTTAGGAATTTAGGGCAGGCATTGCAAAGGAGGGGTTTCTGGATCGAGATCTCTAAAATAATTTTGATAGATAATACATATTTGAAGGCTGATAATAGATTTCATATCTGGGACCAGCAGCAAAGGATAAAAAATAGGGTGAGTAAGAAAACCAGGTCACTTTTGAAACTCAGAAGCCAAGGAAGCTGTTAATTTCAGGAAAGAGAATAAAATCTTACGTGATCAAAGCCATCAGAGATGTTGAGAAGAATGCTGATTACCAAAGGTCCATTGGATTCATCCATTAGAAGGGCATTTTTGCTATAAAATTTCTGAACTCTGGGGAACAGTTCTAGGAGATTAAGCCAGAAGAAGTAAAAGACCCACTTGTAAATATATGGAGAAATGGAGAAGGTGGGGACAGACTACTAATTTTTAAAATATGGTATAAGAGAGATGTGGGGTAGCAGTTAAAAGAGAAAAAAGATTTGTGTAAAATCTTTATTTTTTTGTCTTTTTTCATTGTTATTGAAAAAGTTTTGCTTTAGGGTAAATAGTTGAAGATGCAACAAAAAGGGCAAGCAAAAATATGCCTAATAACATAACATTGTCGGGGAATGAAAGAAATCAGAAACTGGAAGTAAACTAACTAGAATTGATAGAAAAATGAAATTAAAAATAAAATCACAAAGGCAAGGTAAACAATAAAACTCATTGAGGAATTGCATGTATGATTTGTGTGTGTGTATGTGTGCGTGTGTATGTGTTTAATGAGAAAAAATACTGTATATTAGAAATAATAGGAAAAAAAATTTTATTCCAAGCAACATTATAGATTCCCTATTGACCTCAGACAACTTAGCTGACCTTGGTTCTTGTGCCTTATGCTCAGGGTCTGTAAAATGCAGAAAATAATACCTGCCCCTTACTAACTTAAATTCTCTGAGAAATAATGAGATCGTTTATACGGAAGAACCTTAAGCTTGCTCAAAGACATATACTATAAAAGGTATTATACCTCAGGCCACAGCTATATAACTAGAGCTATCTACCATTATGTTTTAGGTTTTTGTTTTTCTTTTTTAAGAAAATATAGAGCGGGCCCAGTAATTTACAAAGTTTCTAAATATAATTTTAAACATTCATATGAAATTTCAAACCTAATTCTCCAATTCATGCACTAAGTTTTTATTGTTCTACATGCAAGTTATTTGTAAAAGAAATAGGTACATACCGTAACACCCACATTTTTCAAAAACTATTCGAATCTAATCATTTTTATTGAGCATGAATATTTTTATATTCAATTATTTAAGAATGACATTCATCAATTATCTTTTGTTTCCATTATGACACACTAGAGACTTTCACTTGAAGACACACATATATTCAAAGGTAACTCTGGATAATATCCAATCCCTGGGGTGTGGGGTGTACCTCTATCCTCATGCCAGGCCCCAGCTGACGAAAATGCATTAGAATTGACGTTGCTTTAAACTACTATAGACCGGGAACCAGTCCATTCTTTATATAATCTTTATCCATTCTTTATATAATTTGATTCACTTTCTGTTCTAGAAATCTAGAGGTCACATGGGAAGTGGATACAGATGTGAATGGAGAGGTCTTCTCCCTTCTATTCTTTCCCTCATGCTGTGGGAGTCCATAAGTATGGCCGTGTCTTCCTATCCTCCTCTCCTCACTGAGAATTCTGATGAGCCCAAGGTGAGGGACATGTGATTGCCATGATTATTTCCACGTAAAATCAACCTCATAGCCTTGAAAAGACAAGCATAGCAAGTAAGGATTAAGTTGGGTGCTGTGGGGATATACAATGTAACATATTCAATAAATGCATTTGCTTATTAATATTTTGGATTTTTTTTAAATATGGGAAACATGAACATAAGTTAAAATGGTGTATTGGTAAACTTGGGATCAAGAGAAAACAGTCTGCGTAGATGAGGAGGGGATTTAGAATATGGCTGGATGACAGAAACAATGCTTGTGTTCTAATGACAGTATTGCAAGGGGTAAGGCATTCATGAAGGGAAAAGGTGATGAGCATTTGATTCATTCTTCTTTTCTGTAAAATTTCATCTCAGCAATTGATAATGTGGACTACCAAACAGTAAACCTAAATCTAGGCAGTCTAGCTGGTTTAGAGGTCACATACAAAGTTATCACAATCCCCACTTCAAATATGGAGTAGAAGCCGGATCTCATCCTGGTCTTATTCAGAGAGTTCAAAGAAAGTTAAGTCCATACATTTCAAATTCATTAGAGGACTGGAACAATTTTCTAAAAAGTTTTTTTTTTTTAATATCTAGAAAGTTGATGTCAAATTCTAATACTGCCTCGTTTTTTGTATTGCAGATTCATTTTTAATTTTTTAAAATTTTAGAGAACCATATAACTGCCCTCCTTTTTTGAGAGTACTGATATAATAGCATATACTATTTATAATCTACATCTTTAAGAAAATTCATTCTGAAATTAACAGTAATATGTTATTCTGTTTTCAGAATGCAATCATTGTCAAATATGTTTAACATTTCCAGGTGCTACCTATTTTAAAAAAATCTTTGTCACAAAGTTCATTTATAGTCTCTAAAAAAAGCAATAAAGACCAGATGCATATTTGCAAATATATGATAATAATGAAAATTTTATTTTTATCCATTCTTAATTGTTAGATTGATTAAAAGGTAACCATCATACCATAAAAGCAAATATTAAGTCCCATAATCAGACACACTTAAAAATATTGGCCTTCCATCTGCATTATCAAAATCTTCTAAGTTACAACCTGCACAATAATAATGGATTGTTTTCTCTGATAGGGCAGTGGCCAATTTTTGAAAAGGGAAAGGAAAAGGGTTGAACTTTAGGAATATCCTATTATACACATTGCTTACAGTAAAAGAGAAAACACAGCATCAGGTTAAGAATGTAGAAAGTTTCCCCTTGGAGTCCATCAACCTAGTGAAACTACTTTTATGAGGATTTCATTTGCAAGAGGATAGAACTCTAAGGATGCCTCTGGAAAGAACTTCAGGTTAAATCTCTTTCCCTATTGAATGCTGCTCTGTGTCTTACAGACAACTTTATGGGGAACTTTAAATTTGCACCTTCCTTTTTAGCTTCAGTAGTTTCTCCATAAATCGTCTCCTTATCTGGAACTCACATACAGCTGTCTCAGTCACATCAATTATTTCTGAATGGGATGAAAAGGCTTTTTTATTTTTTTCCAATTCACTTAGTTATGTCCATCAAACAGACTTCTAATGACTCTCTTTGTCAGTCATAAAGCACTGAAACAAGTCATGGAGCAGAACATTGCTGAATTATAAGGAGCACTGCTTTTGCTTTTTACTTTTAAAGAGGAGCTATCTAAGACAGTGAGATCTTTCCTTGAAAATGAACAGGTACTTGATTAATCTGCAAGCATTTTCAACCAGTGTCAGTGGCTAGTGAACAAACATATCTAGGATTCCATAGTTCATTAGTTGGAATATGTCTGGCAGAATCTCCAAACAAACTTTAATGAGGTCTTTTAACTTTTGGGGGCATCTTCCTTTGCTAACATGTTAAGGTTGTTCCGTACTTCAAACTGTCTTTCTTTCTTTCACGTCAATAGCAGATGAAAGGGTATTAAAAAGAAACATGCTGAGACATCTGGATTGGTTAATTAAAACACTCATTTGGGGAAGGAGAAGTTAAATAACTGTATTTCTTTTGACTTGCATGCAATTACATATTTGACATTACTGTGTATATTTGTCCTGCAGAAACTAAGAATGCAGATTATACTTTATAGTTCTTAGACCACTAGATCATGAACAATTTAATATTGCAAAAGAACAATAATGACGGTTAAAATAGGAGCTATTCATTTCACATAGGTCATGTTGATATTCTGATTTTGCAAATGAAAAAAAAAACAATGAATTTAATATTCAAACTACTGCAAGAAATACTCTAGCCTAAAAATACAAGCTTGTCTCCTATTCTTTTTCTAATGAAAAATATCAGAAAACAGAAGAGACGAAGCCTAAAACTCTTAGTAAATATAGGTAAACACTTTTTTCTGAAAACTTCTAAAAAAGATATTGTGCTCTAAACACAAACTGTGGGTCCTTTATTTCGTGGACACATTGTGTGATCTAGTTTTTCTCTTTTTGCTGGTTTCCATTAAGCCTAGTTGAGGATCTGGCAAACTTTTTCTGTGAAGGGCCAGAAAGTAAATATTTTAGGCTTTGTAGGTCATAGGTCTCTGCCACAATTACTCATTCTGACATGGTCCTGCAAAACAGTCATTGAAGATACATAAATGAATAAGAATGGTCATGTTCCAATAATACATTATTTATGGAAATAGGAACTGGAATTTCATATAATTTTCCTAATTCATAAAATGCTGTTTTAAAATTTTTTCAACCATATAGAAATGTAAAAAATCAAATGTAAAAATACAACTTTTCTATTTTATTAACATTTTTCAAGTTATTGTGGACTTTTCAACCAGTGTGTAAAGTCCTCATAAACAGTGTGTAGCAATTATACCTCAACAGTACCTTGAAAATAGTTTAGATTCAATTGTCATTTGTTAGCCTGTTTTAATATTTACTGTCCTTTTTGCAAATAACTCTGAACTGGAGAATCAGGAGACTTGGAGTCAAGTACTTGCTCTGATACTAAGAGTAAAATCTGGTGGAAAGATCAATCTTTCAGTTTCAGTTTCAACTTTAAAAGGAAGGAGTTATAACAAATGATATTTAACATCCTTTCCAGTTCCTAGATTCTTTGAAACTATAAGAAGATAGGTTTGTTCAATAAGTGAATAAATGGCTGAAATCCATGATTTTAAAGTAGTCTTTGCTCACCCATTAAGAAATTCCTTAGTACATTGTATGGTCTTGAAAACATGAATGCAACTTGAAGTGCATTTACTCATGAAACGAGAACCATGAACAAAAATATGTATACCAACCAAACATTTCAGTCAACTACCTTGATGAAAAGCTACAAAGATGACAACATCTTTGAGAGAGGTGTTTGTAACTAGTAAAGAAATTCTCTGGAATGTCAGCTCCATGGAATATGCTTATTGAAATCTTCCCTATCCTCTGAAACCACCTCTTCTGTGATTTCTTCTTTGACTCAACCCCAAAAAATGTTCAGTTGAGTTCCTACTGTGGGTTAAGAGGCTGTGAGATCTCATTCGTCGCTTAAATGTATGCTTCGAATAGCAGAGGTTAGCAAGGTTGGTATGAAATTGAGTGGTGAAAACATGCTGAGCCATTGCTTAGATTTCACCTGCCAATTCATTTGAGACCTTACACAGTCCCTTGGAAGTTTCTATGTTTACATGCACAGAGAAACAGGAAGGCAGAGGGAGTCCTGGTTAGGAAAAGAGAATACTGACAGGCAACTAATGAGAAAAAGATGATCTTTGCAATAATATTCAATCCAACAAAGACTTATTAAGCGCTTGCTTTGTGCCTACCACTGTGCTGAAAAATCTACATGCTGCAAATTTAGGCCTTAAGCTCAGTTGGGCAAGTGTAGATTAATCATACAAAAGCACTCACAGAATATAAGCGAAGGTTTCTTTCTCCTTTTTTCTTTTGGC
This sequence comes from Balaenoptera acutorostrata, assembly GCF_949987535.1. Taxonomy (NCBI): domain Eukaryota; kingdom Metazoa; phylum Chordata; class Mammalia; order Artiodactyla; family Balaenopteridae; genus Balaenoptera; species Balaenoptera acutorostrata. The sequence continues at coordinate 87,083,524 of NC_080068.1, forward strand.
TATTGTGATATTCATCAAAAGCTCAGTTCACAAGCCTCTCAGTTGCTTTGCATGACTACGCTACACACCCATGCAGTTCCAGAAGCAGCTGAATGAGGTCGATAAACCTGTGTCTTAAACTACACAGTTGGAGTTAGTCTGCAGCAGTTCAAGGGAGCAATGCTGAAGAACCAAGTGGAACTCCAAAAGACCTGCCCAGGTTTCCAACTATAAAGCACTAAAAATGAACAAATAAACAACAACAAGGACAAAAAATAACCTTTAAAAAGCTACCTCTTAAAATACATAGAAGTTTAGAAGCACAGACAGGAGCCTGCCTCATAAACACCTGAATCAATTCTCCCGTACTGAAATGAATGAACATAAAACTTGCATTTTAGGCACTCAAACAGATGCTCCAGATTTTTTTCTCTTTTTTTCTTTTCTATCTCAGACATTTCATCGAAACTGCACCTGGTAAAATCTGTTTGGGAAATTACATGCATTTTAAAAACATTGGGTTTTCATATTCTGTGGAATGGAGGTCTGTGTCCTTAAGTAGCTTTTCCTGGTATGGATGGATTAAAGTGTCTGACAGGAGTCAAGACAGACAAATGGAACAAGGCTCTGAAGTGTTACTTAAGCATTTAATTATTAAACTGAGCTGAAACCTAACTAGATTCAAGACAGAATCTTCTGCTACCTATGTGAAACTTCTGCTACCCCGGTGAACCCATTTCCTCTGTCATCCCTGCCGGTTTACTTGTTTTATTTTATCTGTACTTTGTTTAAAAGAAAAGTTACCAGTGTCCCTAAGGAATAGCCTATTCAATGCCCACTATATGCTCATTTTCATTCCTTAATACAAGTCAAACGACTCCAGAAAAATCAGTGAAAGTGGTTTTGGAAGGCAGAAAGGTGGACCCTGATGACGTCCACATCCTAATCCCTGGAACATGTGACTAGGTGATTTTACATGCAAAGGGGAATTTAAGATTGCAGATAGAATTAAGTTTGATAATCAACTGACCTTAAAATAGGGAATTTATTGTAGATTATCTGGCTGGGCCAGGTGTAATCACAGGATTATTAAAAGGAGAAAGGGAAGGGGGAAAATGAGGTCAGAGTGATGCAATGTGAGATCTGTACTCACCTCGAGCATTGGAGGGGAAAGGGTCACATTCCAAGGAATGCTGGTGGCCTCTAGAAGCTATTAAAGGTAAGGAGGGGAGCATATTTGCCTCTAGAGCCTGCAGCATAAACACTACCTCATGTTGATTTTAGCCCAGAAAGACCCATTTTGCATTTCTGACATCAAAAACTATAAGGTAAAAAAAATAAACATAGTTTTAAGCCATTAATTCTTGGTAATTTGTTATAGCAGCAATAAGAAACTTATATAGTGGGTCATGGAGCCTGAGATATGATGGGAAGAAAAGGGAAGTAAAGCAGTTGGACTTAGGTTTCACATTTATGAAAGAGGTTAGTCATCATTCAAATTTAAATTGGTGTTCCATTCCTGGATCACTCCACCTGCAGGGCATTGAGAACAAGCATTTAATTCTAATAACTGTACTTATTTTATAAAACACTCAAATATATTGTTATGTATTTTATGTTGAAAGTGTTTAGTAACTATAAAAATGTTAAGATAATCTTTATAAACTTATTTTCACATTTTTTATTCTTAATGCAGTGAAAATACCAATACCAAACAAAACCAAATTAAGTGGACTAGGTCTCTGTCCACTCATTCATGTGGGGAAAACCACTACAAGTTTACATTTCATTCCTCTCTTATCAGATAACTAATATTGTATTTGGGGAAACCCATGGACTTTCAAATCAGGAAACCATAATTTGTTTTCCTGATGTCAACTAGAAGTTGAACAAGCTTGGGCTACTGACTTTATTCTTCTGAGCCAGGATTCAACTTCTGTAAATATAAATGATAATCTCTCCATTTTAAATACAATGAAAATCCAATTTGATCTTATAAGTGAGTCAGATTTTATATTATGAAGTGTTCTATAAATTATGATGGTGAGTTGAGCTCAAAATTTTGTCCATAGGCCAAAGATTTAGGGAGCTGATAACGGTCACTAAGAAAAATTCCATAAACTTGGAGGAAATGAATTCTTCCCACCATGCTAGCATTAAAAAAAAGAAAAAAAGATAATGAATGTCTCGATTTTCAAGAATAGCCTCATCTATACTGGAGAGTTAATAAATCCTAATTGGTGCCTAACTGGAGTTACCATATTCGTAGATATTGCCTCTTGTCTGCTACTTTCTTTCTTATTTCTTCTTTGTTTTATACTTGTGTATTGAAGAAACTTTCTAGGAGGGTGAATTCTTTGTATTAAAACTTGAACTTTTCAGAAGAAAAATGGAAAATAAATTCACCAAATAAATAATAAGCAAGCACGTTGGCATCTCATGATTCTTTAGAGAAATGAGGATACTCACAATTTGACCCTAACATGAGGACTCAAAAGTGATTCTTATACAGAAGGGCAAGTGTTCAGAAACACTGACTGGAGTTTAATTTTTAGCCATAATTTGAAAATGTAACCAATACTATCCAATATTTGCCATATAGTATTTCAATATTAAATGCCACAAGACCAACTTATTCCAATTCCCACCTCCTTGAGAAAAATGGTCAAACTCTTAAGCTTATAGAAAATGCACATTTTTAAGCATGAGGGAAAAACAAGTCCACAAAGCAATAACATCATAAGACCATCATAGTTTATTATTAGTACTACTATTTGGCTTTCTAAGTCTGTTTACATTTCATATTTAGAAGATACATGGGGAGCCATATATAAAATACTTTATTCCTTTTTTTTAACCTTATGACCTTTTCCAAGTCTCTGATCTTTTTTTTCACACAACTTTATATACATTGACATTTTGTACACATTGCTTCACTGATATCTTTTTTTGTTTCCTTCACTGATATCTTAATTTTCACTTTAGAAGTGCTAAAATTGCAACACTTTGGCACCCACTGTTTGTGAAATTCATTATAGTCTATTAAAGTTTTTGAATCACCAGTGCTTCTGCCCCTTGGATCTCATTATACACATTCTGTGTGTTAAGAAATAAAATTAATAACAAACCATCTAATTAAGTTAACTCTTGTATTCTGGGGGAAACAAAATAGTCATGGCATGCCTGTTTTTTTTTTTAAATATTTAACTTCAGTTTTTTAACAACTGCTTATATTGGCAGATTATGAATTAACTAAACATAGCATGTATTATCTTCACCTAGTTTGACAGAGAGCCCTGAAGTAAAGCAGAGATACTATGCTGAGCAAGAAACTTACATATTGCAACTGATCAATGGGAAGAGAAACCTTTCTAGGTGGCAATCAGTATCGATAATTGGTAGCAGACATTTCCCAGAACATATTGGAAGAAGGCAAAATCTCCTTAATGATATAGCTGATAACGTGTCTGTACTTAAAATGTGTAGTGATATTCCCTAACACTCATTGATTGCTTACCATGTGTCCATTCAAAGCCTATTTAATTTTCACAATAGCACTATGGGGTAAATGTAGAAACCAATACCCATGGAGGTAACTTGCCTGAAGTTACACAGTTGCTAAGTGATCCATAGGTTGGTTCTTACTCACCAAGCAATAGCTTGGACTTAATTGAACCCTGAGAAATTGATAAACCGACACTGAGACTTCTGCATACATTCACAATAGCACTGGCTTAATGAAACCATATTCTAGCACAGGTCAGCTTACTTAAAAGCAAAGGATGGTAGAACCTGGACTACACAAGAAAACAAGTACTCAGGAGAATAAAGTTGATTATTTTAGCCACTTCCGATAAGGGCTCCTTAGGCTGAAAATTAGACACTCAGCTTTGAACTCCACTGGAGATTATCTGTAGTTTGTTGTTACATTTAAGCCAAGTATAGATGAAAAGACATATAGTTTACCTTCTACCATGTGGGGCTTAAGTAATTTTCTTAAAGTCCAATAAACCTTCCTGCTTTGTTTTATACAGGTCAGCTGTTCTCAGCACTGCCTGTGCATTTGAATTACCTGGGACACCTAAAGAACATTCATACTTGGACTATATCCCTGAATTATTTTGGGATAGCGCTCAGCCTCTATGTCAGCCAGGTTGAAAATCCATTCTAATCCTAAAATAAAATGGGAAGTCATTCTAAATTTCAATCTGCCTTGGCTGCCAAGAATATCAGTACTCCATCACCATCTATTTATAAGCCCAAGTAGGGTAGTTTCATTTCCTTATTCTTCTCTCTATGTGGTTTTTGAGGTATTATTTATGTTTTAATGTCTCATTATAAATTTGTTTTATCATAAAATATCCCAAATCCTTTTGGAAGCAGAAGGCCTACATTTTGAAGATGATTACAGAAAAACTTAAAATGAATGTTTCTTATCATTCAATTTGTCTACTTTGGGAAAACAAATGACTTGGGTATTATTTTCTAAAGACAATAATACATTCTAGATAAAGTAATTTGTAATTAAAACCAGCCATACTTGGGGTTTTGTTCAAAAATAAGAAGACTAAGAGAGTTTTATTTATTAATTAGTATGGGAATGATCAACATGCCATTAGAATACAAGAAAATTCATCTTCATGAAGTTACCTAATACTTATTATAAGACATGTGAGAACTATTTTGTTCCTCAATTAGCAATCAGTCTTATATGACTAGTGATAACTCTATTTTTCATCATTACAAATATGTATTGCTATTTATGACTTTATTTCTACACAATAATTTACTAGTTCTTCCTTTAAGACTAGGAAATCCCCAGATGGAATGCCATCAGTGGCAGCATTATCAAGCACTTCTAAAACCATGTCTTTAGTATCCCTTCCTCCTTTTAACATTTTTTACACCATATTTTTTTCACTTTCTTTTTCTCCCAAATATCTCGCGTAATTCTATTAACATATTGCATCAACCATCCAGCACAAATTACCCTTGCTCTGTCCTGTGACCTGTGTGCACTGATTTGTGAATACCCATGGTAATGACAACCAGAATTTTTATGCATTGCCTTCTAGATGGTGTGTTGCTCCCCTTAGGTAATATAGAATCATTAATTAAAATACTTGGTGTCTTAAGGAAATCTTTCATGAGTGATGTAAATTTGAAGAATATCATACCTGAAGATTAAGAGAAATTTGAGGAGGGAGATTAAACTCCTAAAGTCATAAATATTTCATCTATTCTTCCTTCAACTAGAAAAAGCACTGGACTTGAAGTTGATACCTAAGCTTTCTCATTTCAGTAGCAATTCAGAAGCATTTCTTGGATCCTTACTTTGTTCACATGAGCTTTAACTACTCACAAGCTCTATGATCTAAGGCAAAATACTTATTTCCTCTAAGCCTCAGTTTCCTAATCTTTAATATGGGGGTAAACTGTGAGCACTTACAACAGAGTATGACTAAGAGTTTTAAGTTACGCAATCCAGTGAGTCCTAATCTCCAGGGTGCATGGCAAGTACTGGAGAAATTGTTCAGTACTCAAAAGCTCTCTAGCCCCATATTCAGAAAATCTGTTTGTTTAGGAAAAAAACAAACATGATTGTGATGCACACCAAATTTTGAGAATCCCTGGTATAAACCATGTAAAATCCTGAGCACATTATTTGTTTTATTAATATTACAATTGTTATCAGCCCTTCATTATTATGGTTAACCCTCAGAAGCTCCTCATAGCAGTCAATAAAGTGGCAGTCAGGCCCACCCATTATCAGGAAATTTAGTTGTGGTGAGAACAAATACCAAGCATTGTAATTATTCATTGCTTTTCCCACCCTCACACACAAACAAATGTATGTGGTCAAGAACTGCTGAAAGATGGGTAGTAGAGTCATAATCAAGTGGGTTCTATTCTAGAAAGATTCCAGGGAAAGTTAGACACATTTTGAAAGATGGAGGCAACAGAAGAGGCAAATCCAAAAAAGGACATCATGGAAATTACCAGATGACAGCCTTGTCCTGACAGACATGCCACTGCTTCCCATTGGCTGAAAGGCCTAACTGAGGGCAGCAGCAGCAGATGAGAGAGATCCTACCTCACAAGGGCAGCTCAGATGGGATCAGCCTTATGGAGGGACCCGTGACTCCTAAGATAGCTTTAAGGTACTGGAGATAAGAAAGGCATGGGAAATTAGGCAAGTGGTAATTGTTTAAACAGAAACAACAAAAATTGACATATACACAAAACATGTACATTAGGAAAGTCAAAGTGAGGGCAATTTTTACCCTTTACAGTCTGAAATACTGCAATCCCCCAAGTGCCTCTCTTTAATAAAGTGATTTTATCTATGTTCAAAGTGGATGGAATAGGAATATATTATAAATTTGCATTGTTCTAGACAGTCATTCTCCAAATCTATAATGTAAGATATTCCCAGGGTAGTGGGCTTCAAAGTTGTTTTTTTTTTTTTATCACTACCAATAGTAAGAAATAAATTTTGCACTACTATCCTGTATGTACAGGTACACACACACACACACACACACACACACACACACACAAAGGGAAGCATGATAATACAATATTTTTCTTTACTGCATGCAGTGTACTTTGATATATATTTATATATATTTTAATCATATTCCACCTCATTCCATTATCTTCTTTAATTTGAAAAAGGTTGTTAAGATCCACTAAATTGATTTTATGCCCCATTACTGGGTCTTAATTACAGTGTGAGAAAAAATGGCATTTGTTAAAAATGGAGATTTCAGCTCCACCTTCACCCCAAGATAGGTATTTAATAGTTCTGAGGGTGTGTGTGTCAGGAATGTGCATTTTATAAGTGCCTTAGGTGATTCTGATCTCTCAAAATACTGTGACCTATGGAGTTAAAACTGTCTTCAGATATAGCTGATCTCACCTTCCCTGATGTCTTCTACCTTCCTGCTCCTGTCTGCTTCTCCACCACTAAAAACCAGAATTGAAGCTGACATTAGACCTGACTCAATTCCATGCCTGGCACCATATTTAACAGATGAATAAACTGAGGTCCTAGAAGGTAAGTGGCAGACATAAATTCACAACCCCCTTCAGATTTCCCTGGTTTTTAAATTCCTACAGGGTTTGTATAGATCTCAGAGTTCAACTCAACAAGAACAAAAAAACAAAAAAAACTTCTCATATGCAATTTATGGTTTATGTCATACAGAGCTTTTCCCCCCGAGGCTACCTTTATGGTTAGAAATAGGAACATATTAAACCAATTTGACTCAAGCCTATTTTTAACGTGTATTTATCTTACCGCAAATTGGAAAACTTAGTTTCTCAATTTTCTTATTAGGGTTAAACTATAGATGTACCTTTGAGGGAAAAGAGAGACGATTTCTAATGTACTCTGGAGTTCCATGAGTAAAGAAGACCATTACAGGACTGAGAGCTGATTATACCAAGTTGTAAAGATATTTCCTATTATTGCCTAAGAAGATTATATATTGTACTAATTGGCTAAAATTTGAAACGATTTCTCAATAAAACCAGAAGCAATTTTGCTACCATTCATATGGTATCACTACAGAAAAGTAAATACAACCCATTTTGTTTTTCTACAGTATTGACATATATGACTTATTTCAGAAGGATAAACAACTATGCGTTTTAATTAGCTCCAGTCTGCCTGATTATATTTACTCTCTGTCATCAAGAACAAAATGATTAAATCACATAGCTTCTGTCACAGAATTTAGGAATCACAGAAGTCTATCCCTCTTTTAGAAGTCTGTAATCAATAGAAATATATCCAACTAATATCCACATCAAATACCTTTGTATGATCTTGCTATAAAACATGTATATTAATCAGTTATTTTATACTGATAATTAAAGGAGATACCTATGTAGCTTAAGAAATATTTTAAACTGGGAATTCCCTTAACATAACCTTAAAAAACTTCCATTTAGCATGGATATAGAAAATATTTCAAGTTATTAAACCACTGTTATGATTTAGTAGACTGTAACATGAAATATTACTGAATGAATGAAGGGAATTATTTTAAAATTTTGTATCCTCAAGCACTTTAGATATTTGTATTATCTCTTAAAAAGGAGTTTCTGAGGCAATTTAGTGGTAAAAACAAAAGGACTGTCAGCGGCAGAAGAAAAGGGGAAAGTACTTGGCTAATATTTCAAAAGCATGTGTGTGCAAAGATAAGGGTAAACTACAAATAAGTTACATGTTTTTGCTTTAAAAAGTAGTATATGAAGTCATTACAATGACTCAATTAGTTATTAGCACAAGATATGGTAAATATTTTGAAGAAATAAAACTTTATTTAAAACATCTTTCTCAAATTTTTCACTTCATTAAAATTTTCCACACAATCTGAACTAGTGTGGTTTTACTGTACCTAATTCGTTAAGTTACTGTCTCAATCACTCATCATCTGCAAGATTAAAAAGGAAAAAACAAATTCCTTGCTCCAGTGATGAGGTTTCTACTGTATATTCAAAGTACAAGATAGTTCATAACATTTATAACAGTAGAGTTTTGTTATTTTTATCATCATGATGTGTTACAGTCTGGGGGCGGGGGGGACATTTATAGAAACAAAACATTGAGAATCAGTTCAGAATTGGAATAGCTGCCCAAATCAACAAAAGCAATTAAGCTGCATTGGAATAAATGAAAATTTCAAAGATAACATTTTATATTTTGTTTAGTTGCCAACTTCACAGCAAGAATTTAGTGCCTGTTCAAATCCATATAACTAAATTGTGAATTAAATGCTCTCTAGACATACCAAATTTACAGTCCAAAATGCAAATATAACTGGATTTAGCTAGAAGTTGTTTATGATGTAGTGAAAGGTAGAAAAAAATGTCATTGGAATATTTAGTTATGTCACAGAGTTCAGAAAGAAACAATAACATCTGTAACACATCATCACTTCTGTAGTGAAAAATCATTCTTGTTTATAAGATTGCATGGAACCCTTTGAATACCCTTGACGTTGACTCTGTAGGGTACATCAGATGAAATGGAAAAATCAAGCACTGATAGTTTTGAATTATTGATATGCTCATTGCACAAAGCAGATACCTCCATAGCACACATCCCTCCATGTGCTCAGTTTCACTTTGAATGGGTTTACTGCCATTTAGATTCATTTGTCATATAAATTCAGGCTGAGTAAGGTGACATCAAATGAGGAGTCTGTCAGGAACTGGACCAGGACAAAGCCAGTCCTTGGGGCAACTGGCATCAGTGTTCTTACATCTTTTTTGAAGGTGTGGTATATTTTCCATAACCTTGGATGGTCTGCAAGTAGCGAAGTAGGAAATGACTTTCTCAAACTTTTACCACTCGTTATCTGAAAAGAGAAGTGTTGTTCTGCCTCCTCTTGGCAACAAAATAAATAGGGGAAAATAACTTTCGTAATGGGACAGCAGGTGGGAGAAGGGTGAGATAGACACTATCCTGAGATACAGCTATACACGACTGACTCCATATTAGAAATACATCACATGTTCCTGTACCCAAACTGTTTGGAAGAGGTTTATTTTTTAAACATCACTTGCATTTTCTGGTTATTTTACATAAGATACAGGAGTTTTTCTATTGCTCTACATATCTGAGATCATATGTCATGAATACTCTAGACGAATACTGTAGAATACTATATGTGCAAGAAGGTATGGTAATATACTCAAACATATAGAGATTATGCAGTGCATGTCTTCCTAAGTAGACTGGAAGATTCTCCAGGACACTAGGTTTTACCTTCCTTTGTATCCTCCACAGCTATTGCCACAAAGCGGATACTCATTATTTTTGTTGAAATTGTTGTGTTCATATTGAAAATCTAACTGTTTAAATGTAAAAATATATATTGATTTAACATTCTGTAAAGAGGGAGGCTATATATATCCTCTTGGTACAAAAAGATGAAACTGATGCATGACATAACACTATAATAAAAAAAATAACAATATAATAAAAAAAGTACAATTTATTTAGCACCTACCAACTTGCTAAGTATAATGCTAGAGGTTTTACATATGTTGCTTCATTTATTTCTCACAAGAATCATATGGCATATGAATTATTACCTCCATTTTATAGAAAATGAATCTGAGTTTCAGAGAGGTTGAATAACCTTCCAACACTCAAACACAAAGGGGTAGAGCCAAAGTGTAATGCCGGGGTCTGGATCATTCTACTCTTAAAGTTGTTTTTTAGTCGTTGTTTGGGGTCCACGTTAAAACTGTATTTTTTCATCAAATATCGCTTGTGACCAATGCTTACATTAGCAAGAACATATACTTGGATAAAATGATGAAGTTACGACCTCAAAACACAGAATCTTCACACCATATACAAAAATAAACTCAAAATGGATCAAAGACCTAAATATAAGATGGGAAACCACACAACTCCTAGAAGAAAACATTGGCAGAACACTCCTTGACATAAATCATAACAATATTTTTGGGGGTCTTTCTCCTAAGGTGAAGGAAACAAAAGCAAAAATAAACAAATGGGACCTAATTAAACTTAAAAGCTTTTGCACAACAGAGGAGACCATTAACAAAATGAAAAGACACGCTACAGAATGAGAGAAAATATTTGCAAATTCTATTACCGATAAAGGATTAATATCCAAAATATATAAACAGCTCATGCAACTCAATATCAAAAACACACACAACCCAATTAAAAAATGAGCAGAAGACCTGAATAGACATTTTTCCAAAAAAGATATACAAATGGCCAACAGGCACAAGAAAAGGTGCTCAACATAGCTAATCATCAGATCAATGCAAATCAAAACCACAGTGAGATATCACCTCACACCCGTCAGAATGGCTGTGATCAAATGTCTACAAATAGAAAATGTTGGCGAGGATGTGGAGAAAAGAGAGCCCTAGTGCACTGTTTGTGGGAATGTAAATTGGTGCAGCCACCGTGGAAAACAGTATGGAAGTTCCTCAAAATACTAAAAGAGAACTGCCATATGACCCAGGGGTTTCACTCCTGTATATAGCTGAAGAAAACCAAAACATTAACTTGAAAATATACATGCACCCAATGTTCATAGCAGCATTATTTACAATAGACAAGATATGGAAGCAACATAAATGTCCATCAACAGGCAATGGATAAAGAAGATGTGGTATATATACATGGTGGAATGTTACTTAGCTGTAAAAAGAATGAAATTTTGCCATCTGCAACAACATGAATGGACCTGGAGAGTATTATGCTTAGTGAAATAAGTCAGACAGAGAAAGACAGATACTGTATGTTATCACTATGTGTGGAATCTAAAAAAAAATAAAACAAATGAAGAAATATAACTAAACAGAAGTAGACTCACAGACATAGAGAACAACTCGTGGTTACCAGTGCACAGCGGGGAGGGGGGAGTGGAAAGATAGAGTTAGGGGATTAAGAGTACAAACTACCATGTGTAAAATGAATAAGCTACAAGGATGTATAATATTGCAAGTCACTATACTTCAATAATGTGTGTGTGTGTGTGCGTGTGTGTGTGTATGCCACAGAATCTTCTTTTCCCAAAGGTAATTGGTCTCCAGAACATGGCCTTGGCCTCATCAATACCACACTCTAATCAACTGGGATTCTTTGGCAAGCTAAATTTCCAGCAAGGCTGACAAACATCATTCACTAGTGCATACTTTGACACAGACATTAAAACTATTTTCTCCCAATAACTCCTCACCTGATAGGACATTAATCTAGCAGAGTTGCTCTTTGGGAATAAGTGTTCACTCTAGGGTGTTGTTTGGTTTGATGGCAATTAAAGCCTGGGTGCAAAGCAAACCTTAAGCATCTGAGATCCCGTACTTTTCACTGGAGATGATTCTTTAGAATGTTAGGCTCATTTACCTACAAGAATAATTTCTTAAAAACAAAATAAAATGTCCCAGGCAGTTAATAATAAGTCATTATCAAGATTGAAAGATTCTATATCCAACTCTCCCAGGAAGCATATAGGTGTCTGCTTGGTACTCTGCACTGTCACCTAGAGGAGTGTGACTGACTTCAACCTTTAGTGGCTTCCTTCTGCCACATATATTTCTCAAAATCTTAGTGGTGATGATCTAAAATTTACCACTCCCTAGACACTTATTCTAGTGTATTCAGCCATGGTGATACATGCAGGCATGTGTAAGCAGTGAAGTCCATTTTTATCATCAGGAGATGAACTTTCCAGATCATATATAGCACAGTCACATTTCTGCATGGCTACTAGCTCACATATCTGCAAACCTGAAAATGTGCTAAATTGCTGACTTTAAATCCCAAAGTGGAAATAGCCATAAGTGAGTCCAGAAATAGGAAGACAGACTTGCTACCTCCATTGCAGTCCACTGAATACTGATATTTGGTGGTATATGGAAATTTAATAGTAATTCAAGAGGAATGTCAATTCACAGATATTTAGGTTAGATCTGTTTTGGAAAGTAAAATTAAACCCACTTATTAAGTTACCACAGACTTTGAAAAACAATGACAATAGTAGCTTGGAAATTTTTTAATTACTGAAGATAGTATCATTTTAATACATAGACAAATTATTTTCTGCTTCTTTTGTCATGGAAAACAATCTATTTAAAATTTCCATTTTTAAGATTATATAGTATGTGACACAAAACAAACAGAGTATGAGGGTAATTTCTTATGAAGAACGTAAAAGATTTATTGAGAAAAGTGACTACATACTCATATAACTTTTTGAACAATAGTAATCACACTTCAGTATACTAGTCAGACCTGATGAGGATGCAGCTACCATATGGCTTAGAGTGAATAGTTGTCGAAAGAATTGTGGCCTTTTTAACTGTGGCAAGAGGAAGTGGTCTAGGTAAACACGAATGATACACTGGTGGAAGGGGTCAGCAATACTATTTAACAGAGAGTCGTCATCCAGTAACCTATTCCATGAAAAGCCTCATCACATATATTTCCATTTTGGAAAACAGAATACAATAATACATGCATACATACATACACACATACTTTGTTATTTTATTTTCTACATGCATTATATTCAACATAGAAAGAGAAAAGTCATATGAATAACATATTAGGATATGATTATTCATCTCACAAAAAAAGAATCTTCATTTACCAATCATTCACTATTTAAATCCATCAAAGAAAAAGTGCCTGGTGTACTTAATATATATGATTTTCACATACCTATGCAGTACAATTTATTACATAAAAAGACACCACTTCAGAATTCTGTTTAGAGTGACTATTTTTCTCTGCTAGCATTATTTGATTCAGTTTTCAATTCACTATGAAATATTCCAATAAATTTTAATACTTTCTCAATTAATTTGGGAATAACTGAATATGGGATCATTCTTGTGAATTTTCTTCCCTTGTCATATATGTATATAGTTGGCAGTTTAGAAAGTCTATCTTTCCATATAGTCTATTTTATAACCAAAAGATAATAATTTCTACCAATTTTCTTCCATATCTTACCTAATAAAGATTTGGGGTAATACCACATAAAAACCGATTCACTTATTTAACATTCATACTTTTTGACAGAATATCTCTCTTTTCCTAACTATTCTATGTGAAATGCATGTAAGTTCATGTAAATTCTTGGGAAAATGTTCCCCTGACCAAATCAGTTGAAAGTCTGACAGATAACCTAAGTGAAAAATGACATCATTTTAATGCTCTCTGAAGTAATTTATATAGTGCAGACTCTGGAAAGTGCAATTTAACTCTTAACAGAATAAAATAGCCAACTGAACATTGGGGAAACAAACAAACAAAAAACAAAAAATACACATACACAATAAACTAGTCGGTTGCTACATGTAATTAAGAGTTTTATATTAGTCAATAAGTGACTTTTGGTCATCTTTCCTCCTTCCCTAATAGAATTTGTTGCTGCTGCTATTGTATTTAAAGTTTAAAAACAGTGGATTTCGATCAGACACAATATCAAGTTCATTCACAGGGAGTAATAATTTCCTTGGCAAGGGGAAGAGGAATTCTTTAGGGATACTAAGATCCTAACCAGTCTCTTAATCCACATCTAACTTGGTGTTCTAACTCTATAAATTATTCCACATATTTATATGCAGTAAATGGCTCTCTGGGTTAGGTCAAAATCAAGCTTAATATTTCTATACCACCATTCATGTTAAAAAGCGAAAAACTGAAATTACAGCACTAGAGTCCAGATAACTTCCAAAGAAAAGCAGCGCTTTCGGTCCATTTAGTAAAGAGCCTACTCCCATTCCCTGAGTGGCTCAAAACAGTTAATGTACCTCCAAAATGTAATCAATATATTCTCCTATCTCCGGTAAGATAGATATAATCATTCACCGTATCATGAGATTAAACTAACTTGGAAACCCAATTAACTATTTTAATGACTGGAGAGGGGTTAATAGATGATTCAAAATGACAGCTGGTAATTATAGGCCTCTTCCCTCATTTAAACAGAGTTAGAGAAGGTGATTTTTTAAAAATGCAGGCAGAGGATGTACCAAGCATAATCTTGTATGACCACAATGAGAGCTTTGATTTTTTCATCAAGCATTTATGGAGCACCTACTGTGAGCTTGTGCCTAACCTTGGTGAACTTTCTGTCCATGTTGCTTCCCCATGACTAATAACAAAGAAAGTCCACTTAACTGGGTTGCTACAATGTGTACAGAAAACATAGCCTATTTGCGTGATGTCAGTTACTTCACCTGGATATTATTAAAACATCCCTGGTAGCATTACACTAGGTACATATAAGGTTTTATATAAACCTTTAGAAAAAACATGATTTCTTTTCAAAAGAAGATTGGTACAATGCACCTCTACCTAGGTATCTCATGCATGCCATTTTCCCAAGAAATCTATCAGATTATTGATTCTTTCTTCTCTCTGATCTTGAAAACTCTTAAGATAAACTAATGACTTGAACTCCATTAATGTGCATCAAAATAGATTCTCCTTGAAAAGATTCTCAAACTGTAAAAAAAATGAAGTTGATCATATATTTAGGTGTAAGTTTTCAAAATATTTGACTCTTGGCAGTTGATATTGACTACACAGTGACCAAAAAAAATAACAAATGATGAAATCTAATGGAATTCCATCTTTTAGCAGACACATAAAACAAAGTGCACTATAAATCATGTACTAGTCTAAGGTATTTATGTTAAGCATGCAATTAAAATGAAAGTATACTAAGTGTGTAGGACATTTTTTCTATCACCTCAGCTTCAGAATCCCTCAAATTAAATGAGTATGAATTGCATTAAATGAAAATCAGACACACTTGGCATACAAACTATAACTCTCTGACAGTGATTTTCATTTTCTCTATTTTAAAAGAGATCCCTAGAAATAGTGGTCAATGGCAAATATTACTCTAAAGTTTTTATTTCTGAAAGTCTGCTAACAATATCTTAGTTTATGATTTTAAATCACCACAAGGGAACACTGTGCCTATCACATAGCAAAAACATATAACAACATTTTCTTTGATGTCTGTACTGATGCCCGAGGTGAACTTATCACCATGTTTCTGTGTTCAATACACACCTCTAGTATTGTACTTATCCTATTATCTTGCAATTCTTTATTTCTGTATTTATCTACCTACTAAGAATTTTCATTTAGTGAGGGCTGGTTTTTGTCTCTGCTACTGAGCACAAAGCATTTCTATTGTACTGTAACATTGTGAAATTTATTATAATATTATCTTCAAGTCTCATCTATGGAAATCACTACAAAAGCTCTCAGTATTTTAGACTCTAAAGATTATGTTATATAGTCTAGTGTCAATTTGCTATAGCTTATAATTATTATTTTTTCTTTTTAAAGAAACCAGTAGTGAAATATATTTCCTTTATACATGGCAAACCGTTTTTTTTTTTTTTTTTTTTTTAAAGGATTTTCTTATTTATTTATTTATTTATTTATTTATTTTTGGCTGTGTTGGGTCTTCGGTTCGTGCGAGGGCTTTCTCCAGTTGCGGCAAGCGGGGGCCACTCTTCATCGCGGTGCGGGGACCGCCCTTCATCGCGGTGCGCGGGCCTTTCTCTATCGCGGCCCCTCCCGTCGCGGGGCACAGGCTCCAGACGCGCAGGCTCAGCAATTGTGGCTCACGGGCCCAGCTGCTCCGTGGCATGTGGGATCTTCCCAGACCAGGGCTCGAACCCGTGTCCCCTGCATTAGCAGGCAGATTCTCAACCACTGCGCCACCAGGGAAGCCCCGCAAACCGTTTTTAATTTTATCAAACACGCGGTTATTTTTAAGCTACCCTATAAATGTTTGATTAAGTGCCTCCTCTTTTAAATGTATTAATTCAATACAATTTAATAGATAGAACTAAGGTAAATCTATAGTATTCTCAAACTTGTTTTACTATGGTTACTTCCAAACATACACAAAATTCAACAAAATAATATAAGAAGTTCTCATGCACACATCAGCCAGTCCTTATAACTGTCATCCCAAGAGCTCAACTGCCCAAACCACTCCTCTGTCCACTTTCCTCCCTCTCCAAACACTAAGAAGCAAATCCCAGACACAATTGCATTTCATCCATATTTTAGTACTTATATCTATAAAATATGGACTATCTTAACCAAGCTACCACACCATTATCACTCTTAAATAATTAATATTAATTCCTTAATACCATCAAATATCCAGTGAGTGTTCACATGTCCAATTGTTTCATACATGTAATGATTTGTTCTATGTTTTTAAAGTAGAATCTAAATAGCTTTCATACATGATAACATGGCAATTAATGTCTATGTCTCTCTTAATCTATAGGTATTCTATCTCACTGTTTTTGTCTTGTCACTTATTTGTTGAAGAGGAAAATAGATGTTTATTTATTTATTTATTTACCGGCTACTGCATTATCTCAGTTTGAATTTTGCTGATTGCATTCTTGTGGTCAAATTCAACATGTCCGGGCTTCCCTGGTGGCGCAGTGGTTGAGAAGCTGCCTGCCAATGCAGAGGACACGGGTTTGAGCCCTGGTCTGGGAAGATCCCACATGCCGCGGAGCAACTGAGCCCGTGAGCCACAGCTACTGAGCCTGTGTGTCTGGAGCCTGTGCCCCGCAACGGGAGGGGCCGCGATAGTGAGAGGCCCGCACACCGCGATGAGTGGCCCCCGCTTGCCGCAACTGGAGAAAGCCCTCGCACAGAAACGAAGACCCAACACAGACAAAAATAAATAAAATAAATTTATTTAAAAAAAAAAAATTAACCTTGTAATAAAAAAAAAAAAAAAATTCAACATGTCCCTTCTATCCTATGGCTGTATATAGGCTTATCAGATCCTGTTTGTGTTTTATAAGACTACTTCACAGAAAATGCCTACAGTATTTTCAATGTTTGCATTTTAAAATTATGGTGGATCCATTATATAAATCAATTTAGAAAAGAAAAGACTCACTGTTGCTTCTATTATGAAAATCAGATAAATGCCCCCTGGATACAAACTTATAAATTTCATTGACTGCAAGTTAATTTGCCTACACGTTCTGGCATACAATCCTTCACGTGTAAGATTTAATTTCATATTCAGTTTGAATCATACCTAAGTTACTGAATATAAAATTAACACAATTATCTTAGACCAAATTGTAATAACATTTATTTAATGTCTTATAGAAAAAAATTAAGTTCTAGTAAAAGAAGGGAGTGGCTCTTCATATGTGTTTCATGAACTATTATGGCAAAATTGTATGTACTTTAGATAATGAATGTGTGTTTATTTTTTAAATTAATTTTTATTGGAGTATAGTTTATTTACAATGTGTGTTAGTTTCTGGTGTACAGCAAAGTGAATCAGTTATACCTATGCATATATCCACTCTTTTTTTAGTTTCTTTTCCCATATAGGTCATTACTGAGTATTGAGTAGAGTTCCCTGTGCTAAACAGTAGGTTATTATTAGTTATCTATTTTATATATAGTAGTGTGTATTTAGATAGTGAATGTGTGTCCACCTTTTGCTGTAGCCCTAAAATGCATTTGGCAATTGATAATGTGGTTCATTGTATTAGAAACAGCACGATCATTTATTGAGTGCTTACTGTATTCTAGTGTTCTGGACTCCTGAGATAGAAAGGTGTCTTGAGAAGTATTCAGTATAATTCAGTATAATATGGAAGAGAGACACATACACACAGATGATTTCTGCTATACTCTTATTATGGTATAAGTATGTTTATAACAACCTCAGCTTTAAAAATTCAAGTTGAAAAAAAACAATGATTATTCCAAGATCTGATATTTTTACTATCAATAGGGAATTATTATTTAGACATAGCTGCCTTAGCATGCCACTGCTTTATTTGCAGAGATTAAGATTTTGAGCCTCTTCACAGCTCTTAAATCACACATGCATACACACACACACACACACACACACACACACACAGAGCTATCTCAAAAGAGGATAGGAATTCTTTTGAAAGGGACCGAGGAAATAATAATACTTGCATACTGCTTCTTACATGGCATGTGCTGTTTGCACCTATTAACTCATTTAATTCACTCAACACAATACATATGATAATACAAATGACTGTATATGAGAAAACTCAGTTTCATCAACTTGTCTGATGTCTCACACTAATAGGTGGCAGAGCCACGAATCACACTTAGGCAGTGTGACTACAGGGTATGTGTTTTAACAGTATGGTAAACTGCCTCCTAAAACATGTAGATGAGAAACAAAGGAGAAGCAGCAAAGTGTGTCAGCCGGACTGGAGTCAGCGTGCTTGGGCTTGGATTGTGGCTCATGACCTTGTGCAACGTACTTCATGCTTTCTTCTGTCTGTAAAATATGAATGTCGATAGTACCTACCTCACCCGAATTCTGGAAGGATTCACAAAAATGGGCGTGTACAGTGTTTGGCAATTAGTAAGGTACTCAAAAATGTTAGCTGTTGGGCTTCCCTGGTGGCGCAGTGGTTGAGAATCTGCCTGCCAATGCAGGGGACACGGGTTCGAGCCCTGGTCTGGGAAGATCCCACATGCTGCGGAGCAGCTAGGCCCGTGAGCCACAACTACTGAGCCTGCGCGTCTGGAGCCTGTGCTCCGCAACAAGAGAGGCCGCGACAGTGAGAGGCCCGCGCACGGCGGTGAAAGAGTGGCCCCCGCTTGCCGCAACTAGAGGAAGCCCTCACACAGAAACGAAGACCCAACACAGCCAAAAATAAATAAATAAATAAATAACTTTAAAAAAAATGTTAGCTATTATTTTTATCATTATGTGCCCAAAACACAGGCAATGTTATTTAGATTTTGTTCTGAAAAAGGGGAGCCACCATATCTACTATACAATATTAAAATTAATAGAAAATGAAGTAGTCAGGGGAAACTATTTCTCCTCGTACCTCCCACAGAAATGAAACGTTACAAAAGGAGAGAGAAAATGGTAAAAGGAACCCATTTGTCAAAAAAGATTAAAGAGTATCTGCTACTTTCACAGTTACCTCACTTAATACTCACTTCAACCCCACAAGAAAAGTGTTCTTATTCCCATATTACAGTGAGGAAAACTGATTCTTGTTGATAATTCAAAATCACACAGTAAACAGCAAAATCAGGAGGATTTGAAACCATAACTCCCTGATCCTTATTTTTCTACTACACCGGTGCTTTTCATACTATAAGTCATGAAATAGTTTAAATAGTCGTGAAATCATTTTAGTAGACTGTGACCAGGAAATATTAGTGTACATCACGTGAAGTGAAAGCAAATATTATTTGGTCAAAGTATTGCAGTTATATGTCGTGCTGTGTATAACCATGGGTCTACTGAGTTGCCATGGAAATTGTATTTCTTAATGTCTGGAGCAGTCAAAAAAATTTAGAAACACACAGAACCATGACACATTCCTCATGTTTGTACAATAGCCAAACAAATATTTATTGATACCCAAACTACTAAAGTCATGATCCAATAACTGCTTGGACCTACACATATTCTTAGAGTACCTCAAGGTAAAGAGAAAAAAATCAAAATATATACAGACACACATATACACACACATACATGCATATAGAGTAGCATACAGCTTTCTGTTCTGTCTCATATTTCCAGAAAGTACTAGGAGAATTTGGCTTGATGGTTATACCATCACTAACAAGCTGAGTGGGTTGATACATCAATTAAATTTTATGTGCCTTGGGTTTTTGCTCTATAAAAAGGAGATAACAATCCCTTCTCTCTAATTACCTCTGTGGGACTCTGAGCTATTTAGGCAAAAGTCAATGTAGTGATTTAGAGAAATATTTGAGGGAAATGTGTGTTTGTGTGTGTGCGCACGTGTGTGCTTGCTTAATGGAAGAAACCAATGCTAACACAAAGAATGGCAAAGTGTTAGATAACAAGGCAAAATATGTGTCACAATGAAAGAGAAACCACAGCTTCTTGAGATCACAGGTTCTCGCTATCACCTGGCTGGGTTTGTGGACAATAAAATGGGTGATAAAATGGAAATACGGGCCTTCCCAGGTGGCGCAGTGGTTGGGAATCTGCCTGCCAATGCAGGGGACACGGGTTCGAGCCCTGGTCTGGGAAGATCCCACATGCCGCGGAGCAACTAGGCCCGTGAGCCACAATTACTGAGCCTGCGCGTCTGGAGCCTGTGCTCCGCAACAAGAGAGGCCGCGATAGTGAGAGGCCCGCGCACCGCGATGAAGAGTGGCCCCCGCTCGCCGCAACTAGAGAAAGCCCTCGCACAGAAACGAAGACCCAACACAGCCATAAATAAAATAAATAAATAAATTTAAAAAAAATAAATAAATAAATAAAATGGAAATACGAAGTGCTTGGGAAATGAGGTAGTCTCCACAGATACAGAAGGATATTTGGTGTGCCAGCGAAGAAGCATTGCCTACTAACCTCTGGCATGGTTTCGATCCCCAGTAATTGCAGCTATTGCTAAGGCAGTGGCTTCCGAAAGCAAAAGTTTTACTCTGTTTTTATCTTCTTTCAGCTCTTCAAAGAGCAAGGCACACAATGAAAGATTTATTTCCCCACATGACCAAAGCTCGGAGGTGGTAGATTCACTGACTGTATATTTCATTTATTTTACCAAGTGTTAACAAAGAAAAAAAGCGTTTCTAGCTAACATCCTCTGAGAATAAGTATTCTCAGAGTTGCTGGCCTCGAGTTGTGGCATCCAACATAAGACTTGTGTCCCCACTTGGTAGCCTGTAAGGCCTGGCCCCTTTGCTTTTTGGCCAGCTATATTACTAGTGTTTAAAAAGTTTTGCATCTGTTACTTTATATATGAACCACATTTGTATTTCAGCCTGGTTAAAGTATAAGTAAATAAATAGGCAGAATAATGCACAAAAACACAACCCCATCAATGTAAGGACTATTTTGAAGAGTTAGTTTCAAACAACACTGCTAAAAAAAAAAGTGGAGGTGAAACCTACAAGTCACATTAATGAAGATTCAATTTTGGCCATTTTTAAGTTAATATGAGAGCATCAGATGGTGTGACTTATTGAAAGCACTTTTCAATTTTCTGAGCAAATTTATTTCTTAAATGAAAGGACTCCTTTAGGCACACAAAAATTTCCTTCCAAAGTTGTTCAGAGACCTAACTTGCAGTCACCAAGCTAGAAATGGTGGTAGGAGACAACCAGAACTCACCAAAGTTGCCTCTTAAGTTGTGTGAGAGCTAACAAGTTCTTCAGTGGTCTCTGGATGCCATATATATGCATCTTGTTTTTATGCGTGTGTGGATTGTTGGATAGCTGTTCTTTTGACTTGCCACCCATCCATCTTTCTTCTTCTGGGATGAGCACTATCGTTTCCGAGGGAACTCACTCCTCTCCTACTCCCTGGACCTGTGGTGATGTTTTGCTGATCCCACCAACCACTCCAGGATGGGTAACAGGACCTGGTCAACCTTTTTCCCATCCATCTTGCCACAGTGACTGGTCCAGTTTGAGAAATTGTCTTGTTAATTCATACTGACACTGCTCAAAGAAACTGATTCAGAAGTTATGTGATCTTAGTTTGTTCAAAGAGAGCTAATCTGATGGTCTTGGGGTTGAGAAGGTGTAAATCTGAGTTTATGGAGATCGCCAAGGAAGAAGGAGAGTGAGGCCAGAACAGAGAAGAGCAAGGAAAGCAAAAAAGCAACCAAATCTTGATGTCATTGTTTGAGTCCCCAGGGCCAGCCATACCTGTGGCAAGACAATGCCTCGGGACTTTCAGTTGAGTTTGCCAATCAGCTCAGTTTTGCACTCTCTCTGTTTGTTTTACACGAATTCACTTCTCCCTCTTCTGATCATTGTTACTCCATACTATTTTTTGTCACTCAAAGAGTAAACCATTTGCTTGCATCTTTGCTAAAAAAAGAGTGGATGGGGGCTTCCCTGGTGGCACAGTGGTTTAGAGTCTGCCTGCCAATGCAGGGGACACGGGTTCGAGCCCTGGTCTGGGAAGATCCCACATGCCGCGGAGCAACTAGGCTCGTGAGCCACAATTACTGAGCCTGCGCGTCTGGAGCCTGTGCTCCGCAACAAGAGAGGCCACGATAGTGAGAGGCCCGCGCACCGCGATGAAGAGGGGCCCCCGCTCGCTGCAACTAGAGAAAGCCCTCGCACAGAAACGAAGACCCAACACAGCCAAAAATAAATAAATAAATAAATAAATAAATAAATAAATAAAAATAAAGAAATTCCTTTAAAAAAAAAAAAAAGAGTGGATGGCCTATGAGGCTTCAGGTAATTTAAATAAGCTGGAGAGGAAGAAAAAAAATAGAAATATACTTTTAAGGAGATAGAACTCCTGTTCCTGTGTCTGTTTTGTTTTGTTTGCTTCAAGTTGTATGACACAAAGCAGATGCTACCTCAGTGGATATAGAACTTTATTAGAAATTCAATGCAGTGGTGTTTCTACTGAGCTATTCTAATAGTGAATTCACTGTTTTTCAATGAATCACCACTACAATACCTCTGTGTGCTATAACAGTTATGCATATTCTACATATTGCTTTAAAACTGTACATGAATATTTGGTTATTGAGACTATTTTAATTAACCTCTTTATATGAAAAGTCCTTTGCAATATAAACTTTTTATAGAAAAGTTAAAAGCTGATTTTTTCCTTTTCTTGTGTAGTTGTGTTTTTCTGTGTGACCATAGGTGATGACAACTTACACGTTAGAGATCCTCCCTGGAAACAATATAAACCACCTTTTCTCACTGGCTGTTTTCCCCAGTTAGTTAAAACTTTTAGCTTTCTTCAACTATTCCTAGGTATTACACGTTGCCAAGAAGTTAAAATTCATCCTAAGCTGTAATATACTTAAGGACATTCCATTAGGTATTCCATGAGTCAATCTTATATATTAAGAGTGGAGGTGCCTAACATTTGGTTCTAAAATAGAAACTATGAAAGAGCTTTAGGGAATCTGTTGACCACTGAAGTTATATGAAAAAAATTTCAGAAACATATGTCTGAGTATATTTTTCCCCCCAAGGAAAGTATCCTAGCTTTTTTCAAATTCTCAAAAAGGTCTATAATGCAAAAAATGTTATTAAATAAGAGTAAGAGAAATTTTGATCTTTAAAGGGAAACTCAAGAGAAAAGGCATGCTACCGTGTTCTCAGAATTTCCATTTTCTATTTATCTTGCTGAAAAACAGCTTTAATACAGTGTCAGCGTCTGCAGGTGGTAGGGTTATGAATATGTAAAGTTAACCATGACATAATCTGCTCAATATTGCATATCATCATAGCAATAATTGCTTTTTTGTTCAGTGGTCAGTGTTCCTGCCAGGAAACGTAATCCAAATATGAATTAAATGCAAGAAGCATATCTCCATGATATCACAATTAAGCTCAGTGCAGACAGACCTGAACCTTAAAGGCAAATTTATAAACTTTCAAGGATATTGTCACATAAATGGTAAGAATTCAGGGCTCAAGGATAAAATTTTGCAAAAATACACTAGAATCATTTATGTGATCACAGTTCTGAAATTTAAAATTATCTGATACAAAGATTTTCCCCTTAATGAACATTCAGTTATGTTAATCCTGGAAAAATAATCACTCTTGGTGCTTTTGTGTCTAGAAATCAGGGTCAGATCACTGTTTCAAGTCATTTAGTGAAGGAAAAAAAGGGAAGCACCAAGACAGAAGGAAGGAGGGAAGAAGAGAGGAGGGTGGGAATAAGAATGAAAGAGAGTATATTTTACACTAACTGCAAATTTGCAGAGAAACTTCCATCTCCCTCTAAGTTCAGCTGCTTTAATTTTGCTCCATTTCTTAATTATCTTATAATATTCAACGTGTATATTTTACTTAATACTGTTAAAGGATCTACTTTTGATATTTTCCCCACTTAACTGTATTAGTTAGGAGACTGGCAGATTAGGCGGCTGAAACGAAGAGACCAAAAAACAAAACAAAACAAAAAGGCAGGGTAGCTTAAAACATCAGAAATCTATTTTAAATCAAGGTCTAGAGGTGAGTGATCCAAGCTGGCAGTGTAGCTCTGCTTCAGATGGTCACTTGGATGCCCAGATTCCTTCCATCTTGTTCTACCACAATATCCCAAAACTCCGTTTTCCCCAGGGTCACTGGCTGCGCCTCAATATCCATTCTAGCCTTGTCTCTCCCATCACGTGAACCCCACGGAATGTCAGAAAGACCACATTTCCCAAGCTGCCTTGCAGGTAGGTAAGATTATTTGATTAATTTATGAGCAATAGCATGTGCACATGCACAACAGCATGATATACAAGAATTGGATCATGCTTTTAAAGGAGCAGAGGAGACCTCCCTTGCCTTTTACTCTCTAACAGGCATCATGGAGAGCCACAGCAACACAGTAAGGGTGGTGAAGGATGAAAACACAGGAGCCTATACCTAACACCATAGAACCAAGCCACTGTACCAGCAAAATGGGTTTTTATGTGAGAGAGAAATAACATTCTACTCTTGTTTAAGTCGACGTTACATAAACAAATTTATGTCACAGCAATTGAGCCTATATCCTAACTGTTGCATCAATACAATACTTGCTGCTCTTCCTCCCACTGTTCTTCTGATACAAGCATACTTGTAAGTTCCTCCCATCCACATTTTTTTTCATGTTGGGTTATCTGTTACACGCAAAATAAACGAAGGCACCATAGAAATTTAGAGTTCCCATTACCAAAAAAATAATTGTCTCCAAAACTTTTACTTATCTAACCATCCAAATTTCCGTATCCAGAAGAGAATCAGCCGTGACACCTTTCCAGTTCTGTCTATTGATTCCAATGTAAATTGTCTAAGAACAGAAAGTTTTGCCTAAAGCTGTATGTACTAAATTTTCCACCGAATACCATGTAGCAAGCAGCATAAAAATAAGAATGAAATCGTAGGAAAAAATAGATTATGAAAAAGATAATAGGATAGAGTTGAAAGCAATATGTCAGAGGTGTAAATTATGGGTGGGAGCTAGAACGGTGAAGAGAGAGGTGTCTCTGAAGAAGGCAGAGGGATAGCTGATCTGCCTTTATCATTGGCTTGCTGCCTATTTTCTTTCAGGTTAGGCCTTATTTTATTTCATTTTTATTAAGCACAAGCATGGTTGCTTTAGGCATGTCCTTTTTTGATAGCTACAACTTCCTCTTCCTACCATTCATCTCTCACTAATCAATACACAATGAACTGCCAGAGTAACTTCGTTTTTATAAGACTCATACCACTTCCTGACACTTTTCACATTTCTTCGCTAATTATTTTCTGATTTTTGACACCAGATGGAGAGTTCTCATCCTCACTAACGGGCGTTTGCTCTCCACACATTGGTCCAACTTCTTTTATTCAGGCCTGACCTGTCAAGCTTTTCTGGGGGCCTTTATTCCTGTCATCCTCCCAAAAAAACATCATGTCCTAGTATAACTTTGTCCTTACCTCCTAAGTAGTTGTTTTTTTCATCTAATATTCACTACTATTCTCACAAAACACTTCTTAAAACTTTCATAATGCCCCTCAATTATTACTAAGGAGACTTTTCATGGAGGGAAAAAAAAAAAAGATGAAAACAAGAAAGTGTTAGTATCTGTCAGGGCTGGGGCAAAATATATTACAAAATATATGTCGTAGGTAAAAGACTTACAACCTGTTTTTCAAGTAAATACCTGCCCTGTGCGGTCTAAACTAAGTTTTAATTTTAAACTAAAGCTCTTAAGAAAGGTACCTCAACATTTGATTGCAATATTATAATACAAATGTACAGTATTAGAACAAAGTATCCTTCAGAATGCGTTAAGCATAATGGGTGTATCCACACTACTATCTACACAATCTTTACTTTAGAACATTTTTGGATCTTAAATACAAAAAGGTAACAATAAGAACAGTTGTTTAAACTTCTCATATTCCATGCACATTAAGCCCAAAATAAATATAAATTTAATATATCACATACTTGGCATATGTTTACTGCAACTTTGCCTATAAATAATTTCCATTCTGATGTGCTTTCCTATTCCTTGGATGAAAAAAGATAAGAATACTAACACTATAGGGTGATGTTAATGCATACTGCAATCTGTTACCTTTGCTGGCTGATACACTTGTGAGTGGCCCAGGGTGAAGTGGAGGGAAGGTAATTGAAATTTCCTGGGACTGACACTCTTCACAGACATCATGGGGGACACCTTCAGTACTCACAGACGTTACAGGCATACTTGGTTAGAAATCACAAATGCTCCTGAGAGAACAACAGACCTCAGAAACTACTTACATAACTGTTAGACAGCATATGCCTTAAAATCAGGGAAACTAATTTTCACCCTCCCTCACAGGACAGAAGAGAACGTTCACCCTTTTGAAATTAAAAACCTCAGGTCTAGCCCGCCTCAGAACTACAAGCCTTCTTAATAAATCTTTGCTGAATGAATAAACAGTAACTATGTGTACAAGATACCTAGAAAATTTAATTAACACATTCATCTTTAAGTAAAAAAACCTTAAGATAAGGACCAACAAAGCAGGTATAGATTCAGATGAGCCTCCATCACTTCCACATAAATTCAAAGGGAACCTGAGTGAGTCCAGTGCTGAGATGCTTTTGGTTTATTTGTGTAGAACAGGCTTATGCATTAATGTAGAGAGAAGGGCAACAGAACACTCTGGAAAGTAGAAAAGAAATTAGAATCATTATTGTGATTCTGCCACAAAGGGAATGCAGAAGCTTAGACTAGTCGCTTAGACGCGCCAGTCTTTCTCTAATGAGCCTGTGTTATGAATTGAATTGTCTTCCCCAAATCCATATGTTGAAGTCCTAAACCCCAGCACCTCAGAATGTGACCTTATTTGGAGATAGGGTCTTTATAGGGGTAATCCAGTTAAAAGGAGCACATGAGGGTGGACCCTAATTCAGCGTGATTGGTGTCCTTTTAAAAAAAGGGAAATTTGGACACAGAGAGATACGCATACAGGGAGACTACCATATGCACAGGAAGATGGCCATGCAAGCCAAGGAGAGAGGCCTGGAACAGCTCCTTCCCACACAGCCTCAGAAGAAACCAGGTCTTGAATTTGGACTTCTAGCCTCCAGAACTTTGACAGAATACCTTTCTGTTGTTTAGGACATACGGCACAGTACTTTGTTACAGCTGCTCCAGCAAACTAATACAGTCTCTAACTCTAAAATACTATGATCTAGAGGAGGGTAGACTTCAACAAACCTGGGAAAAAATCCTACTGGATGTGGACTGGGAAAAAAACATGTGTGCATTTGGGGGATTTGTATGATATACCAAGTCTGAGAGCAAGCAGAAGCAGTAATATGTATTCAGGAGACACAGTAAAAAAAAAAAAAAAGAAGTAATAATAATATTAATTTTAATTAAAATCTCCAAAGGCTATAGCTGAAGAGCAAATGCTAAATGCTTTTAATGAGGCTGAAGTAGCCAAGTAATGGGCTCTGCTATGGGAGAAAAGGGGGAGGGAGCCACCAAGAGAATCAATATTAGAAGATTGTTAAGGATTCACAATGTCTCTACATGAAATAAACAATAATGGCATCTTTTTCCCAAGTTCACTATTTAACATAGTCTGGCTGAAACAACTAGGAACTTTCTGAACCATTAAATTAAGTAGTTTTCAAATACTATTAAAGTGATTCCCACTTTTATTCTTTAAAATTTAAAAAAAGTCACCAAACATAAATAAGTAACAAAAACACAAAAGTATATTTCTATTGATTTGAATTTATCCAGACCAGTGTAAGGTGGCATTTACAGTATGAACATGGAGGCATATCACACGTCATAGTCGACATAAAGAAATAAAAATATCAATTTTAAGCTGAACCTCATGACCCCATGAATATATTGCAAGACAACCAATTGAACAATATGACCCACATTTCCTCTCTAAGGAAAGAGAGAAACTAGCTAGATGATCATCGTAATTAGTTCTCTGCAAGTAGTTCTCATTATTTAGAAATATGTATTTACAAACTGAATTTACATGTTTAAGTTACTAACAACAAAAGTTTAAGTATTTTAATTTGTAATTTTCTATTTTACTACTCTGATTCTAATTCTGTATTACTACTCTATTTCTTCTGAAAAATCTTCATCATTATTTGTTTCCAAAAGAACAAGGCAAGTTTCTGAAAATCATTAAGTTAATATAACCAAGTAAGATACAGTAGCCATGTGATTATTCTCTGCTACAGAGCTAAGAAAACTTCTCAAGTATACGTTAGTAACATTTTGATAACGTCAAAATGTTATCCAATTTTATATATTCTTTTTTTTTTTTTTTTTTTTTTTTTAATTTATTTATTTTTGTCTGTATTGGGTCTTCGGTTCGTGCGAGGGCTTTCTCCAGTTGCGGCAAGCGGGGGCCACTCTTCATCGCGGTGCGGGGACCGCTCTTCATCGCGGTGCGCGGGCCTTTCTCCATCGCGGCCCCTCCCGTTGCGGGGCACAGGCTCCAGACGCGCAGGCTCAGCAATTGTGGCTCACGGGCCCAGCCGCTCCGTGGCATGTGGGATCTTCCCAGACCAGGGCTCGAACCCGTGTCCCCTGCATTAGCAGGCAGATTCTCAACCACTGCGCCACCAGGGAAGCCCTATATATTCTTTTAATCGAAAGAATTTTTAAGATGGTGTTCGAATCCTCAGATGTAATAGATAAATATTTTATACCAAAGTTGGCTCTAAAGCAGAATTTCACTTATGGGATTTCATTTTCCTTTCAATTCTTATTGTAATGTGCAAAAAACTTCAGGCATAGTGCGACTGGAGGACAGAGTGGTTGCCTGAACAGTCTGATGCTTTTGTTCTCTCTTGTTGAGTAGAAATAATATAGAGAAGAAAAGAGAAACCATCCTTTCATCCTAATATACCTGATACATCCGAAAAAGAAATCACTTAGGCCTGAATAATCATAATGTATTCGTTTAGTTCTTTCGATATAAATTCAGCAAAAATAAAATTCAACAATATATCCTATTGCTGAGTAAAAAGAGAAGCCAATTATAACAATGATTACCAATACGAGTAGGCACCACTTACTGAGTGCTTATTAAGCGCCAGGCACTGGTCTAATTGCTTTACGTGTGTTAACTCACTGAATCTTCATAAGCAAGCTAAAAGGTTGACACTACGATTACATCTATTTTAATAATGAGAAAAATGAAGCACAGAGACAGTAAAGAACCTGCCCAAGATCAACACTAGGAAGGGGCAGTCTAGCTTCATAGTTCTTGCTCAGACCCGTTTTGCTACACTGCCTCTGCAAAGAAGACATATATAGACAGCTCCATCTGAATGCCTCCAACGAGCTAAGCAATATGTGTTTGATTTATGTGAAATGTCTGTTGATGAGGAACTAGCACTTACTGAGGTTAAGCTGTTCAAGGTCACTGCTACTCAGTGATGGCAGGAATTTGAATTTATGTGTATCTGAATCCACAGCTGGGGTTCCTTTGACAATGTTCACCTCCAGGTTATAAAGGACCATAGGCTAGCACAGCAGTCTGAAAACTACTGCCCACAGGCAAAATCTAGCCTGCCACCAGTTTTTGTAAATAAAGTTTTATTGGAGCTTATATGAGCCTTGTTCATTCATTTACTATTGACTGTGGCTGCTTTTCTGCTGTAAGGACAGAGTAGAGTAATCGTAACTGAGACTATACGGCCCACAAAGCAGAAATGATTGGTTGTCTGGGCCTTTACAAAAAATGTTTGCTGACCTCTGGTCTAGGATGTCCCTAGCTGAGATCTTAGCAGAATTAAAAGAACATTGTTGTGATTATAGCTGCCATCTTTTGTATGTAATTTACTAATAGGTAAAAATTGTTAAAGAAATTTAAAAAAAAAAAACAAACTAAGGAGACCAGCATTCCTGCGATGGGTTAAATTCTTTTCCCCATGAAGATGTGTTGAAGTCCTAATCCCTGGTACTTATGAACGTGATAGTGTTTGTAAGATAGAGTCCGTGAAGATGAAATCAAGTTAAGACGAGGTCATTCGTATGTACTGTAAGGTATTGTAATATGATTGCTGTCCTCATAAGAAGAGGAAAACGCCAGGGAAGACTGAGACACAGAAAGGGAACAGCATGTGACGATGGAGGGAGAGATTGGAAAAATGCAGCTGCAAGCCAAAGAATGACAAGGATTGGTGGCCCCCACCAGAAGCTGGGAAAAGGCAGGGAAAGATTTCACCCAGAGTCTCTGAGATATCATGGTCCTGCTGACACCTTGATTCCAGACTTTCAGTCTACAGAACCGTGAGGGAATAAATTTCTACTGCTTTGAGCAACCATTTCGTGGCACTTTGTTACGGCAGCCCTAGGAAACTACTACAAGGCTCTTTAGGATATGCAGAGACAGAGGTTAGCACTAAATTACTTACCTTGAATAGTGTATCACAGGTTACCAGCTGACCATCAACAATTTGTTTTTCTTTACTAGACTTATAATTGGGAGCTATCCATTCAGCCAGAGACAACATTTCCCTGCCCACTGCCAGCTTTAGTCAGGGTCAGAAGACTTGTACTCATCAACAGACTATCAGTAGCAGTATAATGACCAAAGTGACTAAGGAAGCAGTCTGCATTCTTCAGGCTGGATGCAGAGGATCTAGCAGAAGTTTCAAAAGCCCGAGGGATGGTGGAGACACAAGATGCAAGGAGCCCGAGCCCTGGAAATATTCATGAAATAAAACCCTCCCCTCTGCTAACTGATCTTTATGTCAGTGAAAAGTAAAACTCTATTAGGTTAAGCCGTTAGAATGTTTTTATGTTATATCAGCTAATATTACATCAACTTCATTAACGATTAAACACAAAATCAAGTTTGTGGAACTTGAACTCCTCACAGGTGTTACATTATGACGGCCCTATAAAAACCAAATGGAGAAGGACATCACCAATGTAAAGTTCATAGACATAGCAACCCAAATTCAAGCAATATTTGCCATCAGCGCAAAGACCACAGAAGAGCCATATAAAATATTTGGCAAGAGGACATCCAAACTACGGCTACATGGTGAACAAAAAATGAGTAAACTCTCAGAATTTTGGCCAGATGTTTAGAGGTAACATGAAGTACAAAATCTAGCAATAAGATTTAGTTGGGGACATCTGGGAAAGAAATGCAGCCCAAAGATCAATGTGATGCATAGCCAGGACTGGGCTTGAAGCAAAGTGTGAAACAAGAGGTGAGGATACATGAGTCACAGACAACTCTCCTTCTTGCAAACAATGGTTTCTAAGCGATGCCAAAATGTGATATTTCCGTGGGTGCAGAGAGGAAATCAATTGGTGCTATTTTTGCACCTCCTAGACGGGATAACACATGTTGAGAGCAGTGTCTGTCAAGGATGGGTCTTGAAACCTGCAACTCCGTAGAGGCCATTTGTGACTAGGAAGAACATTTACCTGCCTTGAGTAAAGGAAGATGAAATATTAAATGCAAAAATTTCCAAATGAGACAGTCTATGTTTTTCCTTTCTTTTTAAAAAATTAAGTCTACTTGATTATTTTCTGAATTTGCAAAAGCTAAACTTTGCTTTATTAACTGCTTTTTATTAATGTTTCCCTTGCATGTGATTGCAAACTTCTTTTTTAAAATAACTCCTAAAGAGACTGCAGGTTTATGTGCTGAGGCAGCATGCTACTGTACCATCAGTGGTTATGCCATCATCTTGGAACTGGCATTCTCCTTTGCAATATTTCTGTGCTATCTGACAGAAGGAATCCAAGATTATCATGTTGTTCTCCATCACTAGCTGGGGTTAAAAAGAAAAAGAGGTTGGTAACATCCTTGGCTTCCTTTTGATTTTGTATATTTTTAATTCACTCTTTTTCATTTTACTAATTCTTCTTCATATGGATGAACTATTTTTGCAGACGAAAACTCAAAAAGTAAAGTAAAAAAATCTTTGAGTGGAAGTCACACTGTATATCAGAAAGCTAGAGTTACAGATAGAAACATCTGTCAACATATGGCAATGCAGATGCATTGTAACACCTTTGGGTTTGACAGCTTTGCACTGGATGTGCTCTTGAGTAAAAGAACAAATTGCTTTTGTTTTCTTGGATTCTAAAACAACAGGCCTATGCTAGGGATCAAGAATTTTCGTTACTAGATCCAGGCTTTCATCAATCACACTTGCATAAACATAGATTTTTCTTTTCTCCATCAGGGGTCTATCATTTAGTTTAAATGGTTTAAATGCACACAGGGAACAAAAGGATAGAAAAAAAAAGCACTTGGAATTGCTGTTACACAAACAGAAGTCTTTAGATAAGCATCATAAAATGGAAAGCACTGAAGTTTCCTCCTCAAAGTAGCTACATCAGAAAATATACAATGGCTGTTCCCAAGTGTTCAGAAAAAGGCAGAGACAATTCAGCAAGGAACTTAAGTCAACAGTGCAATGTTTAAAATTGGAGTTTTGCAAGCTGTACCGTTTTGTATGATCCTAACATGCAAATGAACCCAAATCACCATTTCTTCATCTTTAAAATAGCATTATAATAGGGATTAAATGAGGTGATGTATGTAAAACACTTAGCACCATGCCTAGCATACAGGAATTTCGCCAGAAATGGTATCTTGAAAAAGTGAATATTCATAACAGTTGGTATCATTAACTGAAGTCCTAGTTAGTAGTGCATGAATTTTTATTTCTCTCAGAATACATTTCTGACAGCACTATTGAAAAGTAGTGAAAATGATGGATTTTACGAGATGTGTAATGATAGATAATAACTATTAATAATAACTAATGTGGCTTCAAATTTGAGCCTTTTCTGGGGAAAGGTTTTGTGACATCCTCTTACAGAAACACCAACACGATTGACAGAACTAAATGTTAACATATATTAAAAATACCATGTGATTTTTAAAGCGCATCTTAATCTGAAACTATATGTTGTTTCATATAGTTTGAGTTTCTCGAAATGAGAATTTCATCTCTGATAAAATTCAAGCAGCTCTTTTGAATAGTCCTACAATCAGCCTGAAAAATGAATGCTATTTTCCCCTCAGGTGATCCATATGGGTGACAGGGCAAAATAGGCGCATTCCACATCATCCCATGCAGTCTGTCTTCCCCTTTCTCACAAGGAAAGTAGCAACACCAGTGAATCACCAAAACTTCTGTGGGCTCCTACCGAGTGAAACGCACTGTGCTAGGCTCTCAGATGGATCCACGGATGTATAAAACCTTGCCTTTCCTTCCCCCAAGAAGTTTACAACTTTGATGATAAGACACAGGAGAAAAACATGAAAATATGAATGCAAAAGTTATTGGATATGTCATGTACCATCTCAAAAAAGTCTATTTTCATTGCTTTTAGCTCATCAATTATTTTATTAT
The DNA here is from genome assembly GCF_949987535.1 of Balaenoptera acutorostrata. Classification (NCBI taxonomy): domain Eukaryota; kingdom Metazoa; phylum Chordata; class Mammalia; order Artiodactyla; family Balaenopteridae; genus Balaenoptera; species Balaenoptera acutorostrata. The sequence goes on from NC_080068.1 coordinate 87,117,411, forward strand.
TAAGTGCCTTGGAGTGTATGACAAATGTTCTAGATTATCACAAAGCACATCACAAAGCATACACATTTTCTCCCTGCTTGGATTATATCCTTTAAAAGTCAAACAATTTCCTTGAGGGGGGGACTTTGGGAAATATTAAATTGGCCCTTCACCTCCAGCACCACCTTTCTCCTACCTTAACACACAGAGGCTAATTCTATATGGAATAACTGAATCAAATCAGAACTGAAAGTTCAAACCAGCAGTAATTCTTTTTTTTTTTTTTAAAGATTTATTTATTGATTCATTCATTGATTGATTGCTATGTTAGGTCTTCGTTTCTGTGCGAGGGCTTTCTCTAGTTGCGGCAAGTGGGGGCCACTCTTCATCGCGGTGCGCGGGCCTCTCATTATCGCGGCCTCTCTTGTTGCGGAGCACACGCTCCAGACGCGCAGGCTCAGTAATTGTGGCTCACGGGCCCAGCTGCTCCGTGGCATGTGGGATCTTCCCAGATCAGGGCTCGAACCCGTGTCCCCTGCATTAGCAGGCAGATTCTCAACCACTGCGCCACCAGGGAAGCCCCAGCAGTAATTCTTAATCTGTGGTTTGAGTTTCTGGAAAGCCACAGAGAGAGCTGATCTATGCACCCTTACAGAAAGCCTGGGCTGACACATCAATTTGATCTCTTCACCCTAGGCAAACAGAATCTCTGATAGCAGCAACGGAGGAGGGTGTTAGAAAGACATTTGCCATTTCTACCACATGAATCTTAGTTTTAACTCACACTTAAGGGTAGAGTTATATTTCCTGTTCCCCCTTCTGTCTAACTCTATGTTCTGGGGAAAAAAAATTATTGCAAGTTTGCTGCCCTATCAAATGAGAGCCGCATACAGAAACTTCTTTATTAGCTGTTGGAGGGCTTCCTCTGTTCTTTTAAAGCCCTATTTCTCTATAAACTATTATCTTATTCCAGTTTACCATGTAAGGATTTCAGAGGAGTAAAAACCCATCAAAAAGAACAATACTTTTTTTTTGCCCGAGATACTATTTGTGGAAAGCATTTTCCTTTTATGGCCATGGCTAGAAAGCAAATGATTACTCAGCAAAGCTATCTAAGAAAAATATTCATTTGCTTCATTTTACAGAAATGCAACCTGAAAACCTGAACAGAAAAGTTAGAAAATAGAGTAAATTTGATCTAACATGATAGCCACCTGGTGTAAAAATGACTCGATTGAAAGTGTTTGAGTCAAAAAAGGGAGGCAGTAGTGTGTGACAGAAAGCATATGGACTTCGGGGTCAAACAGATCTGTTGTTTCCTCAGTTTCAGTCTATTACCTTAAGTCTACAATGTTAATAATAATAATAATAATACTTTCTTGGAGATGTTTATAATAATACGTTCTTGAAATCATGTAGATTTCAAACGTAAACCTGTTAGGTAATAAGTGAAAGTAAACTTCTCTAACCACCCCTCCTTAGTCACACGTGAAAAAGGCGAAACTTCCTGATACAGTACTTTAGCACGGAAATACCAGCATCGTTCATTTTGCCAAGTAAAGCAATGAGGGTAAAGGAAGGAATTGGAAGGAGTCGTATGACACTGAGCAGAAATAGCTCAAGATTATCAGCTAATAACAGAGCTTTAAAAAGGCAAAGAGTGGAGTCGTAGCATGTTCACATAACAAATGAGAATTTAACTATACAGCTTCAGGGAACAAAACAGAGGGAGACCAGGCTGTGTACAAATTTTGTCCAATTTTCCACCCCATGAATATATGCCCCCAAATGTGAGATGAGAGCATTGGATCTGCTCTTCCTTCAGTCATTTTAGTTCCAACCTTCCGCTCAGCATGTGAGGATCTTTCCATGCCAAGTGTGATTCAAGGGTCAAATAACACATGGTTTTCCTACAACATATTCTATGAGTATGCCAACTACTTTGGCTGGTACCTAACTTAAGAGTCCATTACTTATCATCAGAGAAAATAACCACTATGTTGGAAAGGCAGAAGGTATGTACGGTTTTATCAGTTTTTTTATGAGGTTTTCTAAGGTAATTTTCCTCAAAGCATGATGCCATTGTAAACCACTAAGAATATGTATAAATTATCATTTACTTTCAATGATTGTCTCATGACCTAAATGTCATAGCTATCAGAACTCTACAAGACTACAAGTTGATGTTTAATATGGTTAAAGCAGCCATTGCTCAGATGCTCAGATCCCCTCTGTGTTGACGATGGTCCAGCCTCTGTTTAAGACCCTGAAAGGATGGGCCCTCACTACTTGCCAGGATTCCCATTTGATTTCTGCATATGCCCCATTTGAATGTTCTAATACCGATCAGAAGCTACTTTTCATGTAACTTTTAATTACAGTCCTAAATACTACATCTTAATTCCTCCTGAACATGACACATCTTCAAATATTTGAAATTTTAAAATGAAGTCTTATAAACATCCCAAGTCTTATATTCTTCAAGTCAAACATTATTAATATCTTCAACCTTTCTTTGCATGACCCTTTCACCATCCTGAATTCCTACCTCTTAAAAATGATTCCAGTTTTTTAAGTGTATTTTGTCACTTGTTACCTGAGATGCCTAAAAAGAAGCACAGTTGTTGGCTTGAAATTTTGGGAGCTTCCCAGGTAAAATCTGAAACTGGCCTCTGTACACAGAAGGCAAGGAGAGACCAAAGAACGAGGTAAATCACCTCAGGTTAGAAGGTGGCAGGTTAAAAAAGCAAGGGGACTTACATATGATGCTTGTCTTGGGCAGTGGCAAGACGATGAGTAGATCTTCACGCCCACTTGCCAGAGTCTTAAAAGTTTGTATAGAGACCTTCACTGGGTTCAGTCATATATACTGTCCGGATGGTCTCAACAACACCTTGCTCTCTCAAGACTGCGTCCTTGAAAATGGCTCCCGCTGTGGAAACAGTGGGTAGAAAGTACATTTCAAGGATGGAGGTGGGGCTGAGGAGCCTCTGATTGCCTGCGGCCAGCTTTCGGGTCAACCAGAGGTCTCGTCCTCTCGGTGACCTCGTCTGACAACAATACAACTAGTAGTGTATGACCAATGTGGTACCATCTCTCAGCTCCTATTTCTCATATGCTATCATCTTAATCAAGCACTCTAAAATCAATGGGCTCATTTTGTTGTGAGAGCTACACTCAGTGCTAACTTAACGCTAAACTTATAATCACATGCAGTTCCTGAAGATTATTTTCATCTATGTTGCTCTCAAAGTTTATGTCCCTCATTCTTTATTTGAATATTGCCTTTTTAAACAGTTTCCATTATCCATATTAAATAGCATCTTATAAGACCCCACCCTTAATCCAGCCTGTAAGAACTTTTTGCCCTGGTTTGCTTCGAGATGTTTACACATTGGATCAAGCCATGGTATCCCGGTAACCAGGAATGTGGGACAGCATCAGAAATTTCCTCAGCTGAACTTTGAAGATACAAATTTTTTCCTTCACCCTATAAGATGACTGTTTGGGAGAATACAAAAGCACCTAATTTTTATGGACTGACTTTATTGTGCAATAAACAGTCTGTCATCCATTTAAGTTTAACATAGAGTCTATAGCCTGCAGATTCAGGAATGAACAAAAATTAAACTACTTTCCTTAGTAAACTACGCTCCGTTGACAACAACATGATTGTGTGCTTATGTATGGGTGTGTGTTTTCCAATAATTTGTCTTTCTAATATAGAAGTTAAAGGACTTTCTCACAGTAATTGTTTACTAACTTTGAGTCTACAACTTCCTCTTTTTTCAAGGAAGGAAGAGAATTAATATTGCACTTATGGGTTTATTTACATGTCTGTCTCTCCCTATAAGCCCGAATGTCCTGAGAGGTGAGGGAACATGTTTTAATTGGTTTTTGTTTCGAGTGTAATTAATATGCTCCTACTGTAATTAACACATTGCACTGAATGAATAAATATATTAATGAATGAATGAAAAGGTCATAGAATTCAAAATCAATATGGGAACAAAGAGATGGTCTTGGAGTAATTAACCAACTTCCTCTCTGGTTGCAGAATCCCTCTGCCAATCTTTTGTGCAGCTGTGCTGAGCCAATTACAGATTAATTACAGTGAATTCTTGATTACTGGCATGCGGTCTAGCTATTTTGTGGATTACCTATCACAACTACTGCCGAACTTATCTGCTGCCCGCCAGCATATGTCTGAGTTACAGTCAGCTTCAGTGATAGCAGCTGCATGCTTCAGGAAAGCACATTTATGTTGATATTTCTGTACAGAATACATAATTATGAAATTCATTCTGGTGGGGGCTGGAGAGAACCAAAAGGCATTCCAAAATAAAATGCAAAGTTTGTTTTTTAATTCCCAAAGTAGATGAGATGACTTGGATAAAGAGGTTCAAACAATTTATCTGTATCCTTCCACGATAGCTTGATGGAGCATAATTAGTATGCAGCCTATTCCCCACCCTGAAACTGGCTACCTGTCTCTGATAACTGATAATAATTGTGCTTTATTAATTCATGCTTTCATCTAACAAATATTTATGAAACGCTACAGTGTACTGGGCAAAATGCTAGGTGTTAGAGATCAAGCATTAGGCAAGAATAAGTATGGTTCCTGCCCTTAAGGAGCTTAAAATTTATTTATTGAAATAGACCTTGTGGTAGGCAAGAATGGCCCCCCAAAGATGTCCACACCCTAATCCCTGATACCTGTGATTATGTTATGTGACATGTCAAGAAAGAACTGAGGTTGCAGATGGAAGTAAGTTTGCTCATCAGCTGACTTTAACAGAGGCAGATGATCCTGGATTACCTAGGTGAGTCCAATGTAATCGGATGGGTCGTTAAGGGGGGAAGAGGGTGGCAGAAGAATCAGAAACAGAGAGATGGCATCAGGAGAAAGAATTGATTGGCCATTGCTGGCTCTGAAGATGAAAGGGGACCACAAGAAGAAATGCAGGCAGCCTCTAGAAGCAGAAAAGGCAAAAAATGGATTCTCCCCTAGAGCCGCCAGAAAGAAATGCAGACTTGCCTGACACCTTGATTTCAGCCCCATGAGACACATTTAGGGCTTCTGACCTACAGAGTTATAAAATATAAATCTGTGTTGTTTTGAGCCACTATGTTTGTAGTAATTTTTTGTACAGCAGCAATAGGAGACTAAGACAGACCTTCAATAAATAATCAATCAGATTAGATTTTAATTGCAATTGTATAACGTAGAATAAAGACTGCAGAAAATGTTATAAATATGTACTTAGGAAAACTTACCAAAATTGAGGTTTCAGGAAAAGCTCCCCTGAAATTTAAGCTGAGATTTCAGGAAGGAAGAGATTTCAAACCAAAGGAAATGAATGTGGAAGAGATTTGCAGGAACAGAGGATAGCATGTATGAATGATCTGAGGAGAGAAGAAAGCTGGTAATGCTCAAAACCTGAACAGCCGCTGTGGATGATGCAAAGTGATTTTGTGAAGAAGAGGCCTAAGGCAATGCTAGGAAAATAGCTGGAGTTCAGACTATACACGGTTTTATAGACCGTAATACAGATTTTCACCTTTCTCCTATGGGCAATGGAACTTTCTGAGGGCTTTATACAGGAAAGAGGCATAACCAGATTCGTATTTTAAGATCATTCAGGCTCATTTTTGGATTACCCACTGAATTGGGAAAGAGAATGTAAACATAGGAAGATTGTGCTGGACACTCATAGTAGTGTAGATGGGAGGTAATGGAGGCTGGTACTGGGGTTAGTGCAGCACAAATGCAGAGAAAAGGATGGACTCCGGATCCCTTTGAGACATGGACTCTGTAGGACCTGGTGATTATTTGGAGGTGGGATGAAAAAAGAAGAGCTGGCAGCAATGATTCCTAGTCACCAGTATTAACAATGGTTCCATACACTGAGATGAAAAACATGTTGGCAAAGCAGCCTAGGAAAAAAGATCAGGGGTTCCTTTGTGAATCTGCTCAGTTTAAGATGCCTATGAGAAATCCATGCAAAGATGGTTAAGAATGTAACTGGAACCCTGGCCTTTTTAGTATCCAGCAGGATGGCACATACTTGGCATGTTTGCTGCCACTCCCTAATCAATCTGCCGTTGGCCTCAGGTAACTTCCCAAAATAGTGTTCCCTATAACAATCACCAAGTGAAGGAAGTTGGTATTGGGCATAAACTTATGTTCTATCCATGATCTAGACTATAAGCAGCGGCAAACCTTAAATTGTTATTGGAACTGCTATTAAAAGGAAAAAATGCTAGTACTCACATTACAGGAAATTTTAAAATTATTTTTCCACTTCTCTCCTCTTTTTGTGCTTCCTTCCACTTTTCTATTTGAATTTGATTTTAATGGTTTCCATTAGAGACGTCATCATAATGGGGAACTAATTTGTTTGAATAGATATGTGCCGACATAACTCATTTGAAAAAAAAAAAACTCAGTATATAATCCTAGTGTACTTTACCATCACCACTACCATTCTCCTACACACACACGCACACGCACACACACACACACACACACTTTCTAAAATAGAAAAACCACTTCCGTTTCTCTTTTAGAATTTCTTTCTTTGGTATCAATAAATTGATTGGGTGTGTGTGTTCTTTAAACCTGAAGAGGTTTTGCACCAATAGTTGCTCAAAGCGGTTAAGAATATCTATTTATATATTTCTGTATGAAAAAGACATATTTCCTATGACAAGTTTTTTTCTGGCTACTAGATTGTAGTCATCTATAGCATACTCTAAAAAATTGAATAATTCCCTTCTGCCATTTCCATCACTTTTTACTGAGCACATAATTCTTTATTGGAAGGAGCCTGTGACTATGAGTCCAAATCCCAGAGTCCTGGAGCAGCTGCAGCCCCACTACTAAGTAGCCATTTTCCTTTGGACAAGTCACTTTAAATTTTCCCATGAGTTTCAAAAGTAAAATTAGAGTCTTGCACTAAATAATTCATAAGTATTTTAAAGCCTTAAAATTCTATAAGCTTAATACATAAGATTATAGTGTCTTAAGTGCCACTATGAAATTACACACTGCATGTTAAATATGATTTCTCTCAAAGTGCCCAAATAGTACCATGTGTTATTAATATATGGCTGTAGACGCACAGAGTTCAATTGGAGGACAAATTACCATGATGAGATGGAATAAAGATGATCTGAATAAGGAAAATAAAAGGGGAAAAAAAAAAGTGGTAGATATACATGTGGACCAAAGGTTCAAAATAGAAGGTCAATAGGTAAATGGAGCATAGAGGAGATGTGTGTATTATGGGGAGGGGTGGTGAACATAAATCAAGTCATAAATATCTCTTATTTAACATTAGCTGTTGTGAAATCAAGTCACAGTGGCTAAGCCTATGTTATAGCAGAATCAGAAAGGCTTAAAACAATAGGAGACTATGAAGATGATAAAACTCGAGCTTCTCATGCAATTAAATTTCTGCCTCAGTCACTGATGTTTGAGGTTATTTTTTATCACACGTAGCAACAAATTCCTCGTAAACTATACCTATGCTGCAGTAGGAAAAATAATTATTTTGCCTATCTTTCCATATGATCATGTCTCTTATATTTCAAGTTGAATGCATTTCCCTATGATCCAATAATTTCACTTTTATTATATACCCAACAAAAATGTGTGTATATCCACACCAACATACATGCACAAGAATATTTAGTCCTATTAACTATAATGGCTTAACACCGGAAACAACCAAAATATCCATCAACAATTAAATGAATAACAAACATGATACATTAATCCAATGAAATACTATTCAGCAATGAAAATGGGCAATTTACAGCTATACATGGCTTGGATGAATCTCCTAAACATTCTGTGATTTTGAACCAGAAATCAATTTTAAAACAGGAAAATCTAAGAAGTCAGGATGGCAGCTACTAGTGGAGAGGAGGTAGGAAGTGATGTTTGGGAAGCACATAGTTTATGGCAGGCTGGCCACATTTATTTGTTAATTTATGAGGTACTTATATTGATGTGTTCATTATTTTAATGATTTATTGACTGGTACACTTAAAGTTTGTACATTTTTTTTTGTGCCAAATGTCAATACAAAATTTAAGCAATGATTTCCAAACCTCACCAATGAGTATATGGAGAAAAGTATAATTAGGTAGAAATCACCATCAGACTTACATGTGAGTCATTCAACAGTCAATATTTAGGAACTCCTATTCACACTGAGAATACTTTAGGAGGCAGAAGGCTAGTCCTTGACAAATAAAAATCTTACAAGCCAGTAAAGGTGAGATAGAGGTAAACAAATGATTATGATACAATGTGATACACATTAGGCAGGGGTTCTCTGCCTGGGAACTACTGACATTTTGGTCTGGGTAATTCTTTATTGTGGGAACCTGGCTTGTGCACTGTAGAATGTTTAGCGGTACCATGCCTTCTACCCACTCGATGCCAATAGCACCACTTCTGGTTATGACAACCAAAAATGCCAGAAAATGCCAAATGTTCCCCTGGGGGTACAATAACCCCTCGTTGAGAACCACTGTATTAGAGCCATATATGGCAGTTTGGGGTTACCAAATGGGGAATAGCTAACTGCTTAATCAGAGTATGAGGCATCGTTTTCTGGGCAGGAAACCAATATAATATCTTCTTCATCCCATTAAATTTTGGAGCAAGGGGAAGTTATTCCATAACTACAGGGCAAAAGTCCAATTTCCCTGAGTAGCACTCTAATCCCAGAACACAAATGAACTTGAAGAAAGCTTTAAACATTACAAAAAGGAGACATTTATTGGTAATGTTAAAGCTTTCAGGCCAAAACATCTCCCTTATCTGGTTTTAATAAATATGAAAGGATTTATTTTACTCTAGTGTTTCTCTCTTGTATATGACCAGAAAATCATTTATTTACTTATTTTTTCATTTCTTTAACTCACTTTGGGTAATAAGTTCTTATGAATTATGTTTCTATAATCATGTGGTTTGGAATTATACTAAATCAACCTCATGGTATTATATAAAACCTTTAAAAATGTAGTGCTGCAGATATCAGAATGTCAGGAGAACAAATATTTTCATTTCAAGTAAGAAAGACTAAAATCAAGTGACGCTCCACCTGATCTCACTTATGACCCTTTTGTTGTTTAGCTGAGAAAAACTACTGAGAAAAGAGTACAAAGCAAGATTTTTCTCAGTGTATTTATTTAAAACCTGCAGCAACTAAAGATTCAGCAGAGACAGCAAACTCTAAAAGGATATTTACAATTGCCATAAGATATCTTGGTAAAAACACTGTACAAAATATACTATCAATTCTGAAACATAATTCTGTGATATCTCACTATATGTACACTTAAAAGAGGGCTGTTTCAGAGATAAATTTCTTCATTTCACAATGGCCAAGGCATTAGGATGCAAACCTCTTCTTATATGAATAAGGGTTACCTCAGCATGATTTTATACCTTGCGAGGTACAGATTGCTAATGGCAAGAAATTTTTCTGTGGGGAGAATAACGTGATTCTGACAATTCTGTGTCCTATAAAGGAAATATGTTAAGCTGCAGAGAATTTCACACTGCTGGCATTTCTCTCTGAAATTCTTGGAGAGCCCAGAACAATTTTTGGCCTGCATCACCTCTAGGAATTTCCACTGGGTTTATACACTAAACATCATCACCTTATTACTAATTATTTTCCAGTTTAAAGAAATGTGTCATGGATAAGCTGGAAGACTAAGGATTAGAGCTCAAAGGACCTGGGAAGCTAACTAGAGGTACAACATTGTTTTGACCTGTTTCTTCAACCATAAAATGAGGGCTTAAAGGCTGTCATTTCTATGGACCTTTTCAGCTTTCCTACAAGATAGACCAGACTCCTTTATGTGCCTTTAATAGGATTATATTTTTCCATGCTTAGAATTTATACATAGCTTATAATTTGAAACTAATAAGGACCAAAGTGAATCAGAAGTTTAACGTTGAAAAAAAAAGTCAAATAAAAACAAACAAAATACTTCTATGTTACTTAGACATAGTGTGTGGCTGACTAAAATATGATTATTTTCTACCATTGAAAATATATCAACTATAAATAATTTGTATAATGTTATTTTGACATGTACATATATCCAAAGATAATTATAACATTGTGCTTATTTTCTAAACAAGAACAATAAAAACAATGTCCCTAAAACATTAAATAATATAGTACTATGTAAGGAATTAGTGTGTGAAAACTATTCATTTAACTACATTGAATTTATGAACCATAAATTTTTAGAACTTGAGAATAGTCAAAAATCATCTAACATAAATCCCTCAATTGACAGGTAATGAAATAAGTGCTACAAAGCAGAAAATAGAAATCTTTTTCATTTTTTTCTTGTCATTTTGTTGCTTTTTCAACATAGTGTGTATATATAGCTTTTTTTTTTTTTTAATTTATTTATTTATTTTTATATTTATGGCTGTGTTGGGTCTTCGTTTCTGTGCGAGGGCTTTCTCCAGTTGCGGAGAGTGGGGGCCACTCTTCATCACGGTGCGCGGGCCTCTCACTATCGCGGCCTCTCCTGTTGCGGAGCACAAGCTCCAGACGCGCAGGCTCAGTAGTTGTGGCTCACGGGCCCAGCCGCTCTGCGGCATGTGGGATCCTCCCAGACCAGGGCTCGAACCCGTGTCCCCTGCATTGGCAGGCAGATTCTCAACCACTGCGCCACCAGGGAAGCCCTATATAGCTATTTTGCTCAAGTGGTTATTATAACGTAAAGTGCGGACAAAAAAGAAATACATGCATTAATTGCTCAGACCATTGTTAAGAGAATGTAATGATCACCCAACCAGTCACGCTATACGTGCAGTATATCATTAGGGAATCAGAACCAAGTGAGTGGGGGTGAATCAGAGAAAAGTAATTACCTCTACCGGAAAAACGACTCAAGATTGTGTAATGCTAATGTTGAATCATTAGAGGTATCATCTTCTTATTCAAAGAACAGAACTTTAAGTGGATAAGGTGGGGCTGCCATGTAATACACTGATTCCGTAGAAAACCCATGAATCTCTGTCTCTCTCTTGCAGCTCTGCAACGACTTTACTTGATAAACAGGAAGTAAGTTCTAACCACAAACTCCAGAGGTCTATCCAAAGCCAGTATGTTTAATATACTGTAAAATATGTAGATTAAAATGTTTCCTTTTAATGATTTTGATACAGAAAAGTGTTCTACTTAAACAGCATCAAAACAATTCAGTTCAAAAGCAGATGACAGCATATTGGATGCTAGAGATTCAGACAAGTATAAAATGTTTTCTTTCCTCCATGAGCCTAGAACCTAATAATCAAAACTGAAATTAGCCTGCATTTGTACTGTGAAAGAGTAACATGCTAAATTTTGAAAGATTAAAAAGAAGAATCCTAGTCTGTTCATATTTACTTTGGCATAAACTTTTAAATACATTTAATAGCTTCAAAATTGAAACACTAAAAAAGAGCAAATGATGTTAGTTGCGGCCTGGGGCAGATTGAGTGGGAAGGTGATCACTTGAGAAGATAAGATTCTGGGCAGATAAACAGAATAGCTTGGAACAGTATATGCTTGTTCACATAGACTCTCAACATATGTAAGGAATGATGCATGATCTGAAAATTACAATAAATAGACAAGCCATATTTGGAGAATATAACCTGAAATCTTCCAATTTGCAAATACAGGTGATATTAAAACAAAGAAACAAACAAGAAAACATTAGGTAATCATTCATTTAAACCTACCAATATCCTGTCTGCTCTACTTCTTCATGGTAGCACAGAGAGATTTTTTTTTCTGTTCAGTAGTGTATGTTTCAACAATCTGAGAGTTCACCAAACCTGTTTGTTTCCCTGGAGATTTTTCTTCTTTCTAAGACCCTCAGAGAAGACAGAAAGATCATGTTTTTGAAACCAGAGAGACCTGGCACTCCACTACTAACTAAACACATTGCAAAGTATTTGACCTCTTTGACCTAGGTGTTGACCTCAGATTTCCCATCTGAAAGATGAGAGCCATCTTTTACAGCTCTGAGAATCCAATGCCTTATTGATGTTCGTTCGTTGGTAGATTGTCCAACAAACGTTAATTCCCATCTCGTTCACTAATTTTAGTATTTACCCTCCAAGAAATGTAAGAGATTCCCAGCTTCAGTCACATTTTAATAAAAAGTTTACTTTTTATTGGTTTTCCCTCTGAACTAGTGTTCAAAGTGCCAACTCATTGAGAGAATTCTTTCTCGTACTTCTCAATGAGATTTACTCAGTCTTTATATTGGCTTGGCCAAAAAGTTCGTTCGGGTTTTTCTGTAAGCTATACTTTCCTATATCTGTTAGAAGCAAAATCTCCCTGGCTTTTAGTATCCTTTCAATCATCTCAATTCTTTCCTTTACTAACCTGGAATGATTTTGCCCTCCAAAAAAATCAGAGCCCTCTCCACTGCACATACAGGGGGACAAGATTAATATCTTCTGTTTTTAAACCATGGCTTGCCAAGAGGGCAATATACAAGCATTAGGGCAGACTGACTGGCTTCACCTGATGTCAGTGTGATCTCCTAATTGTAACACAAAAGTTGATAAAAATCTTTAAATGCTGAAGCGTCCTTACACATTGACCATGTCTTTGTTACCTAGAGTTCCACTTGATTTCATTGGTGTCTGAAGGTGCCCAGGATGAAAACAACAGAGTTTTGAATAGGCAAATAGAAAGTCCTTAAAAAAAAGCATGCACTGTATTAAAAACAAAATGAGAAAATTCACTACAGCAAGAGTAGCGACAGTAAAGAACAAAAAAAGAAAAGGATAGAAAGAAGAGAATGATCTGTAGAAAACATCAGAGTCATAAGCTGTGAGGCTCAATACGAGAGATAGAGAACATTAACGCTGTTGACCAATAGATCTGTGGCAGCCAGCCTTCAGACAATGCAGAACTCCTGCGGGTAAATGATCTTATTTCCACTATTCAATGATAAAATAGCATATGGCAAGGTGGAAGAATTCAAGGCAGGAATTTAATACATTCAGCTCAGAAACTACTCTCACACAGAACACACTTAAGGTAAAAAAAAAATCAAGCTTCATGTGGAGTGTCAGTACAATAACAAGATGAAGAACTAAAGGACCAAGGGATACTAACCCAATGACAGATCAGTAAACAGCTAATTAGCTTGGTTACATATACTTGGGCATTTGCTACTCTTGCCTAATAAAAGACCCACTCCTGGTTACAGAGGTATTATCAATATTATTTACCTATTATTTTAAAAACAATTCATGATGTTATTAACTATTAACTTGCTTATCTATAGGCCTATCTCTGAATATAATTCCAGTAACTGAGTACCTGCATGGTTTAGAATAATAAATGTAACCTCACTACAAAGGAAAACTTATGGTGGCAAAACCCAGAAGACAACAAACAAACAAAAACAACAAAAGAAGACATGACAAGTTGGAACTTTGTTTTAAACTGAGAAAAATATTTGCAAAATATCATATATAAAGAGTAAATAACCAAATAGATGAGAAATTTAACAAATCAGTAAGAACCAAAAGGACATGGTTGTGCTCATACCAATAAGAACAAAATACAGGAAAAGGCTTCTGCTGAGCTAGAAAAATAAAATATGTTTTTTCGTGTAGATCAGAATCGTAAACATTTTTAAAATTGACAAGGATCTGTATTAGCCATGTTAAAGGAAATGGCAACGTCAGACATTACTGGTGATGTACTATGGTATGAATCAATGCAGGCAAAACTTCATATGCATATGAATAATAAATCTTTGCATAGACATATGACTGACAGTATGTTTGCCAAAATATTAATCATGGGTTTGATTGGTGGCTGGTGTAATTTCTGTTTATTTTTAGTATTTTTTTCATTTAAACCTGTATTATTTTAAATTTGTGCCCAAGTATGTACCATTTTTACAAAAGCAATGATGCTTCTTTTATAACAAACCTCATTTCAGTTCATGTTAGAGTTTAGCCCAAATAAACCATGCCATAAAGCAGAAGGCTGGGATCTGTGCCGTGATTTAACATAAACAAAGGAGAAACGATCCAGAACAAAAAGGCTAATATAAATTACCTGGTTTTCAGGGTCTCAAAATAGTCGGACAAAAGGTACAACTGGTGCAAGAGGGCAGGATGTGGAAGAGGGAAAACACATTTGATGAAGTGTCAGGATATCATAATAGAGCTTGTCATGTTGCTGCTGTTTGGCAGGACAACCTGAGTTTTCAGTTCCCTCATATCAAAAGTGAGGAGTCTGGGCTCAACTCTAATGTGCTAAAAAACTAAGATCCCAAGAACACCTATTCACAACCCAACCACGCTTTGCTGACACGAAAAAGCCTTCTACGTTTTGCAGGAAGCACTACAGACAGATATAAACTGAAATTGTATTGGAAAACAGCTCCACATAAAAAGTTAACTTGGTGAAACCACATCCTTTATAAAGGTTAAGGGGTCGTGGTCTTTAACAAATAAGATGCTCCGAGTGAGGGGGGATAACTTCCTTATGTCACCCTCAATAATAATGCTAATGACTTGATGAAAACAGCAACGAGACAGTCTAAAATGGTTAGGTTCCTACAGCATCGCTGATCTGAAGCAGACAGCGAAATTAGATTTCTAAAATATGCCTATTAAATGAAAAGCATTCGGAAAACACACCCTAGAAGGGAAGTCGCTGTAAAAGGTAGCAAGGTCGCGATGAGAGTCAAACAAGAGCGGAAAAGAAGTCGTGTTTTGACAGTGGGTTTGAAAAGGTTTCATTCAAACATCACCATTAACCTTGTTTTCTAATTTCAGAATGTATTTCATTACCTCTCTATTTCAACCTTCACATTGACTCACCACCACCACTGCTGTTCCTTAACTGAACTACCTGACAAAGTGGAGTCGTTTGAAGACTAAAAAAGAGAAAAAAAAAAGCTTCCCAAATTGCTGTAAGAGTTAGATGTACAATTTCACAGTCAAATATTACAGGATTTTGTTTTCAGAAAGGAAATCTAATTATCTTTCTTTTTTAGCAGTAAAAATGTGGATTTTGAAAGTCATTAAACTCATATTTTCAGTAAGCCACATATATACACCTCTGTTTAATCTTATTATGTGAACAAATTATAGACCTGGTTTACACTGATTTAAAACATATATAACAGAATGTAGTAAGTACTTGCAAAATGACCTCCAATTCACTTCAGTTATACCCCCCTAAGCATTAATAGGATATATATACATATATGTGTAAAATTGTTATTTCATATTTCATAAATATAAAACTGTGATCGAGCTTATATTGGTATATGACAACTGCAGAATATGAATTGTTTTTAATATCTGACTTCTAAGCTTTAGTAACATCTTATAGTCTTGAATTATTTAAGAAGCTCTAAGTTTAATCTATATTTCTTCTTTTGCCTGCCTAAATTCTCAGTCTAAAAGAGAAAGAGAACATATTCTATTATGAAAAGTAGCTTCAAGCAATATCAAGAATTAATACAACTCCTGTACATCCATAGAGGGGGAAGAACCCTTTTCTATTTAAAAATTAAATGTAAACACTCCAAAAGATTACTATAAAAATAGTGACTTAACACAAGATAGAGTGTGTTAAATCTTATAAAATTACATTTTTTATTTTTATTTTTTGGTAATCTGTTCATTCCTTTTGGCATAACCTCTCAGATGAACTAAATTTAGATGTTAAGAGAGAAACAATTTTGTTTAAAACCAACGTAGAACTCACTGTATTTTCTAAAAATGTCCTCATTCCATCAAAAGTAAGAAAATGGGTTCAAGGGAAAAAATCAAGAGGGTTAAGTTCTCACTTGGTCCTTCAATAAAATTACTTGTCACTGCATTCAGCTGATGATCACCCAGAAGTGCCCCTTACATTAACAATGCAGACAGAGCCGACGTTTTACTGATGGCAGTGGCCATCCTGCAGATTAAAGCACAATGTAGATTTAATCTCCCCAATGACTTGATAGCCTCAAATGAAGGATTCTCAAATTTCATGGTTCTGACCTATTTAGGGTGAATAAGCATACAATAAATTGCCTATCCCCTGACTCTGTAACAAGAAAAAGAGCAGAATTGGACTATTCCTGGGTTAACTCCCATGTATTACTAAGTTTACTAACATAATCTGCATGCTGCAGAGCAAAAGATCACCCTATTAAACAGCTTTCAAGAAATTAACTTGTACTGATATATGACCATGTTTGATGCCAATACGGTAAGGTGGTAGCAGCAGGTTACAGTGAAGCCAGATTTCAAGAGAGGCTCATTTGACTGGTAATTAAGGATAACTTCCAGTAAAAGTGATTTCTCATCAGGGAGGAAAGATACGTTTGCTGCAAAGAGCAACAGTGCCCACTGGCCAGCTACAGAGTTAGTCACAGTCATACCAAATATGCACGCCACAGTCACGCAGGAGAGTCTGGCTAAAGGGACAATGACACACCGATGTCTTAGGAAAGGACAAGAGTTAAGAAACAGAACAAAGCACAACTGTAAATGAAGAAGCAGGTGTACCTTGATGTTTTGCTCTGAGCATGACAAATCAAACATCTTTAGAAAGCTTTAATTTATGTTGCTCTCCCTAACTCAGGCTGATTAAATTAGAATCTCCATTATCCATCAGTAGTGCTGCCAATGCATAGGCACTTCACCAACGTGGAGCTTCCTGTCCTTGTCAACAGACCCAGAAATACCACAACAGCAGATTTTGTGCACATTAAAAATTAGCAATGAGCCTTCTGGTTTCAGAAGGCAAATGCTTGACCTCCACTCCTTGAGTACAAGAAAAGATTCTTGAACCAAGGTAATGACTGGATCGTGATTTTAGGTGAGTCAGTTAATTCAGAACCACAGAGATCTTAATCAGAAATATACAAATAATAATGCATGCTTTGCCTGAAAATAGCTTTTAAAATTATAAACATTACATAGAAGGTAATTCTTTACTTCTTGAATGCTCCTAAAATTTATTGCCCCTCACCTACCGCCACAGCCTTCCATCCGTCCCTTCCACTGCCCCCAATTCCTTCAAACAGATTTCCATGTTAACCAAGAACAACTACAAAAATTCAGACTCCTGGGTGACATTCACAAAGAATATGCATGACTCCAGTAATTTTACTTTTGCTGCACCAATCTTAACCCATGTTTTCACATTCCTTTCAGCTTAACCCCCAAAGACCATCCTCAAGGACTTTCTGTCTCTGGAACATTGTATTTTCCTTGAAGAAAGTGATAGAAAGAGCAAACTAAAGAATTTTAGAACTGAATAAGATATGCAAAAGCCTCACTTATTTAAATGAAATCTGGGCCAGGGAGAATAGGTAACCACAAAAAGTTACACAGTTAGTGAGTATGAGAGCTAGTGAGTGGTAACCCAGTTCCCTTAATTCCCAAATCAATGCTCGGTATCTGGAGACATTTTTTTGTATCACAACCGCCAAGGGTGGGAGGGAGCAAGTTGCTACTGGCATGTAGCAGGTAGAAGCCAGGGACTCTTAAATGTTCCACAGCACAAAGCACAGCCCCTAAAGAAAGAATTATATAGTCCAGAATCTCAATAATGCCAAGATTGAGAAACTTATCTAGACTATGAGGTGGGGAAATTGAAAAATTTTTAATAGAAGTTGTAATCAAGTTTAAATTATATCTTGAAATGTCAAAGCTAGTGTATTAATAATGGTTTTCCTTTCAAATTTCCACTCTCTGCCCAAATACACCATGAAACAGAATATGTTTCCAATTCTTCATAGAACCGGTATTTACTATCATCACATTTCAATTTACCTTGAAATGTTAATTACTGTACAGCAGGGCTCCATGGTTGATTTAAATTTACATTTGCTTTTAAATTTGATTAATCTAGTCTCTTAGAAGCCCAGTCTTCCATAGCTACCCAGAGGAAAATAGGCTGTTGAGTACACAATGGTTTTAAAAAAATCCTGGCTGATTTGGTAGTTAACACTTTTACATTAAAGTCACTTTTAGCTTTAAGTAGAAGAAATAAGGGGTGCTAATAGAAGAATAAAATATATCCTCATTAACCCTGGATATCTGTCTTGAATATCTTAGGCATACTGTGACACAGTGATAAATACAAGAGAAAATATAGCTTCAGCTTACTTCCCCTACTCAGAAAATATGCTACCTTTTATGAATATCCTAATGTATTTAATTAAAAATTAAATATAAATATATAAAAGTTGAATGAGTCCTCCTAGGAACCAATATGGTGCCTTACATAGAACCACTTCCTCTATCTAGCTTTCTACTCACCTTCCCACTCTGCCTTCTGGGACTCTCTCACTGCTAAATCCACTGTAAGAAGGTTCTTGCTGGCTACACCTAGAAGAAGCGGTTAATGATAAATGGAAGATAAATAACATTGCTTAAATACTTAATTCTCACCAAGCACTCTCCTAGACATTTTATTTCAACCTAGAAATGTCAAGTATTGGCAAGCATCCTCTCCATCACACTCCAAGGCAAGTCTCTCTAATCAATCATGTCACTTCCCCAATAACTTGGATTTATCATAAAGTCCTTCTCAATGGGGCACTCCAGCAAGCCATTACCAATCAATCCTTATGAAGCAACAGGTTGAATGAAACCCATTTGCCATCCCTGATAAACATTAAGAACATAAATAAGAAACATTTTGCTGTTCAGTCAAAGAGGCTGGTCAACATTGTTGAACAGAAATTTTTCCCTTGAGATTGGTGGACCTGAGTTTAAATTCTGATTCTGACAGTTCCACATCAGTTTCTATGATCTTCTCCACCTTATCCCCCACCCCAGGCCAGAGCACCTGAAATTCTGGGATGAAGGTATTGAAATTTGGAGGGCACGATATTATGAAATAAGTGTTTCATGTGCAAAGTTTTAAAGTCCTTCCTCCTTCAAGGATTTTTCAGAAAGACTATTATGATTCAGTAAAGAACATCAAGTAGTGCTATTTGATTTGATCACCAAGAGATTTTCTACTCTACCACCGTTTGGTTAACATACTAATAATTTGAGACTACTTCAAGGAGTCTCAAGAGAGAGTTTAGGAACCTGGCTGATTAGATGAAGTAGTATTGCTGAAGGACAGATTCTCCTCTGGTATATCTGAAGCCCTCAGTAGCTCGGGCTACTGCCTAGATCTGGAATAATTATTTCCTCTACTCTCTATTCCCCTACACCCCTGTATCCATGCCTTTTGTTTCCCTGACTTTGATGCAATTGCTAAACTGTATACTTGTATTCATGTATAATTGTATTCATGTATACATGAATCTCCCTCTCTCTCTCTCTCTCTCTCTCTCTCTCTATATATATATATATGCACATGTAAACAAATGGCCTTTATTGAATCTGATGTGACTCTGTAACTCGGTAACCCGTGCCTTAGCATGGTATTATATACTTTGACATAGCCTCTTAAATATAAAACATTAAAGTGGCACAAAGAGACTCAATTCCCTAGCCAGAAATAGAAATGTTTACATCACAACCTTTTTTAGATAGGAAAACAGTACTCTTAGGTGCTTTGTTGAAGTAAACACCATAAAATAGCAGAGCATTAAATGACAATTTCTGCATATTTTATCTATTACTTTCCTTCAACAAATCTCTTTTCCTAGGTTATAACTTTGGTTTTCTTTGAGGGAAAAACACTGAGCTTAATTACTTCCATGTAGCCATAATATATAAGCTGATTTTCTTATGTATGTATTAGTTTCCAGGAGTAAATTATTATAAATTACCATTCCTATTTATCTCATTAGTGATGTATTTGAAATCAATGGCTATCAGATTCATCATCTCAACAATATACTCGGAAGTCAAATTAATGATAATCTGCTATGGCCTGAATGTTTATGTCGCTCCCCCAAAATTCACGTGTTGGAATCCTAACACTCAAGGTGATGGTGTTAGGAGACGGGGCCTTTGGAAAGTGATTAGGTCATGGGGATGGCACCTTCATGAATGGGATTAGTGCCCTTATAAAAGAGACCCCGTAGAGCTTCCTTGCCCCTTGTGACATGTGAGGATACAGTGAGAAATCTGAGAACCAGAAGAGGGCCCTCATCGAACAGTACTAGCACCATGATCTCAGACTTCCAGCCTCCAGAACTGTAATAAATAAATTTCTGCTGTTTATAAGCTACCCAGTCTGTGGTATTTTGTTACAGCAGCCCAAAGAGACTAAGTCATAATCATTACTTAAAAAAAACAACTGTACCCTTCTCAGTTTCTTAGGATGGAGAGAGGGTAGAATGATAGTACTATTAGTGCTATATCTAAAAGACATCTTTCACATACATGATCTTATTTTAACCTTACAAATATCTTTTTTTTTAATTTTTACAAAAATTTATTTGTTTTAATTTATTTATTTTCGGCTGTGTTGGATCTTCGTTGTGGTACGTGAGCTTCTCGTTGCAGTGGTTTCTCTTGTTGCAGAGCACAGGCTGTAGGCACGCAGGCTTCAGTAGTTGTGGCTTGCAGGCTCGATAGTTGTGGTGCACACGCTTAGTTGCTCCATGGCATGTGGGATCCTCCCGGACCAGGGATCAAACCCATGTCTCCTGCACTGGCAGGCAGATTCTTAACCACTGCGCCACCAGGGAAGCCCAGCCTTACAAATATCTTTATCTCAATGTTACAACTGAAGCAACTGAAGCTCAGAGATGTTCAATAATTTGACCAATCATTCAGTTTTCAATCATTTACCTTCAGGTAAGTTGAAGTCCATTTGCCCTTCATGCTAAAGGCAAAAAACCATGAACAGTCTTCTCTTCAGTTACATTAAATGAATCTTCCCAAGCAGAGTTTGTCTTATGCCATGGTGTGTGAAAAACATAGGTTTTTAGAGCTTGGTAAATTTGTGTTTGAATTCCGACTCTAGCACTTAACATATAATTTTTCCAAGTAATTAGAGGAATTGGGTTCCAAAAGAGGTGAATCTGATTCCCAGAACCAAACTTAACCCATTATAACAATGCCCTCGAAGGACTCCCTCCAATAATATCATGTTTTTTATCACTTGTGTCGTACTTCAACATAAACACACACACAGACACACACACAGACACACACACACACATTTACTTTTACTTTCTCGGTCTCATAAGAACTGAAGGAAAGTTGCAAAGTCATGCAGAACATGTTCCTCACCCTAAACAAGATTTCACATTTCCAAAAGCAATCCTTGGGTCACTTTATAAAAATTTCCAGAGAAATTGGCCACCTTCAATATCTCCATCAGTCAGAACAAATGATAAATCAAAAATAGAAACCAAACAAACGTAAAGTTTCTCTTATGCAGACAACTGAAGAAAATGCAGGAAGTCAAGGAAAAGAAGCATGATAACTGAAGCACAGTGGTAGGTGATATTGCGAGAAAACCAAGAAGGCCTCACGGAGCCCACATAGAATTACCAGGTGTAGAGTCAATCTGGGAGGCAAAGTCTGGGTACTAGGAGTAAGCAGGCAGTGGGCATGAGGCTAGTCTGGGGTCTGGCGGTGAGTACCTAACTGTGGGATAGGGCCATGACATAGGCTCTCAGTCCCTTGGAAGCTTAGAAAAAGAAAAGTCATGCCTCAAACATAGATGCCAAAGGTAGCAACATAGTTAAACAATTAGAAAGTTAGAAATTCTAGCAACAAAACAAAACCACAAAAACCTGATTTCTAGACCTGACTCTGAATGGATTCGGCACAAATGACTTAGGCTCTCTGAATCTCAGTTTTCTCACATATAATATGGGATGAGACTAAATTATCCCAAAAGCTATTTCTAACACAAATAGTCTATGGCTTGGTCAGAGGAATGAGGAGAAGAGCAGTTCTTTTTTTTTTTTTTTTAAACATCTTTATTGGAGTATAATTGCTTTACAAGGTTGTGTTAGTTTCTGCTGTATAACAAAGTGAATCAGCTATACAGCTATACGTATACATATATCCCCATATCCCCTCCCTCTTGGGTCTCCCTCGCATTCTCCCTATCCCATCCCTCTAGGTGGTCACAAAGCACAGAGCTGATCTCCCTGTGCGATGCAGCTGCTTCCCACTAGCTATCTATTTTACATTTGGTAGTATATATATGTCAATGCCACTCTCCTACTTCGTCCCAGCTTACCCTTCCCCCTCCCCATGTCCTCAAGTCCATTCTCTACACCTGCGTCTTTATTCCTGTCCTGCCGCTAGGTTCATCAGAACCCTTTTTTTTTTTTTTAGATTCCATGTATTTGTGTTCGCATACAGTATTTGTTTTTTTCTTTCTGACTTACTTCACTCTGTATGACAGACTCTAGGTCCATCCACCTCACTACAAATAACTCAATTTCGTTTCTTTTTATGGCTGAGGAATATTCCATTGTATATATGTGCCACATCTTCTTTATCCATTCATCTGTCGATGGACACTTAGGTTGCTCCCATGTCCTGGCTATTGTAAATAGTGCTGCAATGAACACTGTGGTACATGACTGTTTTTGAATTATGATTTTCTCATGGTATATGCCCAGTAGTGGGATTGCTGGGTCATTTGGTAGTTCTATATTTAGTTTTTTAAGCAACCTCCATACTGTTCTCCGTAGTGGCTGTATCAATTTACATTCCCACCAACAGTGCAAGAGGGTTCCCTTTTCTCCACACCCTCTCCAGCATTTATTGTTTGTAGATTTTTTGATGATGGCCATTCTGACCGGTGTAAGGTGATCCCTCATTGTAGTTTTGATTTGCATTTCTCTAATGATTAGTGATGTTGAGCATCCTTTCATGTGTTTGTTGGCAATCTGTATATCTTCTTTGCAGAAATGAGAAGAGCAGTTCTTAAAATTGAAGGTAGAGTGAAGGGAAAATCAATATCAAAGCAGTCTCAATGCTTAGCCATCAAATTGTAGTTTAAAAGCCCTTTCCATTTCTTCCATGAAGACTGAGCACAGATGTGGAGATCCGGTAAAAACATGCCCTCCAACCACAGATGATATGTATATGCATCAAGAATACCTTCTCGGTTGAAGTCTTCACAAAAAAAGTTTAATTTAATTGTATTTGCAAAAACACAGGATTATATCAGAAGAGATAGTAGCTGGTGTCTGTGGAGAAAGACACTTCGAAACTGTATGAAGACACAGGTAAGGAAATTATAAAGGACAGAGGAAAGAAGGGGCAGACAAAGGAAGCAGAGGAGACTGGTTCTTTTGCAGAATAAAGGAGATTACGCTACAGGCAGAGTAATCTTATAGACAAAGACTAGGGACCTCACAGAATTTTAACTTTCAAGAGAACAATTTTAACCTGAAGCCACAAAGTATAAACCTAGGTTTCAGACTAACACAGATGCATCTGTGCTCACAGAAGATGGGGAACCTATTCTGCCTTGGATTCAGGAGCGGGATGGTGAGTGGAAGAAAACAATTAATGCTTTGAATGTAGTGAATTAGCAGTCTCAGAACAATCAGCAGGGTTATATTTTATAGACAATGAAAATGAAACCCCAAAAGGCAAAGTAAGTTAAGAAAATGATGTAGCTAGTTAATTTGAATAAGCAGAAGTTTTATATCTGTAACTAACCTAATCCGCATACACATATGCACACACACATATATAATATGATACAGTATAAGTGTGTCATTACCATTAGTAAAACAGAACCCTCTAAACTGCTCAAACTCTGGCCTGTTATACCTTGGGCAGTCAGAGGAAAGAAGGCTGAAAGTAATGTGAAATGGACAAAAGCCCTAAATTATCAGAGACTACCGATACTGAGAGTCAGGAAACCCATGTTGTGATCTGACAGCTAGTATGCCATTATTCGTGTGATCTGGAGGAAAATGCCTCATCTTTAAAATAAGGAAGTTGAACTACCATGATTTTTCATTACACCAGCCTATGATTTTTCCAAGCATGGTCTTTGGTGGTGGGGAGGCGGGGAGGAGTTAGTCCTCTTCTGTACACATACACACAACTGCCAAAAGGCCAAGTTTCATCTAATGGTATGCTCTCTTGGATGGTGGTTTTCCACGAGGCCATTTAAATTATAAAAATATAGATATCCCCATGCTATTTTTCCGTACCCACAAACTACAAATAAATGAATGGTTTTAGTTGGAATGGAATGTTAAAGGCCAATTACTGACAAGGCAAAATAATGTTGAAACAGCTTCATTTTTTAATCTATAAAGAACCTAACATGATTTCTCCAAAGGGTTTAACTTCAGTAGTGTGCTTTTCCATTTTATAATTAGTAATGAGAAGAGGTCTTGAGGAAAGAAAATAGTATTTCCAAAGCAACATAGTGAGGGACAGTTTATCACCTCACTAAAATAGGACAATTTTAATCACATGTTTAGGTCATTGGCTGTAACCGCTGATAAGCTGTTACCATGAAACATCCTAAAATCAATAAAGAAAATGTTAGAACGAGAGAGAAGTTGTAAATGGAAATGTTAAGAGATTCTTAACTACATCGTCTTAAATGCTAGTGTTGGAATACAAACTGAACTTTAAGCATGATTTAGCAGAACTCTGAAAAGAAAGACCTCTGAACCACAGCTCTTATTTTTGATTGTACTGAAAGCTAGCAGTCCTGTGTTTATGCCAGACCAATTTAGTCAAGAGTAAAAGTATTCATTTAGGCACACAGCTCTCATTGCATCTGTCCTCATCTGAAAAGAAGAAAACCTAAATGAAAAAGGAAGGAATGCACTTTGCTACAGAAATCTTTCAAAATGCCTAAAAATCACCATTTAGTATGCCAGGACTGTGATAAATACACATTAAAAACATAATTATGCAGAGAATTACTGATGATATATTATCTGTACTGTATTTTTTTTCCAACTGGATCACATAGCTGTTTATACAGAACACTTCAAATTTTAAAATATATTTAGAGTTGCTACCAGCAAAGTTTTATGTTCAAGTAAAAATTTCAGATTGCCACTGCTACACTCACTCAAACTATTTTAAAAGTCAGTTGATGTGAGAAGGTAATATGATGTCACAATTGCAGAAGTTTGTGTTTATAGTGTATGTATATAATCCATTTATATGCAGTTGACTAGATGTACATTTTATGGGAGTGAAGATAATATTGCACATTAAAGACAGAGCAGGCATATGGCAAGGTACTTCATTGAATACATATTAATAGCAGCAGAATGGCAGCGGTGTTGCATTTTTCTCTTGAAAATTGTTTTAAAGGAATGTGCTACTTTTATTGGTGTCGACTCTAAATTTCAAGTTCACATTGATATATTACTCGATTTAGAGATGCAACAGTAGTAGGAAATATGAACAAAGTCATAAAGGAAAGGTAGGAGAGAGGAAAGGGTAAGGGGATAGGATAAAAATATATAATGTAACATAAAATATATAATGTAATTCTCAAAATGAATTAAATATTGTCCTATAATTTATTAGTAAAACTCCTTTTTAGTATTAAAATCCACTGCAAGATTAACTTAGAATCATGATTCTCAGCGATAATCATTTCCATCTAATCATTTCTAACATTATTATTATAAAGTATTATATAATTATAATTTATTATATTTGTTATATGACATATAACAAATATGACTATATTATATTATAAAATATAATTATTTATTATGATTAGAAATAATAATTTCTAAATTATTTTCTTCTAAAATTTCAGCTAATAATTTCCACCATAGTTTTAAAAACGGTTCACTAAACCATCTATGTTACAAATGGATACATTCCAAGTTCACTTGGTTGGCTAAGGGAGTGATAATTTAATAGTATACTGTTCACGTTTGCATTGTGACTTTAGCTATGTGAAGGCAAACAAACATTTTGGCAAGTCATACATTAATGCACATGGATGTGGGCAACAGTGAGTATCACAGGACAGCTGGATGTATCCTATAAAGATGTTTCGGCCAAATGGTTTTTCTAAAGTCTTCTGGTGTGAAGCACAGAGGAAGCCTGCAACCCAGCTAGTCTGAAGCAGCCCCTAATGCAGAGAGGAAAGCTCAGTCTACTGATAGCAGGTTCTCCCTCCTGCATGTTCTCTGAGCAAGAGGGTAAAAGTCTGCATCCATCATTTGCTAATCTACCACACTGAAAAGAGAGGCAAAAGCACAAAGTATGATAGTAGCATTGTAAATTATCAACAAAAAAAGAACTTTCTTTTTACCTCTGCACTCTTGTCTTTTAAAAACCTGATTTCTACACAGAGATCTGGGAGTTTAAACACACACGCACACCACATATTTTGAACAATAAAGTATAATTGTACACATTTACCTTACAAACAATAGTTCTCAACAGAAGGCAATTTCCCATCAGGTGACATTTGGCAAAGTCTGGAGGTATTTTTGGTTTTCACAACTTGAGTGGCACTATTGGCATCTGATGGATGGATACCAAGGATGTTACTAAACATCCTACAATGCACAGGACAGTCATCCGCAAACAAAAGAATTATCTGGTGCAAGATGTCAATAGGGCCGAGGGTGAGAAGCCCTGTTCTAAATATAGTCAGACATGCAGCTGTCACTATTTAAGTCAAAATTTAGTGTGTTGATATAAAAATATATTTTATTTTTTAGAACAGTATTGGGTTCACTGAAAAATTAAGCAGAAATCACAGAGATTTCCCATATACATCCTGCTCTCCGCATACACACACACACACACACACACACACGTACACACAACGCCCCCACTATCAACATCCCCCACCAAAGTGGTACTTTTGTTAAAATGAATGACCCTACATTAACACATCGTCATTACCTAGAGTCTGTAGTTTACCTTAGTGTTCATTTTTGGTGTTATACATTCCATGGGTTTGAACAAATTTATAATAGCGTGTATCCACCATTAAAGCATCACACAGACTGGTTTTATTGTCCTAAAAATCCTCTCTGCTCTGCCTATTTGAAATTATTTCCTGCGTTTTTAACTTTTAAGCACATCACAAAGTAAGTGGTATAGTTTCGTAATGAATTCGTATATTGATTAGATGCATCATGAGGTTGGAATAGGTTTTACTAAAAGAATTGTAACTTCAACTCCACAAATAATAAAAAATTAATAAACATTAAACAAGTATTCTACAAATTTTAGAAGTTACATTTCAGTGTCAAAATAAACATCTCACACTAACATTCAAAGTAAACATGAGAGACAATATTTCCATCCATCTGAAAAGGCTTAACCTCCTGTTAAAAGAACCAATGTGCTTTTAATGTGTTTCACCTTTTGAGACCAGTGTGTAATAAAACCCTCAAATTAAGTAGATTGCATTTTAGCTTAGATAAACTAATAGCACAATTAGAGCACCACGTAATTCGCTATTACTTCTCCAAAGGAAATCACTTAGGTATTTAAGCTCTTTATAAGAACTTCACTGATAAAGTAATGACTATCTACAAAACTCCCCTGAAGATTAGTGGTATTGGTACCCATGGTAGGTGAAAAGAAGGTGGGATGGGGTGGGGGGAAACAGATACTACACATTCTAAGATGCAGTTTAAAAATCACGTAGGGGGGGCTTCCCTGGTGGCGCAGTGGTTGAGAATCTGCCTGCCAATGCAGGGGACACGGGTTCGAGCCCTGGTCCGGGAAGATCCCACATGCCATGGAGCAACTAGGCCCGTGAGCCACAATTACTGAGCCTGCGCGTCTGGAGCCTGTGCTCCGCAACAAGAGAGGCCGCGATAGTGAGAGGCCCGCGCACCGCGATGAAGAGTGGCCCCCGCTTGCCGCAACTGGAGAAAGCCTTCGCACAGAAACGAAGACCCAACACAGCCATAAGTAAATAAATAAAAAAAAAAAAAAAAAAAAAAAAAATAGGAATCTACCTTTAAAAAAAAAAAAAAAAAATCACGTAGGACTTTTTTAAGGACATTGCTGTGTTTCTCCCCTCCATCCCCCTCAAAGTGTAGAAGAAAGGTGGCTAGACTAGTCCCACCTGACTTTTATCATATGGAACAAAATAAGAAAAACTGGATCTTGGTTATTAGAAGTATTAATTTGCACTTTTTTCAATATTCCTCATCACCATACCAGAACTAGTTTGCTTATTTTGTTAATATGCAAATTGACATGTGCTCAAATTCTTTTTGAAACAAAGGATATATGTATATATCCTTCCTTGTTTCAAACAGAATATACATTATATATATATATACACACACACACACATATTGTAGATTATATGATTTCTGTGAGTACTTGATTTGGGGAAGGAAACTTACATCTATAAGTTTCTACAGAAGTTTTGGAACTTCTTTCCAAATACCTTAATTCTAAACCTACCTTAGAAACAACTATAAAAAGGCTCTTAAAAAGTTAGGAAAGGCCAAGTATGAAATAGAACTTAGGCAGTGAAAGTCTATGAAAGTCAACACTTACATATCTGGAATCCACAGAGTTCACAGATGATTGATTAGAATGTAACTATTTGAAAAGCTTATTTTTCTGATAATTATAGCTAAGTATATACGAAAAAAATAAATTGATGATCACGTTTTTTGTTTACTCCCATAGCAGCAATTTAGCAACAATAAGCTGAGTTTTTCATTTCTTGGTAACACTATAAGACTTAGGAAAACTCTACACAAATTGTTAATTTTTCAGATCATACTGTTCATGCCTAATTGATATGCATTTACTTAGTAAGAGCAAATAAACACGTCCATGTGTTACAAAGAAGAATCCAGTGTTTGGGAACCATCTACAGTGCAGACTCAAAATGAGCCATATATGTAAATAAACTGATTTTCCCAACTTTCCAGTTGAGAAAATTCCTGGACATTGAAGACAAGAGAACCATATTTTAATAGAAAATAGAATTTGGTTGTCAAGGTTATTTATTTGCTTCTGAGTACTGTGATTTCTTTCATAACAGAGACCTGCGAGAAAATCATCACTGTGAATTTCTGCCTGAGGTTTCGAAAGAATTTTAAATGCTTAGGCACAGAGAAGTATTTTTTGCCACTGGGAGAAAGTGCAGTCGTAAACTTATTTAAACAGATTCTTGTGCTGATAAGAAGAGGTTATTCTAATCTTGGTGAAAAGGTAAATTGCAATCTCAGCCCAAATATACCACAAATCTCTAAAGAACAAAATCTAAGGGGCTGCAGAAGCAAGATTGTTCTTTAGATTATGTGTTAAAATTAGCTTGAGTAGGTTTTTTGTTTGTTTATTTTTTTGTTTGCCTCATGTCTAACAGAACACAAGCTGAAAAAATGTGAAGACAGAAGTCAGAAAGTGTGACAGTCTTTGAAAATAATTGCTACATCCTCAACTGGAAGAATTATGTCTATTTTACTTAAAGTCTCCAATCCACCCATAATGCAAGGTAGCTTAAAAAGGATAGGTAGAAATAAGATATACTGTATAGCTCAGCAGGCATTTATAAACTTCTCCCTAACCATGTTCAAGTTCTCAAAAATACTATTCACTTATTTATTCAATAAATATTCATTGAGGCCCTAACTTATGCCAGTATTTATAATTGTTGGGACTACAGCATTGAGTGAGACAGACACTATCTCTTCTCTCATGGAAGGATAACAGGGTTTGATAGACAATAAATGTATAAATAAGCAAA
Organism: Balaenoptera acutorostrata; assembly: GCF_949987535.1. Taxonomy (NCBI): domain Eukaryota; kingdom Metazoa; phylum Chordata; class Mammalia; order Artiodactyla; family Balaenopteridae; genus Balaenoptera; species Balaenoptera acutorostrata. The sequence goes on from NC_080068.1 coordinate 87,147,041, forward strand.
TATCAGGGAGAAGTGAGTATATGAAAAAATAAAACAAAGTACTATGGTAATTACTACAACTATACTTCCAGTGTCTCCATGCTGCCCTCTCTCTCCTTATTCTTCCTCCATATAACCTTCATAGTTGTCTGCTAAATCATCACTCTTACTGTGTCAAATACCTGCTAAAGTTCTTTCATTAACTCCTACAGAACATAATCTAATATCTGTGGTGCTCCAGATCCTCGAAACCTCCCTTCCCTACCTGTTCCCCTTCCAACTTCACGTTCCATACAAACTGTGCCATGTCACACTGAATATAACTGTCATTTATCCATTCATACATCTACCCATTCAAGAAGGTATTTATCAGGATGCCTATGTGTGCTGCTAACACAGTGTTTAATATAAATGTTCATGGTGCCTTCCATTATAAGACCTAAACTCTGGTATAGAAAACAGATCCAGCAAAGAAACTACCAATTGCAAATGTGAAAAGTGTTTCAAAAGAGGAACAAGATACCATAAGAATTAATAAAAAGGGATGTGATCCTCAGATGAAATGACAGTTGGGCATCTATTGGCATGTATCTTTAGATGTTTTAATTAAGTGTTTTTATGTGTTCAATAAATTTCTGCACTCCTCAAGGGCAGGTTATTTCTGGGTTTCCAGCCTAGTATATAAAGCATTATATACAACAAATGATAAAGGAATTATTTCCAGTGGGTTTATATCTCTTCCTAACATTTTATAGATAGCTGAGATTACTGTTAAAAGCAGAGGCGAAAAAAAACAAAAGCTCAGTTTTTATTGTTGTCAAGTTTGTTTTCCACATCAAGCTCTTCCCTCTTCCTCAGAGCCAACTCATGTAACCAATGGCCTTTGTCTTGAAAGCTTATGAAACATTGTTGCCAGACTCTGCACTCTTAAAGAAAATATATTTACCTGCTGACAACTTCCCTAGGGGTAAAGGTCTTAAATGTACAGATAGGAAGATTTTATGTCTGGCAACAGAACACTCTAGAGAATATTAAACTTGCTCCATCCTTTTTTGTGGGTAGTAACATCTTCTTTGTATGTACACTATTCATCCCCAGATGGTAGCCAAGATCCACTGGAAATTATAAGGAGATGAAGAGAATTCAGAGTTAGATAACTCTGACCGGGCCTAGTGTGGCTTTTATTTATATTTTTATATTTCTGGGTATATGTATCATTTTACATTTTCACATATTTAGGGGGTAACTCCAAAACTCCAAACCCACATTTAGAGGTCAGGCACTCAAGCTCTCACCTATTTCCATCTATTTGTGTTTAATGCTTAAGGCTGAAAATGTTTCAACAAGATCATAAAATCACATCATGTCAAAAAAGCAACTTTCTTAGAATGTCTGGAGGGTAATGTTTTGGATAGATTAAACTAAAACATCATATCAAGGAAGTTGCTGTCCTGCAAAACATAATGTTCTTTTTAAATATAAAGATAGAGCCCAGAGCTGCAGAACAAGAATGGCAAAGACATTTAATTTTTTTCAATGTATAAGCAATTTAGCTCCTTGAAATTATATCATGATGAAATTTGAGAAATCATTTTTTCCCTATAAAAACCTCTAGAAAAATCTTACTATGAAGAAAATTGTGAAGCCTTAAGGTAAAATATGTGGCTTCTTTCATAGTCTTCTTTTGCTCCTGTCTTAATCGAAGATTATTATCTTGAAAAGAACCAAGTTATACCAGAAAATTAATGTTTCTATCTTCAATTTAATTGTTTCTTTTTTGGAGTACATTAGAGCTATGCTAAAGTATTCTTGGCAGGTACAGTACTTCAAGGTATGCATATCAAGCTCAGTTGCATTTATTTAAATCCTAGTATATTTTTCAGTTGTTATTTTAAATGCTTTAGCAAAGGAATCTGAATTCCCAAAACTGGGTCCTTATGCATGGCAGTGTTTCCCTTTATATGAGAAAGCAAACTCTTGATTTTGCAGAAAAAAAGGGCCAAAGAAATTATATGAGAGCAACTGTATGTCCTTTTACAGCTAGAAGTTGGCTTTACACATTCCACGACTCATAAATAAACAGAAGAGTTCTGTGAACTATATGCAGATGGCTGGGTCTACACTGGGAGCCTTTTGTGATGACTTTGGTTTGATTCCCTGTTTTGCCATCTCTTAAAATATCTGCAAAAAAATTTTTTTGCTCTGCTCCTCAGAAATAGGACAAATAGAATCCTGTAACTTGAGAATGTGCCCTCTGCTTCCTTGAGGCTTTATAAAGCTTGAAGAAATCCATTTTTCCTCCTCATTTTGTTCACATAAAGCTATCTGGCCCCACGACTGGCATTAAAAAGACTTTATGTTTTAAATAGTTATTGTTCTATTTGTAAAAGATCACACAATAACAGACATACAATGAGAGAGGCGAACCTACAAGGTGGTAGAAGGAAGTAATAAGCCAGAGAGGGGGAAAAATCCTACAAACCACATAAAGGAAGAGATGAGATCAGCCAGCCACCTTAAGTAAGTGAGTTTAAGGTTACCGCACTGGCACTGAGCGAAAGTGTGCCTGCCAAGCCCCAATGAGAAAAGGAGTGGGAAGAATAAGGGCATTTGACAGAGCAAGGCAGGGAGACAAGGTACCAAATTCAAGTGGAGATGCTAAAACAGCAGTTACCTATCTTTTTTTTCTTTTTCTTTCACCTGATTATGGCACAAATTCTAGCAGGCTGGTAAGAACATTGGATTAAAAAAAGAAGAAGAAATGAAATAATATGCATACCAGTATTTATCATTTAACTGTTGCAAACACTTTTGTTCAACGATCTCCACTCCTCCAAACACACTTATCTATACAAAAATACACACACACACACACACACACACAAACTCTTCTCACCGTTCCTGCTGTAGCAACAATCATTTGCTTAGCTAATCATAAAGCTTCTTCCTCAACAGCAGAAGCCTAAGGGCTTTGGCAATGTAAAAAGTATTGGCATTTCTCTGATGTATATTCAAAAATCTATATTACAATTCCTAATTCAGCATGCATGAGTCAGCAATAGATACACTGTATCTTTAAAAAGGCATGAAGGTTTCCAGTCAAGCCTTTTAAAGCTTTACAAATAACATTTCAAGAGGGTTGAGAATGTGGGCTAAGATAGCAGATGGCTTTTAGTACAATACTGCTCCAGGATCCTTTGATTTTATTTCTTTTGCTTTTTGATGGTGCTCTCTTCTGGTTTGTTTTGATGACTTTTGTGGCCTAATGGACTGAAATCAGACAGCGCAGCCGAAAACCCGTAAGTCTTAACGACAGACAGCAACTTATTGGGTGACCTTGAGTAAGTGTTATGTTTCCCTTATTGCAGTTTCTATGGCAGAAAATAAAAATTACCCTGACCACTTCCCCCCCAAGGATGGTCCGAGGAGACTAGTAATTATTACTCAACTTGCATAATATGAAATAATAATATTAGCTGCCATTTATTAAGCATTTCCATGAGCCAGACACTATTTTAGGTACCTAGCATATTTTGTGACTTTTAATCCACACTATAGCCGTATAAACTATGAATAGTTAACCTCATTTTACAGAAGAAATGAGGCCCAAGAAGTGTGAGGACTTGAACTTAAGTCAACTTGACGAAAAGTTCCTTTTCTTTCTTTTACGTGACCTGATCTCTGCTAATAAATAATAATAATTAAGATTAAAATATTTAGTAATTAACTGGTTATATTATATATAGCAATTATATATACTATGTAGGACACGGCAATTACTACACTTATACATAGTATGTATATAAAAGTTATTAATTGGTAATACATTATTGTGAATTCAGGGGTGGCCTTTTAGCACTAGTGTTCTATTGTTACTTAAAAATAAATACTCAGGGGCTTCCCTGGTGGCGCAGTGGTTGAGAATCTGCCTGCCAATGCAGGGGACACGGGTTCGAGCCCTGGTCTGGGAAGATCCCACATGCCACGGAGCAACTGGGCCCGTGAGCCACAATTACTGAGCCTGCGCGTCTGGAGCCTGTGCTCCGCAACAAGAGAGGCTGCGATGGTGAGAGGCCTGCGCACCGCGATGAAGAGTGTCCCCTGCTTGCCACAACTAGAGAAAGCCCTCGCACAGAAACGAAGACCCAACACAGCCATAAATAAATAAATTAATTAATTAAAAATAAAATAAAAAAAAATAAATACTCAAAAGAAAAGAAGGATAGAAAAATGGAATGAGGGAAGGAAGGACAGAAGGCAGCTATGCTTTGTTCCCACAGTCCATAAATTACTATTAGATTTCTGAATGTGTGAATGATGAACTGATTTGCAAGAATGGTTGGTCCCTGGTTTGAGAGTGAAATCCTGGACCCTAGACTTGTTTAATTGGTGATCCTTGGTGGAATTATTTTTCCTGTAAATCACTGTTCTGCAACAGAAAATAAGATCCACAATGCTTTACAGTTCCAGGGAGCATATGGAGAGAAGGAATCTGAATTTTCAGTAAAAGAAAAGAAGAAGGAAGGCAGGGAGGCAGGAAGGAAGGAAGGAAGGAGAGAGAAAAGAGAAGATTCTTAGGTTGCTCTCCCAAAGCCACGGACTCACTTGTTAAATGAGGGTTTTTCTTTCCAAATGAGCCTTCTGATAGATCACTTCCATGTGGCTAAATGTATTTTGTTTTTATTTAAAATTGCAAAGAAAAAAAAAACTTTAAAATATGTTTAAAAAGTGGTGATAAGTTAAGATGATGTAAGGAGTTTAACTGGAATGATTACAGCCACTTCTGAAAACTGAGGTATCTAAAAACTGCATAGGGCTTCCCTAGTGGCACAGTGGTTAAGAATCTGCCTGCCAATGCAGGGGACACGGGTTCAAGCCCTGGTCCAGGAAGATCCCACATGCTGCAGAGCAACTAAGCCCATGTGCCACAACTACTGAGCCTGCACTGTAGACGCCGCGAGCCACAACTACTGAAGCCCGAGTGCCGCAACTACTGAAGCCTGTGCGCCTAGAGCCCGTGCTCTGCAACAAAAGAAGCCACCGCAATGAGAAGCCCGCACACCGCGACAAAGAGTAGCCCTCACTCACCACAACTAGAGAAAGCCGGCACGCAGCAATGAAGACCCAAGGCAGCCAAAAATAAATAAGTAAATAAAAAAATTTTTTTTAAAAACTCCCTAATTTCTGTATATCTCCCAAGAATTAATTCCAGAAAAGGAAGGATCGAGTCCTTGAGTCTCTTCAAACTCCTAATTCCGGTGCCTGGGGAGAACCGCATGCCTACGGCTTTTCAAAAAATATGTTTTTCTTTTTCTTTCATTCTGCCTGTCATTCATTCAGCAAGGACCTCAAAGCATATTAGAACATTAATTTATAATACTTACGCATATGTAGCAGAATCCCCTAAGACTTTAAGGACTAACTTGCCAATGGAAAACAGGCCATATGGAGCGCCCAGGCATTCTGAACACAACTGAAGTCGATTATCTCCCCTAGCCCCCAGCCCCAGCATGATGAAGAGGATATTTGGCTACAATATTTTGGAACCTAAGATGCTCTTGCGGATTGTGGATGCCAAATTGGAACGGAATTGATAAGACAGTAATGTATTCAAACACAATAATGTTATACATAGTTCTGATCAATTATTTTTAAAATATGCACTTTGTTTAGTTTCATTTACACAGACATTAACAATAGAGTGAGAATTAATTTCTAGAAATTGAAGAAAATCAGTTTTCAATTGGCATGTATATTAGATTCAACTTATAAAATAGCACCTTTTCAGGGAAGTCATGCAGGTTTGTCAGACTGTAAAGGAGAAATTGTGTAATGCCTCTGAGTTTATCAATGTGAAAAACTGATGGACGTTGGTAAAATGAACCCCACCCTCTCTTAAAGACCCCACAGACTCACATTTTTCTTTTTTAGCCCCCATTTTCCATTTTGTTGCTCATTTCCTTCCTTGTGTAACACCACCATCTTGCATGTCATGGTTTGCCATATTTTTTTAATGACTTAACACTTTCCTAGATAAAATGCTGGGCAATTATCTCTGGAATGCTGCTGAAAAGAATTCCTTAAGCCTCTGGCTAGTTGCAGAAGGGCTTACATTAATCACTCTCTCTCTCTGCATGCTTGTCTCCTCTTAGTAGTGTCCAATGTCAAGTCAGACGGTCCAGGCAGGGCCATCGATAGAACGTTAAAAGGGCATTACTACACACTGCAGGTGACCTGCAGGAACAAAGCCTTTGGCCCCGAGTAATTTTAATAATTTCTGCCCAGGTCTAATCCAGTGCTTTGGGGCATGTTTGTTGCGAAATCCTTGTTAGATTACTTACCATACAATTGCTGATCCAATATTAAAAAAAAAAAAAAAAATGTGGTTCTTATATTCCAAACCACGCTTGGTTTAGACTTGGTGTGTCTGTCACTTGCTCTTTATTTTTGAAAATACTGACAGCCAAAAGCTAGCTTCTCACTGTAACATGTTTTATTTGTGTCTCAAGGAGGGACCCAGAATGCCCTACTGTGCTAGCCTGTGTGGCTTAAAGTGAGTCAGCTGCAATGAACTCTTCGCTAGCTCAGTTAGTGAAGTTCAACAGTGATTGAACAATGATTTTGACAGCGATTCAAGGTCACGATAATGTAAATGGGTGTATTCTTCAGGAGGTTTTTCCTCTAGTGTTTGAAACCTGCAGATATTGTAATACCATCTTGAAATGATCTGAACCAGCTAGAGCCAGATATTTTTTTCCCATTATCATAACCTCCAGGCTACAGGTTTTATCATAATACTATTTTATTCCCAGATCTACTGATCATGTTTTCAAAACTATTACTCCTCACAATAAAACTTTCAGGAGAGAAATTTAAATTTTCATAAACCACAGTAAAGGTTGCTATGAAAAAATTCACCAACACATACAACCTCCTGGGCAGCTTTGGTTAGTCCTTATAAAATAACAGGTGTTTTCAATCAAATGATAATACCTTTCCCTACACTGCTCATTTCTTCCACATTGCTTGATTTTAAACTGTTTTTCTTATACAAAAAAAAAAATATATATATATATATATTATATATATATATAATATATATATATATTATATATATATATAATATATATATATATATATATAAATCCAGATTGTTAGTTATATAGTTTTCTATTTCATATGCTCATTTCCTTCTGTGAATCTTCACAGCCATTCCATAGCACTCATACATCTGGCCCTGGATGCATGCATTTTATCCCTGTTATCACTAGTAAACCATACTCTCCATAAAGGCAGAGACTATATCTTATTTTTCTTATTCATCTCTACATTATTTCTAACATCTTATAAACAATAAAAGCCCAATAAAGTGATTAAAAGACTCAAACAAGTTAGCTTCATGTTTTGCCTTCTCTACTAACTGAGCCAACCAAATACGAATTATAAATATAAGACTGTGAATTAAGGAATAGAGTAAATTAGCACTGCTCACATCTTCAATCTTTTAATTTTGAGCCAATAGCAATCTGAGTCAACTGAATATGGATTATGTAAGGTAGTAAAATAGAGGCGAAAGTAATATAGCTGTACTTAATGTGAAATAAGGCTTCCTTTTTTATACTTTGTTATTTACAGCCTATGTCTTGTTTGGAGCTCTACTTAGTGCAAGAAAAACACCTTAGTTTAATACCTCCCTCCTCCTCCCTTTTAAAAAAAATTCAAGATGCATTCACATTCATGGATCCATTTAGTATTTACATCACCTTGTGAAGTAGGTAGAAAAGATATTATTAGCACCACTCTACGGAAGGTGAAATGCAGATACTGAATGTATTTGGGCTGTGAGCTGCCCAAATTTACACATGTTATCAATTGATAGAATAAACATTAAAATGTCCAAGTGCTGGCCTCAGGGTCTTACTATGCCGGCTCTTCCAGCCCTTGCTATAGACTCTTTCTGATGCAACCCCCATATGATTGGATCTCTCAGCCTGTAGGACTCTGGGCTCCCTGAGGATGACTTTTTATTATTATTACTAATATAATTATGACTAAAATTTCCCTGATACAACCTAGCATTAGCACATAGCAAACCCTGGAAAATGCATATTAAATTGATTTGAGGCCTAACAACCAACAAACCCTTTCAACTGCTCCTCCCACCCTCACGGTTTATTATTATATATGGCTTTTCTATTTTTCACTCTATTGAATATACATGAAATTACACTTCTTAGACTAATTTTATCAATGGATTTGTATAAAACCATTGTTTCTAAAATTTAAGTTTTTTAAGAATACATTAGGACAGTGGTAAAATATTGCTTTGTGTAGTTTTATCAGATCTCTCCAGAATATTTTGCTATATAAATCTAACTAATAAATAATAAATAATGGATTTTTGAACAAGGGAATATCCTTAGACATGTGATTATGTGAAGGGAAAAAAGCCAATTTTGGTCTGTTTGAACAAATGTCTTGGAAAAGATTCAGAATTTTTTGTTTTACTTTCATCTCTATTAGTTGAAAAATGAAATGAATATTTTTTACCAAAGACCATCAAATATAATTTAGTTCAACAAGCACTTAGCAAAAGTTAACCATGTAGCAGACAGTTGGTCATAGTTGGGAAGAAGACATTACCTCTGCCTTCAAAGAAGCAGGAGATGGGTGTGGTCAGAGCTCACTCTCCTCAGGTTCAAATCCTGGCTCTGCTTCAGGCCATCAGTGTGACCTTGGCAAGGTGACCCTTCTGTATCTCAGTTTCTCTTCTACAAAATGTTGGTAATCATTTTATCTAGTGTATAGCTTTGGTGTGATGAGCACAACCAACTACATAGTTTACAGGGCCTAGTGTCAAATGCAAATGAAGGGTCCCTCATTATAAAATGATCAACAATTTCAAGAGAGTAACAGTGAAGTATTAAACCAAGGGCTGGGGAGGGGGCTGTAGGGAGGGGTTTCTCAGAGCGGGGCCTGTGTAACCAGATAGGCTGATGCCCAAGAAGACAGCCCTGGTGATGAATAAGTGATTAATATACATAAAGCAGTTTGAAGAGTGCTTGGCACATAGTAAGTGGTATAGTGTTTGTTAGTTTATAATTAAAGAGTTTACAGTTTCTCTAAACATGGAAGAAATATAAAGGAAAATGGTCATTGTTTTTAGATACTGGCTAGATCTCAATTTCGAATGAGCTCTCAAGTTTGTAACAATGTTCTTTTCATCTGCCCTGGATTTGGGGACACATCATCGACATGTACCACCTCTTATTTATTTCACAGAGATCATATCCTTCCATCTTTCCTTCACACAAAATATGTAGAATGTGAGTTCCATCCTTTTTTATGTGGCATTTATATGATACTTTCCATTTGTTTACTTGCATAGTTTTTGTCTCAATGTGGCACATAGTATATGTAACAGGGAAGTTTCTTAACAGGAGATTCAAGTCCTGGTCTTCTCTCCACTGTGTAGATGGAAAGAGACTTTCAGTTTATTGCTTATGTCTTTTTACATTTTCTCCCTAATATACAATTTTTAACTGGAAAAATATATACACTTCTGTGGTATCAAAATAAAGGCCCCCCCCTCAAAGATATCCACATCCTAATCCCTGGAATCCATGAATACGTCATGTCACCTGGCAGTGGTGGGGGGCGGTGACATTAAGGTTGGAGGCGGAATTATGGCTGCCAATCAGCTGACAATAAGATAAACTATCCTGGATGATCCAAGTGGGCCCATGTAATCACACTGTAGTTTAAATGTGGATAAAGGAGGCAGAGGAAGTAGGTGCTAGGGTGATGTGATGTGAAAATTCCTCTACCGGTTATTGCTGACTTTGAAGATGGAAGAAGGGGCTATGAGCCAAGAAATTCAGCCAGGCTCTAACAGCTGGAAAAGGTAAAAACAGATCCTCCCCTAGAGCTTCCAGAATGGAATGCAACCCTGTTGGTGCCTTGATTTAGCTCACTGAGACATTTCAGACTTCTGACCTCCAGAATTGTAAGATAACAAATTTGGGATGTTTTAAGACACTCAGTTTGGGTAATTGTTACAGCAGCAGTAGGAGAGTTATATATAACATCTATATGTAGATGTATGTGTGTGAATACCTTTACACACACACACACGCACCACACACACTCACTCCAGATATACTTTCGAGCATTTGAACATTGTTGTCCTCAAGGTCCAGTAAATACCCTCATAAATACTGTTCTTTCTTGAAGTCAACAAAGAATCTCACTCCACACTGGGCGCCAAACAAGTCTCCACCTCGGCTACAGAGATATCTCAGTAGAAATGCAAACAGCCTGCCTTCTTTGACTTAGGCTGAGAATTTTGAACCTCCACACGGTTCAACTACACTGAATCTACTCCTCTGTTATTGTGCTGGTCATATGAGCTGATAGTTAATATACTTACCTGTCTTATTCACTAGACAGGGACAGCCTGCAGGACAGGGTCTGTGTCCTCATTCATATCTCCATATCCATGATGTGACAATGCATGGCATACGGAAGACCCACCAGTGTTTCTTGATCTTTCTTGATTTAAATTAATGAATGAATAGCTAGAAATTTCTTTAAGCATGCACACACACGCACACACACATCACACATGCACCCCAGACAAACACACATCACACACACATCACACATACACACCCCACACATACACACGCACACACATCACACACGGACACAGACACCCATCACATGCATGCACATCTCACACACGCACACACACCCACACACACACTCCCCACACATATGCACACACACATCACACAAACATCACACACACAAACTCCACACATACATCACACATCACACACACGCACACACATCACACACACATATCACATGCATGCACACACACACATCAAACACATGCACACACATCACACACGCACACACACACAGCCACATCACACACATGCACACACACTGCACACGCACACACATCACACACACCACGCACACACACACACCACGCACACACACACATCACACATGCACACACACCCCACACATGCACACACCCCAATGCATGCACACACGTGCACACACATCACACAGGCACACAAAGGCACACACATCACACACACACCACACACACATCACACACGCCAAACACACACATCACACGGACACACATCACACACGTGCACACACATCACACGTGCACACACATACCCCCCCACATCACACACACACACCCTACACACACATCACAGACACACATCACACGCATGCACACACACACACACTGGTGTAAATGTATACTTTTATTTTATTTACTCTAGCAACAACATTAGAAGATAAGCACTACATTGGTTAGTGACATTAGTTGGCGATGAACAGTGAAGTCTGATTCAGAAATCCAGGCTTGTGACTATGAATCATTAGAGCTTTCTAATCCCAGTTTAAACACTGATCAATGAAAGAGCAACAGGTTTCATTGCTATCAGTTAACATAATATAACATTAACCAAGAATTGGTCAATGCTCACAAGTAATTTCAGGATTCACAGAATATATCCAGTAGCATAAGAGACAGTTAAAAAAACAAAAACAAAAACAAAAAAACTCTTCAGGAGCCTAAAAGTTAGACACCATTCCTACGCGTGTCATGGATAAGTGAGATAAAATTCTTCAATAGTGGAGTCAAATGATCTATTTTTATGTTATTATAGGTTGTATCTTTTCTAGCTGAAACCCAGTTTCATTCACCCGCAGCAAGAAAAAGCTCACAATTCTGCCTCAATCTGTGATGCTGAACTCACTTCTAGATGTGAATTTGTACTCTTTTCAAAAGAAGTTTAACAAATCGCATTTGTTCATGTGTGAGTTACTGTGCTTTTCTAAAGTGCCAGTCTTGGGGGTTTACTAAAATGACAAATCACTTAAGTACTGATTCATATGTAGCTAGATTTCAAAGAAGGGGCATACATTAAAAATACAGATTCATGAAAATTATAAGACATCTGAAATATAAACCATCGATAACAACTTTAATTTTCGGGACAGAACTTAGCAGAAAGAACACTTGCTTAGCAGAGCACGACAAGGAAGTTTTATTGATGGCTGTATCCACAACAGTAATAACCCTATGACTAGGTGATTCATGTGCATTTTATAGATGTGACTTTGTTTCCATAGCTAGGAAGGAAAATAGGGCTTCCACCACCGACCATTTGCTGGGTGAACTGTAGCTAATGCATCTCTTCCTGGTTTGGAATCACCTGATGGGGGAGGGGTGGGTGTGCACAATGAGTAGGGGCCCTTCTTCCTTTTTGTGTGTTTTTGGTTCTGTTTCTGTTTTAATGAATCAATTAAGAATAGTTTCATCAAATATTTAAATGATGGAAGAAAAAAATATGTTTTTTTAAAAAAATTTGTTGGCATCCTCATATCCATGATCCCATCATTGTGTTAGGAACTTGTGCCAAGAACTTTACAAATGTTGTCTCATTCAAGTTAAAACTTACATTAATCTACGGATAGTTTTTATACTCATTTTTACAAATGAGATTTTTGTCCCACTCCTACTCAATGCCAGGAACAAGATGTGAACCCACTTCCAAAGTTAATCAAGTCCATACCCTTTGTCTTTTCTAGACTAGCTCTCAAGATGGTGGCAAACAGCAGAAACATATCTCATATGAATAAATTCCAGTTATGATTGACTTTGTCTATTTAATTTCCCAGGCATAAATGGATGAGGGATAAAATCTGGTCAGTTGGAGAGGAAGTTGAAACATCACAGATAACAGGACAGATGCAGGAGAGAGGTAGCTAGCAGTGCACAGAAGAGTGTTGAAAAGCATAAGCACTAAGGTAAGGTCACTTGTGGGAAATGGCTAAATACTGAGATGCCTAAGTAAACATACTTTCAGAAAATTATTTTAATGAAATGCTCTCACTCTAGTAAAATGGATTAGACTTTTAATGTACCCAACAGAGATAAGTCCAACAGTCTAGTAAAGGGAAAAAAAAAAAAAAGAGAGTGAAATGAGTTGAAGTAGAAGAAAGTAGTGAAAACGTGTAGACCTTATGAGGAAATAAGAATTAGTGAGGTAATATTTTAGCTAAAGCAATCAATGTTAGGATACATAAAACTTTTAGAAAAATAATATCAAAGATAATTTGAGAAATGAAAGAAATTTGTGGTGATATTGAGAAGAGCATAAATAATTCTTATTCTGGAATGGCTAGAAAGCTAACTAAAAGCAGAGAAGTAACCGTAATGACCTCTGAAATCCCCCAGATTTAGATCCAAGATTTCTATTGTTTTTATTAGTGTTAGCACTACAGAGCAGGAAAGAGTAAAGATAAATGAAGAAAAACAAGTCCTATCTAAACTGGGGAAATGAGAGCCAGACACGGAAGGAAAGCAAAAGATGTGTGAAGGATGATTAGAAAAGGGACTAAAATAAAGAAAACATATTATTTTATTTTTATCTTTTTTTAATCTAAAATAAGGAAATAGAAAGTGTGCAAAATATGGTACCTAAATCCATCAACAGCAGGATGTACAAAATTATAATGTCTCTATTACATCACCATATATAGCACTTTTGATTGCTAATTGCATTATCAGATGTATAGATGTATGTAATGTGAATAATTTATTTTCTGGTTTTTTTTAAACCTAACTTTGGTCCTTGTATACATTGACAAGATTCAAATCTACACTGTACATAATGTGGAAATGCAGTTTTAAGCGTTATGATATAAGTACACACTTTTCAAAGCATTCATATTTAATTTAAATAACATGCATTTAGGAATCTTAGTTGAAATGGATTTGACATGTGGTGCATTTTAAAATGTCTCAAGATTAGAGTCTATTAAAGAAAAGATTGCTATAAAATAGAGACTGATAAAGAGAAAAATGAAAGGAAGCAGAATAAATAAGTTTAAAAAATTAGCACTCCACAAAACCATGGCAGATTCTGATTGGCTAGACATGAAACCATGATTTACTGGCCTATTTGCTCTACTATTCAAAAAATAACTTGGTGTCAATAGAGCAACTGTTGTATCATAAAGAATTCAGGCCATAAAGTGGTCCACATGAATATCATCACCATGTTTCCATCCCCCTTCTATTTTAGAACAAACAGTGTGCAATAAGATGATGAAGGTTCCTACATTTTAGTAGTCGTATTTCTAAAAACTGTGCACCATGCAAATTACTTGGTCCTCCCCCGCCCCAGTTTATTGAAAGCCAGTATGGGTGACATTGTAATATTCCTATGTATTTAAAATAGTGACATGTGGTAAGGTTTCAATCTAGACACTTGGTGGTAAAAGAATTTCCCTTTATTGCTGTTGAGAGAGTTCTGAGCATATTTTTTTTAACAGTTGGCATTTGCAGAAGTACTTCATGGACATCAATTAGTTACTGCTGACAATTGCTTCAAGGAATAGAGCTGTATCTGTGGACTCAGGCTGTAGCTTCTAAATACTGATATACTGATACTCTATCCACCAACCACTTTGCTTCTGAAGCTCAAAATCTGATTTATTAATAGGGATTTTACTCTCCATGTTTGCTTATAACTTGGGAAATTTCCAAAACTGCCCCTCAACTTACTCTCTTCTAATCTATACCATTTGCTTTCTCAGTTTATTGTATACATATGGATTTTACCTGTTTGGTACCCCTTAGGAAAATAAAGAGACAATTTTCCATATTTATGCATTTGTATGTATTTAATATCTATATAATATTTAATTTATGCTTGTGGAATGAAGTGTTGGATCACATAACTAGAACCATTCATTCTTTCTGCTTATAATGTGGTTCCCTAGGTAGAGCCCTCTCTCTGTTTTATCACACACAAACCCCAATATCACTTCCTCAAAACCTCCTTCCCCTCCGCAACTAAACACAAAACAGAACGGCATCTGGATGGACTGCTCCAGCTCAAAAAGATAAAGTAACAAACAAAGTGCAGACACATGGGCATCTGCACGTGAGGCAGAATCTGGATTAAACTCAAGCATCAACTTTCATGTCCAGGTTAATTTACTCAAAGAAAAACACACCACAGCAGCAACATTCAGAAAGTGCTCACAAGGCTTGGGGACCATTAGAAGCTTTTATAAAACATAGTCAAACGACTAGGTCGAATGAGTAAGAAATGTACTGTTTAAATGTTACTATTAATATCTATGGTTAAAAACAAAAACAACAACAACAACTCAGGGTCAAGCGAAAGGTACACTGTACAGAGAGTCCAGAAAACCAGAAAACATCTGGGCAGCCATAGTTTTACACACGCATGATAGTGAATGTGTACACTGAGAATAAAGAAAAGTACGCAACCACATAAAGGAGAGTTACTCCAACCAGAGAACCAGGCTCTTGGACCATGGTCACCAGCTTTATATTTTTTTTCCCAAAAGAGTCAATTCAGAAAAAACAGGTATGTTTATTTATGAGCCACATATTTTCATTACATTTTTTCATATCACTGTAATAAGACTCCATGATGAATACATGTATCCTCACAATGGAGATTTCCTACTCACCTAAAGAGAAGACTATTAATGAGAAAATTGGCAATACTTTTAAGCCACTAAAATATGAATAACTGGGCATATTTCATATGTTGATAATGGAGATTAAGAAGCTCACTGTGTCATATTCCACTGGAGAGTTTCTCTATATTGGTCACCAGAACCAAATTTATGATTGTGGCTTCAGCAAGCATGTATTATGTATTTGCTCTTACCTCTGTAGATTATGCACATGATATTTCCCTGCTTCCAATATATTTTCCTGCTTCTTTGTTAAGGATGGTATTTATTAAGCTGCATTTAGTGAGTACGCAATTACTACGTGCCAGCCATTGCTCTAAATACTTTACGCACATCAACTTTTATTCTCTCAATACTAACAATAAGAGTACCTACGTAGTTCTGCTGAGAGTTCAATAATTTACAAATTCAGTCATTTGTAAAGTGCTGAGGTCCCTGCCCAGCACATAGAAAGCGCTACATAAGTAAGTGTTTTGCCAAACAGTCATATGAAATAGGCTGTATTTGTTATTCTCATCTTACACATGAAGCAATGGAAGCAGAGGTCGATTAAGGAACTCCCAGGGATCAAGAGCTAATGAGTGTTGGGGCTGGACTTTAAACACCAGCAATTTAACTCTAAAGCCTGCATTCTTAACCATTCTTTACGGTGGGGCACTGCCACTTCACAAAAACGTGCATGGGTTGTTCCTTCAACAACTTGATGCTGAACACCTCCTCCAAGAACTTTCCAGAACTGATATCTGTACACACACTAGATTGCAGGCTTCTTAAGAGTACAAACCAAATTGTGTCACACAGTCTTCTCCTGCAGGGTACTTCTGCACTGGTCTGCACACAGCGAATGTGCACTAGATGCATGGATGCCTGTATAGATTGATGGCCTTGTGAGGATAATGTAAGTGATAACGTTTTAACTTTAAAAATTTAACAGATATGCACTGAATATTTTATGCTTCAAGATACAAATATCCATCCAGTTTAATTATCTTTTCATTTTTTATTTCTGAGTAGATGACACCCAGATACATGTCCAATGACCACTCTTTCTGTACTTATCATTCCTAAACCTATGCTTTCAAAAAATGCCCTGACAGTCGTGAATGCATAATTTTGCACTTCTTGAAAAAATGAGTACTTCAGTCTTTACAGATTTGGGTTTGTGCCCCAATTCTACAACCGTGGGTACTACTACCTGTGAATCCTAGATAAAGTTATTTAACCTCCCTCCATGAGCCTCAGTTGCCTTAGCTTTCAAATGGGAATACATAAAACAAAATAATAGTGGGCACAAAGTAAGCACCATATAGTGAGTATATAAATTGCTTTTCAGACTTTCTCCAAGGAAGTAAGGAATAAATTAAAAACCAATAATTGTATAAATGAAATTTAGCTATGACTTTATTTGGGTTGGATACGTGGATTTTCTTTGCATTTTTATCTTTCTAATCCTAAAATAGAAATGTATTTACATTGTTTATATACAAATTGACTATTAGAGGTAGGACACATAAGAGTAAAATCTAGAGTAGCACTGGGAAGTTAAGTTGAAAATTAAAATTTCTTGAGAATAATCAATAGCCAAATAACCGTATCTCTAAGAATTCTCAGATGACAGCCTCTTCTAAGTGTCATGGTCTGCAACATCTGGTGATTTAGAAATCTCTAGATGTTCTTGGATGGGGTATATCCTTTTCTGGGTACACAGGTCCAAAAAAAGAAACTTCCTGGTTCTTATTTCCAAGTGTGACACTACAGGTCAATATTGCCTAAAGTGGAGCACAACGGGAAAAAGCCCCAGAATGGCTTTTAATATACTAGATATGCTAGAGGCTCAGTTGCACTAATGATGGATAATTAACAAACTGTATTTCTGTGATGCGTTTTTTAAAAGCGTATGTTTACTCCTATGAGGCACTGTTCCAAGTGTGTCTCAATGTTCAGTGCATTTATTTTATTTACGTATATTATCCTTGTCCCAGAGAATCCTAACCACAGTAAGACACAATACACTGACTTTCTGTCAGTCGTGCTTCCCTTCCACAAAATCCACAATGAATATTTATGATTCTAAACTTAGTACAGGTCCTTGAAATAAATAAATAAATACATTACAGTGCTCCCCTGGCTTTAATGAGGTTATCAAATGGAGGAGAACTTAAGATTTGCCATTAGGTTTTAAAGAATGGTCAGCTAAGAAAGAAGCCTTCTTTGCGGCATGAATAATGAGAAGGACGCAGCACTAATGCTTGAAGGGAAGGAAGGAAAGAAGGAAGGGAGAAGAGAGGGAGAGAGGCTGGAAAGAAGAAAGGATGGAAGAGGGAAGCAAAGAATAGCTTTTCTAGCCAGATACAAACCAGAAGCCAAATTTGCAAGAAAATTCTACATTTATCCAAGTCATGTTCCCAATTCTTTTAAGGTACTGGCAGCCACTCCATCTTATTAAACATTAATCTAAAAAGCCAGTCAATGCTTGGCCTCGTCTGACCTGCCATTTTAGAATTTTTTTAAAAGGGAAAAAATTAGCCATACAAAAGCATATTAATATCTTCTGATATGTTCAAAACTATCCAAGGGCTTAAGCACTTAAACCACTGTAGCTCTTTCTCAAAACTCCCTAATTAAGTTTTGACTCTTTCCTTGTCTTGGCCGCATGTGTTCTTTGTGTTTTTACAGAGAAGCAGCTACCTAGGACCAGCACCATGGCAAAGCAGCAGTTAAGCAAGAAGCACCAATAACAATACACAGCTGACATGTTTTCCTTTCCTTGGCTTGCTGACAATCCTCAGGAAATGAAGCATGTGGTTTTGATGAAGTAGTTCCTTAAATTTTAATGTGGCATTGATCTATCTTAGGATTCCTAAAGGTTCATGGGCAGTACACTAAGGGGAGAGAACTAACAGCTGAAAAGAAAAAAAAAATGAAAGTTTAGTTATATAAAAGCATTCTTTAAAGTACAAATTAGAAATGGTACTATGTTACACCAAAACAAAATACCATTGATAATCTTTTCATTCACCTCACAGATTCTCAAAGTCAACACTGAAAAATGAATCACATAACATGCCTTGTCTATAAACCAAGACACGAGTCAACAAGGCTGAAGCAGTAGGGAGCAAAAGTAATACACTGGTGACATTACCTAGTGTCCTAGGTGGTCCCCGTCATCTCAGTTACTGGCATCACCATCTACTCCGTTGTCCAAGATAGGAACCACAGAATAATCTTTATGTCCTTGCTGTTGTGAACACAACCTATCACAACTATTCATGAAGCTCTATCCATTCATCTTTACACACGCCTTGTGTGTCTCTCCCTGTCCTTCCTTTACCACTGCCACTTGATTTGCTAGGTTACTCATCATCTGTCTCCTGGACACTATTCCACTCACTTTGCCACTGACTCTTGCCCTCCCCATCTATTTGCTGCCAGAATTATCTTCCTGTAATACAAATCTCAAATAATTACTCTTTATAAACTGTTGATGTCTTCCCATTTCCTACAGCATAAATTCAAAACACCTTTTCATGGTATTCAGATAGCTCCATGCTACCTGCTATCCTGCTATCTTTCCCTATGCCGTAATATTCTATCCTGGGATTCTCCTTCCTCAACCACAACAGAATTTTCACAGTTCAAAACCATTTTCATGCTCTTTAACTGTGTTTGTGTTGTTTCCTCCTTCTCAGCCATATGTAGAAGGCATTTAATATTTTTGTTTATCATTTTTTAAGAAAAAAAATGTATTTAAATTGCCTTAACTGTCCTCTCAGCAAAATACCACAGCCGCAAATCTGAAGTTTCCCAAGAGAACGTCAAATCGGACTTCAGAGCAGGAAGTGTCACCTCGTCCACTCTTTTAGATTGGGGGACAACACACACAGGCCACACCTGGTGGGCAATGACTTAAGGACAAGATAATGAAGACTTCTAAAGCTATCACGAGGAAGAGCTAAACAAGAAAAATTTCCCGGATGATGGAGGAGGAAGCATGTACATAAGGGAAGAAAAAAAAGAAACTTCATTTTAATTATGTACTGTCAGACAGACAGCTGTCAGGAGGGATTCTGCCTTTGCTATGAATGATATTTCTCTAAATCCTCCTAACTTACTGGCTTTTCGAGATTCTGGGTTCCTTACTTCAAATTTGCTGAAGAATAAAAGGAAACTGCTTTTGCTGAGCAAAAGGAGAAAGACACACTTTTGGAGTGAGATGTAAATGGTAACCTTAAAATGAGAGAAATTGGAAATTCTCATTTTTGGTTGGGTGTTTTTCATTCTGCGGAGGCAGCACTCTCAGACCTGTTCTGAGTTAACCTGTCCCGTTCTGAGATCATTTGAGGATGTCAGATTTTCAGCTACTCTAAACACCAAGATTCTAGCTACCGATGTTATCAATCTAATAAGAACCAGGAAGTTCCATAATATGATTTCAAGGAGCCTCAATCACATTCTGTTCTCTGAAAGGCATTTCGTCAAGTGGTTCTCGTTATCAAAGACCCCTGAACACCCAGGAAGCATCCTGTTTAAATTTGCAGGGACTTTATTGTAATCTCAGCAGTATCTGGTTGTCAGCAAGAAGGTGGCATAATGGACTCTAATCATCTTGCACAGAGTAAGGACAGGTCTAGCAGAAAATGTTTAATTCTAGGTGATGGCTCCTGCAGAGTCAGTAAAGGGCACGTACTAATAAGGAACTGCAAAAAAGCGGCAGTGACGACATACTCGCTTCAAAAAGCAAGCTCAGCACATCTGCGGCAGCTAATAGAACCATTATAGCTGCATGTCAGGCTATGAAAAATACCAAAGGACAGGAGCACCAGAGTGAAATTGATAAGAAGACAGCAATAACAACAAAAAGAGATAAATCAGAATATCTGATCATGCCTCCGTATTTTTACCAGCTGAAAGTCAGGTGAACCATATTATCAAATCTAGGAAATAAAAGTGTGCCAAAAAGCTTGCATGGGACAAATCTTCATGTTTTAATGTATTATAAATATCACACACTGTAACCAAACTCTTTGCTATATTCATACCAGTCCAAAGCTCATTTCATTTTTAATAATGCCTATATTGTCATCTACTACTAATCCAAGCTCTAAGGATTTTATCTTTGCTATGTAATGCTCGATTTTCTCTTTTCTTCTTACTCAAATATAAAATGTGAAACTCTGCAAATGAAGAAAAAGATAATGCCTGACAAGAATCCTGCTGCTTTTAAAAGGGAATGAATTCTTCACATGATTTCTAAAGGCTTCTGTTACCTCTGGAAGACTTAGGGTCAAAAGGGTTCTCTAGAAAACCGGGAGCTAGATGAAGAATACTGCCAGGGTCATAAAACCTCGTGTAGATTGTCCTTTGCTCACCAACACTCCACACACTTGCATTCTGTAATGAAGGACAGTCCTTGTGCAGGGACCACAAGAAGCACCGATGCTTAAAAGCCACATACTTGAAACGTCTAACAGAAAAATATAAATTTTTTATATAAAGAGGTGGAATCACAATATAAGGAATCCAAGATGGAGTCATAAAAATGCACACAACATCCCCATAGGAATGCAAAGTAGCTATTTAAGGCTTACAGTACCATCTATCAGCCAGGAAAATAACACGAACAAAAGATGAAAACAGAACACCTAACCTCTTACACAGCTCCCTGTCAGTCTAGGCCTGTTTAATGCAACACAAGAATGAGAAAATGTTTCTGGATGTGGCGCGTGACTTTCCAAACCCAACGTGCACTGGCCCGCGCTGTGAAACATTAGCAGCACCTAGCCCTCCGTTAGGAACGGCTTCAAATTTCCTGATTATTTTGAGTAAACATGAAATTAAATAATGGAAGATTCTTGAAAAATACATGTAAAAGTAGGCGCTCTTGGAAAATAGATTTGCTTAGGTTGGGGGTGGGGTGCGGGGTCACTCCGATGACCTCACTACCGAGGAGTTGAATTAATCATGGCTGGGAGATTACGGGAATGCTCGGGTTTCCGGCCTGCCCTTTAAGAACTTTATCTACGTTATCACCCAATATCTGAGGTACTGCTGCTTTGCTCTCACCAGTTACTGTACTGCTCTGTGATGGGGCTTAACTCAATTTATCTAACTCTTAATTTAACCGTTAATAAAAACTGAGCATCAGGGAACATAGCTCAGAAGGTTCTGAACAGTGCCTCTGGGATACACATTTTATCCTTCCCACTGTTTCTATTCTGGTTACATCAGTATGCAGAAGCCATTTTCAACTGAATATTCCTAGACACAATACAATTGTATTGCAGAAGGATGGGTTTGAGTTTAAATTAAAAGTTTCAAAGGCTGGTAATTCCTACATGCATACAGCACCAGTGCAAGGAAATCCTGGGCCTCCGTGAATGCAGGCCATTTGTCACTGGAGATTATGAAGGAAATCCATGAATAAGCAAAAGTATCTCTCTGCGTTTAAGAAGACAAGTGCATTTGCAGCAGAGGAATGTCCCTTATGTCCATTCCAGGGCAGTCTAAGCCATGGGAAACCTCGATTGGACAGGGAGATCTTGGCACAGCATCTTAGTGAGACCCTGAGAAGGTCACAGACCCTTGTTTTTTCTCAGAACCGGTTTAGCCACATTTATATTTTCTGGACATGGTGCCAAGCTACAGACACACCACATATCCCGAGTCGACGCTGAAACTGCACACCCCCTTTTCCTCCGATATCTGAAAGGGGCCAACCTCTTTCCTCTGCATGATATCAGTTCGTCTGGAAGCCCTCAAATACGAGGAAACGGATGAAACGCTTATTTTGGACCAGCACTTGTCAGAGAATGTATCTGCAGAGGGGACGTAGACAGGGTGGTAAAGACTGACCTAAGTGTGAATGCAGTGCTGTCGTTTACTAGCTATGAGGCCAAAAGGCAAGTCACTTAATCTCTGTAAGCCCCAGTTTCCTCATCTGTAAAATGGGTTAAATAACAGTACCCATCTCACAAAGTCATTGTGACAAGTCCTTACAACAAAGGCTTGGCTTGTGATAAGCACTCAAGAAATGTATATTGTGATGATGATGCTACAATATCAAAAGTTAAGCCGTTATTTTGAAATGAGGCATAGAAAAACACTCCGTTGTGAGGAGCGCAGTGGTGGGAACTTGCGCTTGAAATACTCTGCAAAACTCAGTAACAACCACCCAAGTTTTCTTCACCCTAGGTCCTTTGGATAAATCTTGTATTTTCCCTGTGTGTCATCTCCAGTAAATCCCTACAGTCTATTGTGTTTTTGCAAATATGCCAGATAATCAACAGATCACATTTAAAACAAAATGTTCACATTCATATTAAAATATGTCACTCCCCCCCAACCCCATTTGCCCCGAGATGAACTGTATATTTTATATTCTGATAGTCATTTTTATATAAGATGTGTTGGTGTGTTGGTTATAACCTACATACTCTCAGAACTTCTTTATTCCTTAAAAAACAGCTAGTGTTGTTTACTTAACATAAGTTTTTTCTCCTACAGTAATATGCTCAGTTTCTCATCAGAATAATATATTACTATTTTAAAATCCATTTGAATATGATTTATCATCTTTCACACATTGCTGCCCATATGGTTCCTCATAGGCAAATACTGGTCAAATATACTACCCCTGCAGATTAATATGTCACTTCTTACATATTCCTAGAGGGTGCAGAAAGAACTGTTTTCATTTTTTTTTAATGCCTGTGTCAAAAGTGTGACAACAAAGATAAACTAGGGACTCACAACTCTTCTGGGGCATTTTGTACATGGAGGCACCCTCACAACAAAAAAATATATTTTAATTTATTATTTCTTTTGCAACTTTGGACCTGTTATAAAAGTGTTCATATCAGTTTCCCTCTTTTCTCTGTATTCTGCGATTTTTTTTAAATAGCAAAAAGATTTGCCTATCATCAAGCTATCTAAAATGTTTAACTGCAAGAGTCCAAAAGTATTATCTGAAATGCTAAATCTTGATCTATTAGAATTCTTTTACTCTCTTAATCATTCTGATCATTGGTTTTATGAGAATTCAAGATGCTACTAACATTTTTGGAGCACATTCAAAAGACAGAACATGATTCACATTCATGTGAAGCCACTATGTGGCTTCATCCAGGCTTTATTCAGAACTTGTTTATCAGAAGCTATCTCCTCTAAGCTCTCTTCAAGACAGAAGATGCCTCACTACCCATATTCGTCCCCAGCCCCTTACGGAAAGCTTTAAAATAATTTCCTAGGGAGTTTACTTACCAAAAATAGATGAGCTCTTTGGTCAAGCCTGATTACAGGAATTTATTCATCATAACTTGTTAGAGAAAAGTTCTACATATTGAAAATTATCTGAGCAAAATTCACCAAACAAATGCTTTCAGAACCAACTTGAACTTAATTATTCAAGAAACTATCATAACATTACACACTCATCAAATTAATGGCAGGGATAGATCATCTGAAGATGAATCATTTAACTTGTCCTTAGCAAAATGGCAACAGAGTTTATTTTTACTTTATCTATTCAATTTCCCCCTAACAATGTAAAATCCTTGTACTAGCACAAAGCCATCTGCACTTAATTAATCACAGAATCCACCTAAACATACATGATCAGATCCCAAGAGAATGAAAAGTATATAAATATATATATATATATATATATCTGTATATATATACTTTTAAATATATAGAGTTAAATACAGTCTTTATGTAATACATTTAAATCAGGGCACACCTAGATGTGCTAGAAAAAGCAGCACTGCTCTGCCCAACCAGTGAAATCTCTGATTTCAAGAGAGGAGCACAGATAGCCAGGCATAAGTTCTCATCAAAACTTTTTATCCTGTTGATACTGATTTTCTTCCCTAAAAGACACAGCTTACATTGAAGGTCTTAGTACATGGACGGGAAATTTCTAAAAGAGCTCATTCATTATGAGAAATGGCTCCTATACTCTCAATAGAGAACAAGGAACACATCACCTTAAAAAAAAAAATTCATCAGTGTTCTGTGTTTTGTGGACAACAGCTCAGCCACCTCTGTCTCATCCTGTGACAACAGGAATGATTTACTATTCCCTTCACAGTCAGGAGACAGAAACCAGAAATGGTTAGGAATAGGAATAATTACAGTGAAATCAATAAGATTAAGTTTTAGAACTGCAGGTGTAGGGGAAAGAGAAAAGATTATAAATCTCACTGTTGGGTTCTATTTTGCAATCTTTCCTGCCAGTAATCCTTTGGTTTCCAAGTCTTGTCATGCTTATTTGTTAGTCATGTTATTCCTTCAGGGTGGGTTTCCTGGGATCATTAAGCTGCATATTTTGAAAAGAACATTGCCCTGGGAACCTGGCGTTCTAGATTCTAATTCAAACTCTCCAGGAAGAGTGGGTATGTCTGAAACAGGGGCATTCGACAGATGCTTCCTTAAGCCTTTATCAATAAAGAAGTCCTGATTTTCCAGTTCTGTGGAGCAACTCTGAGGGTCACTATGGTTATCTGGTTACATATACGTATATATGAAATTTATTACGATAATTAGAGTTGTTGGGGTCTCATCAAAGGGAAAGGGCTGCTATTTCTTTGCAGTAAGAAATAATCTGGTGTTTAGGAGTTAACAACAACTAAAATATATATGTATAGCTGATTCACTTTTTTATAAAGCAGAAACTAACACACCATTGTAAAGCAATTATACTCCAATAAAGATGTTAAAAAAAAAAAGATTACATATAAGATTTCAGAGACAGCAGAAGCAAGAAGAACTATAGTCCTGCAGCCTGTGGAAGAAAAAACGACATTCATAGAAAGATAGACAAGATGAAAAGGCAGAGGGCTATGCACCAGATGAAGGAACAAGACAAAACCCCAGAAAAACAACTAAATGAAGTGGAGATAGGCAACCTTCCAGAAAAAGAATTCAGAATAATAATAGTGAAGATGATCCAGGACCTCAAAAAAAGAATGGAGGCAAAGATCGAGAAGATGCAAGAAATGTTTAACAAAGACCTAGAAGAATTAAAGAACAAACAAACAGAGATGAACAATACAATAACTTAAATGAAAACTACACTAGAAGGAATCAGTAGCAGAATAACTGAGGCAGAAGACAGATAAGTGACCTGGAAGACAGAATGGTGGAATTCACTGCCATGGAACAGAATAAAGAAAAAAGAATGAAAAGAAATGAAGACAGTCTAAGAGACCTCTGGGAAAACATTAAACACAACAACGTTCACATTATAGGGGTTCCAGAAGAAGAGAGAGAGAAAGGACCTGAGAAAATATTTGAAGAGATTATAGTCGAAAACTTCCCTAACATGGGAAAGGAAATAGCCACCCAAGTCCAGGAAGCGCAGAGAGTCCCATACAGGATAAAACCAAGGAGAAACACGCCAAGACACATAGTAATCAAATTGGCAAAAATTAAAGACAAAGAGAAACTATTGAAAGCAGCAAGGGAAAAATGACAAATAACATACAAGGGAACTCCCATAAGGTTAACAGCTGATTTCTCAGCAGAAACTCTACAAGCCAGAAGGGAGTGGCATGATATACTTAAAGTGATGAAAGGGGAAAACCTACAAACAAGATTACTCTACCCAGCAAGGATCTCATTCAGATTCGATGGAGAAATCAAAAGCTTTACAGACAAGCAAAAGCTAAGAAAATTCAGCACCACAAAACCAGCTCTACAACAAATGCTAAAGGAACTTCTCTAAGTGGGAAACACAAGAGAAGAAAAGGACCTACAAAAACAAACCCAAAACAATTAAGAAAATGGTAATAGGAACATACATATTGATAATTACCTTAAACATGAATGGATTAAATGCTCCAACCAAAAGACACAGGCTTGCTGAATGGATACAAAAACAAGACCCATATATATGCTGTCTACAAGAGACTCACTTCAGACCTAGCGACACATACAGACTGAAAGGGAGCGGATGGAAAAAGATATTCCATGCAAAAGGAAATCAAAAGAAAGCTGGAGTAGCAATACTCATATCAGATAAAATAGACTTTAAAATAAAGAATGTTACAAGAGATAAGGAAGGACACTACATAATGATCAAGGGATCAATCCAAGAAGAAGATATAACAATATTAAATATATATGCACTCAACATAGGAGCACCTCAATACATAAGGCAACTGCTAACAGCTATAAAAGAGGAAATCAACAGTGACACAATAATAGTGGGGGACTTTAACACCTCACTTACACCAACGGCCATATCATCCAAACAGGAAATTAATAAGGAAACACAAACTTTAAATGACACAATAGACCAGATAGATTTAATTGATATTCATAGGACATTCCCCCCCAAAACAGCAGATTACAATTTCTTCTCAAGTGTGCACAGAACATTCTCTAGGATAGATCATGTCTCGGGTCACAAATCAAGCCTCAGTAAATTTAAGAAAATTGAAATCATATTAAGCATCTTTTCTGACCACAACGCTAGGAGATTAGAAATCAATTACAGGGAAAAAAACGTAAAAAAACAGAAACACATGGAGGCTAAACAATACGTTACTAAGTAACCAAGTTATCACTGAAGAAATCAAAGAGGAAATCAAAAAATACCTAGAGACAAATGACAATGAAAACACGATGATCCAAAATCTATGGGATGCGGCAAAAGCAGTTCTAAGAGGGAAGTTTATAGCTTTACAAGCCTACCTCAAGAAACAAGAAAAAATCTCAAGTAAACAAACTAACCTTACACCTAAAGGAACTAGAGAAAGAAGAACAAACAAAACCCAAAGTTAGCAAAAGGAAAGAAATCATAAAGATCAGAGCAGAAATAAATGAAATAGAAACAAAGAAAACAATAGCAAAGATCAATAAAACTAAAAGCTGGTTCTTTGAGAAGATAAACAAAATTGATAAACCATTAGCCAGACTCATCAAGAAAAAGAGGGAGAGGACTCAAATCAATAAAATTAGAAATGAAAAAGGAGAAATTACAACATACACCGCAGAAATACAAAGCATCCTAAGAGACTACCACAAGCAACTCTATGCCAAAAAAATGGACAACCTGGAAGAAATGGACAAATCCTTAGAAAGGTATAACCTCCCAAGACTGACAAAGGAAGAAATAGAAAATATGAACAGACCAATCACAAGTAATGAAATTGAAACTGTGATTAAAGATCTTCCAACAAACAAAAGTCCAGGACCAGATGGCTTCACAGATGAATTCTATCAAACATTTAGAGAAGAGCTAACACCCATCTTTCTCAAACTCTTCCAAAAAATTGCAGAGGAAGGAACACTCCCAAACTCATTCTATGAGGTCACCATCACCCTGATACCAAAACCAGGCAAAGATACTACAAAAAAAGAAAATTACAGACCAATATCACTGATGAATATAGATGCAAAAATCCTCAACAAAATACTAGCAAACAGTATCCAACAACACATTAGAAGTATCATACAACATGATAAAGTGGGATTTATCCCAGGGATGCATGGATTCTTCAATATATGCAAATCAAACAATGTGATACACCATTAACAAACTGAAGAATAAAAACCATACGATCATCTCAATAGATGCAGATAAAACTTTTGACAAAATTCAACACCAATTTATGATAAAAACTCTCCAGATAATGGGCATAGAAGGAACTTACCTCAACATAATAAAGGCCATATATGACAAACCCACAGCAAACATCATTCTCAATGGTGAAAAACTGAAAGCATTTGCTCTAAGATCAGGACCAAAGCAATCTACAGATTCAATGCAATCCCTATCAAATTACCAAAGGCATTTTTTACAGAACTAGAACAACTCATCTTAAAATTTGTATGGAGACACAAAAGACCCTGAATAGACAAAGCAGTCTTGAGGGAAAAAAACGTAGCTGGAGGAATCAGACTCCCTGACTTCAGACTCTACTACAAAGCTACAGTAGTCAAGACAATATGGTACTGGCACAAAAACAGAAACATAGATCAATGGAACAAGATAGAAAGCCCAGAGATAAACCCACGCACCTATGGTCAACTAATCTATGACAAAGGAGGCAAGGATATACAATGGAGAAAAGACAGTCTTTTCAGTAAGTGGTGCTGGGAAAACTGGAGAGCTACATGTGAAAGAATGAAATTAGAACACTCTCTAACACCATACACAAAAATAAACTCAAAATGGATTCAAGACCTAAATGTAAGACCAGACACTATAAAACTCTTAGAGGAAAACATAGGAAGAACACTCTTTGATATAAATCACAGCAAGATCTTTTTTGATCCACCTCCTAGAATAATGGAAATAAAAATAAAAATAAACAAATGGGACCTAATGAAACTTAAAAGCTTTTGCACAGCAAAGGAAACCATAAACAAGACAAAAAGACAACCCTCAAAAATGGGAGAAAATATTTGCAAATGAATCAACAGACAAAGGATTAATCTCCAAAATATATAAACAGCTCATGCAGCTCAATATTAAAGAAACAAAAAACCCAATCCAAAAACGGGCAGAAGACTTAAATAGACATTTCTCCAAAGAAGACATACAGATGGCCAAGAAGCACGTGAAAAGCTGCTCAACATCACTAATTATTAGAGAAATGCAAATCAAAATTACAATGAGGTATCACCTCACACCAGTTAGAATGGGCATCATCAGAAAATTTACAAACAACAAATGCTGGAGAGGGTGTGGAGAAAAGGGGACCCCCTTGCACTGTTGGTGGCAATGTAAATTGATACAGCCACTATGGAGAACAATATGGAGGTTCCTTAAGAAACTAAAAATAGAATTACCATATGACCCAGCAATCCCACTACTGGGCATATACCCAGAGAACACCATAATTCAAAAAGACACATGCACCACAATGTTCATTGCAGCACTATTTACAATAGCCAGGTCATGGAAGCAACCTAAATGCCCATTGACAGATGAATGGATAAAGAAGATGTGGTACATATATACAATGGAATATTACTCAGCCATAAAAAGGAACGAAATTGGGTCATTTGTAGAGACGTGGATGGATCTAGAGACTGTCATACAGAGTGAAGTCAGTCAGAAAGAGAAAAACAAATATCATATATTAACACATATATGTGGAACCTAGAAAAATGGTACAGATGAACAGGTTTGCAGGGCAGAAACTGAGACACAGATGTAGAGAACAAACGTATGGACACCAAGGGGGGAAAACCACGGTGGGGTGGTGGTGGTGGTGTGATGAATTGGGAGACTGGCATTGACATGTATACACTGATGTGTATAAAATGGATGACTAGTAAGAACCTGCTGTATAAAAAAATAAATAAAATAAAATTCAAAAAAAAAAGTGAAAGCAGGGACTCAAACAGATATTTATACACTCATGTTCATAGCAGAATTATTCACAATAGCTAAAACATGGAAGCAACCCAAGTGTCCATTAACAGATGAATGGATAAGTAAAATGTGGTGTATACATACAGTGGAATAAGACTCAGCCTTTAAAAGGAAGGAAATTCTGATGTATGCTACAACATGGATGAAACTTGAGGACATTTCATGCTAAGTGAAGTAAAGTAGTCACAAAAGAACAAATATTGTTTGATTCTACTTATATGAGGTACTTAGAGTAGTCAAAATCATGTAGACAGAAAAAAAAAAGATTTCATGATGTCAATAAAATGGTGGGAAGTTTTTTGGTAAAAAAAAAAAAATCATTGAATGTCTAAGATAATTTAATAACCATATAAGATGAGGCTTTGGAAATCTACCGTGTGTTTTCATCCTCAGGCTAAAATGAAAAGTGCTTTTTCTTATGGGGAAAAAAAATAAAATAAAAGGAGTTAAGAACAGCTAGTCCATACTATGGGAAAGGAACAAAGGCTTATTACTTTGTGGATCCCAAAGCCTTCCTTTGAGTTGATATGGAAAGTGGAGATATGGAGACTCAGAAACATGAAATAATTTCCCTATTCAACACAACAGATATAAATGAGTACCTCCTCTTGGTTAGGCACTGTAATATGTACAGAGGATACAGTAGTGGAAGAAAACACACACACAAATTCCCAAACTCATGCAACCTACGTTCTAATGGGTGAGAGAAAAATAGGCCAAATTAATAGGTAAATATTATACACACACAGTACGTACATACATAGTTACTTACTTACATACATATAATCTTAAGAGGGATTGAGGAAAAGGGAAGAAAAGTGGGGAGTGTTTGGGATCTAAGAGGAAGATGCTATTTGAAATAGAGTGGTCAGGAAGTTCTCACTGCTAACATGACCAGAAGCTATGTGGGGGCTGGAAGAAACACCCCAGAAGGCAGAGCAGATTTGAAGATTCTGAGCAGGAAGTGGACCTGGCTTTGAACAGGAAAGGCAAGCGTGGTCAGAGTGAGAGGAAAGTGGTCAGAGATGTCTTTAGAGATGTAAGGAAATCAGATCATGCAGGGTCTTGAAGATTTTGGCTTTAACTTGCAGTGAGATGGGAAGCCACTGGAGGCTTCTGAACAAAGAAGTAATTTGAATTATATTTTACAAGATAATTTATATTTTTTAAATTTATATTTTTATATTTATATAAAAATTTATATTTTTCCCTAGTTCTTACTCTGATGACAGTTTTAAAAATAGGCTGCGGTAGGGGCCAGGCTTAGAAGCAGGGAGACTAATTAAGAGTCTTTTAGACACTCTTTGCCATGCAGAAGAGATAGCAGAAAATTAAACAAAACAATACAGTAGCATGCATGTCCCTGTATAAAAGCAAAACAAAACAAAACAAAACAATAAAAGCCCTGTAACGAAAATCCACAATGTCCTGAAAAAAATGCAATTGCTGACCAGTCAATTTTTCCAGGGTATGAATACAAATATCAGAAGGGAAAAGCCAACGAGGATGAAAAAATGCATGTTCTTCAACAAATTACACAAATCCCTAGCATTTCATTTGCTTTATATTATCCCTACAAATATATTCTACATCTACTTACTTAGTGAAATTTATAAAACAGATATATATGCAGACAAAAGGAAAAATTAAAATCCAAATGCTTAATTTATAATGCAGCCCCTTTTATGTTAGGACACACTAGTAATTAAACTTGGCCTAAAAGCTAAATTTTAAAATATTAAAATAATTTAACAAGTCAGTACACTGAAACCTAGAGAAAGAATGCAAAATTTTTAAGCAATATGAGTAGAAGCCTCAGAAACCATATCTCATCCAGTTCTTACAACATCCTGTAGAGGGAGATGAAAAAACTGAGGCTTCAAGACGTTAGATGACCTACCCAAGGTCCATAGCAAGTAAATATTAGGCATTGATTTGGATCCAGGTGTCTAATTCTAGATGCCATTTTCTTCTACCTAAATTCCTCAAAATAGAGATTGCATAGCAAATAATCAAATACCTAAGAATGGTCAGTACTGCCAATAACTTGCCTCGATATGACTGATCTGTACTCTATTGGTTTGTTCACTGAATTTCTGGTGAAGTAATGCAGGAATAGAATGCAGTGCTAACTCATGATAAAGCCTACTGATGAGGTTCTTCTATATTTGAAGGGAAGCAAAAGGCCTTTAATAAAAATATTCCTGAAATGTCCCTTTTCCCTAGTTCTTTCTGATAAATGCCCTACCCAACAGTATCTTTTTTTTCTCTACTGTTTACAGTGTAATCTTGATTGAAATCCAAGTTTTAGTAAAACTTATCTTGAAATGCAGGTATATATTTTTGTATAATATACAATCACTTTTTGGAAAACAGGTTTTGTCTTCCAGTGCCTAAATGAAGAGATAGAAAAATGTTTCAAAAATCATTCTGAATTCCTATGGTAAAAGTATGCACTTTCCACTTCTAAAATCTGTGAGAAGTAAAATAAATCTCATTCCAAAAATGTACCTTATTTTGTAAAGAATTACGATGTAGATTTAATTTAAAAGAAGCAACATAATTAAAGAGGAAAGTCCCTCTTGTGTCAAAACTTGACACAAGAAAATGTGTTTCAAATTGCAGCTTTTAAATTTAAATTCCTCTTTAAATGTTTCTCTACAAAGTCAATCACTGCAGGAGAGAAGTACTTCAGGGATTTTAGAACTGAAAATACATCTTAAATCAAAATATGCCACTAGCAGCTTTATACAAAAACTCAAGAGACAGCCTGACATCATTTGAATTTCTTTCAGTGTGTACAATATATTTTAAAATACATTTGAAGCCAATTTGGTCAAATTTAACTGGATGTATTTTTCTGAGTTTGCCATAAAGAAAGACAAAATGATATTTTAATAGGATGAACAAAACCACTGATTCATCTACAAAACACCGCAAATTAATAATTAATAATCGATAAGGAGTCTCACTGGAGGAGTGTCCCTATACAATTTACAGATCCATTCAGTAATTTATTGAATGAATCCACTTACATTGTTTCAAATACCTTTCCTCAAAGGTCTATCTGCAGTGAGATACTGGGTATATTTCCTTTTTATTGTTTTCATTATATTTTATATACACATGCACACATATATATAATCCATACTCACAAATAAAAATGAACATATACATTTATAGTCTTCCTAATATAACTTAAAATTTAGCTTTATCCTCTTTTTTATTAATATAATGCTATTTAACTTTTGCTTGTTGATCTGTCTCAAAGCTTTACTCTCTAAACCCACCAGTACAGGGATAGTGTCCTATAGTACTTTTTACATTCCCATCACATCAAACATAATGTAGGAAAGCAGTTGCTCAATTCATGAGTCTTAATCAACACATTTGCTTTAATAAAAATTATGGGAAAAAATGGACTCTAATCCACTCCTATATACTTACATTAGGAATTAAATGTGAAGAGCTAGTTACTTATTCCAAAAGCTAAAGGATATATTTATTTAATACATTATATAAAGTCTATATCAATATTTCAGGCCTTAGCCATTTTTCACAAGGGGAAAGAACCTGTGTGATTTGTTTCCATATGTTTTTGTACCAGGTCTTAAGCAGCGGTGCAATGAATGAACAAAAGTCAACAGGGATTGCTAATACAAGTGGCTTCCTCATATAAACAGAAAATTAGGTAGGTAAAGGAAATTCCTTTCGTAGGCCAGGACAAAATGAAAAATATCACCAACAATGATGTTTAGAGAGGAAAGAGAAAATAAAATAGAGTTGATGCTGCATTTCACATAATTTTAAGATAATTCACTGAAGAGTAAACCAAAGAAAATCACATTTAAGTGATCCAACAATAGATTTTCATATGATGAATGAAATTTTTACTGTGAATCTGGTATGACATTAAAGCTACAGAAGTATTTGGAAAGGCATGAAGAAAACATTTCCAAAGTGTGTTTACAAGGTTATTTGTTTTTTTCAAATATATATGGATATTCCAAACATATACATATTTGCATATAGATAAACATTATCTATATATATAAGTACATGTTACCTATACGTAAAAAAAGGTAATAAGAAACTGGGACATGAAAGTATATTTGTTTATCCAAAATTTAAAAATAATACAAAGAAGATAAAATTTTGTGATAACTGCAGACATAGATAAATCTAGGTATATCACTTTGAATTACTTATGCAATTCTTAAAAAAAAACAAAAAACAAAAAAACAAAAAAACACAAGGCTGAACAAGGTGAAATTACTTTTTTTTTTTAACATCTTTATTGGAGTATAATTGCTTTAAAATGGTGTGTAAGTTTCTGTTTTATAAAAAAGTGAATCAGCTATACATATACATATATCCCCATATCCCCTCGCTCTTGCGCCTCCCTCCCACCCTCCCTATCCCACCCCTCTAGGTGGACACAAAGCACTGAGCTGATGTCCCTGTGCTATGAGGCTGCTTCCCACTAGCTATCTATTTTACATTTGGTAGTATATATAAGTACATGCCACTCTCTCACTTCGTCCCAGCTTACCCTTCCCCCTCCCCGTGTCCTCAAGTCCATTCTCTACGTCTGCGTCTTTATTCCTGTCCTGCCCCTAGGTTCTTCATAAGCTTTCTTTTTTTTTTTTTTAGATTCCATATATATGTGTTAGCATATGGTATTTGTTTTTTTCTTTCTGATTTACTTCACTCTGTATGACAGACTCTAGGTCCATCCACCTCACTACAAATAACTCAATTTCGTTTCTTTTTATGGCTGAGTAATATTCCATTGTATATATGTGCCACATCTTCTTTATCCATTCATCTGTTGATGGACACTTAGGTTGCTTCCATGTCCTGGCTATTGTAAATACAGCTGCAATGAACATTGTGGTACATGACTCTTTTTAAATTACGGTTTTTCTCAGGGTATATGCCCAGTAGTGGGATTGCTGGGTCATATGGTAGTTCTATTTTTAGTTTTTTAAGGAACCTCCATACTGTTCTCCATAGTGGCTGTATCAATTTACATTCCCACCAAGGGTGCAAGAGGGTTCCCTTTTCTCCACACCCTCTCCAGCATTTATTGTTTCTGGATTTTTTGATGATGGCCATTCTGACTGGTGTGAGATGATATCTCATTGTAGTTTTGATTTGCATTTCTCTAATGATTAATGATGTTGAGCATTCTTTCATGTGTTTGTTGGCAATCTGTATATCTTCTTTGGAGAAATGTCTATTTAGATCGTCTGCCCATTTTTGGATTGGGTTGTTTGTTTTTTTGTTTTTTGTTTTTTTTTTTTTTTGGGTTGTTTGTTTTTTTGATATTGAGCTGCATGAGCTGCTTGTAAATTTTGGAGATTAATCCTTTGTCAGTTGCTTCATTTGCAAATATTTTCTCCCATTCTGAGGGTTGTCTTTTCATCTTGTTTATGGTTTCCTTTGTTGTGCAAAAGCTTTTAAGTTTCATTAGGTCCCATTTGTTTATTTTTATTTCCATTTCTCTAGGAGGTGGGTCAAAAAGGATCTTCCTGTGATTTATGTCATAGAGTGTTGTGCCTATGTTTTCCTATGAGTTTTATAGTGTCTTGCCTTACATTTAGGTCTTAAATCCATTTTGAGTTCACTTTTGTGTATGCTCTTAGGGAGTGTTCTAATTTCATTCTTTTACATGTAGCTGTCCAGTTTTCCCAGCACCACTTATTGAAGGGGCTGTCTTTTCTCCATTGTATATTCTCCTTTATCAAAAATAAGGTGACCATATGTGTGTGGGTTTATCTCTGGGCTTTCTATCCTGTTCCATTGATTTATATTTCTGTTTTTGTACCAGTACTATACTGTCTTGATTACTGTAGCTTTGTAGTATAGTCTGAGGTCCGGGAGCCTGATTCCTCCAGCTCCGTTTTTCTTTCTCAAGATTGGTTTGGCTATTCGGGGTCTTGTGTGTTTCCATACAAATTGTGAAATTTTTTGTTCTAGTTCTGTGAAAAATGCCAGTGGTAGCTTGATAGGGATTGCATTGAATCTGTAGATTGCTTTGGGTAGTATAGTCATTTTCACAGTGTTGATTCTTCCAATCCAAGAACATGGTCTATCTCTCCATCTGTTTGTATCATCTTTAATTTCTTTCATCAGTGTCTTATAATTTTTTGCATACAGGTCTTTTATGTCCTTAGGTAGGTTTATTCCTAGGTATTTTATTCTTTTTGTTGCAATGGTAAATGGGATTGTTTCCTTAACTTCTCTTTCAGATTTTTCATCATTAGGGTATAGGAATGCAAGAGATTTAATTAATTTTTTAATTAATGCATTAAGTTTGTATCCTGCTACTTTACCAAATTCATTGATTAGCTCTAGTCGTTTTCTGGTAGCGTCTTTAGGATTCTCTATGTATAGTATCATGTCATCTGCAAACAGTGACAGCTTTACTTCTTCTTTTCCGATTTGGATTCCTTTTATTTCTTTGTCTTCTCTGATTGCTGTGGCTAAAACTTCCAAAACTATGTTGAATAATAGTGCTGAGAGTGGGCAACCTTGTCTTGTTCCTGATCTTAGTGGAAATGGTTTCAATTTTTCACCATTGAGAACGATGTTGGCTGGGGGGTTTGTCACATATGGCATTTATTATGTTGAGGTATGTTCCCCTATGCCTACTTTCTGGAGGGTTTTTAGCATAAATAGGTGTTGAATTTTGTTGAAAGCTTTTTCTGCATCTATTGAGATGATCACATGGTTTTTATGAAATTACTTTCTTGAAGCAACCTTCACAGTTCCCTAAGCCTGAGTTACTTGCCTTTCCTCTACACTGCAGGATGCAGCATTAGTCATATTATACAGTGTTTCCATTGTGTTTCTGTTGCCTCCACTAGACTATAAACATCTTGAAGGCAAGGATTGTGCCTTATACAGCCCTGCAGTCCCTGTCTTTAGCATGATGTTTTGCTAAGTCAATGGTTTCTTGAGTGAATAAATGATATTTATTTGGGGGGATCCAGACATTGGTGGAATACTTGCAAAATCACCCCATGAATCACGTTCCAAAATGAATAGTTCAATTTTTACCAATGCCTTTGTCTGCCTCCCCTGTAACATTTTCAGAGTTGCAAATAAATATGCAACAAATGAAAAAAATGTCTTTTAAAGGCTAGATTCTCCTCTATATTTAAAAACATAGTTTGTGATATCCAACAGTCCAACTACTTATTTATAGGAGGGGCTTGTGTCCTTTAGTTTTGAAGATGACGCTATTACCTACCTTAAAAAGGCACATCCTTTTATTTCCCGTGGCCCTCCTATATGCTCAGTATAATAGATTTGCAAAAGTTCTATTCAGAATAGAGCAAGAGTATGGCATTCTGATTGAGTTTCCTCATCTCCCTAGATGTGTTAACCACCAGAAGCTCAATATATCTTCATAATGCTTAGAATTACGTTTCCTTCATTTTCTAATTAAAGGCTGATTATATTTATGACAGAGAATTTAATATGTGCATGTTTAGTTAGTTGAAAAATTAAATTCATCAGCTCACCTACTCTTCACTACAGCTATTATACTAACAAGAAAAATGTAAGTAGCCTTAATGTTATTCTCTCAACATAAATTAGATAAATAATGCTTTCCCTTCATTATATGAGGAGGGGAAAGAAAAAAAGATAGTACTGAGAAGAGCGTTTAGAAAATAGGGAAAGAACATATACTTTAAGAAACTGATTGAAGGTGGAGTGGAATGAAAACAATAGTATATATTAGAATAAAGTTTTACTTTACCCTCTAAACTTTTAAAAGTAGTTTAAAAGAATTTATCAATATGAATTAAAATATGACTCACTTCTCAAATTTGGATTTTGAATTTGTCCTAGAAAGAAAGTTTATTGATTTATTAGTGACTGTATGAAATGTACTTAAGAATTCATATTTTGATTAGAGTACTCAATCCTGACTGAATTTCTGAGGGAGAAAATGTACACTTCAATGTAATTTTTTTTTCTTTTTTATTTATTTATTTATTTATTTATTTATTTATTTATTTATTTATTTTTGGCTGTGTTGGGTCTTCGGTTCGTGCGAGGGCTTTCTCCAGTTGCGGCAAGCGGGGGCCACTCTTCATCGCGGTGCGGGGACCGCTCTTCATCGCGGTGCGCGGGCCTCTCCCCACCGCGGCCCCCCCCGTCGCGGGGCACAGGCTCCAGACGCGCAGGCTCAGCAATTGTGGCTCACGGGCCCAGCCGCTCCGTGGCACGTGGGATCCTCCCAGACCAGGGCTCGAACCCGTGTCCCCTGCATTAGCAGGCAGATTCTCAACCACTGCGCCACCAGGGAAGCCCTCAATGTAATTTTGACATGTTATCATACTAGGTAATATTTTCAAAATGTATACGGAGAATAATAATACAAATGGTGACAAATTCACAGTTATTGATATATCAGGAGATCTTAGGACTTAATGATAGTCTCAAAACCACAGTACCACCTACACTACACCCAAATGTACTACACATCTCAGAACACTGAGAATGTTACAATCGTAGACTTATTTAATCAGTTTTATTTATTTAAGCTGTCTGGTTGTAAATCTTTGCTTCTCAGGAATCTTAAAGATTTAGGAGCAGGTACCTTATTCTCCAGTCTTGGAATAGGCACATATCTTCTATTATGTGGTTGTACTTTGCAAACATTTGTCTCTGTCAACTGAACTTTAATTTGGGGACCATGTCTGGTGCACCTCTGAATCATCCCACCCTATACTTTCACAAGTCTGGGCCTTGCCCTTGACTAATCTTTCTCCCTACAAGGCCTTCCTGTCCTCTACCTAGTAAAATGGTACTAGTATTTCAAAGCCCAACTCCAGTGCTCTGAATCTCTTCCTGACCCTCTCTGGATTCCACCTGCCCTCAGTCAGGGCCACATTATGACTTCCATGAACCCTAGGCTCTTCTGCCTTTACAGACACTTTCATCTTAAAAAAAATCTTACAAATTATATATAAGGACTGTGTTGTTATAAAGATGCATGTAGTAATATTACATATTAAACATTTTATTTGACTGAAAAGGTCCTTGTTTTTCTTCTGATTTTAAAAGAAACTGAAACACTGTCATGGGCCCCACACTAAAAGTATTGTGGGTCCAAAGCATTGTAACTACTGTGCCCAATGAACAGTCAGTTCTATCCCAGTGTCCTTCTCCAATGCCAGAGTTAAAAGATTCTACAGAACTTTGTTCCCATAGCATTTATTAACACCCAACACAGTGCCAAGCAAAGAGCAGCCCCTAAGAAATTTTGTTTAATGTTGCTAATTTACATTTCACTCTTTCTTTATCAGTAATTGATTACATTTTACCTCCCTAAAACTTACTGTGAGTTCCTCAAAGAAAGGGCCAAGGTGTTATGCACTTTTATAAATCTAGAGACTCATAAATTATTTGGTATACAGTAAATATCTATTGAATTGAAAGAAATTGTGCTTATCTTTGCCAACTCACATCAGACACCACTGACTGCCACTTGCAAGGAAATGTTCTTCCAATAGAGAATGCACATGAGAGCAATGTTTGAAGTTTCTGACTGTCATTCAAATGTAGCCAGTTGTCCGAAACTCAGTTCTTATACAAAGTACACAGATAGCTAGAAATTATTTGTAATGGTAATCCATTACAAAGAGTCACTGTTGGATTTAATCAGCTGTGTTCTTATATTGGCACAGGGCCTCTATTTGACTACTAAGGTTTAGCCATAGATCTCAAGACAAAAATACCTTATACAATACAAAAAACAAATGAGAGAATGAGAAGTTGCCTTAAAAATGATAATTTACAAGAGCTTCCCTCATTTATTTATTATAGTTTATTTATTTGTTATTGTAATAAAATTTATTTTCAACATTGATTTCCAATGAGTATAAAAACACAAAATGAACTAAGAACTTGTAGCATATTATATGAACTGCAAATCTAATTAATTATTAACTGTTGAATATTGTCCCACATCTATTTACTAAAGTAAAATTAACTATATACATAAACTATTTGTTTATCCATTCATTCATTCATCTGACATGTAATAAATGCCTATTATAGATATTGCAGCCAATATAACTATATTTACAGAAGATCTCAGTCTAGAGAGATAGACAAATAAACAGTCCATTATAAACATTATCCACTCAGATAATTATTAGGAGAGGCGAACTTTTGTGCTAGTGAAAGGTGAGTGGGGCGCCTAACCCTGATTCAGGTTACAAGGGAAGTACTTCAGGTTTTTGTTAATTAAATCTTCAAATGGCACTGTAAATTATAAAAGTCATGAAAGAGAACTAAAAATGTAAAGTATAAAGAACAAAAAGATGTAAGTCACCTATAATCATACCACACAGAGTTGAGCTGCATATTGAAGAACAAGGAAAATGTAACCAGAAGAAAAAGAGAATTTGCATTCCAGGCATGAACAAATGCAAACAGGAATGAGATGGCATCACAAAATCTGAAAAGGTGCTAGAGCATTGGGGCCAGGGGCACAGTCTATGTTATATGTATAATGTAAACCAGACCAACCCATTCTGCCTCTGCAGAGAGGGACATCGGGGTCATCAAAGGCAGATAATAAGCAGGAAAATTGCTGTCTCCCTCTAGGCCCAGACAGAACCCTCATGCATCAGGAGATGCAAGGTTAGTGAATATTCAAGAACTTCTAAGTGGTTAAAGCTCAGAATGAAGCAGGGCTAGAGCAAGTCTACATATTGTTTTTCCTCAGAGATAAAATATTTCAGTCTTCAAGTGGGTGACAAAGATTGCCCTACTTCAGAAGCCTGGATGGTGATAGCTATCTCTGCCTCCTGTGAGGGACTTACTTTTACAAAATATTTGCACATTCTTCATTTCATTAATTCTTCATAACAACACAAAGACTAGCAGAGGCATTTCTCACATTTAACCACCACAGAAATGGAGTCTCACAGACATGCAACGTTTTGTTCAAGGTCAAAGGGTTTCAAAACAAGACCAGGACTAGTTTTTCCTTTTCCCTCTTTTGAGTAGGGAGACCAGGTTATTCAAGCCCTATAAATTCTACAGTGGACAACACAGAGAGGAGTCGATACTGCTATCTAAATTATTAATTATGAATGTTTCTTTTTTGCCTTGATTTATTTAGATAATCACTTAATCTTCCGTTTTGTTGAGTATATGTAGCTACATCATTAGTCCAATTTGATTTTTTAAAAGGTTATAGGCTTAACAGAGAATGAGAAAAGGAATAATAAACTCTATTTTTCCAGATACATTTGTAAGCTTTTCAATAGTGACACCAATATGAATATTTTGTAATTGCATATTTTCTTTTTGAGGACCAATAGCCATTTTAATATGGAAACCATCAATAGAATTACCAGATGGGTGCTTTATTTGCTTATAAAGTGGGTTACAAATAGTAGCAATTAGTCATTGATGAAGACCTCTAAGTCGAGAGGTTTCTCATAATTCAGCACCATGATAATTTTTGATTTCATCTGCAAAACAATAAATACAAAATCATTTGTAAAAAGCAACATATGTCTTGACAATTTTCTAATTATCTGTGTGTAAAATACTCAATTCTCCTGCACAGATGGAACTTTTCACATGACACATTTTTACTCTAAAGCCTACAAAAGATAACTGGAAATTGGTGAGTCCATATTTCTACAATTTGTTTTTATCTGATTCTACCCAACTGTTAGAGCCCAGAGTTATGTTTATTTTTCCCACAAAAAGAGGTAACTGCTTATATAAAAAACAAGGGAGGAGGATGGGTGCTGAGTTGAAAGCTGAATTTATTCAGAAATAGCATTAAAAACTAGACTCCACACTTTTCTCTGTGAAAATAAGAGGGGAAGGATGCCAGATGGAAATCGGCCAAGTGGTGTTCTTTTAGGAATTGTGCCTAAGTTATCCTGAAGGAGGAATAAGAAAGAGAGAGAGAAAGATAGAGAGGAAATTTTTAACAAGATGCCCTGAAAAAGTTTTCTGGCTTTACTTGCCAGTAAAGAAGCCAAAACCAATTATTATTATTCAAACACCTTAACGAATCCATATGAAAAACTACCAAGTATTCTATACTAGGAAATGTAATTTTTAGTAACTTTTCTGTCATATTTGGAATTTATCAACTGTATTCTCCCTCTAAAATTAATGACTGATAATGGCATTTAACCCCTTTTCAACACGTTTGTTCATTTAGTCAGTACTGGCATCTCTTCCAACCATCCCACAGCCTTTGTACATGTTTGGATCTCACTCATCTTCTGCAAACACCAACACAGAGAGGTGCCTACGTGCCCACCTCTCCCTCCTACACCAGCTAAGAAAAGAAGCCACCCATGTCACTGTAGGTACCCCCGAGAGAGCCCACTGTGATCGCAGTTTGTGGCCACTGTCATTGTTTTGGCTCCTCCAGGAAAAAAGGAACCTGGGTTGAGACTTCTCTTTCTTGAGAGTCTCCAAAAATGTATGCTCTAATTAGACATCTCACTTTGGGATTTACAAAATATTTAAGGTCAGAAAGCCTCTCTCATCGTCCATCAATTGGAATTTTGAAGCTGTGCCAGTAATCACCAAATTTTCTTTTTCACAAACAGATGATGACTGTTACAATATGTGCTGCATTAGGCCTAAGAGTATAATAATATTTAGCTGCTAAGTTAGAATACTTGCTCCACCCTATCTTTAAAAATGCAACCAGAATCCAGAAATGTAATATTTGTGGTTTCAGACTACATGTAGAAAGCCTAATTTTATATCCAAATCTTAAGTGATTATAAGGAGTTAGTTGGGGCTGCAAACATGACATTATGTTTGATGAATAAGAATCTATTCTATTTTTGTAGTGGAAAGCCCATGATTGCAGGTCATGCATGCCTGATATCCTCATATATCTACCTTAAAACAGTAATCCATGAACACGACTCTGTAGTCAATATCTTGATCCCAAGTGATATTTATAATCACAACACATGGATTCTCAAGTAAATATGTATCCTTGCATCAGAAATAATAAGTATGTTTTGCATTCTTTTACTCAAAAGGCAAGTGAATGTAAGGAAGACAATATCTTGGTTTTGTTTGTATTTCATTGATTACACTTTGCAGAACTATTGCTATAACAATTATCTTCTGATATGTTAACCTTATTAATAAAATAATTCATGATTCAAGTGAAGTACTTATAGGCTTAAATACAACCTTCAGGTCATTTTAGCAGTTCCTTCTATTATATATATATATATACACATATATATATATATATATCTTCTATAAAAATCAAAAGAATAATAGCTCATTTTCCAAAAATAGTAGTTTTCCAAGAGAACTCCAGA
Organism: Balaenoptera acutorostrata; assembly: GCF_949987535.1. NCBI lineage: Eukaryota > Metazoa > Chordata > Mammalia > Artiodactyla > Balaenopteridae > Balaenoptera > Balaenoptera acutorostrata. Next base: position 87,190,316 of record NC_080068.1, read on the forward strand.
TCCAAAACAAGTACTATTTTATTCACGTCAACTTTTACGAATGTGAAGAGGAATGCTAGAGATGTTTACAACATTCCAAATGCCTAATACACCAGCAGACACCAGTGTATCATCTAATAATCACTTTACTTATATGAACAAGTATACACAAAAATAAAATTTAAGAACTCTGATGACCAAAATGTAAATAATCAAGTAAATCAAATGAAACTCTATGATAGATTTTTTTATTTTCCCAGATTTAGGTGTGATCATTTTGGGCGAACTAAGGTTTGGGTGGAAATTGCAGATCCAAAGAGTGCTACCAAACCTATAAAATAGAGCATCATGATGAAGAGGGTCAAGGAAGCCTCTGTGAGGACCTGATATCTGAAGTGAGATTTAAATGATGAAGAGGAGGCAGGCATATGAAGACTGGAGGGGAGAAAGAGTGTTCCAAACAGAAAGCATAACAAGTTCAAAGACTCTGCAGGAGGAAATCTTTCGGCATGTTTGAGTGACAGAACAAAGGTTCATAGTGGCTTTGGTTTAGTGAGTCATTCTGAGAGTGAAAGGAGTTGAGGTCCCAGAGGCAGGCTGGTACCTAATCAGGTCATGCTTGTAGACCATTTTGGAAGATCAGATTTTATTCTCATTGTAATGGAAAGACACGGCAGATTTTAAACAGGGAAAAGACATGTTTGCATTTGTACTTTAGAAATAACACTCTAGGGGTATCGCAGGGATCATAGTAGAATCAGAGACACAGCAGATGTTGGTGGCTTGGATTATGATTTAGATGAGAAGGTCGTGAAAAATGGTCAGATTTGGTATAAATTTTTGATGTAAAGGTAATAGAAATTACTGAGGGATTGGGGTGGCATATAAGGGAAAAGAGAAAAAGATGATCTCGGGGGTTTTCCCTCTAAAAAAAAGTGAGTGGATATCAGTACTATTCACTCACATGAGGAAGATTTATGAAGATGGCAAACTGAGGTATATGAGGAAAAAACTCAATGGCTCTACTTTTACTCTGTTATGTTTGTGATAATATTAATAACTAGCAATTACTGAGCACTTATTCTGTGCCAAGTATACCTCTATATACTTGTATATTTAATTTTTTATATCTTTTACCTAATCCCCCCAAGAGCCCCATGAATTAATTCTTATTATCATCCTCATTTAGAGATTAAGAAAACTAAATTACAGAGAGATTTGCCCTAGTCAGCCAGTTAATAGAGTCATGGAGAATCTGGTGCCAGAACCTACTGCATGACCACTGGGTACTACTGCCTTTACCAGTGGAAAAGCTGAATAGGTAATTGTATTGAGTATGGAGCCCAGGTGAGAAGCCTGGGATGGTGATACATAAAAACAAAATCCTGGGGCACCACATGACTTAGATATTTAGTAGAAGCAGCATAGGAGACTAAGAAGATGTAGTCAGCAATGGAGAGGAAAACCAAGTGAAGATGGTCATAAGAAGTGCTCCAGGGAGAGGGAGTGAACAACCACTCAAATGCCAAGATTTTAGACAAGGAGACAGAACTGACCACTGAATTTAGATTTCACTATGTTCTAGAACACTGTCAAAAACAGTAATCATCTTCCTATCTCAGGGCAAAGAGGAAGAGGGACATCCTCTTGGACTTCCCCTCCTAATTCTGAGACACTGTTCTATTATCTTAGTTCAATAAGCCCTATGTCTACAAAACCCAAACAATCAATCAAACCATCTGTCTTCTAAATCTTGTCATCGACAAGTACTTCATCAATTCACTAGGATAATTTGGCAGCTGGCTTGTTTGTTTTCTCGTTTTTTGGGTGTTTTTCTTCTATCACTTGTCACTATCCTAGATGACTTGGATGACTCATTCATGTATTTAGCTTCAAAATTCTTTTGCCCCTATATTCAGTGACCGACACTCCCACTCAGCTTTGGCAATCCATACCCATAGATACAAAATAAATTGTTTCTAAACAAAAAGTGTTCTATTGTACTATCCAGAATTGTGAAATTCTCTTCTCTCATTCCCATCCCACTCATGCCCACAAAAATTCCTCTTAGGCATCAAAGGCTGATGCTCTTTCCTGGCTTGACTGTCATCTCTTCCTAATTGTGATCTCCCTGATAACACATTTCGTGGGTGCAATTGATTCTCCCATTCTTTGACCTTCTCTCACAGCGGCCTTGCCAATCCCATTACCAAATCAATCCTACCATCTGTTTGCTCTCCTCCTCCTCCTGGGCTGCCAAGAGTTACTGAGAAAATTGAATAACCATGCTGATTGACTCTGCTACAAATTTATGATTTCCGATGTCAGCTGAACTCTCAGAGCTGCTTAGCAGCCCTATTACTCATTCCTACTTGGCTGGTCTTCCCATTCCACACCGCAGCTGTTCCCACCACACCCTCCTCAGATCCCCCACTCTCACCCTCACTCCCCTCAACCTCAACACATGATTTCACCTCCTACTACTGAGAACATTGGGACCATCAGGCATGAACCCCCTCCACTTCCCTCCTCTATGTCTCCAAATTTATTGGTTTCTTTACTCACTGGGACTTCACTTTGCATCTAAGAAGAAGAATCCTTATTCTCTGGTTCACCTGACCTTTTGATTCCACTCTTCCTGCCTCTGCCAAGATCTTGTTTCATCAATGTGCTTTCTCTTTTCCATTCAACCTCTAACCTTCTTTCAACCTACAAACCTACCTGAATTTCCCTATTTTGTAAAAAAAGATCTTTTCTTCCCCTCTTCCACCATCAAGTTGCTGTTTTCTTTTCCTTCCTACAAAGATTCTTGGCAAAGGACCTTGCATTCAACGGCTCTGCTTACTTAAACTGGCTCCATAAGATCTGGTGTAATCTTAGCTGGCTACCATGCTGATGAAACTATTCGAAATGCTACACAAAGGACGCTTTTCTCACTCTTCAGTTTTCTTGATCTGAATGATGGGAGTTTGGCTTTAATATGAATACATTTACTTACTAACTGTTTCAATTTGGGAAAGGCATTTAAAGTCCGTAAGATTGAGTGCCCTCATATGTAAATTGCGGATGTATGGGTCACTTTTAAGGATACCTCAGGTTCCTTTGAGCAAATTACTTTCACCCACTGAATTTAGTCTGGTAAAACTGTTATTCAGAGTGTGTTGCCCTTCTTGTCAACCAAAAGGTTGACAAGTTACCCCAAAAGGATATTTCAGCGTTCCCTCTCTGGAGTCTGAATAGTGAGCTTGAAAGGAACAGTCTACCAACCCCTGCTAACCTCTGAATTGACTTCTACCCTCTGGAGCTGGAACGGACCTTTCTCTTTCCTGAGCATGTTTATCCTCTGCTAGAACTTTTTGAGCCCCATCTCTTGGTTCCCAAAGCCATCTTCAGTCTAAAATGCTAAATTGTAAACTTGGTTTCTATTGCTTGAAAATAAATTTTATTATTAGGGTTAAATGAGCTCATCTGTGTAATATTTTTAGTGCAAAATTTAGTGACTAGTAAAAGTCAATTTTTGCTATTATTATTGGTTTTGATATTGTTATTATTAGTACGTCTATGAGCAGAAACACTTTCCATTTTTTTCCAGCTTTTCATCACACAGTTTTCTTCAGATTCTACATATACTTCTTTTATGGTGTCTTCCCCATATCTCCACAAGATTGGTCCTTTGTCGTCTTCTGTTTTTACACTCTCTGTGAACTCCCTAGGGAGCTCATATACTTGACTGGAGTCAGCTATCACTAAATGTAGATGAACTGTTTAATTCTTTCTTTTCCCAAGCTTAATCTCCTACATTTCAAATTCCACTTGCTTATTAAAATGTTCAAATCTAAAACAAAATTGTTTTCCATTCCTCTCCTCTATTCCCCAACCTCCAGTCATCTGCCAAACATTTTACATCCATCTGTCCATATGCCTCTTGATCTGTCTCCAAAGTCGTGGCATCAGAATCACATGATCAGACTTTATCAGACTATCTGAGTTCCCTAACAGGTATCCCTTTCTCTAGTACTTTTACTATAAACTGCCCTCCATTCTTCCCACAGAGCCATCATTCTAAATCAAGTATTGCATTATACCCCTGCTTGAAAATTGCAGTGACTTCCACATGTTCACAGGATAAACCCAAACTCCTAGGCATAAAATTCAAGGCTCCTCTTGAGTTGAATCTACTTAATCTTTCCGGTTCATATCTAGTCACTCTTCCCATGTCCCCTATACTCTAACCAAACTGGATGGTGTCTTTTACCAAATAAATGATTCATTTTGATGCTTTCATTATTTTGCTCATGATTTCTTCTCCAGTTGAAATGCCTCTTTCTTCCCTCCTTAGTGTAAATAAACTTAATTTATTGTAAGGTTCAATGCAAAAGCTTCTTGTATTATTCCCAAATGACTTCACTTTCCCTCTTTATCTCTGTTGCCCTATAGCACTTGTAACACATCTGACCCTCTTGGTAACTAACTCCTTAAAAGCACAGATGGCATCTTTCCCACATTTATATTCCCAGCCTCAAGCACAGTGTCTGGGCTAAAGTGGTATTCAGTAATTATTTTTGAGTAATTGTTTCCCTCTGGTGACTCAGAATAGAAAAATACATTCTGAAATATATATGTACATATATGAATATGTATGAATAATATATATGGACATATATATGAATATGTGAAACAGACATGTAGAGAAAATATATATTTCAAAATATTTATTATATATCTAAATATGTATATTTAGATATATGTGTATGTGCATCCAAAATAATCCAGAACTTTTATACTTTTATACTCCATTTGTTAATGCTTCACCAGTCAATACGTGACTCAACACTGACATTATTCAGTATGAAGTACTACATACAATACATTATGAAGTATTCCTGATATACTTCACTTACAATATCAAGAAAAGTTATATTCAGAATCGGCAAATCAAGCATTGAGAAAATTCTATATTATATACAATGGTAAGATATTCTGACAATATGATATATCACAGATTGTAGCTTTTCATAATAATATTAGTAAGACAATTTGGATTTCTAAGTTAATTTTTAAAAGAAAACATTTAACTCTTTCAATTAGAGAAGACGTGGTGAACTGCCAATCCATGGGTAACAGCAACATTAAAGGCATGATGGCATTCCTTCTGAAACCTATCAAACACAATACAAATTTCAAACAAAAATACAATCTTTTGTTTAAAAAATTATATTAAAAAGCATACTGAATATGATTTATACAGGATTTTGCATAAATTTTATGATAAAGTATAAAACAGGCATTTTGAAAATTGCACATCGAGAATGTGGATATTTATCTATAGAACTGTGGGTTAAATACTTTGCATACATAGGATATGTGCAATGTCTGCATTATATGAATATTAAGAATAATGTCAGCAACACAGAATAACTTTACAGGACATCTTTGCTGGAAAATTTAACAATGTTAATAACACATATTAATCATTATTCATAGACCAGGGGTTCTAAATTCTTGAAACACTAGATATCTCATGGCATACTGTGGTCCCATTCAGCTCTAACAGATTGAAGCTATATTTCCTTGGTTGCAAGTCAAAGATCACACAGAAAACATCCAGGCAGAAAGCACCTAGTCCAATAGAATATGTATCTTTTAATTGGAATTAAAGATGCAAAAAAGAGAAAAAAAAAAGAGTAACTCTGCAGACTCTCCCTTCAGTATTGATGATCCTTAAAAATTCCACTGTTACAGAACTGCCAGAACAGTCTCAATACAAATGAAATCCTACAAATTATTTTATTTTTTCAAAAGAAAACAGTGAGCCTTATAAACAGTAGGACTGTGAAAGTCATATCTGCATTATCTGTGGCATAAATTAATTTTTATAAAACCATGACACACAAAAGCAAGCAAAAACCACTGAAAATACTTTAATGATATGCTGCAAGGTCAAAATAAAAATACTTTTGGGTAAAGTGTGAAATAATCAGCTTATAGCTTGAGGAGTGAGTTCAGACAATGATAGAGGTAGAAACGGGATGGCATCGATTTGATGAGCGATGATTTTTAGCCTTCAGCCTCAAGATAGTCTCTGAGGCATGACTTGAGATCACAGCTTAACATCAAGGAAAGTCTTTTTTTGACAGTATTACAGCAAAAGGATTTTATATTTAAATGATGCTTTCTATCTATATCTCAACATCGTATAGATTTGCCAAATCATCACACATAAACATTTTAAGTTGGACTGAACTCCATGTTTAAAGAATAGTTTCAAGTCTATGGATTTTAGAAACCATGCATTTATATGTATTTCTTTCGTTATTAACTATACTAATTCCTCTAGAATAAGTCTAGAATAAGGAAATAAGTCTCTAGAGCAGAGCAGTGTATCGGTGCCAAGAAATGACCAAAGAGAGCTGTTGTCTCTACTTCTTATTCCACATAAAGTGTGGCCACTAATGGCATAGAATTCCAAGTCTAAGAGAAATATGTCTCCGTTAAGGCACAATCCAGATTCCTTTAGGGTTATTTGTTTCTTCCCTCTCTGGTGCTTCGTTCCCACTGCTTTGAGAGTTATTCCCCTAACAAATCAAGGCCTCCACTGCCCTGTACTTAAAGAACTCTGCTGTCTGACTCCCATTTCTCCCAGGATCAAGTTGAATCTCCTTCACATGAAATCTAATGCCATTTACATCTTGATCTATTTCCCAGTCTCCTTTTATATCATCCTGCCTTGGCATCTACTTGTCCTCCACCAGACCCCTTACTCTTGGTACCATGTAGTTATCACATCTGGGTAATATAGTTATCTTGGTAATAACAGAATTTCTGCAATAGAGCAGATCCCGAGTAACACACAGAGTGTACATGACGTATGATATATATGTATATAAACAGGTGCACATCACCCCAACTGTTACCCAGAAGTTAATTCTTTATAGGAATATGACATCCTCTGCACCTAATCTATTGTAGCAATGCAATAAATATTTATTGAATAACTATTTATACATTGCATTGAATGCCCTAAAATCACATAAAATTCCCCTTTATAGCAACAAATGAATTCAATCACTGTTTAATAAGCATCTACTAACTTACCATAAGCAAGGCGCTTTGCTAAGAACTGGGGGGAGACAGCAAATATGATTCAGGCTTGGACCTTCCCAGTCAAGAGATTATGGTGCAATAATAAAATAATACATATATTCACTTACATGCACAAAACAATTCCATCATTAAAGGTAGGAAGCTCCAGGTAACATAAAATCACACAGATAAAATGACTTAACATTAACACTCACGACCTGGTAATCAGAAACAGCTTATAAAAGAAGAATCATGGAAGGTAGGATTCACTCATGTAAAATTAGAAGACAGAGATTTGCTGGAGGAGATAACAGTATAGATTAAGATAAACTGGTAGGAAAGTGTGAAGCAGGTAAAGTCACTCGAAACTTACCAAGCTTAACAGGAGCATCAAGTTCATGAAAAGAATGAAAAGTATAAATGGGAAAGGGAGATTAGAGTCAGAGGAATATGATTCTAAATTAAGAAGTTGGAAATGTATTAATTCGAAATGAACAGGCACTAAATGTTCCTGAGCATGGCCTAAGAAGAAGCAAGTTGTTCTGTCCTTGCAAGATTTGGGGGTGGCAATGTATGGGATACTTCAGCCTTCAGTGTAATATCTGAATCCATTATGTATACTTTGTACACAACTTTAATAGCAGTTCAACCATGCTCTCCATACCTAGCCATGATCTATTTTATCTCATAGTCTTGATCACTTGCCAGTAGCACTTACAAAGAAAGCACGAGAAAGCTTTCTTTATTTAACACATATTTTTATGATCCAATATTGCTAGATGACACAGTAAGTGAAGTAACTTCTGATAACAGTCATCAGGGCATATCAGTTTCAAGTTCAACTAAACAGCAAGTAATGGTGACTACTGGAGGATGGTGCAAAGCCTTACAAACCTCTACGTGAAAAGTAGTCAATAAAACAAGTTAATAGAAAAATTACTGCAAACTATTTCAAGAAAACTGAAATAAAACATTCCTCACAGTTAAACAAAACTGAATGGCAACACAAATGATGCAGCAATAGCTGAAAAGAACATGTCACAGTATAAAAGGTGCTCCCCACAATCACAACAGTGATTAACATAATTAATCACTTAATTTATTTTGATTAATATAATTCCAAATATTCGAAGAAAATGAAAGTGAGAATATGAGCTTACCAAATTACCCTGCTGAAGTGTACTAGAAATAAATAAATAAACCTGTTAGATATTTCACCAATGTTTGTTTTAATGAGTAGTTTCTAAATGTTAAGAGACTCATGGAAACAGCTCAAAGTATCCATTGATAATTGATCATGTTTTATAATATTCTTATTTATAAATATTACCATGTTTTATAAGCACGTTTGTATGTTCTAAATAATCCCAAAAATACCTTTCCAAAACATACTAAACAGCAAGTTTGTTTGTAAAGTTTGTATAGTCCACACCAAAAAACAATTCTAAAATCAAGTTTAAATTCCTGTAAGGGTTTAAGGAAATAAGGGTTTAAAGTCAGGCATATCTGAAGTTCGAATCTCAAACTAACTCATGACCAGTGTTTTTGGTGTAAAACAAATTTGTTTTTAATAGCAGATAGCACTCAGAGACACCTACTATATGGCGGGCACTATTGTGAATTGTGTTCAAACTGCTTCTGGAATCTTAGCTCAACTAGTGAATAGCTACATGACTGGGGTCAATTTCTGAGCCTTTCTTTAATTATAGCTGTTATTTATACATTCTCACTGTATGCCAAGCATGGCCATAAGTGGTATATGTCAACTTATATTAACTCATTATATGACATACAACATATAGCATACTAATTCATGCACTTTTCCTAATATTACCATAAGACTTCTATTATCTTCATTTAAATACATGACAGGTTAAGTAGCTTGCCCAAAGTCTCAAAGACTGGTCCATAATCAATGCTCTAAACATTTCATCTTTTAATTCATGAATTATATATACCTTTAAGTCATATATTTTCACAGGAACCCCAAGAGAGGACAAAATACAGCAATTCAAATACTTAGTAAATGTATTTAAACTGAAAGATCACTCACAGATCAGATCGTTATCAGGTAACTATCAGACCAAAAATTAAATTGCAACATTCTGATCATCTGAAGATGTAATAACAACTAAAAAGAAAGAAGCTTAAGAATCACACATCTTTGTCTTCATCCTAGCACAAATGTTTACCGAATTATTTTTATCACAAGTTCAATTGTTCTTATTTTAGAAATTAGAACTTCTAATTGACTATATACTATCAATTAAACATCCACAATTTTTGTATACTTCCTATTCCATTTGCCAAAAATTTCTGCTATGTGATAAGTGAGCAATTTGAATTGATGTGTTAGACAAGGGAAAGAGTCAGGGAAAAAAAAAATTGCTTTTTTCTCTTTATAAGGTTTTGTATTACAGTGTCTTTAGATTTCTATAAATATTCAGTTCTGTGTACAATAAAATATCTGTGGGCAACATAGTAACCAAAGTTACATTCTAAGTGGCATTCATACATTAACTGCCAAAGGAGGCTACAGAATAATTTTTGAAAGGGAAAAAAAAAAAGCCCTGTGGACCTACTATAGTATGCAAACTCAACGGAAACGAATAGCCTAATGATATATCCATGAGGAGGTAGCCAACAGAGTTCAGTGATTGGGAAAGAAAGCTTGACAAAATCTAGGTATATTAGTCATATCCTCAAAATATTTTATTTCTTTGCAAGTTCTGAATTGTCAACAGTGTAAAATGAAGAGAAAAGTACCTCCAGAAGGATTGCTATATTTTATGGCTCAATATTCATAACTACTGTGGCCATTCTTTCTACTGTTGTAAAAAGGCAGAACCAATCAGCTGGCAGATGACTGTCTTTGGCTCGGCAGAAACTTCCATTTCATGTGATAAAGTCAAACACACACAATATGAATATGTTCTCACTGGGGAGGGAAGGAGGGATGAGAGACCCCTTTCATGTCATTTACTTTATAAATTATTTCTAAGATGCATTTTTTTTTTCTTCAGGCCTGTCCAAAGGCAGAGTTCCATTGTCCCTTTCTAAAATGCAGTCCTTTGTAAGTCATTTCAATGGCCCTTAATAGAATCCTATCAATCACATTATACTTTCAAAAATATGATCACCCTAATACATATGTTTTACGTTTTCTCTCAAAATCATAAATGGAACTTCTTTTTTATCGAAGTGTATCCTTTAGTCATCTACTTGTCATTTACTTGTGGTCACTTGGAATTTAAAATGTAATTCAGTTAACACTTGCACATATTTGATAGGCTTTTAATTCATGGAAGTATTTCATACCATAAAACTTCTTTTAAAAAATCTGTTTCTGGATTCAGAAAAAAAAGCATATGTATGTTCTCTTCTTTTAAAATGAAGAATTATTTTTAATTCTGGTAGCATGTGATATAACCATCAACAATTCTAAAGCTTTCTTTCTTTCTTTTTTCATTGTCTCCATTACACCCATTGGGAGTACAATGGCTTAGGTCACAACATGAAACATCATGCTAATTAAACTGCCAATTAACTGGTATAAGAACTATATTGCATGAAATAGATTGCTGTATTACTTTGTTTTAACTTTTGTGTCATTTCAACTTGGTAACCACTCATTTAGAATCCTCTAATCATGCTCTTTCATCCAAATGTTAATCTCAGATGGCACGAGCACATGATTGCTGAGGAGCCCCGGAGTAAGATACGTACTGCATTTCTTCCTAGTATTAAAAATGGTTTATTGAAAGATTAAAAGATCCTGTGTTTACAGATTCTTGGTATTCATTTGAATACAACCTCTTTTTAATGTAGTACTAATAGCAAGACATCCTCAAAAACATTTTCTCAAACATCTTCATCTAAATAGTGAGGCATTTGCTTGACAAGTCATCATAGGATTATTAAAAAGTCTCATGTAATAAATTGTTTCCTTAATATTATCAGTGTTTTCCTTAACACATTTTTTTTCAATTACATGACTTTACCAATCAAGTTTCAATTTTGGGTTCCAAAAAATGGCAGATTTATTAGTAAATATGCAGGGGTTTTAAAAAGTCAACCGGCAGGAAGTTAGACTATGCTATATCCACTTGAAATGTATTATCGGGAAGCAGCCAGTTTCTGATCCTTCTGGAATGCATATACCAAATGTCTGCTGCTTTCATGAGACTGACACATAGGGGAGAAAAAGCCCTTGCCGACCCGCCTTTTAACAGCTAGACACAGAGAGAAGAAGAAAGATTAGAGACCCAGGTCCCCCTCAGCTGCGACTGAGACAGAATTTTCACTGACAAAAATGGGAAGTGGCAATTAAAAAACAGGTTGAGCTGTACCTGATCTCAGAACTCCAATCTCTTAAAATAGGAAATGTTCATTTTTCTCCAAACATCTAAGGATAGAGTCTAGAAAGACATTCATTTTTAATCACATTAATTTTAACTCCTCATTAGAAATTCACAAAAAGCAGCATAAGATAGGTTATTATAGAGGTATTAACGTCCACAAAAATATAGAGTAGCCAACTTTTTCACAAGAAGTGTAAAAATTAGGGCTTCCCTGGTGGCGCAGTGGTTAAGAATCCGCCTGCCAATGCAGGCGACACGGGTTCGAGCCCTGGTCTGGGAAGATCCCACATGCCGCGTAGCAACTAAGCCTGTGCGCCACAACTACTGAGCCTACACCCTAGAGCCCGTGAGCCTCAACTACTGAGCCCGCATGCCACAACTACTGAAGTTCAGGCACCTAGAGCCCGTGCTCTGCAACAAGAGAAGCCACCTCAATGAGAAGCCTACGCACCACAACAAAGAGTAGCCCCACTCACTGCAACTAGAGAAAGCCTGTGCGCAGCAACGAAGACTCAACGCAGCCAGAACTAAAAAAATAAAATAAATAAATAAATTTTAAAATAAAATAAAATACCAAAAAAAAGTGTAAAAATTACTGAAACACATGGTCTAATAAAAATCTGTAGTTGGCTTTGTTTTTTTTTCAGATGCTCAGATGCTAAACTGTGATATGAACTTAAAATATAACTTTCTCATGTTTTCACCAGCAATGCTATGCGTTCCCAAAAATGCAGAGCCACTTCTGAGGCCTACATTTTCCACAGTCACAATTGTTAGTCAATATATTTCACCTAAAAAGTAGTTTCAAATAGGCAAAACTGAGCATTTTCAGTGGTTGTTTATTTGTTTTTTCCTCTCCAATATGCTTACTTAACCAATAACTATGTTTAAAATGAAAGCCACTGGCTTCCCTTATAGTAAATATGATCCAATTCAATTCAGCAAGTATTTATTTTGTTTATATTTCATACAGTCAAATCATATCATCCAATAAATGCAGCACTATTTTCTGCTTAATGAAGGACTTTGAAAATAAAGCCCTAATCATATAGAATAGATATTTATTAAATACTTGCAAAGAATAACGACTTATTTATGGATTGGTTGTCATAATCGGCATTACCCTTAGTTTTTATGATAACCTGACATAGTTCTCATTCTTAAGTTTCACAATTTTTAAGCTACTAATAATGAGAAAAAATTGTATTCCCTTATGATTGTGGATAAAGTGATCTCCAAAAATTGTTCTTTAACCTTTTGGAAACTTTCGTCATTGGATCATGACAAAGGTTTGGTTTCAGCTTTCACAATTTCCTTTCACTTGTCTATGCCTGAAAAAATTACAGCTCACAGAGCTCCCAGATTTGAACTGTAGCAGATCAGAAACTGATGCATTTTCCCTGGAGAACCTGGACCTGCACAATTTTTCTGAATTTCACACCATAGCATATGGAGAATACTGAGGGCTTGTCATTACATTTTTCTGTAAGGTGCCTTTTATTTCACTTTTGCCGGTGTTACTGAGTTTATTTTGGCCCATGAACATATCAGTCAACAACCTCACTCTTTTCATGTCAATTATAAAAACAACAGTAAGAAAATTAATAATTACCAGTGTTTATTGAGCTTTTGTTATGTCATACTCACTTTGCCTGGCTAAATCTCATTTAATCATCACAACTAATTTATGAGGTAGATACTGTTATTAACTTCATGTTACATATGAAGAAATGGAAGCAGAGAGATGTTGTTTGTTCAGAGGTCACCTCATTTATGTGTGTGAACCACGTTTCAAACCCAGGCTGCCTGGATTCCAGACCCTGAACTCTTAACCACTGTGATAGTCTGTCATTTAGCATATGGCATTGTAATAAATAGCCTGCGTGGCAGGAATTCCCATTAAACTGGGAGCTCTCCTGATTCAAAGAATGCAGCTGCCATTTTCCTCAGTCCACCCAAATTCCAGCAGCGAAGTCTTCATTAAAAGAAAAAAAAAATTGATGCAAATAGTCCATATTTATATTAATATAATTTAAGCATGCAAAGCAAGTAAGTTAGAGAAAAATTTCTCTTCTTCCCTGTATACAGTATTTAGAACAGAACTTTTTTATCACAGATTCCACCTTTATCCAATATTTCAGTGAGCTAGAACTCCTGAATACCTCTCACATCTAAGTCATGAATTCTGAATTGGCCTCACTCAGACTAATAGATATGTGATCTAGGGAACCACAAAATTTACCTCTCCACCCCCAAATAGTTCCAGAACCTATCTTGAACCCCCATCTATAATAGTGTTTGGCATGAAGGCTCTGTGGCCCACCTGTTGAGTGCAGCCTCAGAAATCAGACTGGCAGGGCTCAATGCTCAGCACTACCTCCTGCTAATTCTGTAGCTTTGCAAATTTACCAAAACCCTCTGTTCCTCATTTTCCTCATCTGTAAAATGGGTGTCATGACAATAATAGTATCTACCTCATGAGGTTGATATAAATATTAAATAGGGCAATTAATATATCATCTACACAGAGTTGACTCTCGGTAACTTAAGTTTAAAAAATTATCAGAGAAATATGAAAATCTGTTCAACTAAATTATATTTACCAAAACAGAGAGGTAGAATAATAGCAGTTCAAAAAATAACAAGAACTAAAACCAAAAGCACGTATTTTAATTCCCAATAATATTTTCATTTTCTTTTATATCTTGGCGAAAGTTTTACCCATGTGCATCCAATCTGATGAATTCTGGACGTAATTTTTCAATTGGTAATTCTCATTCACGGTTGCTCCACTACTCTATATAGCCATTTCTCTTGAGCCAAGTGCAGTCTCCCCTTGCTCCCCACCTTTTTTTCCAAATGGATAGAGGCACGAGGCAAGGGTAGAAGTTTTATTTAGAAATAGTGGGACTTGGGAGAAGCTTGGTAGGTGGAAGCCTGCAAGTCTCCCATCTAAATTTCTAATCTTGTAAAACAAAGACTAAATTGACATTAAATTTTATTATCAAAATCAGTTCCATAAATGGCCAGAAATTCACCTAAATGAAAAAAAATTCAGTGTGACCAATTCTTTAAATAAGTATCCCTGAAGATTATCCATGCCATCTTTGTGATATTAAAAGTGACACTATTTTGCAAGTCAGTATACTGCAATGAAAAAAAAATCCAAATGATATGTATGATTTCATTTTGCTTCCCACTGTTTCTCTGACCTTTCCCAGTTGGAGTAGTAGCAGGAAAGTAAAATAAAAGTACTGTTGTTCTGTGTGAGGCACTTTGCGACTAAAACTTAATCGTGAAATTATAACAGCTGCAAGACTCCTCTGCCTGTTGCTTCTCCTACGCAGAGAATTACTATTAGATGAAAGAGCCTACAGCAATAAACATCAGGGGCTAGTGTTTCCTTCTCCTCTGAACCCACAGGCTGATCCAAGTACAGAAATGCCTTTGAAGTTACGGGGACCTTCATGTGCTGATCAATCCTTGGGGGGTAAAGAGCAAGAAAAACTGGTTCTAGCACTTTAATATATTCTGCCAGGGAATGCATTCAACTCAGGGTAGTCCAAAAACATTTCCTCTGTTACAAATTGAGTGATTTTGTACTTGGGTGTTGCTTGGTTCAATTAACTTAGAGGGAGCTATTGATCCCAGACGTGATTATTTGTAGCTCAGTACATATTTCTATTAAGTCAAACTAAGGTTGGAACAGCAACAAATATAAATTCATATTTTTCCTTGGTCCTAAGGCATATGTTGAGATTTGGGTCAGTTTTAGTGGAAAACAGCATATGATCCTCTTAATATGGATGATCAGTATTGATTATTGATATAATCAGTGTTCCATAGCACACTGTTAATATTTCTAAGTTATCAAAACCTAAGAATTAAGTTTACTTATCAAGAGTTAAGAATTTAAATGATCTTAAAATTGATAGTGCGATCCAAACCCATCATTTATGGATGAGAAATCTAAGCACCAGAAAACTCAAAAAATGTATCCTTTCAGGTCTGGCTGTTTAACAGCAGGGTAAAATTTGGCATCAAGACTCCTGACCCCATTCAGGGTGCTTTTCTCCAAACATTCTCTAATTTATCTCTGTCAAACCTTTCCTCTTTATCTTAAGTGGCTAAGCTCTTCACTTTCAAATTGTAAAGATGCAGAGAACGTAGTTTAAAAACCAGCAACATGAATATATTACACGTCCCATTATGTTTTAAGAGACTATTAAAATAAAAAAATACAGACATTTTATAAAGTAGCCTTTTTTATTATTTTGGTCACAGAAAAATATTCAATACAATAGAATTATGTAGTTTGTAGACTTATAATTTATTAAAATAGCATAAATAAAGACAAAAATCCCTGCAATAATATAGATAGGGTACCAGCTTCAGTTGATTGTCACATAGAAAGAAAAGGTAAAAATTTCAACTATAAAGTTAAAGGGTAAGATAAAGAGAAATGAATACAAATACCAGAGAACAATAGTTTCAAAATTATTATGGCACGTGGTGACCTCAAAAAATATGTCAATCTGTTTTAAATACTTACTATCTTATCTATGTTAATATATGATCACTTGTTATATAATTTACACTGAAGAAAAACGGGGAAAAACACATGTAACTTATTGGTAGGTTAAAAAGTTATAGTTAGAACACAAATATTTCCCCAGTCTCGTCTATTAGAGAATCTGTGATTCACATCCTCTGTCACTGAGTGGAGACCTTAAGGAATATAATATGACTTTCCAACTGTCTTCAAACTGATTTCACAAGAGCCTACTCTCATTATTTCCAGACATTGGTACCATTTTAATTTAAATGGCTCAATTGCATTAAATATCATACTTAATTGGAGAGCCTTTGCAGTAGTCATTCTATCTTCAGAATTGTTTCCTTTGTGAATAATAATCTTTAATAATGATCACGGCACATACGAAATGGCTTAAGACGGTTTACTCTACCTCTTTACGTTCTAGGTAACAAACCAAAGTGCAAATGTCAATCATTAAATTTTACCTTCTCCCACTTATACACACACACACAAATGCATACGTATACACTCACACCCATACAAAAATTAGACTTTATACAGTATCTTCAGTTGAGTAACTGTAATGCAAAGAGGTACTTCCTGCATGCAATTCATTTTTAACAAAATCTAAAAAGCCCTCCTCTGCATACATAAATGCATAGGACCACAAATTTTAAAAGCCAGTTTCCTATTAAATAATGGCCATACATTCCTTTAACACTTAAAGGGTTTACCCTAAATTCAATCAGAAATTGTGTAAAATGTCTGTGAGATATATTGTGAGCTTCTACTTCTACACCATAATAAATTATGTTTCAACAAGTATCAGACTGACCTAAATTTTATTTTCTCTCATGTCCACTAGTTTCTCACTTTCCCTGATTGGCAATAGTATTTCTTCTTTGTGCCTTATGAAATAGCCTTGAACAATCTAATTTTCTTGGAATTCAGTCCTGAGGTATACATTTCCATTTTCTTTGTTGATCTAGCACAGCCTCAGGTGATTTCTACATAATGCATCCAATTAGTTCAAGCAAGGCAAATGAAAGCACATCTATATTAATCTCCACCTTATTAACCATAAACAGTAACAGGATACAGGTCTCCATTCTTTGCTTGAGTCCATTCAAGTGCAAACTGAAGGAAAGGGATTTTCTGTTATTTTCATACTCTTGAGTATGATGATATTTCATTCTGTTTCTCCACAGTAATTGATAAGATTGCAAAACCTCTCTCACATCCCTTCTTTATTCCATATGAGAGCTTGATTTTCTTTTGCAGTTGGTTGCAAATTATAGTTTGATTCCTTTTTGCAGAGATTGTAATTTAAAGCCATTTTTGTTTTCTTCAAAATCAGAGCTTCATTTTAATCAGCTAGTGGTCCTGCCCCTTGGGAATCGATTTCTTTTTACACAAGACAAATCCAGGTCTATTAGGATCCAACACATTGAGTTGGAACATTACATGTATTTCACTTACGAGCACATACATTCATTTTACACGATTCCTCAATGTGGCCAGGGGGTTTCGTGGTCTGCACTGTATCCACCTATAAAAAATACAAAAATATATGTCTGCTTTACAGGGATGTGAGTAGGGTTTTGCTAGCCTAGTTCCAAAGTTTGGATGCACATATTGGCTGATAGTATTCTTTCCTTCTTTAAGATGTATTTGCAGTGGCCATAACCTCTTTCAGAAGTCATGGAGACATAACTGTTCTAGCTACAATTAACAACCCTGGGGCACCTAGATCAATACTGCTGGCTAATCTCTTGGATGTTATCTCTGACAAGAGATATTTGCATGGTAAAAGAAACATTGAATTAATTGTTTTTCAGGCTCCAAGTATTTGAAGGCTATGAAATGTCACCCGGAGAGGGGCTGTCAAGAGAGGGGGTATTGCTGGCTTTATTTATACTATAAATACAAAGAAGAATGAAATGGTAATTCTGTTGTTACTGCTTTTACAATTTACTGTCCCCTAATATCTCTGGGAGGTGAGCTTGATCTGAATGTTCACACCCTTCAAAGTAGCTTTCTAGTCTCTAAATGCAATCATTAGATAGCTCACTGTCTATAGAAATCTGAGCAATTTACACACTATCAACAAATGGTCCGCTAATCTCTGGTCAAGGATGAATTACTCTCCCCTTCAAAGTCATGACCATAAGAAGGCAATGTTTTCCACGAATGAAAGTGATGATAATACTCCTTCAAAACGTTTTGGTGCTAATGTGAGTTTTAAATAGTGTTGAATATTTATTTCTCTGAACTTGAGCCTGACGAATAGGCTGATTTCTGCTCTGAGTGCCAAAAAGTACACAGAATATTGTTTCCAGTTTGATGGTGCAGTTGATGTCAGGAAAACCTTTAGTGAGTTTGAATATTGCCAAAAAGATAATGAATCACTTCCATAAAATAAAAGTGCTACAGTTCACTACCAAAAGGATTAGAATATTTTAAGAATTAAAAAAATATATATATTGCACCTAATTTCCAGTGTCACAGTGCATCAGCAAATGAGAGTCAAAGTTAAAAAGAAGTAAATGATTTCTTTCACTGAATAATCAACTAACTCACATTTGAAAATAAATGGTATAAAAAAAGGTAATGTCAGGGCTTCTCTGGTGGCGCAGTGGTTGAGAATCTGCCTGCCAATGCAGCGGACACGGGTTCGGGCCCTGGTCTGGGAAGATCCCACGTGCCGCGGAGCGACCAGGCCCATGACCCACAACTACTGAGCCTGCGCGTCTGGAGCCTGTGCTCCGCAACAAGAGAGGCCGCGATAGTGAGAGGCCCGCGCACCGCGATGAAGAGTGGCCCCCACTTGCCACAACTGGAGAAAGCCCTCGCACAGAAACGAAGACCCAACACAGCCATAAATAAATAAATAAAAAGGTAATGTCTAATTTAAAAATTGTTTATATTCAAGAGCATAAAATGTTTAAAAATTGCTCTGACTGCAGATTATCCATATTAGCTGTATAAAATTAAGCAGCTTTAAAATGTCTTAATTTATTAAATTAATTTTTATCTTTTCTTAGAAATAAAAAGAACATTTTCTTTTCTTTCTCTAGCAGGTCTAAAAGTTAACATAACTTGGGATATTTTCTGGCCAATTACACACGGAGGACAAGTTTACCGCGGAATCTATGATAAGTGAGTGTTCATGATTTAAGTTGTAAGTTTAAGATGGACAAAGTTTATCTGATTTTACACAAACCATACACTACACGTCATTTAAAAACTGCTTATACAAAAGTGAAAGCTAAATATTTAAAAGTTTGAGATATTGTTTTTTATTCCCAAACCAACTACAGTGATGTAGCCATAATGCACACCTAGACTACGTTAGATCTTCCTGTTAGGTACCCTTTGTGTGTGTGTGTGTGTGTGTGTGTGTGTGTGTGTGTGTGTGTGTGTGTGTGTGTGTGTGTGTCTATAAATGAATAACTTCACAAAAGTAGTTGAATACTTGATAAATAGTTAAATAGTTAAATAATAAATAAATAATAAATAGTTAAATACTTGGTAAGTGCTGTGGCTATATATATGTGTATATATATTTTCAGTAAATGAACAAGTAAAACAATAAAAACAGGAAATCAGAGGTGTCAGTGTTTCATTTTCTATTTTCAAGACCTTACATACTTTTAAATTAAAAGCATATCCAAGAATTAGAATGCATTTATGTAATATGGTCACCATACTGCCACGCAGCATAATGAAATCCTCTTATTAAAATGTTTTTGAAAAATAGACCTCTCTCATTTCATAAATTAACTATGTAAAGGCAGGTTTCAGGTTTTTGTGGTTTTAAGTTTTGATGCATCAAACAAAAGCATCTCTGTAATGATATTCACCTGTCACTGAAGCCAAGAAAAATGGATTCTTTCCTCACCATTAAAGATTCATGTTTAAAAACAAAAGTGCATACCTCAAATCACTTACTGAGCTCAAGCAGAACTACTTAGGAATCACCATTCTGAAAACAATCATTGGTGAGGGTCAGGGTAGAAATGGATGTTACCAGGATGTGTTTGTTTTGATTTTAATCAGCTAATTAAAATGGCCCTGGAAACAATTTTCAGATCACTGCCACTGAGGAGATAGGCTCTAGTAAATCAGACCAAACCAATCTTTCAGTGAGGTCCTATTCTATTGAGGATGTATAGACACAGCTTTTGTCTTCCCCTGTCAGCCGTTCTCCTCAATTTCTTCTATCACCCAGGCAACAAGCCACACACACACACACACACACACACACACTCACACACACACACACACACGCACAAACACACACACAGAGTAAGACAAAACCAAGCCATTCCTGGAGCACGTTTTACCAGGCCATCTTTGTATCTCACTCAGTTTCCATTTCCTAACCAAAGAGACTGAAATAAGCTGGGAATTTAATTATCAAAAATTATCAGTAAAAAGTTAACTTATTAAAGCTTTGTTCTTCTTTTCCAGACTTCCCTGGCCAACAACTGGTGACTAGTGCTAGGAGAAGGAAGCTGAATCATGCACAGAATAGGAAAAGAATTCATATTTAGGTGTAAGAATAAATGAACACTCACACAAGGAATAGACACACTCTTAATAATTCTGAAAAAACTTCCAAACCATAAATAAGGAAATATATATATTTTGAAAGGAACATGTATCTAGTTTGTACTTATTTTTATTAGGTATGCTTCAAAACTAAATCACACACCTATGTAACTAGTAGAGATTAAGTACAAGGGTGTGTTGAATGTGTTTCCATATAATTGGCAATATGTAAAAGGATTCTATGACCATTCATTATTTTTTTTCTCTGACTGATGTTAAAATCTAGGGAAAAGTAAAAGGTATCATATAAAAAGTAGAGTCTATTCCATGACACAGAAAATCAAATTGATGGTAGTTTCTGCAATCTAGGAACAGGAAGTGGACATTCGTATTTTAGAGCATGAATGCACGATATAGGAGCTGAGTCAGGGCAGAGCCACTATCAACATCGAAAGTTTATCTATTATTTTTTAAAATACTGGAAAATCATTTAAAATAGAAAGTGAGACAGAAGGTAAACATGGGATTTGGTGAATGGAGAACTATGAGAACGACAATTCTGAATGGTATTATGGTGTTTTTCATTTTGATTTATATAAATGAGGTACCAAAACTCATAAATTATAATTATTAGTTAATATATCACCTGCATAGATGTTTATTACAAGATTGCATTTAATTATCTAACTTAAACTCACAAAGTCCTTGTGAAGTAGCTATTATAAGTTTGCTCATTTTACATATGAGGGAATTAAAGATCAGAGAGCTTAATCTCCTTATATAAAAATCACATAGATAATGGGAGAATCAGGGCCCCAAACCAACTTTGGTTCTTGATCAAAGATTTTTTTCCTTTACATTATGTTTCCTCATAATTGTTTTTTAAATTTGACTTTGAATCTTTTAAAAATAAACAGCTAAGTTATAACTGCAAATGTCTCCATTTTTGCCATGGTCTAAGGAATAATAAGCAAAACTACGCAAGTTTCCTATACTATTATAAATGAATGTGTTATGAAACTCAGTTCTAGAAGCCTATGTATCTATCAGATTCAGGATTCTATCATAATTACTTAAATTTGTGAATAAATAAGAAGCAACTTCAACATATCTGCAAGTTGTCTAAACTGCCAAAAAAAAAGAAAGAAAAAAAAAAAGAAAGGAAAGGAACCAATAAGACAAATCCTATCCAATCAAAGAAAGGGAAGTTTATATCCATTTACATGTGTAAGAGTGCACACACACACAAAAGGGCCATTCATTAGCACTGTTTAATCTGCACTCTTTAGAAAAGAGGGCTTTTAGATTGTGAGTCAACCACTGAACTGGCCATGGAAGGAAAGGGGCTAGATAATATCATACCACTTCCTCATCATAGGTACTTTGCTCTGACTACAGAATACGAATGATTTGGGCCCTAACAAAAGCATCCCCTGGGTTGGATAGCCAAGCAATCAATATTTATTGACTGGCTGACTGTTAGAATCATGGAATCTCAGAGTTAGAAAGAATGTCAAAGGTTATAGAGTCCAATCATGTGAAAGGCATTGCAGGAGGCATCAGGGGAAATACAGAGCAACATAAGGCACAGTCCTGGTTCTAAGGAAATTATTTATACAAATATATACAGATTACTAATATAAACAGATTACTAATCTTGAGGAGGAAAAGATGAGAGCCCAGTAGATAAAATTATGAGAGCTCTGACGAGTGAGAAGAGACAGTGGTGAGGGGAGTAGGAAGAGGGCTCATGGACTAATTGAACCTAAGCTGGGTCTTAAAATAAAGATAGGTAAGGTTGACATCTACAGAAATGAGGGAAAACTGCATTCCGAGAAGAGAGAAAGTTTGTGAGGAACGTGTGAGGTAAGGTGAGAAGGCAATGAGAGGATTTCCCTGCCTAAACCAGAGATTTCTCTAATTCCATTCAACTCCATCACGAGCTATCTTCTCTACTTAGCTCAAGTCTACATATAAAAGAAACCAATGTAATAATTAAAAACAACCACAAGAAGACTGTCCTGAACATCCTAAATTAGAATTACACAGACAAATTAAGGTAACTGTCAAAAGCCAGAGAATGCAGAAAACAATGATTTGTTAAAACTAATGTAATTAAGTATTCAAGGATTCCTGCTCTAGAACCTCCTGTTCTTAAAGGTTAAATCATGTATGTCTTATTTCACAATTTTATTTTTTCTTGCTTTTTTTAAAAATAATATTTTAAAGAAATACTCTCTCGAGAAATAGGGATCAATTCAAACAGACGGCTAGGCACTAAACAACCAAACACATTAGACTGGATCCCAGAATTACAGTGCCAATTACATTTGGTCATAGTTGAGCATTAATGAATTTCCATTCTTAAAGCTCAGAACAAAAATGTAAAATGATGTAAACTTAAGCTGTCACCATTATCCTCTTCAGACCATAGTATTGGTCACCTTTGGAAACAAAGCAGAACTGGCTGGTATTCATGTGCCAAAGCAATAAGCTGCCCAAAAGAAACAGAGACTAGATGTTAATGAGAAGATGAAATGAATACAGCAAACTCAGCTGTTCTTAAATGCCACTGAAATTGCAATCGTGTGTCTGAAAAATTGAGAGCTACTTGGGGAGACTTAAACACCCACAGAGGGAAGTAGAAAGCAGTCAAAGTGTTTCCAGGTGATGGATAAACTTACTAAGAGTTTGATCCACTAACAAGGAAATGAAGTAAATAGCCAATGAATTAACTGAGTCTTGAAAAAGTAAAGGTGAGATAGGACAGAATTACAAAATCCAACCAACCAGTTTCCTGCTTATGAAAGATAATGTTAAAAGTGTAAGAACTGGCGCCGTGAGTATGTGGTCCCTTGGTTTATAATAGATGAATTTCTAAGTTGAATATAATTCTCTTTTGATATGATTTGTAGTTGACCAGCTTTAAAATCTTGCTTTCTGATCATTAGAAATTTCTAGAAATGTTTTTATAAATACTTTCGTGAATACTAAGTGGTGCTGGTTTAAGGATTGATATGAGCATAATAAAATATTGACTTTTAGGACACAGAAAGACATTATATTAATAACTAATGCACAAATACAACTCCAGAGATAAGCAACTCACTTGAAATCATCCTCTACAAAATTATTCACTTTACCAGTGATAATACTGAGGCCCAGAGGGATGACAAGACATTGAATGTAACACTACAGACCTAGGATTAAAACTAAATGTCCTCACTCCCAATTCAGTAGTTTATTTCCATTTAATTTATGGGAATTACATCTCAAGGAAATGGAAAACTGGGGGATGATATTATTTAAAGACCAAGTATCTCTAATTTCAGTACATTCCAGTTGTGAAATGCAGGGAAGATACACAAATTAGATAAGACTTCCTTTTAAGTTATAGTGAACTTTGCATCAATAATGTCAGTGGGCTCATCAAAAACAACCAATGGCAATTGTATGTTAAATACCAAAACAAGATTCTTTGTAATAAAAATGTTTCTGCATGGACTAAGTTGCAGAATCATTTTTTTATTTTGAAGAGTTTGAAAAATCATTAAGAAATTAATAGAAATTACTTCAAGCCAAGCTTTTTTATAGTTTTATTTCAAAATTTTGGGGGGTGGTCCCAATCAATATTGCAAAGAACTTTTTTAACATGCCTTGTATGAAAAGGACTGTAAATCTCATACTTTAAAATAGGTCATAAGTCTTAAAGAGTTTAATCAAAAAGCAATATGGTGTTTTTTAATATAGAGAAGATTATTTGCTTCCTTTTTGCTCCTTTGTCTTATAAGTGCAATGTGATGTATTAGTTTAATTAAAGTCTACCAAATTATCATAAGGATTTTATGTGCTGCAAATAACTGGCTTTGTTCTCTGCTCACTTTTTCTTAATGGAAGCAGAACATTTTTTTACATGATACTTAGTGTAAGATACCAGAAAACTACAGGGAAGAAAGGCAAATGAGGTGCCTAATGAAGTGACCTTCCTCATCTTGGACATGAAATAAAACTAAGCCTACACTAATGCAATGAACGTAAGGCAGTGTTTTCAGAGAGTTAAGAGGATAGGTAATATTATGGCTCAGAGCCAAACAATACCAAGAATTCTTCCACACATAAAAATGACAATCCTATTAATATAAAAAGCTGATAGGCCCTAAAATGAAGTAAAACGTATAAATATATCATGTTATAAGATTTTTTTATGGAAACCATAATGAATCAATCTTTTTCAAGGGACAGATTTAGATGATAATCCAGATAAAGCATATTACCAGGTATGCCTCTGATAAGTGACAATTTAAGCACATAAATGAACAGAGAATTAATGAATACAGCATATTAAATGAAAGTTGTTTCAGACAGTAACAGTACTAACGTAACCACTCTTGCCAAAGGTGAGTTGGAACAAATTATAATTAAAATATCCACTCATTTACAAAACACTGCTATCTCTAACAGTAGTGTAACAAAAAACTGAGAATAACCTATGAACATGAAATCAGTTAACTGATTATTTTATGAAATCTGAAAGACAGAAATTACCAGTGACTTTCTTATAGTATAATTCCTAAAGTACATTACAGAAATGTATAAGACATAAAGGATAATCAGCAGTGATTCTTTTGTAAGGAAAAAATGTGATCACTACTCATTTACCACTGTCCTGAAAGAAACATAATCAATATATTACAGACTTCCTGAAAATTTTTGAGCTTTTAATTCATCCTCTGAATTACTTTTTAAAAAAAATTTGTGCTTCTATTCCTGGCCTCATAACATGATAAGTGTTTTCAATTACGCATAACTAATACTCTATTGAGTGTTTATGAGATCTCAGGCTAACGCACGTGGTCCCTAGAAAGTAGATACTATCATTAACCCCATTTAACAAAGAAAGAAGTCAAGAACTGAGAAATTAACTTGCTCCAAATCACAGTTCTAAAAAAATGGCAGCATTGGAATTTTAGAGCCCAAGAAGTCTCATCTTTGTGTCTGTGCTTTTAACTAGACTACACTCTACTGCCTCTCCAATTAGTGATAAAATTGCTCTTAAAAGCAGGTTTTATCACACTTGCTATACCTTTTCAAATATACGCAACATTTTTCAGGTAGAGAATATTATTGCATTTTTAATATGGCCAGAAAATGTGCAGCATCTGATCTTAGGTTTATTAAAACTCTCTCTCTCTCTCTCTCTCTCTGTCTCTCTCTCTCTCTCTCTCTCTCTCACACACACACATAGGCACACACACAATAATTACATTATTACATTTATGAAGAACATACGATAGGTGTACATAATGATATACTCAGAAGGTGTTAAGCCAGGAGGTTTTCCTTTTCCTCTCTTCTTAAAGTCACACTATGTACTTGTGAAATCCCATGACCTCAAAATGTGCCTAACAATTAAGCCAAGAAAATGATAGTCTTCCCAACCCACGATACATGTTTTAAAAGTAATTCTCTCATCGGTTGTCTCTGAAGAAACATTCCTAGGAAGGAGTGCTTCCTCAGTGAGCGCACATGCATACTTTGAACAGATATACTTGATTTACTCCATTTGTTTTAAGCCAAGGAGTGAAAGGGAATCTTTGACAAAACTGTCATCTTTAAACCACAGTGATATTTCATTTTCCCCTTCTGCACTATTTAGATTGCCTGGAACTGAAATGCTTCCAGAGGATCCTGTGTCCAATTTTTCAAAGCTGTCACTTTCTAGCAAATCTGCTTAAGCAAAATACTTATGTTGTTAGAAAACAGAACAAACATACATTATAAAATACATTCTATTCTTCTGTTCAGGTCAAAGTCTTATTCAAGAATGGGAACTTGGAAGAAAATGTGGAAATAAATTAAAAGATGACTATGATGGATTGGTTAAAGTCAATGAATCTGGTGCACCTCTGATTAGTTTCCAGAGATACACTTGGACTTAGTAGAGTTCTTCACACAATAATCATATAATCAAAATGTTATTTTCAATACATTCACTAAAGGTCATTAAACTGAAAAAGAACAAATACAGAGGAAAATGGGACATTGAAAGATGACCATGGTTACTCTTCCTAAGATCATGTCTATAGCAGCAATTATAATGTTCTTGTCAAGCTTCCATGTCCCAGAGGGTAACAAAAAATTGTCAAGCATTACACTTGTAGACCTCTGGCCTCTCTGAATTGTGAGCAGCATAACGCACATCCTCTAGTACCTGACTAAGTAAAAGCACAACAGTAACAAAATGCAAAATAATGATGATAAGAAGAATGGTGTGAAAGACAACAAAACTTCAGTTAACACCAAGCAACTTCCAAAATGTGAGATGAAACATGTTTTGAAAAAGTTCAGTCATATTGAATTGAAGTATTACTCAATATTCTTAGCACACAGTATGCTTTCTTTATTCACACATATACACATACTCTAAGTTGTCTCTATACATGTGGACCTTTCTTTCCTGTATGCATGATTACACATTTCTGGTTTAAATTAATCTTTCCAAGTTTATGCAGTAAAAATTACGTAAGACTTACAATTCCTTCCATTGCTTTAAAAAGCTAGTCATGCCTCAGCAAAAGTCAGGACTGCTTATGGTGTACAATCTGAAACCCAATTCTCTCTCAGCACTTTAACACTAGATCTGTCACCCTTCAACACCACAAAATCAATACCCTGGAATGTCATGGTTCTCTGATGGCCCACAAAGTCAAGGCATGATCAATTTCAACTTCCTTACTAGATAGAAATAGACTTAGATAAATAAAAAAGATTTTATTCAAGTTAAATTCAATAAAACAAAGGAATAAAGGTAGAAAGAGTCAGAGTTGTTGAATTCAGTCCAATAAATTTACACTTAAATCTAGCTCCATTTTTAAATCCAACTAAATTGCATACTCAGCCAAAAGGTATATATCAGAAATTAGAAGAAGCCTAGAACTTACTGTAATCCCCAGATTAAGAAATGCTATCAATTAAATGTGTGTGTGTGTGTGTGTGTGTGTGTGTGTACGCACGTGTTTCTTTTATTGCATTAGTTAATAAACAGTAGGGAAATGACGGTGTCTGAGTTCTTTATTGTGTATCCCTAGAAAACAGGGTAATTTTTGGCTTCATTGCTCAGTAAGAATAAGAATCTTGTCTTTCTTGTCATCAACTGTATATCCTGTATTTAGAACAGCCCAAGACATGGAGTAAGCCCTTCATAAATATTTGATTAGTAGATGAAAATCAATGCATACATTAAATATAATCTGGTACATAAACTTACCTGAGGGCAAAACTTCCTCTTTCTTGCTCACTGCTGTATCCCTGGCTTCTATAGTGCCTAGGACATAACAGGCACTCAGTAAACAGCTGTTGTTTTGAAAGACTAGAGAATGCCTCCTATTTTACTAGTCAATTTCTAGCACTCTGTGGAATTGAAATTTTAGAGTGGTCATTTCAAGAGGTTGTTGGTTTGTTTTTTTTTTTCCTGTAATAAACACTTTATATGTCAGTGGTTGCAGTTTGCTCCTAAATTTCAACATACATAAACTCAAAGACTTATTATTTAGAAACGCCTAGAAAAAGCCAGGCCTGAGAGTCAGGAGACGTGGAGTGCAGTTTAGGTTCACTAACTTGCTATGCAACTTTGCCTCTCCAGGCCTCTGAGTCTCATCTATAAAATGTAAAGGAGGGATAGAGGGAGAACAGGATGGCTCTCGGGTATCCTGTTGGGAATGTGTAGGTATGCAACCTCTTGGGTATGTGTAGAGATATGGATTTCTAAAAATCAATGAAAGGGGCTCTACAGGTCAGAGAAAAGCTCGAGAGCGATCCTATTAAGAGAGTTAAAAGAAACCGGAGTCATTCAATTGAACAAAGAAAATGCTGAAAATGCCAAAGTGAAGCAGACCAGTGTGAGAGGACTCACAGGTATGTGGTACCCAGACCCGAGTTGCTACTCTCTGGTCCCTTAAAGCACAGAGTACAGCTTGGCTCACTCCCTTGTCTTCCTACACCATCAAAACTAAAAAGAAAAATACTCACACTCACATCTAGCTTTCTCCTAGAGGACAAAATGTTGGCCAATAAAATATAGAGAAAAGTCCTTGAGGAGGGAATCCTTCTCAGGACAGAAAGGAAATGGAATCAATGGAAGTTTTTCTTTTTCCTTTTCATTTTCGCCCCTCTTCCTTCTTCTCATCTGAAACAGGGGCAGAGTGACTGGAGAAGCAGCAACCAACTTGGGAATATGAGAAAAAAACCACAAAAACTAAGGATAGTGGAGCAAGAGAACAGCAGCACCATGATTCCTCAGTGAAACTTGCTGACTGACGGCTTCTTGAAACTTGTTATAAGGGAAAAATAAACCCTTTACTTAACCATGATTAATTTATTACTTTCAGCTAAATGCATTCTTAAGTGACATATTTGCTAAGGGAAAAACCAGAGAGAAGGATCAGCCAAAAAAAGACCATGGGGGATAGGGAAAAAAAAAAGAAGTTATGACTATAAGGGCTCCTATTATTAGACACCAAATACAGGGCTGTAAGAGTCTCAGTCTGTCTGACCAATTACCATGTTTCACAAAATTTTGTATCGCTGACACCCTACAGAAAGGAGGCAGCTTCTAAGTGTAAAAAGCTCTAGAGCAGGAATCAGATGACATGGGTTTGAATTCTGGCTCTGCCACTTAAGAACTCACTTAAGTTTCAGCAAGAGTTTCTTCAATATAAAATGGAAGTCACAGCATTTCACTGATAAGGTGATTGTTAGGATTAACAATATAATGCATGCAAAGACACTTTCTAAATGCACAGTGCTTAACTAATAGCTATTTACATGGGATGATGCAAGTAAAACACTTAGGCACAGGTTCTGACACATAGTAAGTGCTTATTTATTATGATCATTGTTATTATTGGATAATACCTGCCCATATCTTCTCTAGAATATCTTGCTCATGAGCCTTCTCCCCCAGGCATGGCTGATTGAAAAAGTCAGCTCTTAACCTAGGCAGAGCCAGAGTTTCTCTCGCTGGCATTTGAAATTGGTACCCAGAAAAATTACCACTCTTGCAGACTGATGGGCATATAGCATGCAAATTAAGGAACTATGGAGTTGTCAGCCATGTTTTACCATATAGAGTAGAAAAAGATAAAAGGATCATCTCCAGTGTAAGAAGAAAGAAGTGGATGCACAGAGAAGAGAGATGGAGGGAGAGGGAAAGGGAGGGAGGAGGAGGGAGAGAGAGCGCACAGGTGCTGGTGGTACTGAACTTCGAATACGTTTATGAAGATTGAGTTGCATGTACTTCTAATTTAGCATAATGTATTTTGAGCTAGTTTCTCTTACTGGCAATCAAAGAGTGCTAACTAAATAAATATATTTTTTTTGGTTTTAGCATTGAAACATGTCACCAAGTTAGTTATAGAAAATCTGAATCTATGAAAGCTTTATAAGAAAAGGCCACACATAATCCCCTTCTGATTCTATAATTTAATGTTAGCTCTATGATTTTATGATAATATTTCATGAAGAATTTTATAAAGGGAAAAGGCATATACAATTTAAAACAAAAAATATTTTTCTATTTATTTATGATTCCCGATGGCTGCAATCATTAAAGAAAATATGAGATTAGTTAAAATGCTGAGGCTACACAATATTTTCTTGAAATTTTTAATCTGGGTGTCTTCTTGAAAAATAAAATCAAATGGAAAGTCACATTTATATATGCAATTTTCCACTTTTCCCTCCTGTGAAGAGCAAACAGCCTGAGTAAGAATATACAGATTTTAGGTGCCAGGAAAATAGAACTGACCAACTTCTAAACACTCCCTGACAATTTAGTGAATGCTAGGATACTCTGAGTACATCATGGTACCCAGAACTTAGAATCAAAGTATGGGTTTTCTGAAGGTGGGCACAGCCAAGTTGCTAAATGCTTTTGGATGGAGTCCCAGAATGCAAGGGCTTATGTATACAGTTTTGTTTTGTTTTGTTGACAATGAAGAAAAACCCCTGGGTTTCACTACAATTCTGGTTTAACAAGAGTCATTTTTCAGAGGTAGGACTGTTCAAATATGGTCAGTTCCATGTAGCTAGGAAAAAATTTTGAATTTGTTCAAAATAAGAAGTAGAGATTAAGTGTAAGAAATACAGGAGAATACTTCCATCTGGTGACAATAAATAAATCAAATGTGTCCTGTTTAAGACATTCAGGTAACTGATTTTGTCAGTGAAATCTTAGCTTCCAATGGAGAGAAGTTTTAGACATGTCCTTCCCGGAAAAGAGAAGACCCATATTTAGAGTGTTGATGCTTTAAATTGTCACAGCTCAGATCTAAGCCACCTGCTCAGTTGTGGGATTCAGTGGCAAAAATAATAGTGATATAAAGTAAGTCTATAAGCTTATATCTTGCATAGTTTCTTTAATAATAAATCTTGAAGTGTATACAGATATTTTTAAAGACACATTAAAGACAAACTATATTTTTTCCCCTTAAAATGTTGTTCATTGTATAATTTCAGCAATAACCAATGGGATTTTTTGATAATTATTAAATGAACGTTTTGTTCAGTTTTCCAATTTTTCAATGAGGAAGCTGTATTTCATTCCTATGTTTTTAATAGGAATTTTAACAGGCTTCTAATTTATAAATATCTGGAGCACAGCTTATAACTAACTTCTACACTAGAAGTTAGCATGATGTAGACAATTAGTATTCGTGGGGTGAATGAATCTATAATAAAAAGAAGAGTACACGCTATCACTGAGCACTCTATTCCCACCTGAGTTTCATATTTCTCTTTCCATTTACTTCACCCCAAACAGTTTCCATAACAAACACACTGGGTAACAGGGCTAAGACACTCAACGCTATTTCTCATTGTTAAGAAGCAGGAAGTCATAAACCAATTTCAAACCACAATCCCATAACTAAGGAAACTTGCCAAAAGACATGAAAGCCATAATGATTTATTTCTTGAAAGGAAAGAAAACCTGACACCCTATTTCAGGCAAGGACAACTGGAACCTGGTGCATTAGCAGTATCTGTGGGATCTACTTTTAGAACAGATATTCCTTGTTCGAAAACAGAGCATGAAATGATGTTAATCTGTAAGTGGAGGAAGCTGTTCACGGCCCTCTAATCAGAGCATGGTGTACTTGAATTATCCGCCCTTTCACTTTTCAGCTCAGAATACCCACCAAGCCTGCACCAATGGCCATGATGAGTACTCCACTCGTAATAAATTCATTGGGTATTTTACAAGTACAAAGCCTGTAGGATTGGACACTTCAGAGTAAATTTTAGCTTCATAATCAAGAATATGGCTGAAAATGCCAATTAATGGTGCAAAGCACAAATAATCAAACTTTAGATATAGAAAAGCCCTTTATGGACTAAAACTATCCACTATGCAATCTATCCCTGACTTTGCAAGGAGGCTCGCCAGAATATTAATAATCAAAGATATCCAAATAAATTCCTGTTGAAAAGTGATCTCTTGGCTGAAGAGAATTATGTAAGATAAAAGTGAAGTGGGAAAAAACGCCATTATATATTTAAGTAATCCATTCTGCTGTTATTTAAACTTTAAAGCAAACAAAACTCGCACCATGGTAGATCTTAATGGATTAAGACATTCAAAATGGAATAGGCAACATGTAAAAGGACTCTAATAAGCTTAACAGAGTGTATCTTAAAACAGAAACATCTCAAAAGTTAAGAATTAAGTAAAAATAACAGGTACAGCTAAAGGGAAAACACACCCATGGAGAGATTTCATCTTGAGTCGCGACCTGGGAAGGCAAGTCTTAAAGCCAAATTGAGGCTCATCAGACAAATATATGCATGCCAGGCAAGCAGTGAAAAAAAGTCATGAAAGAATATCAACACAGATGGGAATGAAATAGCTGACTTGCAGGAAATCATGCGGAGTGACAGCTCGGCAGGATCTCCACACCTGATCTGGCAGCAGGGCCTATGGGGACCGTGCTGCAGCCAAGCCAGTGGGGGCCTTAGGCAGATGTGGCTGAACACTGGGAGCTGTGCGCACCGAGTCCTGGTCCTGCAAGCCTGCGACTCTGCGAGCGGGGTCTCAAAAAATACACAGACATCAAAACTCACTCCTGGACTCATCAGTACTTAACTGGATGCAAATTATACGTCTATTTGGGGGAAACTACTTATCAGAAGGGAAATGTCTGCCAATAATTGCTGTGAAGACATTTATTTGACCCTGATCCATGTTGCTCACCAGATTCAATTATTTTAAATAATGAATGGAAGTAGAAACAAAATCACTGTTAATCAATATTAGATTGATTCTGTTGCAAAAAATCTACATTTTTTTAAAGCTACCTAAAACTATCATCATCTCCTAAACGTGATTTAAGAAATTTGATTGAAAGAAACTTGATTTAAGAAATTTAGTTTCAAATAATGCTTTATTTCAATTTGTTTTCACAACACATATCATCACCTGTTTGCCCATAGTTTTGTTGCTAAACACAAGGCCTTCTAAGAGAGGTTTCTAGTTGATTTTAAAGAGACAGGGGAAAGAGCACAATAACAGAAATTGGAAATCAAGTCAGAGGTAAGATGGAAAATATATATATATACCCAACAGCACCTAGTTAAATAAACTTACTGACATCGTAAACAGCAAAATCGTGTTTGTAAAGAACTTTTCTCTTACTTGAAAACTTCCTACTCTAAAACTTTCACTCCGTTACAATATTTATTGAGTGCAATTTCCTGCTTTAGGCTGACAGAATTGCAGGGAATTAATCTCTGATTCAGGCTAAGGTCTTCCTGTTCACATCCCCTTTGCAAATGGAGCTTCTTGGGGAAGCTGAAAAAGCACCAAATGTTTCACAGCTGAGGCTGTTCACCTGACCTTCTTTTGGTGACATAATGTTATGTTTTTGAAAGTTCTGAGGTTTCCGGTATTAAGCAAATGAAAGTTGAAGATGTAAACATACTACTTATAATAGCCAGTATACTTAGTAAATGTATATTCAATTGTGGAATTCAACAATAAATTCAGAGATCAAATAAGTTACAATTGCTCATCAACTGATGCATGGCATTAGATTTATTGTGATGGCAGCCATACATTTATATCTACTAAAAATATTTTATCCAAAAATAGCATAAAAACTATTTTAAAAAAATTATTCTGTCTAGTTTTTCTGTGTATCATATTGTTAGGGTATGATGACGATTAAAAGATTATTAAACAACTTTCTCCAACGAAGTGGAAGTGGTTATCACTTTCAACTGATAAAACTATAGCAATGTAGGATGGGAGATGAGTTACCTAAATAGGAATTTTGCCAGCTCCTTTAATGGTTTTAGTGTAACAGAGCTTGAATTTTCCTTTCTGTTGATGTTTATTTCACTGCCTGAGCAATAAGATTTTTCTGAGAAGTTTAATTCTCTCAAGTTTCCAGTTCAATGTTCTAAGTTGCAAGATAAATACCAAATTCTACCTTACTAGTAAGATCTGATATGACTGTTTTATTTAAATTCTAAAACCCTTTTTCACTCAGTACTTCTAGGAGACTAAGGGTTTCCTGATTGTTGGCAGAGCTACTAAAGATTCATAGCCCCAATGAAAGTAAGATTTTCATCAGTCCAAGTTTTTAGGAACAAACCGTCACAGTTCTTGTTACCATCTCTTTCTCTTTTAAAAATGCACGTTGCACTTCTGCTAGCAAAAGGTCTCAGATTGGCTGGAATATCCGATAGACACTACCTTGTGCTGTGAAGTTACCCGATTAGTATTTTCTCAGAGGCAAGTTTACCACTTGATAAATCATTAGCATCACTTCCTGTAGCACTAAAGTTTTCCATAGGGGTTCCTACCTAACTAAGGGCTAATCATCCGAGTTCTTATTTAGCTCTTGAGTTCTGATTAGATCATAGTTTAAAGTGGATGACTGCAGACTGCTAATTCTTACCTGACAACAGGGTGAACAAAGAATACATATTCAGCAAATACGTTTCATCTTCCTTTTAACAAATCCATACCTTACTATTGTATCATTAAATGTAAAATCATGATGAGTTTAGCTGTTCAGGGGAAAGATACTGATAAGATTTCAGTGGCCACATGTTATTACTATGGGAATTTGTACTGGCTAAGTTATTTACAGCCCATTACTAATTTTAAAATTTGATATGGCATTACAAAAATGTATCAGGTGAGGGTTAAGGCCAATAACAATGTATTATAGGTCAAACTCACGCAACAAACATTTTAAAATAATTTAACCAAATATTTGAGATTATTAAACATTTTTATTCATATTTCTTTTTCACTTGTAAACCTATCTTTTAACATCTTTTTGATAAACAGTACATTTTATGCATCTGTTTGTAACTGAAATAAAATTGTATTAATTCCAAACTATTGCAATTTGAACAGAATGTGATGAAAATGGAAATAACTATAATATAAATGAATCAGATATAACATTCTAGAAAATCATTTTTTGGTAAATTTTTATAAAAAATATTAATAAAATACAAAAGAGATTTTTTCTTATATAAATGAGCCACTGTTCTACTATTTTATATATATAATTGGTCCTCTGGGTTTGACATTTTATATAATACAGTACTTCTACAAATAACACACATTATTATATGATATTTGTAAATACAGCTGTATCTCAGTTAAGTAAATTTAAAAACATGTGTTTCCCCTCCACTCACTGAAGCACTGAAGCAGTTATCATAAAATTAAAATTCCAAATCATGTACTGTTATCATTTAGCACATCAAAAGTCTTGTTAGATCATATCACTTTGCAAGTGAATTCTTACCAAAAAAAAATAGTAACCAAAACTTGAATTTTAGGTGCCCTTTTTAAAACTGTATATAAACATCCTCTCAAAATTCTGGTAGTTGCAATACTAGATTTAGCTTCCAACACAGTAGCGTTTTACATTTAAGCGGGGGGCGCTTTTCAGTTTCTTCTTTTTTTTTTTTTTTCTCGTACACGTAAAGGAAAAGATCCCACTGGTACGGAGTCCCCAGCCTCTCTTTCCTGTGACATCTTTTCCAAGCCCACTAGTGTCTCTTAATAGGCATTACTGGGTTCCCTTCCTGTCTCAAGGGAGTTTGGCTCTGCCTCACTCCCTCCCAATTATACATATGCGGGCTAGATAATTGACCCACCCCCTTGACTGACACATTGTCTAAATGGAACTGACTGCCTTCTAGTAAACCACTAACAGGTGGGAGAGGAAGTACTAATTAATCAACCTGAATATCTTAAGTCATTATTGACTCAAATCCTTTCATACTTTAACTCTCCCAACTGTTAAAACACTCCACCCTCTAACCCCTGCACACTGCACACTCTCCTTGGTTGGAGAATACAGAAAAGGGTTTAAAAATTATGTAGAATCTGCAAATTAAAAAAAAATAAGAAAAAAAATATGTGTACACATGCATATTTAAATTACTTTTTTTTCCTCAGCATCCTAGATTTACCAATCAGATCCTAAAATTTAAGCAAGTGTAAAGTCTAGAAAATACAATTGTGAAAATAAGGAAAAACTTATCCCCTTGGCCCCCTTGGCATCTGTTCATGCCAATGTCTCCACCAGAAGTACAAGAGTAGCTCATGAAAGTATAAAATCAGAAAATAAGCAGAACCTTGGACAAGAAGTTCTAAAGGTACCTAAAGTTACCAGGCCCTAGAGATACACTTCCAGAATGTTTAAGGAAAAAAAAAGGGAAAAAAAAAATCCAAAACCAAAAAAAAAATCCCAGGGTGTTAAAAACAATAAAGAAAAATCTCTGTGAGGACAACGTATAGCCTCTATTCCAGGCTAGAAGGTATGATCTATGATCATTAGCTATAAAGTCTTCAGATGCCATGGATACGAGGCCTTTCTTGCTCTTAGATTTAAGGTGGCAAAATAGGATTTGTATATCAAAGTTAGGAGGGTTCTCAGGTTGGTTATCCAATATCATGACTTTATCACTCCAGGTAGTTTTCAGGAACAATGTGCAGGAAATGAGACACCTTAATACATAATTGCCACTTTACTTTCCTTCTTACTTGGACTCAGGTACCTGAATCCATTCTAAGCGACTGCAGCCCTACTCC
The DNA here is from genome assembly GCF_949987535.1 of Balaenoptera acutorostrata. Classification (NCBI taxonomy): domain Eukaryota; kingdom Metazoa; phylum Chordata; class Mammalia; order Artiodactyla; family Balaenopteridae; genus Balaenoptera; species Balaenoptera acutorostrata. The sequence continues at coordinate 87,226,947 of NC_080068.1, forward strand.
CCTTTCCCTTAAGTGGCCTCTTCTTAATTACAAAGAAAATTCCCCAAGCAGATCATATATGCAAGAATACAGATGAGATAAGAGACCAAACAGTCAATCAGGTCAATTGTGTGCATTTTAGTAGAATTAGGATGGCAGTCATCATCTTAAAAAACGACAAAGATTTGGTGAAACTTAAGGCCAGTATTTCAAGGCCACTTGCACACTTTATTTCTTTCAAGATCTTTATATTGAGATATATCTATATATTTAACAGTAACATTTACTTCTATGTCTTTAAAAAATCTGCCATCATGAATTGATTGGGCATTGTTACATAGATAAATGTTAGGGTCAATTATAAACTATAAACCCTTTATGATTCGAAATTCTTGAGTCGTTACTTAAAATTATATACAAGGATGGCTCATTGATGTTCATGACAATTAAATCTGTATGGTAACGTACCCATTAAACACACATTCAACCATTTGGGGTGGAAATTTTACAAAATGTGTTCCATAGTAACCTGAATTCTTAAACAAAGGATACATGAAGACTCCAAGATCATTATAAATACTAATCAGGCTGTCTAAGCTAGTGTCATCTGAAGTCAATGAAGTATGTGTAACTTTACTTATGGATCCAGGTAAAGGTTCTCTCTTAGATACATATATTAAATACTTATTTACTTCTGATATCAGAACACATATGTAGTGTTAATGACTTCATTTGGATTCTAATTGGCTGCTTTAAGTTAGGAGTGGGAAAATAAATAAGTACATTTGGTAAAATCATGGATAAATGAGAAGCAGCAGGTTCTGAGTAAGGACCCAGAAGTGAGTTATGTGAGGTTTCCAAAGTACATTTGGTAGCACCCTTTTTTAGTTCCTTGGTACTCTTTTTTCTTGTTTCTAAGTTTCATTTTTATTCCAAATAGTAAAGGTTATGCAGTGAATTATGCTTAAAATGTATAAATTTATCAAAATGCAAGTAAGTATTTATAGTAAAGCAAGAAGAAACTTAGATACCAAATTCCTAGGACGTGAGCAGCATAATCTTCCTTTTTCTCTTTCCAAGTGGCAGCTTAGGATATTGAGACCCTATTTCATCATTAATGAAAAGGGATTTGAGAAATAGTGGGATCAAAACCAAAACTGATCCTGAAATCCCAGGCTAACAGAGCACTCTGGGATTACATTTCCTACTTCTGACTAGACAGCTATACCCATGAGGTAACAGCTGTACGTGATGTAACACTGTGACTTGGTAATGAATGTAGCTTCAATATCAAGAGAAGTTTCTAGGCTTCCATGTTTATCTTATACATGGGTAGATAATTTTACATAAACAATTTAAGAGAGCCATCGATATGCAAATAATTTACACTGAATTGTCTGCGTATGAGAGATCTTCATGGTGAATCATCTACACAAAAATTTTAACTCTAATTTGACTTTATATCAGAATGTCTCTAGAAAAATCTTACTCACTGACATATCACTCTACACTCAGGATTAGAACAATAAAGATTTAAAAATAATACGCCTATTTTAGGCCAAATATAATATGTTTAAATTGCTGTTTGCCATTTATCCATGCCCTTCTCATTCCGGTGACTAATCAATTTTGGAACATTCTGACTGTATGTAGATTCAGTCTAATGATAGATAAATATGAATCCAATAAGTTGATTCTGCTTATAAAAACCAAGATAAATAACATGTTTGCTCGATTTTGTGTTTATTTTCATTCTACATTGTACAACTGGCTTTACATTTTCAAAGAACTTGCTGCCTTAATGTGAAGATCTAATGCAATCCAGCCCAAGACAGTAATAATAGAAGACTAACGCTTTCCATATAAAATAATATTTTCTTTGGTCTTTGAAAGTCCTCGAGGGGTAAACTATTTTAATTTAATAGCTGCTATTGATCTTCAAATATGCAGCAATATTAAAAGCAAAGAGAGCCCTTTTTCTTTAATCAACCAAGTTAGAACTAAAATAAATGAAGATGTTCACAGCTTGCGTTCAGGAAGCAAGAGAAAAGAAGAGTAAATAACTTTTGACAACCTTCTTTGAACAAATGATGATATGGTGAGAGTCTTGCCCTTGAAAAACTGCAGCTCTTATAGTTTTATTACACATTGGCCCACTTGATTTATTTATTCATTCATATTTAAGATAATAATCATCAGGAAATGGCCTTATTATATTATTGGTTATAATGTTTCCTATTTCCTCAGAGAGAAAAAACCCACTAATCTTAAGAAATATAAAACTGATAAAAAAAAGCCACTCATAATATTTTGGCGTTTTCAAAATACACAGTTTTTATGTCCAGTCCTCCCAAGCATCCCATGCCAAGGATGCTTATTCCAATTCTGGGAGTTTAAGTGGCATGAGAGTTAATATATAAATATAATCCAGTTAGTTATCTCTGAATTCTATTTTATGTTGTATTTATATCACACAATGCCTTGAACATGTGTCTAAGACTTTAAATTAGAGAGAAGCCCGTGTTTCATTTAATTGTTCGAGAAATAAGCATGGAATAGAACGGGGTACTCAAGGGTGGTTAGCAGATGCTCTCTGAGAGCATATCAAACCATTCTGTCTCTTACTTGCTTTATGATTTTGACATACTAACCTCTAAGTTTATGTTCTTCCAACCAAGTAGGTAAAATAGCACACCTACCTCCTATTTCTGTTGCTTGGATTTTATAATATGATGCATTTTAAGAACTTAGTGCCAAGCACATGATAAGCACGAAAAGAAAGCATGTTTTTATTTAGCACTGAAAGCTTATTTACTAGATTTGAAAGCAATTCTCTGAAGCTGTGTTGTCCAATACGGTAGTCACTAGCTCCATATGGTTACTGAGTACTTGAAATGAGGCTAGTCTGAACTGAGATGATACGCTCTTGTTGTAAAATACATGCCAGATTTTGAAGACTTAATTTTTTATGAAAGGAATGACAAATATCTCATTAATATTGGGTCGGCCAAAAAGTTCGTTCTGGCTTTTCCGTTACGTCCTATGAAAACACCAAACAAACTTTTTGGTCAGCCTGATAATTTTATATTGGTTAAATACTGAATCATAATATTTTGGATATATGAGGTTAAATCAAATACATAAGTAAAATTAATTTTATCTGCTTCTTTTTTATTATATTATTATGCCTACTAGAAAATGTAAAATTACATGTGTGGCTTGTATTATATTTCTATTGGATGGTGCTGCTCTAAAGTATTTTCCATAAGAATTACCCAGGGTGCTTTTTAAAAATGTAGGAACCTGGCCCACGCCTGAGGTGAACAAAAGCAGAACTGCACTTCCTAAAAGCTCCTCCAGTGAATCCTTTGCAGGCAAAAATCTGAAAACCATTTCCCTAGGTCTACATATGTTAGATGCTGCCGAGAATCCAGCCTCTTTCTGACCTTCAATCTAAAAGTCCTAAAAGATTTGACTATTCCTACTTAGCGTCTGATGAGAATATAGTTAGATACAAGTAAGAGGCACCTATTAGACAGCAGTTCCTTTAGGAAGCACCCAACCAAATGGTCAACCTCAGGATTAAGGGGAATTTGCAGACACTTGATTTTAGAAGTAGAGTTGAAGCATGTGGGTCTTTCTTAATGTAGGGTGCAGACAGAATTACAAAGAGGATGACAAGGAAGAAGGCATTCTGTGAGACCCGATGTGATTCATTTCTGGATATGTCTCCCTAAGACACACACACACTTGAGATCCAGAGGAGGGGAGAAGAGTCAAAATGAAAGGATGCCTTACTAAGTTGTGGTTCTCACGTGGGCTTGGTGGTGGGCTCATCAGTGCCATTTGTCCTTTGAGGAATATCATGGTAGAGTGAAGTATTTAATACATTCAATCTAATTAAGAATAAAGAACAGTTTACATATAGAAAAATTAATACATTAAACTTGTTAAATATAAAATCATATAACAAGCTTACTTGTACTCGAAAAAGTGGCTCATTTTTTGACATTAATATTAGAATAGAAGTTTGCTGGTTGTTTATTCAATTTGCACATTTTATTCTGTCATGTGCCGGAATCAGCAAAGAACTGATAATAGGCAGCAGAAGTAGAAGCAAAATGTATAGAAGAAAATCTAAATTGAGAAAAAAATGAATGCATTAATTATTTTTTCCGATAATTAAAAAAAGACCACTAATAATTTACTTTAGAAATAGAACACTTCATTCTAATTTCAAATATTATCACAGAACCACCAGCCATCAGCAAGAAGAGACAATCACTCATCAGGAGAAGAAACCAGCAGATTTTCTGTGATAACAGTCTAGTGGTAGCCAACACTTCTCAGAGCCCTGGAAAGTGAGAGAAGACTTAGGACGAGAAAACAAGAGTTCTGGGGGAAGAGAAGAGTCACAACTCCAAGGAGACTGTGAGAAGGAAGGAGGGAGGAGGAGAGCTGGCAGGAAGCCAACAATGATGAGTGTTTGGAGCAGCTGAAGACCTTCTTCTCCCATTTCTCTCTTCTTCTCTTTTAACGTCTTCAGTAAGAGTTATGAAACAGACATTGTGGGAGGAATTTTGGCAAGGCAAGACCCACAAATATGTAGAAACGCTGGGAAATAGTGTCCTTGAGAAGGAAATAGTGTCCTTGAGAATGGAACCTGAAGCTTAACTATCGTACTTCTTGGGTTGTTTTTAATTTGATTTTTCTTTCCGGTAATAAAAATTGTATGCATGTGTTTATATATACCGTGTCTATTTCCAATGTACAGAGGTGATGCCAATATTTTAAAGGAAGAGTTTAATGAAAAGATAGGCCTAAGATTCATTATTGGGGGGTGGGGCTGGAGAGTACAAATAAACCCAAAGAAATAGAGAGAGAAATACAGCTCTAGCCTTCTGAGCCACATTTGTTTGTGACCAAAATATAATATGTAGGATAGATCTGTACTTAGAATGAAGATTTGTGTATGACCAATACAATGATGACACTTTCTGATGTAAGCTAGCATTTGTTATTAATTTATTTTAAAAACATTTCAATTAAATTAGATCACGGTATTGCAGAAAAAGCCTTTGACATCTATTATATAGGTAGGTATTTATATATATACACACTATATTTTATATTTTAATGTATTTATTTGTATTTCAAAAAAATTATAGGTAAGATAAAGAAACATTTCTACACTTCATTCTTTTTTTCTTTTCATATAAACATAAACCTCTGGCATCCAATCATTTAACATTCAACATTGTCTCCATTTTTTGACTCTTCCTAGAAAATAGGAACTTTATCTTTCTCTATACAACACAGATTAGCATAAACTTGGCTGTTTGATGGGTTTTTTTGGGTTTTTTTCGTCTTTCAAAGAACATTTACTTTCAGAATTTCCTAAGCACTGATCTAACCAATTCCAGGAAACTCAATATCCTCTGCCTTACCATTAAAAAAAATGACCTCAAACTAACTATAAAAGCAACAAGGAATCAGGATAGAAAATAAATAGAATGATTGCTGTACTTATCCAAGAAGAACTCTGACATCCTTTACATCTCTTGTCTCAGCATTTTTTTCATAGCACTTGCCACCATCTAATCTTAATACTTTACATACTTATATCATTAATTATCTACATCCCTCCAGTAGATGTGATAGCAGTGATTTTTATCAGTGCTGTTCTTTGCCATATCCCAGTGACTTGAGCACTGCCTGGCACAGAACATGTTAAATATGTGTTAAATAAAAGTTTGTTGCTTACATTCATTAATTTGACCACTGAAACTGTTCTATAAGCTATTATTGAGAGCCTACTTGGTATGGGACACTGGGTATTCAATGATAAATTAGATATAATCCTTTTTGCTGAGCAGGTCACATTATTGTGGGAATAGGCATATAAAAATTAATTACAATGCAAAGTGACTAGTGTATGTTGAATAAAGACCAAAAGCAGGAGAATAACTCATTTAGCATGGGAGGTAGGGAAAGCACTGCATAGGAAGTGACCCTTGAGCTGAGTCACTAGGTCATGAAATATACGTGTGTTTCTGAGGAATGGAGAAGGATCAAAGGACATTTCAGAGGAAAAGGAATGTACAAAGGGATGGAGCTAATAAAGGGGACGTTCCGCAGGGCAAATAGCAAATAGTTTAGTGTGGCTGGAGCAGAGTGAACTTGAGAAATAAATCAAGAAGCGTAGATGGATTAATTCATTTGCTAAGAATCTTTCTGTTCTGCTCATCAGGCTTCACTTTATCCCATGGGATGCAACTGAAGGTTTTACTTGTTGAGAAAATAACTTAGGAGAACAAAGATGTTTTGAGGGTTCAGACTAGAGGCCTCTCTTTTTATTGTGAGCAGCAGGGAGGAAGGAGTATGGGGAGGCGAAAGGAGCTTTCAGAAACCAAGAAGAAACTTGTTTATAATAGCTTTTCACATGTAAACTTCTCTAAACAATTGTAAGAGAACCAAAACAGTGCATCACCTCTGAACACCACCAATAGATGAAGAAAGAAGTAGCTTACTATAAAATTTTAGAAAATAAATTTTTATATGTAGTTTACTTATTCAAAAGTAGAGATGCACGTGCAATTTTAAACACTTAAGTTGTTTTACTTTCTAAGATCGTGCACATTTAAGCTTCTGCCCCGATTAATATTATAGAAAAGCACAAACACTGTGAGAAGCTAGGTGCAGCTGGTGACTAATCAGCCTCTTAGAGAAAAGCATCTGTGATGTCACAGAGCTCTGGTCTCCAGTCCAGCTCTACCCCTTACTAACTATACAATCTTGGGCAAGTTATTAAAGCTTGAGCCTCAGTTTCTTTAGCTGAGAAAGCCAACATAAAAACAATATCCATCAGCACCGAAAGAATGAAATGACCTAATCAGCCTAAACACACCTGGCGCAGTGTCTGATATACAGTAGATCCTCTGTCGATGTGGATTTCCTTAAGCCTCATTATAAATAAAATTGTTGAAGCCATCTGAACACCACCAAATAATTATAGACACTCATCAGAAACCCTGACCACCCATCCACTTGTTAAACTATGCAATTAGATAATGTCAACAAAATACATATGGGTTTCTCAAGAGTTGACTTAAAATATTTAAATACCAAATCAAATCGGAGATAAAATACTGAAATCTCTTAAAAGGGTATCTGCATGTCATATGAAAAATGATGAATCTCTTTAAATGTCTCACATACTTCCCTGAATAGTATTATCTTGTGACCTTCATTCTTTTTTTACAGCAATAAAAGTAACTTGAGCCTGACAAGATTTATTGTTTCCAACCAATATCTCCTGCATTGGGTGTGAATTTCATTCCCATTAACACCTTACAATTTAGGACCTTTAATTCATAACTTTTGCAAGCATAAAACACCTTAGACCCTAAACAATCTAAAATAAATCAATATATCATGTTTTCTACACAAGAAAGGGAAAATAATAAAGTGATACACTCTTGCTCACATCACTGGGGCTGCTTCAATATGACAACATCCTTCCCTTTCACTTGATTAATGACTTGGGAATGCTTTGCTGCTTCCCTGATAAGGAGCTAAACTTATTTCAGGACATGTTCTAATGAGTCACCTTAGAGGCTAATAGTAACCCCTTCTACCACTGCCTCCTTCCTCCAGAAAACCCTAGGGAGTGTTTGCAGCATAGCTTGATGGCTCTAAGTCAATAAGACAGGGCTAACTGCTTGAGAAGGCTTAATTTTAAGCTAATAACGACTGTCCAACCTGACTCCAATGTGACAAGCCTGTGTATTAGAGATTCAATGTATCTTATGAAAATGTATTTCAGAAGCATACTGTGCCATTATGTTTGGTGGTTTCTATTATCAGTAACACTTCTGGATAAAATCAAGGTTTTTATCAATAAATTTCATAGTAGTCAAATATAATTCAAACCTTATTTTAAATTACAGATATAATAATTTATTTTCCAGTGCAATTCCTTATTTATGTGTGCAATGAAATCAGTAGTACTGGTAACTACTCCTTTGGGAGGAATACTTAGAAGGGGCTACTTTGCAGTTTTTAAAAATTCATCACATATGCAATAATTTTTACTTCTTCATTCTAAATTAGAATGTAAGCAACACGAGAACAAGAACAGAGCCCAAAACAATGTAGGTGTTTAATAAATATGTGTTGAATGCTAAAAGAATCAATCTGTCCTCTAACAGAGCCTAAAAAAGGTACCTGCTGTGGAAGCCCAGCTTGAACACAGTCTGAACCCTGTGCCAAAAATCCATAGATCATACAGCACATGGAATGCCACCTCACATGGTGAGTCCTTGGTAGTCTCCCCTGGGCTAAGTGCCTCCCTGAAGAAATGTCTCAAGTTTGCCTACAGTACACCTTCATACCTCAACTTAGCAAAATTTATAATTTATGTGAAAATATATTTCTTATAAGATTGCTGCTAAAGTAACCACATTACCACTCAGAAAAATATGCTGTTCACAGATTACAGCAACTGCATATAAACTGAGGGACTTTCATTCTGTTCCTTATCAATAAAAGAGAGAGTCGTAAAGGTTATCTCTCTCTTTACAGTTAAAGATACGTGAAGGGAAATGAGATATGTACCAGAAACAAAAAGAATCTGTATGGAAGAATTAAGAGAAATGCTTTGGCCTTGTCTTTTGTAGTGCCCATGATTGTTTATAATGACTTAAAGAGTCTCCCAGGCATGATGCTGACATTTATGGTATTTTATCTTCCATACCAGCCAGTTGAGAACTCTTCCACTTTCATTAATATAATTTAATCAAAGATTCCTGGAATCTAAACACTTCCTATTCTTTTCAGAACTTCCCAAAATCCATGACACCAAGTTCAAATGCTCCCATTTTGAAGCCTAATATTTTTAATTGGGTTATAGTAAAATATCATTTACTTACCCCATTGGAAACTGAATTACCATTTATTTAAATAGCAAAAGTGTATGTGGGGCCAAACACCTTTATTCACAAAGTTTGTCCTGTTTATTTCCAGGCGTTTTTACCCCAAAACAAGAAATCTAAAGGGAAGAGGAAGACAAGAGACTGGGTGTGTAAGAATCTGGGTCAAAGTTCCATCACCAGCTTCAGCAGCCGCCAGTAATCACCAAGATTCACTGACAGATGAGGACTTGGGAAGGTTTGCAAAAAAGTATCAGTAGCAAAGAAGAATCCACATCTTCTAATATTTACTTGCATTTTTAACATTCCTCACATTCAGATCAAAAGATAGCTTTGGACATTCATTATTTTGAGAAGTGGAGATATTGAGGCTAATTACTCAATTATAATGAAATTTTCCTTCAAGCTTCAGGTTCAAAACTAAAGAGAAGAGACAGCAGGTAGTTGCTGCTACACCCTCACTCCTGGCATTATTCCCTTGGTTTGGAAATGTGTTGGGGAGACAAAATGATTAATAAATTTTATAGAGGCCAAGAAAAATATATGTGCATTCATATTTAAACAGAATCAAGTTTAGATGCATCCACATAATATAAAACTTGAGTCCCAATTATATAGCTTACAAACTTAAAAAATCTGTCCCCCAACCATGATTATTTCACAACTTTCTAAAAGATAATGATATAAGAAATATTTCCCAGTGTGCATGTGAGGATTTAAAGAACATTTTTATAGTTGAGAAACAGAAGAGGGACTCTTATTCTTTTTTTTTTTTTTTTTTTTTTAATTTATTTATTTTATTTATTTTTGGCTGTGTTGGGTCTTCGTTTCTGTGCGAGGGCTTTCTCTAGTTGTGGCAAGCGGGGGCCACTCTTCATCACGGCGCGCGGGCCTCTCACTATCGCGGCCTCTCTTGTTGCGGAGCACAGGCTACAGACGCGCAGGCTCAGTAATTGTGGCTCACGGGCCTAGTCGCTCCGCTGCATGTGGGATCTTCCCAGACCAGGGCTCGAACCCGTGTCCCCTGCATTGGCAGGCAGATTCTCAACCACTGCGCCACCAGGGAAGCCCAAGTGCTATCACTTTTGAACATCCAAGTGCCTCTGTAAAATCTTCACTAAATTAAGCTCACTCAGAAATAATTGAACTGTTACAGCATCAAGTTTACGATATTATTTTAAAAGATTTTAATTTAAAGACAATATTCTGAATGGCTCATACCATACAAGGGTATAGAAGTTAGAAAATTTTTAAAAAGGTAAGTCAGTTTGCACTAGCATTACCCATACATTCAATGATTCTCGACTACTTTGTAGATACAGTTCCAGTATTTTAGCATGGCACAAAAGATCCTTAGAAACAGGAACTCCACTTTATTTCATCACCCACCGTTTCCACTCTGTCACAAAGGACACCTCTAAGTCTCGTACTATTTCTACTTCCCTGTCCAGAAAACACCTACTTGACCTTAGAGGCTCTGTCAAGGTCACTTTCTACATGCCAGGAATAATGAGTATCTCTTTTCTCTCTACCATACTACTTCAGACATACATGCTCCAAGTGCTGCAGTAGTTTGTTTATATAAATATCTCTCCTACTACATCCAAAGAAGCTTCCAGAGTGGGCACCATTTTATATCCACTTTTTGCATCTTCTGTACTTGGACAAATACCTGGCACTCAGCACATTTTCAGTTACTTGGTAAATTATTGAATGAACACAAATGGAGAAAGGCATATAGTTGAACAAGGTACAAGCAGATGCTTACTCTATTTTAATATGGTGAACAACACAAACTATCTGGGGAAGAATTAATTTACAGATGTATTTCTGAATTTTCCTTCTCTTCAAATTTGTACCCATGGTTGATTTTACTCTCTGCATATATATGAACCTATCCACAGACATTATTTCCTCATGGACTCACAGAGTTGAATATTAATTAGAGACAGTGATTCATGGTTGGGGTTAAATATTTTCAATTTCTCACACACACCTGTTCTGTCCGCTCTCATCCTGACCCATATGATCATGTTTTACACCCAGGAGGTTGACCAATATAGATTACATGCCCAGGATCCCTTTCTCTCTGGCTTACAGCCAGGTTTGGCCAGTGGAAATTCTTGGCCCAGACTAAAAAGAGAGAGAAGAAAGAGGTCAGAGTTTTTATTCCCTGACTCCAAGGCCACTTTGGGCAGCCCTCTCCAAATGTTTCTCCTTTTCTATTCCATTAACTTCTCTCTCCCCTTGTCGCCTTCAGCCTAGAGATGGGACAGAGTGGTCATTACTCACTATAGGGCAGGGTCTCTCTACCTTGGCATCATTGACATTTTGGGCATCACATTTCTATGTTGTGAGTAGCTTCTCTGTGTTCTGTACAATGTTTAGCAACACCCCTGGCATCTACGCAATAGATATAAATAACCTTTGTAGAGCAATTTACAATTTATAGATTACTTTCACCTATTTAATCTCGCCTGAGCTGCATAATTCTATAAATAGATATTATTAGAATACTTATTTTTACAGATGAGAAAATGAAACCCATAGATATAGAAACTAAAAAACATGAACCTAAAAATCCTACAGAGTAATAATTTGTACAAAAATTTTTATATCCAAATCATAATCTCATTTCATACTGGCCTTGTAAACATTTATTGAACTTAATTTCCTTATATTATCATTTGCCTGAATTCCAGTGTTTCAACATCAGAGATATTGAGTTTCCTATGAAATGCAAAAGTCATGATGTAATTCTCTGGGCATTATATTAAATGTGAGTGATATACTTAGTCATCTATTATCTCTTTTTCTATCCCTTAGGAGAATAATGTTGCAGGCATGTTGTATTGACAGTTGAAATCCTCTTCAAAGATAATTTATTCTGAACCCCTTCTACAAAAATGCCCACCAGAATTACAAAATAAAAATAGAATAACTCCAGGCATGCTTATGTATTTGATCATTTTATGTTAAAGAAAGATGTTTAATGCATTTCAGAATTCTAGAGACTGCTTCTATCTTTCCTCTTCTTTTATAGAAAACCTGGCCCTATTGAAATTTGCTCATTCAGACAAAGAGATACAAACTGCCATCAGACTTTAAGGAACCAAGTGATGTCAGCATATATGTGCCCTGAGAGGTTCCGAACTCAAAGAAGCAGCAAGTAATGTCTCCACTAGGATCTCAGGGAACACTGATTGATGAGAATTGGTGAGACCACATCTTTTCTCCAGTGTCAACATTTATTTATTTATTTTTTCTTTCCTAGGGGGACACTATCTTGGATCCACAATCTCCATTGAAAGTACAGTTAAGACTAAACTGAATGCATTTGAGTAAACTACAACTGAATAGTCTTTCCTAATTCAAAGCATATCCTTTCCTCGGTTGATAACTAGCTCAATCATGGTTAGTATGGGCTCCTGCAATCAAACAAACCATAAGCCATGGCAGTTAGAAAGAGAGGAATTATGACTAGTGCCAGATATAATTACCTTTTACTGCCCTCAAGATAGTCTTGCCATCGTGTTATCCCTCTAGTGGTATCACTGTGAGGTCAAGTCCTAAAGAGTAAAGACACTATCCTTTGTTGAGTTTCTGTATGTCCCAGGATCTGTGTGTCCATTAACCCATTTAACCCTCATAACACCTCTACTTGTCAGACATTGTTGTCCTCAAATTACAGATGAGGATATTGAGAGTCAAAGACGAATCAGATTTACTCTACCGCAAAGCTAGTCTCACCTCTTTACTGCTTCTGGCTGAGCAAGTCAGTCAGACCCTATCTAACAACAATCATAGTATTTGTACATAATTGGTACTTAATAAGTTCAATGAATAAACAGTTTGAAAAGTCGATGCAGTCATAAACTCCTAATCAAATTGAGAGTGAAATCACTCAATCATATTATATCTCAAAACAGTTAATGGCTTTATATATAGAAGTTTATCTTACAGAAAAAAAAAATTACCTCAGCTTTTTTTATCCTTAAGCTTTTTCAAATACAAATAAATTCTTTTGAGGGAAAAGTAAGATATAGTAGAGGTAAGAATGAAATACCTATTTGGTGATAAGATAAAATGTTGAGATTTCACAGGAAAAGAAAACTCAGGCTGGAGACTGCCCGAATAATATTTTGTGGTTTATAACATGTCGTTATCAAATTTTTGGAATGTTTGCCCATCAGACCTATAGTGAGCAGAACGATGCCCCCCTCGCAAGATATCTGCATCCTAATCTTGGCAAAAAGGGATTAAAATTACAGATGGAATTAGCTTCCAATCAATTGATCATAAAATAAGGAGATTTTCCTGGATCATCCAAGTGGGTCCAATGTAACCACAGTGTCCTTAAATGATTAAGAGAGAGACAGAAGAGAGCCAGAGTGATATATGAAAAAGACTTAACCAGCCATTGTTGGCTTTGAAGATGGAAGGGAGTCAAGAGCCAAAGAATGTATGTAGCCTCTGGAAACTGGAGAAGGCAAGAAAATAGATTCTCTCCTTGACCCTCTAAAAAGAAAAACATCCCTGCCAATACACTGATTATAGCCTGGTGAGACCCATTTCGGAATTCTGACCATCAGACGTATAAGAAATAAACGACCGCTGTTTAAGTCACTATGTTCATGATAATTTGTTACAAGGGCAATAGGAAACTAATTCAAGGCTAAAGTAAGGCCTGGAAGACACCTGGGAAATGATGGTTAGATGCATTAGGCAACATCACGTAGGACCTGAATTAAGTCTCCTGGCTGGGGGTTCCCTGGTGGCGCAGTGGTTAAGAATCTGCCTGCCAATGCAGGGGACACGGGTTCGAGCCCTGGTCTGGGAAGATCCCACATGACGCGGAGCAACCAAGCCCGTGCACCACAACTACTGAGCCTGCGCTCTAGAGCCGGCTAGCCACAACTACTGAGCCCGTGTGCCACAACTACTGAAGCCCGTGCGCCTAGAGTCTGTGCTCCACAACAAGAGAAGCCACCGCAGTGAGAAGCCCACACACAGAAAGGAAGAGTAGCCCCTGTGGCCGCAACTAGAGAAAGACTGCGTGCAGCAACGAAGACTCAAAGCAGCCAAAAATAAATAAATAAAATAAATCAATTTTAAAAAATAGAAATAATTTTAAAAAACAAAGTCTCCTGGTTGTATAGTACCACAATGCCTCCATTTTCTTAGACGTAGTTCAACATTAACTGTATAAAGTGTGTTAAAACATTTTATCGTTACACAAATGGTTTTAGCCAACACCTTTTAAAAAATGATGATATAAATTGCCATGATGGAGAATAATTCAAAAATGCATTAAAATACTTTAAGTATTAAGACATCATATATCTTGTTCAAATGATTAATTATACTGCTCTATTCTGATTCATGAAAGAATTCACCATGATACCAATGGTATAAAAGACCCAGTGATAAAAAGAACCTTTATTACTAAATCCTCAAAAGCCCACTGAAACAAACATGTATTTACGGTTTACTAGACTCTACCCAATTAAAAAACTGAAAAAGAAAAAAAAAGGAATGAAGGAAGGAAAAGAAAAACAAATTCTCTTCCATTAGCCAGACTTAGTTGAAATAACCATTGCTAGCTGGAATGTTTTTACATCAATTTCCAATTCCTAAAAATAGTTGCTAGTAATATTAACATAGTAACCCACTAAGTCACCAGTGTAAATATACTCTCAATAGAATATCCCAACCTATGTATTAGCTTAAACCATTGCCCTGAGGGAATTATACAGAGATTCTGCAAGATTTTGTAGACAGTGAATGGAGTGGATTTCAGGAATAGTTACTGAAAATAAGGCCTCAGGAGACTGAAAAAGTTGGCAGCACAAAAACAAGGAAACCGAGATGCCAAAATATGAAGGGAGAGATTGCAACCAAGGCTAGTTAAACAGTGACACCCGCTCCAGAACATCTACCTCTCTGCTCTCTCTTCATGCTGTAGGTCTTACAACTGAAGCTAATTTCCAGAAAATCAATTGGGTTGTTCTTCCAACAAGTAACCCTTTTTAAGGGTCTTTTACCATGAGGCTTGACAAGGACGTTTAAAACATGCAACCTTTCTACATGCTGCTTCTTTTTAACACTTTTCAGAAATGATAGACATTTTTTAATTTTTAAAAAATTATCATCTAGGTTAGAGTTAACAGCCTCTGTTATCTCCTGGGGGTGAGAGGTTTCCAGACCAAAACTTACCCTAGAATTTAAAATATAATATTATCTCTTTTGAGGAATAATTATATATACATATATATGTATATACACATGTATATATAAAATGAACTAAGTAATTAGACCCTGAGTATCATTGGCAGTAAATAAGGAATACCTTACTCCTTACTGCCACCTGGACACAAACTAAAGATCTATTGTGAAGTGATCCTTTTAAGAGATCAAGGGACCAAGAATGATAGGAGAAAGGTCAACCAGGATTGCTTTGTCTCCAAATGTTTTCCTCTGTATTCTGGATAATGCCTTATATAAATCCCTTCATTAGAAAGCTTCACATCAGGGCTTTTTGTTATTCCAGAATCCTCCGTGAGTAGAAATATAACTTGGAGAGGCAATATCTTAAAAGCTGTCATCAACCAGTCACTTAAGCAGGATTATCTAGAAGCCAGTTGATAACAAGTACCAGTGTCAGTAGAACACATGAAAGGTGCTCAGCTAAAACAAGACAGCACCTAGAAGAAACGAAAAGCACCTAAAATAATTAGGAATCACAAGAAAAAATCATTATGATTTTTCTTAGGATCTCCGGGGCTATAACACTTTTGATAATCAATGCATAAAATAAATACAAGGTGTGAAAATACAAGATTACATGACTGTTTGTAGGAAAATGTAACTTATGGCTCAGACGAATTGTTCTATTTTTCAAAGAAGTTGCCTCAAGCGGGTGTAAACATTCCAGTAATCTTGCCATGATTAAAAGCACCTATATGACTCCTCTCTTGGAAATCGCTTTGCAGCATGTGTCTCTTTTCTTTCAGTTTCTTCAGTGATAACAATAGTTCCCATCTGAAGGTGGTTTGACATCAGAAAATTACTTAAAATCATTCAGAGCCAAGTGTGAAGAATTCAGAGTAAACAGTTACAGTGAGCAAGTTCAGTTCTTGGTCAAAATGACAGAATAACAACAAAGCGATGAGGCTAACTTGAATTGCTCATGAGCTGGCTCTAATTTCAACAATCAAAGAAAAAAATCCTTTTGAAATGCATAAAAAGCAAAAACCTGTTGAAATGTAAAGGAGGATGGGGTTCCAGCTCAGCTCCCATGAGCACAGTTAATGCCTGTGGCCAAGGTTGCCAGATTGGGGCAGGGTTGATGCAGGAGAAAGAAATTACAGCCATGTTAGAACTTCCTTGTGAAGTCATTATCTAATATCAACCTTCCTAGGAATCAGTAAGTCCTTCCCAAAGTACGGAGAGCTCCCATTATAGTCGTTATCATACTACATTAAAAAGATACTTTTACAAGACTGTCTCCTCCACGAAACTGTGACCTCCTGCTTTATAAGCCTGGTACAATGAGACGTCAATCATTGGGGTTAGATACATGAATGAACAGCATTCATTTGGACACGTAACTTCCGGTAATCTTATTTAAGGTCCCTCCTTATTTAGAGTCATACAGGTTGGTGGGGACACATCTTAGGCAAACTTCGAGTTCTATCTTTGCTTTTACTATTTTTTAGTTATGTGATTGAAGAATATTGGAAACTTGCTGATAAAAGAGAAAAATCCCAAATTTGTTAGTCCTTTATAGCTTTCTCAATGCAGCTGGGATCCTGAAAACTTCAAAAACATTCAGCGTTTAAAACATTCTTATCACTTGGCTGCTTGGTACTTAACTGACATCTGACTTCCTCTGAGACAGTGAGAAAACTCAGCCCGCTTGGTGGGAAAAATGTAGCTAAAGCAAGTGTAAAAGCTTACAAGATGCCGCAGGGGAAAGACAAGAAAGTGCAGCACCTCAGACTATCACAAACTGACTCCGCCGCAGAGGATGCTGCAGGATGAAGGGAAACACAGATCGCCTACAGTCCGATGTCTTTCGGGAAAATTGCCAAGTGCAGAATGTCCACTTTGCTAAAGTCATTATTCGAGCAATCTTCCTCCACAACTTGAAATCTCCTGGGAGGATTAATAATCATTTTTGTGAAAGCAGCTTTCAAAAATGCCAACATGCCCCCCAAATTTCAATGCTCCCTAAACTGATTTATCAACGTACGATTGTGTTAAAACTTGATGAAGTTTGAGCTCGTGGGACTGTTGTGTGTGCTTGTGTGTGTACGTGCATGTGCATGAGAAAGAAAGAGAGTAGAAGTGAGAATGAAGAGTAGAAGGAACGCAGGATGTTATGTTTTATTCTCTTGCACTTTGCTCAGGGCTGGATATTTTTTTCAGAGTTTTTCAACGATAAGTTTAGGGGGAAATGCAGGCAATCATGAAAGTACAAAAAGATACAACTTCCTACCTATATTCCCTTAGCACTTTTATTTTTTACTGTCTTTTGCCTTTGCTGTAAAAGTTGCTCCCCAACCTTTTTTTTTTTTTCAATTATTCAATAAAAAGGCCCAGCAAGAAACCAGCTTAAATGATAAAAAAGAAATAAGCCAAATATTTTTTTGGACCCCTGAGCAAAACCCTTCATTTTTTTCCTTTTGTAAATGGAGACTTTCCTCTCTAGTTCTGAAGCATATTTTTTCTCCTTTCTTCAATAACACATTTCTGCTTTTGCTCAGAGTGATAAAATAATGTCTTCAATTCTCCTCCACAGGTGAGTGCTAGGAATAAAATGACAATACTATTATTTTTGGTAACAAGATAGTTTTTAAACTAATTCTTCTAGGAAAATACTAAGCTTCAGCTTTGGCACCATTACTTCATTTCTGAATCTCCCTCCATCCTCCTTGAAGATAGTTTGTTTACTAACAGAGAAATTACATTCATCAATATCCAATGTTTCACTGTTTGATTTTTACAGTTTATTACATTTCCCATGGAGTTTTGAATAAGTTGGAAAAATGAGATAGAGAAAAACCAAGGGATCTGTTCAACATCAGAGATCAAGACCAAAATAACCCTTATAAAAGCTGCATCTGTCTCTCTGCCAGGATTGTACCCACTAATGCAGAGGCGTATTATATGGTAAGTCATGCTTTTAGATGCGAGGATCTGTCTGCATTTCAATGTCTTTTTATATGAACTAGATTGTGATGAATAATTTCTTTCTTTCTGATACTATTTTATATCAAAACAAAATTCACAGCTCAAGTGGCAGCCCTCTTCTAGTCCTTACTAATGCTAGAGATGAAAAGAGCAGCACACAGGTCAACTCTGAACACGAGATAAATTGCATAAGTGTGAATGACACAGTAATTAAGGACCAAAAGTGTGGCTGGATTTCCTCTGTTTAGGCTTCACACAAATTACTCTCATTTTCTTCACACGGCACCTCTGTAGCCTGAAACATAGAACTGAGAATTTCTGATGTAGAGAAATGTATACAGACATGTATAGATTACAGAAGTACTGTGTACAAATTGATTTTTTATTCACAAGCCATGTCTGTTCTTCCTTCACAGTGTGCATATGTTACCCCATTCACTGTAATGTGACATAGTGGGGACATCAAGCAGTTTAAGTTCCTCAAGGTCCACATCATCTGATGATCGGCAAACAATATAGATATTTGAAAGCATAAGCATACAGTAAAACTAAATTCTTCGTTGAACCACTTCTCAGGATAAACAGAGCAGTTACGTGGTTGTAAATGCTTATTTGCCATTAGGAGTTTCTGCCTTGTGCTCTGGCAACAACTGTTCTTGCTTTACAAAAGAACAATCAAAAAGTTCAAAATTAATAGCAGTGAATTCTCAAGAACACATAAGCAAGTAATGTACTTTTATAACTTGCTTACTGTGGAAGGTAGGTATTCATACTATTTGCTGCTGGGGACTGAAAACAATTCCCACTTGCCTAAAGTGGATTAAAGAAAAAAAAAAAAAAAACCTCACAAGGTGTATCCAGGAAACATTTTTCTAGAGTGATAATAACACAGACAGACTGAATTATGGATTTCATCAGGTCCTTACAATGTGGTTGTGCCCTATACATGGCATTCTTTGTCTTTTCTTCTCTTTTCCTCTTTCTGAAAGTGTACCAGTAACTACATTGAAGTGTACAGATTCATAACTAATTATCCCTTTTCAGACACTAAATTTGAATGAGCTTTCCAACTCAAACCAAATTGTTCCATCCCCTACTTTGCTCATACTCTAATGCTCCAGTAATTTTAGAATGTATGTTTGATGCTCACACTTAGTAGGCCAATAACTAACACTGATTAATTGCCAGAGTCCTTTGGCTTTAAATTGGTTGTTTCCAAGTGGGAGTTAAACTTTTAACCAAATGGTAAAGAGGTGATATATTGGGCTCTGTAAGAATTCAAGTGAGGTCTGGAGGGGATTATTAGTTGGGTTCCATACCAGTTTATCATACTTTCTTCCTATTAGTAGGAAATAACTGTGAAGCTGGCAATATTTTTAATACTTATTGTTAAGAAAATTCCACAAATTGTTGACTGTGGAAATAGCCTCAAAAATTTGATTCACTAATTCTGAAGCTTAAAATTTTTAAATCATATAAATCATATACTAAGATCAATCCAGATCAAAAGTGTATAGAGGTATTGTATAACTGAATCCAGAGTTATATTACAAAGATTCATATTTTGAGCCATCTACCTGTTGAGTAAACATCCTATAATAAAAAGTATCATCAACACGTTAGGAAAACACTATCATAGCAAAAATGAGTACATCATTATTGTCATAAAGAATCAACTTCAGATAGGCTTCACTGGTACTCATCTGAATTTTAAGTGATTAAAAATGTGTCTCATAAAGAAACATATATAATGTTTAAATAAAGAAATAGAATGATAATGTTTTGAGAGAAAAAAACTGTGAAATGATGTAGGTCATATTTTAATTGAATGTTTAATAATGAGCACCTTATTTAAAGAAAACCAGAGTATGTTATAGGAAATCTTACAAGGAATTCACTTTCATCTTGTTTTCTTTTGACTGTTCTGAATGATTAGGGGAAAAAAAACAAAAATAAGAGAAAACATGTCTTTTCTTTTTAGTAAAAGGTAAACAAAATGTATGATTTTAAAATCTTCTAAGTAAAATTTTATTCTCTATATAAAGGCATTTCCTATCCTAAATCAATTGACAATTCACAAAAATTAATGAATTTGTTTTCTCCTAGTTGTATTAATAACATACACCACAGACGATGAAAACTTAACAAAATGAAGAATATTAAAATAACAAAAAAGGGAAAAATATATTTATGAGGTGTTCCCCAAAGAACAGAATGGGTAGAAGGAAGGAGGGAAGTGCTTACTAGTCTAATAACTATCTTCCCATCTTTTGATTTGCACTTTGATTAAGGTTTAAGATGGCACTATTAAAAAAAAAATTGGACTGAGTGACCTAATTTCAAGAACATAGTAAAAGGTATTAAAATAGTAAGGTTGAAATTTCACTGAAGCCTTTAAGAGAAGTCGAGTGGATTCAATTTCATCCTCACAGAACTAGTTGGCTGTAAAATAAATGTGTTCCCTCTACTTTGCATATGCACAGTGGTGGAGAGTATGGCCTCTGGAGCCAGACTGTCTTCACTTGAACCTCAGCTCTGACGCTTTGTAAACTGTGGGGCAATGAGCAAGTTACTCAACTCCACTGTGCACACACTCTCCTCATCTACAGAATGAAGACAATTACAGGTGTTCTTCATAGGGCTGTTGGACCTATTTAATAAGTTAATATATATAAAATATGTTGACCAGTGCGTAGAACATAGCGTGCAGTATAAGTTTACCTATTATTTATGTATTATCCAACTATAATTGAATCTCCATGGGGGAAGACATGTGTGTCTGTTTTATTTTGCTGCTTCTCCAGTGCCTAAAACAATGCCTTGCGTATAATCACATAATTGGCATAAGATAATCACTCATTGAGCATCTGCTCTCTGTAATGTTAACTGTATTACCTTTGTGTGTATATTGTGTATTTATATGTATATATGCATATACATATCATACATACATATGCACATACATACACACACACTAGTTTCGTATTAAAGAAACATTAAAACATTAAAGAAAAAGGCAAGAAGTTTTTGTAACAAGGTAAATTTTAATGCTCCTGACCTAATAGTATGCACATTGGTTTGGAAAAAAATTGGCATTACCATCTTTTGTCCTTAATCCCCTATAGAAAAGCCATCTCTGTATCTAAAATTGGTCCTTGTGTTCAACAGTTAAATACACCAAAAAGCAGATTTAGATGCAATTTTTTAAAAAGCAAAACAAAACCTTTACATTCATGCCATACTTATTGCCATTTCCCTGAACAAAAGAACTGATTAACTTGCCATTTTTATTATAGGGGGTCAAATGTAAAATTAGCTCAGGAAGCTTAGAAAGGTACTTCTTAGGAAAGGTCTATTCAGCTGTTATACTCCATTGCCTAGAAATTCTGACCAAAGGACAGAAAAGAAGTTTCTTTTCCCGACATTGATGAGTTAATCCTGTGTTATTACCCTAAAATATAACCACTTCCTACAGCCCACTGGATACATATATAGTTCCCAGGCTACTCATTATGTATTTTATCACATGACTCTTTAATTTTATTAAGAAAATAAAAAGGCACAGTGAAAAAAAAATCCTTGATAAGTCCATGGATTTGTGTTGATGCAAAGTGTTGCATGCATACATAATAATAGTTGGTGAAGAGTCACTCAGAGCTTGGGACCAGCCTTGGTGACAGGTTTGGCAGTTTCCATATGCCAGGAGAAATCAAACCCATTGGATCTTTGTCAGACCAATTATGCCGCTGTGTGTGAAAATCCACTGAGACTGTCCTTTGAAAAGAGGGATTATTAAGCCTGCATTATTACTGTTTCAACTGACTCCCCCCACCCCTTAACTCCTACTCCTTTTCATTTGGACTTTAATGTTGAAAATATACTAGACATTTAAGACTAAATATTAACATCATCATTTTAAAAGACCACTGTTACATTTGTGGAACAAGTTTTGGACTATTTTATACGAATATTGATTTTACATTAATTAATATACCTACATGCACTTATACTGGTTGGCAAAATTAAAATAACTAAGATGTTATTTAATATCACAAATCCCTGTGAAAACTGAAAATTGCAAAAAACATTCAAAGATGTGCATAAAAAGTTATATATAATAAGCTAAACAATGAACTTCAAATTTTATGCACATGCATACATGTTATAGATTCATATTTTTTCACAAAAGCTATAGCAACTGTACCAATTTTTCATAGGTGCCAAGAACACATCTAAAGGGCTGCCTTTTGGAGCCAATCTGAAAAGGGAAAAGGTTCTTTTAAAATGGAAAGTATACCTTCCTTCCTATGAATATACAGATTGTGGTGAATGACAAGCTCATGAAGAAACAATGGTCTATTCCAATGTGTTCTGCTCGGACCAAGAATAGAATCTGTTATGGAGTGACTTGTGTCTCCCCAAAATTCATATGCTGAAGCCCTGACGTCCAATGTGATTTACTTGGAATTAGGATCTTTATGGGGCTAATTATGGTTAAATTATATCAGAAGGGTAAGGCCCTAATCTGATAGAACTGGTGTCGTTAGAAGAAGGGAAAGGAACACAAGAGCTCCCTCTCTGTGAATGTGCTGGCACCTTGATCTGGGACTTCTAGCCACTAGAACTGTGAAAAAAGAAATTTCTATGGTTTAAGGCACATAGTCCATGGTATTTTGTTATGGCAGCCCTTTTTGCTGAGGATACATCGCAAATATTGTGGACTAGAACGAAATGCACATACAAGCCTAAATATTGATATATATATATGCAAATTCAAATCTATCAAGACTACTATATCAATAATAATTCTCAGATTTGGAGAGAGAAATCTGTCAGAGAAGAGTTGACTGCAGGTAGCTGAAGGCCCCTGTTTTACGTAGAGAGGATGGGACCTAAGAGGTTGTGTTTGATTTTATTCCCCAGTTACATGTGTCACATGGAAAAAATAATAGAACCTGCCTCCTGGAATTGTTAGGAGGAGTCAATGTTATAACGTGGTACACGTCGTTGCAGAGTGATTGGCACAGAATTAAAGCTCCATAAATGATCGCGCTTAATGTTAGAGGCCGGACATGAGAAGTGAAAGAAAAACTCCCAGGAAATATTATATGGAAGAGGAAAGGACTGTTAAAAAGCAGTGAATTTTTTAAAGTATCAAAATGGATACAAACTATTTTAAGCCTTTCCTAAACTACTTGCTCTACAGCAATAAGCTATTTCTTCTCCTTTTTCCCATCGAAATGCCATAGGCTCTGAAATGACTTCAGACAAAACCCAGTGGCTATTGCTCTAAGGACAGCACACACCTTAGTTGCACCTTGATCGGGGATCAGCATAACTTTGAAGAAATCAACCAGGATAAGAGAACATCAGAGGCTTCGAACAAGTGATTGTGACAAAACAAACAAACAAAAACCACCGAGAGACTGAAACCAAAACACTTTTAAAAATAATGGATAGTGAAAATACCCCAAAAGTGTACAATAAATGCACTTTAAGAAGGGCTTAGAGAAATTCATGGATAAGGAGAAGTACTATCTTAAGTTTCCGTGGCGTTTTACAAGTCCCAAACGTGTTATGTGACCCTCATAAACCCTGTCATGTAATCAGAGCAGGGGTTATTATGTAAAATGACACAAGATGAGTTTGAGAGGCTTCAGGACTTGAAAGGACTTACATAGGGCGCACTGGCCAGTTAGTGAGAAAGCCAGGGCAAGAAGGCAGATTTTCCTATCACCTTACTAGGCTTCAGTTTTCTATTTTGCCGGAGGCTGTCAAAAAGCAAACCAGTAAGCAGAAGTTAGGAATTTCAGGGGCTCTAAACCTCACGTTTTGTAGTCTTACCTACCCTCTGCAATCAGAATTGAAAAGGGGGAAGTGTTAAAAATTCCGGTTTCTGGGATATAGTATAGACCTATTAGAACTCAATTTCTGAGAATGGAATTAAGTTAGGATAAGAAACAGCTACATGGCAATAATATGGCAAGCATTTTGATTACAGTAATCTAATAATAATAGTAGGGAGAAGGTGAGTCTATTGCCATGCAGTGGTTGTACTTTTTTTTTCCCTTTCTTTTCTCCTTCTTTGTTGTTCTCTTTCTCCCAAAAGTACAGGGGTAGAGAATGAATGAAGACAGAGCACTTGGACCTGATACTCTAGGCTGAAAACAAAAACCAAACCAAAGCAAAACAACTAGTAGAAATGGGAGAAAGTAAATGTTTACGACTTTTTAACACCAGTCTTGCAATCACATCAAGCCTTGACACTTAGTGTCATCCTTCTGGTCAGCAGGGCCCTGGGCCAAAATCAAGGCCACATACATTTGCTTTTGTCGGGACTGAATACCCTTTTCTGCTATAATCTCACCTTACCTCCTGACTCCCAGCTGGAGTCCAAGACACTTGGTGCCTTAACAGAGATCTCACTCTTCTAAACTACTGAAGGCTGTTCATTCTTCCTCATGGCTCTAATCAAAATCCCCATTTCTTAAGAACTATTGATCTTTGTGAGGTGCTGACCTAGTTATCTGCTTACAGCAATTGACACCCAGGTGTGCCCAAGACTGAACCAACTCCTTCAGAGGTCATTTGCAATTTACAAGAGGTGCCTCTTAGAATCTCTGGACTTCTAAGGAGTGCTTTTAATTTGCAAGACATTTCTCAGCTTCAACCTCACTGCCCATCACTCCCCAGTAAGGGCCTATTCTTTCTTCTAGACCTCTTTCCTGAGTACACCAAGTACACGTTTCTCTTTACAGATATGCTAGATTCTCATCTTTAAAAATGACTTCTCCTCAGGGGCAGTCAGAATGAAAATGGGGAAAAAAAGATCCATTATCAGTGAGCATAGGTTGGTACAGTGATTGAATAATACCTGCAGGACTATATAAATTGATGAATACAGAGACCCATGCATGCGTTTGGGTGTGCGTGTGTCCATTTTTCCTTGCAGATGAGGATCTCCAGAAAAATCTTGAAAACCTGTGTGTCTGCACACTTCTGCACAGCCCCTCTAAATATATCAGAAGTCTGTTGTGTGACCAGTGCCTCCCTCACATGTTTGCTTTAGTTTTGTTTTATCTTTTTTAAGGGTTTGGTGTTTATAACACCACCAAGAAGAAACAAGGAGGGGAAATCAGAGAATTAGTCATTTGGTACAGAAACAAGTCACACATCCTACAGAGAAGGCAGGGACTCTAGCCAACCTAGCAGGTAGTCTTCTATCATGGAGACACCCACCCAGCAGGGAAAGAAAATAACACTCAGGATGTTCTTAGAGTCCAATAAAAAAGGGCCATACCACAGTCTGGTGATCCCATGTGGATGGATTTTCAGTCTACCTAGCAATAAAGCCCAGGCCCTTTGTTCATTCATTTGTTCCACAAGTATTTTGGGGGTACCTCCTATATGCTGAGAACTCTAGTAGGCACTGGGAATGCCACGGCGGACAAGACAAACTTGGGGGCAGTCTCTCTGAGCTTCATGTATCTCTTGCCTTATGTATATTATTTTTGCACAGAGGATAAGGGCCTTATTTTAGCCATCATTTTAATTACAAAGCCTTGCATGGTGTATAAAAGATATCGCAAATCAATCTATTCTCTATAAAATAAATGGATAAAAAAAAGTCACACACATCCAAGAAAAGCGTTTTGCAAAGTTACAGATAGAAATTATTCCCAGAGAGCTATTTCAAACTGTGGGATTACTTCTGAAGGATCTCAGTCATTTTTCTAGAGATAGGCTCAAAAATTAATTAAGATTAGAGTGATTTACCTAATTCTTGAGGTTTGTTTGTTTGTGTTTAACCACATATGGGGTTGTTGTTTACAAAGTAGGGTAATTAATTAGATCTCCAAATTATACCCACAACACTTCTTTTTTTTTTTTTTTGGTAGTATAAAGTGTAGTTTGTGACTGGAAAATGTTTGAAAAGCTGGGCCTTTTCTAATTCTTTTGGGAAGAATTTACCTAGGTAAGTCTAAAAATATAGTGTATTCAAAAGCACAAATTTCACCACCTTCCTCAAATGCTTTCAGTACTTTTGAATTCTGACTGGCTATTTCTTCAAAGACTTGATAAAGTTCTTAGCTAGTTCCATCAGAGTGCTGACAAAGCTGTTCATTACTCTACTTTGCTCACCTCAGAAATAATAATGGTGCTTTTTTTTCACAGATTACTCTGAGGAACATGCATTCAATGCTTTGACACTTAAGAAGCATAATGCAAATATAATCTATCATTTTTCTGCTCTGTAATCTTCTTTATATTAATTGCATGAGGACAAAGACTCTATCTTATTTTTCTTTGCATACCCAGTACCAGCTTATATTAATTGTGTTAAAAGAAAAAAACTTCATTTAAGCCAGTCTCTAACATTCTCATATTCCTCTTTAGATTTTGTAATGGAGAAGGAAGTATTGTCTTGTCGTTTTAAATAAAATGTCCAAATGCTAAAATATATAAGGTGGGTGGGTTGCTCTGAGTTTATCTCCAACTGTCCACAGACACCTCCCTAAATGGTAAATTCTAGTAACTGAAAAGGAGACCTGAGGAGGAGGATGACATTTGGGAGCAAGGGGTTGGAGCAGAGAGAAATCTGGAAGTCTGTGCAGGGATAGGAACCAGTGGCGAAATGCTCAAAGATTTAAAAACAAACAGAGGAATGATAACAGACTTCTCAAAAGCTTGTTGCTGTTGATTATTTTGATTCAGCTAAAAAGCACACTAAAATCCTTGGGAGTGTTAGTAATTTTTTTTGTTTTGATTTATTATGTTTTTTCTAATCATAACAGTAAAATAGCCACTGTTCCCTACCCCGAACAATCTAGAGTGATGGTTCTCAATCCTTTTCAACTGCTTCCACAGTAAGACAAATTTTTTACATAGCAACCAAAAGCAGGAAGACACACATGTATACAAACACAACTGAAATAAAGATTGCACAGGACAATATTTACTCTTACTACATGAATGGCATACTTGAAATTTTTCTGCTTTATTTCTTATCTTTCGAATTGTGGTAGAAACTCACAAATTGATTCATGTCCCAATAGTGTGTTGCAACCCAAGTTTGCAAAATTCTGCCTTAGAATGGTCCTTGTGAAGGTATTCATAAATACCCCCTCCATGTGGGGTATTTACAGATTAATTTATCCCCAAATTCAGGACTTCTTTTTTTGGTCTTTTGGTCTGTAATTTGTTTTGAGTTGATGTGATTTGTTACAGGATTTAGTTTAAGTATATATCTAAGGAAGTTTACTACTTGGGATGAGAAAACATAATATTTCCCAGAAGCCAAAAGTGGAAAGAAGTTTTTTCACCCGTTTCTTACACTGGTCCGTGTGCTCAAAACAAAATGAGAGGTTGATGAAAATTAGGTTTTATTCAGGAATTTCACTATATTCTCAGTGATATTTCTGAAAATTTCTATTTTGCAAAATTAAATAAACAGCTAATAAAATAAAAAGCCTGAAATACATGCACTGGTGATTTACATGGGTTAGCGTGCATTTCCTATCACTCCACATTTTAATGTTGTTCCAGTATTTATTTATATTTCATAAAGGGCTTTTATATTGACAATAATTCACCGAAAAATTCTCAAGAATCTTGAGTTCTTAGTATTTCAAAACTTGGGGAAAACTTTTAAAAGGCAGATGATAGGATAAATATAAAATTATCAAAGTTTACATACGGAACACTTATTTTTAAGCACATAAACACATATAACATAACAAATAGAGACATAAAAATATAAACAGAGAGAGTTAGAGGGACCATACAGAGAATTCTTGACTTACCTAGCAAATCACTATTTATACAACTAAAATTCGGCTACTTGCTTTCTCAAAAATGTATAACGTGCTGAATTCTCAGAAGCTGCTTGAACTTATGCTATCTGACATCAAATAGAATAGCCTTCAGGTAAATGTAGCCCACAAAAATGGACAGCCACATATCCCTTCTGAATGTGACCACAGTGACTTCAGTGAATCTAATGTAAAGGTTCTAAATTTTCTTAAGGAATTTAATAACAACAGCAACAGAAATCTTAAAAATTCTACAGATATTTTGGTCAGTATTTCAAGATTAAGGAAAAACCAGTCCATTGGCAGTGCCTGTGGTAAACACAAAATAAATCTCTCAAGTTTGTCTTACAGACAATATTTTTTATAAATATTGCTCCAAGTCTTTGTATACACATGTGTGGGAGCAAACACGCACAGTGGCATTTAGAAATACACCCACACAATGCAAAGGAGACACCATCCTTCACTCTGACAGACCTATCTCCCTGATCTGGAAAAGGCTTTGATTACGTAACACTTTAAAACTATTGATCAATTTAGGATTTTATTCAAAGTCATTTTTTAATGTATTATAGACGAAGACTTCATAGACTTGATTTTCCTTGGTTTACACAAAGCCAGCGTCTTAAAATCATTGTTGAAATACGCTTTTGGGTTTTTTTTAAAAAAGACTTCACTGTTAAGTTTTGCTAACCACCACTCTGAGAAAGGAATTCCTGGTGCCTTAGACATCCATTAGTAGCACATTTCTTTATTAATACTGTTTTTTTAATATGTTTATTTCAATACTATTTTTCCTTAAATGAGAAAAAAACAAAACAAAACAAAACAAAAAACCTTGAAAATCAGATGCACAACAAGTGGAACAAGCAGTGATTGGCTGACACCCCACGGCCAAGGGCAGGCTCCAGCAGGGTGTGAAGTAGCAAGGTCATCACAGTATGGTGCACAATGGAGCATCATATTAGAGTGGAATTCAGCCAAACACAGTAATGTATGGATGCAGACGCATCTGAAAGAAGGAAAATAAAGATTTATGCAGGTCAAAAAAAAAAAAAAACGCTATGAAGAAATTTCCCCAATGGCTTATGCCCAATTGGAATGCTGTGATGGAGGTTTTGGAGCAGAGAAATTTTTATTTGCAAATTATGTGTTTGTAAATAATAAATATGTTCAGGGGGAAAAAAAGTTAACTTGTCAGATGAATCCTACTTGGAAGCTTTAATAGTTTTTTTTGTTTGTTTGTACACAGCATTAGAGTTCAATAATCTGGAATTTAGTTCATCACTAAATTCCAGAAAATAAACCTTTATTCTGCCTTTAAAACATTAATTCACCAGAAGTGATAATTAAGATTAGTGTTAGTGGTTTCAGCTCAGTTCTTCTTGGAATGTGATTTCTCCCACAACACTAATGCTAAATAAAGCACTGTGTAATGTTCCAAAACATGGTCCCTGCTTTAAAAAGATTCTAAGGGCTTTTAAAATAAATAAGAAAGAAAAGCAAAGCTGACTCAAGATATATATATACACACACACACAAAACACTCACACACATATACAGATTCTACTATTTCTATAGAGTCATAGTAAACAAATGGATATATAGCCTTGCTACAGCCTAGAAATTGGTTATATACAATTTAAACATAAAGCTCTGAACAATTATTATACTAAATTTTCTACATAACCTCCACTACCATCCTCTGTTAGGAAAAGAAATGATGTTAAAATATCTGAAAGCATTGGGGGCTATGGTGAAGCAATGGTTTTGTTATATTACAGTTAGTTTTAAAAATAGTTCACATTTTATTTTTGAAATTAATAAATTCAATCTTTTATATTTTATCAACAGGTAAATTTAGAATCTAAAATGCTATACTGGTTAACTGCCTAACAAGGAAGCAATTCAATTGAAAAATAGCAAAATGTCACATTCTTCTATAAATTTTCTAGAAAAAAAATTTAGAGGAAAAATTAGTTCAGAATTGTGTGTTAAGGACGGTAATAAAGTAAAGTGCATCTACAAAGTTGGCAAAATGCAAATAAGCATAGAGCCAAAGGAATCATCACTATTGATGGAAAAGGTAAAAGATTATCCCAATTAGAATGCATAGAAAGTTTCACACATAATGTATAGAAAGCTTTATTCATTTCCATTACAAATGTTTTTACTGAGGATATACTAAATGCTAGGTAGAAGCTTATATCTACTGTCATTGTTCTGCTAAAATGAAAAATTCTCTCAACTTGTTGAATATATGTTCTAAACCATGTTAAGTTACTTTAATGTCCAGCATCATTTGCTATCTTACAAGAGAGGGAAATAACTATGAATTTCTTTTAATCGATCAAATTTGGATTATAATTTCCCTGATAATTTTACAGATATAAACTAGAGCCTAAAGCAGAATTATATACTATTGTAAAAGATATCCGTTTTAATAGCCAAATATAGTTATACACACATAACTAAACCTCAAGAGATTTCTGTCACTATTGAAATATATACAGAGAAAGAGAGAAATTCAATTTTTTTCCTACAGGTAGCATGATAAAAAAAAAAAAAAAAGAACATTGGACTCTCTGCACTCCATGACTTGGACTCTAGTCCACACTGTATCCCTGATAATCTTAACGATATCAATCAAATTAACTTTCATACTAGACCTCAGTTTCTTCTACAAAATAAGGGGGTTGGTTTGGTTGATATCTTTTAATTCTAAAATGTGATAACTCTAGTAATTTTAGATACAAACATAAAGCAATTGATTATGACATATATTATGTCAGTTTTATATGTGTTTAAGTTCAAATGTTTCCTACGTATCAATGTATGAATATCACAGGAAATAAAAGCCTAATGGCAACATAGTTGGTTTATATGAAAACATCTGTGATGTATGTGTGAGACAGAGAGGGAGATTATGATATATATTTACCACACGTGCATGCTTTCCGGCATAAAAGATATGTACTTACTCAAAGATAAAAGATAACAAGAAAGAATGATTTTGCTATAGTTGTCCAGCTGCATGATTTACTTAGAATCCTGACTAGAACTGACTTTGTGGTCTTATGTCAAAGTCAGTAATTGACTTAGAAGTTTGGGATAAGATTCAAATGGTCATACCTGGACTTCAATAAAAATTTGTATATTCATTAGAGAACAAATCAGTGGATGACCCTTTCCTTGTTTCACAGACATCCAGAAAGCCAAGTATTGTTGCTTTAGTAGATACCTCCTGACTAAAGACACAGCCTAACTTTCATCAGTTATTAGTCTCTTGCCTATGATTTCAGGTCATATGTAACAAAAATCCCAACATATGCAGATTCATTGTGCCTCTTGAAAGTGTCCTTGGTCATAGACAGGAGAATCATATTGTAGAAGTTATTTTTATAGAATTAAAGCTGGAAGCTGTGGTTGGCATTTCCACTATAATACATATGGTATAATATACATTCACAAATAAATTGATATTCAGTTTTATTCAGTGCTTAGAACTCTAATAGATGATGGCAAGTCATTATTTGTTTCCAAAATGGAAGTAATTTAAAAAAATAATTTCTGCCATAATTTTACTAAGTATACAATGAATAGACTGAATACAGTTTGATCAATTAAAGGGAACTTTATTCAGATGACATTCAGAAGTTCCTTAGGCAAGAGAAACTGTCAATGGAGTTAATATGAATTTTTCTTGAGTATTTCAGTATCAGCTACAAATGGCTTTTTAAATTAATGTTTATTCAAGCTGTATCCTCTATATGCTTGCAGAAATAAAGTGCCTTACTTTCCATTTACTAAATAAAATGAAATTCTTACTTGCCAGTTCATTATATAAATAATATCATGGCAAGGATAAGCTCAAAAGAACTTGATGGCTTCCCTGGTGGCGCAGTGGTTGAGAATCTGCCTGCCAATGCAGGGGACACGGGTTCGAGCCCTGGTCTGGGAAGATCCCACATGCCGCGGAGCAACTAGGCCCGTGAGCCACAACTACTGAGCCTGCGCGTCTGGAGCCTGTGCTCCGCAACAGGAGAGGCCACGATAGTGAGAGGCCCGCGCACGGCGGTGAAGAGTGGCCCCCGCTTGCCGCAACTAGAGGAAGCCCTCGCACAGAAACTAAGACCCAACACAGCCAAAAAATAAATAAATAATAATTTAAAAAAAAAAAGAACTTGAAAATAATATGCAAAGTGGGAACTATACTTTTATATTGCCTATTAATCTTTTGGAATTATACTATTTTTAAGAATATTGAAAAATACTTAACACATAGGAAAATAAATAGAAAAATAGAATGATTCTGCCTTCATTTCACAAGTCAAAAGCACAGCTAAACTTCCAGTTCACAAAACTTTAACAGGCACCAAGACCAGGTTTACCAAGTAAAGGAAGAATGAAATGGAATGGTGTACACTTAATGCTGTCAATGATCCCCATTCTTCTCAACTAGACAGATTATTTAGTTGAGAACAAGGGCTTTTGTTTGAATTGCAAAGGTATGAACTATGAAAACCTGAGCTACATAATCAGTTTTCCTAATGTGTGAATTTCAGAAATAACTCCGGCATCTCTGCAACACATTATCTCCTAGATTCTGTCCAAGAATAACTACAGAAGATTGATTTGAATGTCTCTAGAGCCTATGAAAACAAAACAAAAAGAAGGGGAGGGGGGCATTATTTACAAACTTTTATTTCTACAAAGCTGTTTAACTCATTATAATGTAACCATTAAGAGGACTTAGGAGCAACACTTCATACCAATTCTCATGAAGATAAGAACACTGTAATAGACATCATTTCCATTATATCACAAGTAAAGAACTATGATAAGAAATTCAGGAACAATATAAATAAAAAATCGCTTTATGTCAGATAAAATCTCATATTTTTAATTAATCCCTACTGTAAGAAATTAAAAGACAGCAACCCTCAAGATTTTCTTTAGATAAATTTGGCATTAAAAGGGAGAAATTATAAGAAAATGCTGTATTCTTTTTTTTATTTTATTTTTCAGTTTTAATCAAGGAAAATACATTTTGGCAATGTTTAAAAACTAAACGTAATATCTTTTAAAAATAAATATAGAAAATCATCTATCTACATTACAAACAAAAATGAGAACAAAAAAGATCCTGTTTATTATGTGAGATGTCTAAACAGAATGTAACTTTGTAAATGGATCCCTTGTCTCCTGACAGCAATATTGAGGAGATGAAGCATATCAATTACTATTACTAATTACATTAAGGGGAGTGTATTTCATTTGCCTTTCTTTCATTTTAGGTCAGCTATTTATTGTGGTTAAAACTTTACTCATCTTTTGAATGCCTAACAACACAGAAGTTTTCCAAAGTCACTTTTAGCAAAGTGCATGGTTTATTTCAATGGCTTTGTAGTTTTTCTCTTCTGGTATATGGACGTCTTTGCTGAGTTAAGAGACTAACACCATACATTAGTTTATTTATAAGCATATCACTTTGCCTTTTAAACAGGATGCCACAACAGTCTTGATATTGGCTGTTTTAAATATTCAAGAATATAGAGCTAACCCCATTTGATGAGCTAAATAAAGCGTAATGACAGCATAGAACATAGGAAGTGGTTGCATAAAGTATCAATAAATCTGCCACTTGATATGTCTACTCAAAAGTTTAAGATTACATAATTTAGAATGCCACAGGACAAAAAGTCCTATTAAGATGACAGTGGAGAAGTAAGTTTTCTGCAGAAAAATCTCTTCACATGCTTTTGCATAACACATTACCATTTTCTAAATAAATTTCTACAGATCTTTATTTGTGGGTGTTATTATAACTAACGTTATAAAAGTGCCGTTATTTTTAACTGGAATCGTCCTTGTTTACAAAACAGATAAAAGCACCAAAAACAAAACAACAATCTTCTACTAGTTCCAGGTAAAGCAATAACACAACAACAGATATACTCTCCACTTGCTATATTTCAGTTTAAAAGAAATAACTCAGGCTCACGTGCATGAAAAGACATCTTTTTGAAAGTCATTTAATTCAGTGTAGTTCAAACCTGTGTTTTCTTGGATTGCTTTGATAACTGGATATAAAAGCATGTTGCCTTTCTCCTTATCCAAATACCTACAGTAAACTACTATATATCAAAGACATTTCTTTAGAAAGTTGATTATTTTAAATTATGACAATAAGAAATAAATATTTATCTCTTTTCTATAATATCTTTACTTAGCCCATCAATAACATCTTCAATGAGGCTATAAAATAACTCTTTTCTTTGCCTTAA
This sequence comes from Balaenoptera acutorostrata, assembly GCF_949987535.1. Classification (NCBI taxonomy): domain Eukaryota; kingdom Metazoa; phylum Chordata; class Mammalia; order Artiodactyla; family Balaenopteridae; genus Balaenoptera; species Balaenoptera acutorostrata. The sequence continues at coordinate 87,261,150 of NC_080068.1, forward strand.
TTATTCTAAGATCTCACATTCCACATGCAAGACATATTTAATAGAAAAACTATTATTGGATATTAATTGACAGACATAAATGTGTTTCTTGAGACGTTCTGGTGGTAAGAAATATGTGACGTTTTATTAGCAGAGTTGCTACAGCTTTAGACACAGAATTTTCCAAAAGGTTTTATTTGTTGTGTGTCAAACTTTGATGGGCGTGAAAAGTAAACTTTGTGAGTTATACACACACACACACATATATATTACATGAGCAAAACTTTCAAAAATAAATTTTATATTTTTTGAAGTTCACCTCAGAATACACTTTTTTTTTTTTACTCTTGCCACATTTCACTGAATACTAACTGTGTCAAATATTCCATAAAACCTTTATAGTCTCAGTATATCACAATGCATATCAAAATATTCTTGCACACACTGCATCAAACATGAACATTTTTGTTGCTTGGCTTAAATAATAAATGGTTCATGTAATTTACTTTTGCTTATGAACTTTTATTGCCAAATACAAATAATATAAAGGCCGACTGCATATCCTCATAGAAGCCTAATTGTATACTTAAATAATAAAAATGTAGTTTTGCATGGTAGCTGAATATCATTAAATATTGTAAGTAAGCATTTTGTCAAAGTAGTCAGTTTTTCAATATCTCAGACTTAGTACTTCATTTGCATAAATCAGCATCTGCTTATCTGTAAAATTCTGATAGTGTATAACGTAGCTAAAGCTTTTTTAGTGTCCAATTTGCATAGACAGCAGAAGTAACTTTAGAAATTTTGTCTTTGGATACAATTATCCACTTAGTAGCACAAAAGAAAATAATTTCAGGTTAAAACTAGCCATCCAAACAATACTTACATATTTATCTGGAAACAGAGAATGTAGAATGAATTAGGATTGTCAAGTACTAAGAGAAGTGTAAAACACTGCCTACAGTGTTTTCTTTAGTAACTTAGTAAACTCTGGTATAACACGCAAAATATAGTGGTGTACCTTTTGTACATGGCCTCTACTAAATAAATGATGTGTGAACTACAACAACACTAAATTCCTGCTATTAAAATTTTAACTAGTAGCTTTAAGAGAGAAGACAAAACTTTGCAGAAGATGCTCTGTCTCAGATATTTAAATATATTTGGGATGCATCTTACCTGTTTGCTGTACTTGTTATTGGTCTGACAGCTGTACTCAGAGCAGTGATCTGATCCAATTGAAATGTTGTCTCCTGCTCCCACAAATGTGTTAGCTGGTGGTAGATCTTGTACGGCCTGGTGTTTTTTTCCTGCAGTTGGTGATTGGGGGTGAAGTTGGACAGTAGGCAATGGGGAACTAGATTTGTAATGCCTGGCCAGGTCAGGACTGCCAGGCCCACCGTTAACTGATCGGTATCGGCCCATGCTTGGGCTGTCTGACAGCTTCTCATTGACACTATCATACCTCTGTCCATTTGGTTTAGAAGCTTCTACAGTGACAATGCTGCTGTAGAGAGGTTGCTTAGATTTTTTGTTTCTCTTGTCCTTCTTAGGCTTTTTAGATTTGTCATGCTGTTGGGGTGTAAAAAAGTCTTCATGATCTTTTTTGCCGGCTTCATAGCCATTTTTATTTTTGGACCGGCAATATCTTGCCATCACTACAATTAAGATGATTAGAATCACCGTCATAATTCCAGCAACCACCCCAATGACAATACTGAGTCTCTGTTTGCTTATTTCATAGCTTGGGTCACCGGCTATATCCTGGGTGAGTGGGGTGTGCAAACTTCTGGCTATCTGGGAGTCAATCACAGTTGCATTAGAAACACTTTCATTGACAAACACATGCACCAGAGTCGTGGTAGACTGGGAAGGCTGCCCACTATCATTCACTTGCACCACCAATCTGTGCAAGCCATAATGCTTTTGGGTGAGTTTCCCCACTAAGGAAACCACACCACTGGTGGAATCAATCTCAAACAGCTTGAAGGGATTCCCTCCCACAATGCTGTAGTTAAGGTCTGCATTGATGCCATCATCGCTGTCTCTTGCCAACACCGTAGCTACTACTGTCCTGACATTACTTGAAGGTGGCAGTAAAGTGTAGGAAACATTTCTGGGAAGGGTAACTGTGGGGGCATTGTCATTCTCATCCATCACAAAGAGAGAGACTGTGGCTGTTGCGGATCTGGGAGGATCTCCCCCATCCACAGCCTTGACTCTGAATGTGTATGTGGTCTGATGTTCCCGATCAAAAGACATTGTGGAGTAAATGGTCCCCGTGTCATTTTCAATGGAAAAAATGTTACTGTTCTCCTCTATGTACAGACTCATCTCCGCATTGCGCCCCTTGTCAGCATCCATCACTGTGACCATTCCCACGGGACTGTTGGGCTGCAAATTTTCTTTCACATAAAACGTAAAGACGTCCTGCATAAACTTAGGGTCATTGTCATTCTTGTCAGCCACCTGCACAATCACTGTGGTGCTGCCCTGTAGCACCGGGATGCCTTTGTCTTTGGCGTTAACTTTAAACTCATACCTGTCAGTCTGCTCGCGGTCCAGCACCGTATTGACGAGGATGTCCCCAGAATCGGGGTCGATGGCAAAGATCCCCATCACGGAAGAGTCCAGCGAGTAGGCGATTTCAGCGTTTTTCCCGCTGTCTGCGTCTGTCGCCAGCACCGTGGCTACCCTCTCGCCGGGGATGTTGTTCTCGGGAAAGTATACCTCCACCACCGACTGGCCGAAGACGGGCGGGTTGTCGTTGGTGTCTCCCACCTTGACAATCAGGGAGTTGTTGCTGGAGAGGCTGGGACTGCCCGAGTCCACCGCCACTATGACCACGTTGAACTCCCGGGTGGTCTCATAGTCCAAAGGGGCCGAGGTGTGCAGGAAGTACTTCTTCTTGTTCTGGTCGCCCTCTGTGTCACTGGCCGGCTTGAGCTGGAAGGGCACATCGCCCACCACGGTGCAGGTGACCACTCCGTTCTCGCCTTGGTCCCGGTCAGACACCTGTACCAGGGCGATGGGGGTGTCGACCAGAACGTCCTCGGCCACGTTGGCCACCCCGTCCTTTAGTGGGATACGCCCGATCTTGCGGATTTCAATGGACGGCACATTGTCGTTCTCGTCCTTGATATTAAGGACCACCGTGGCCTTGTCGGTCTTGGGGGGCTGCCCGCGATCGCGGGCCATGACGGTGAAGCGCAGCTGGTTCACTTCCTCGCGGTCGATACGGTGCAGGACACTGAGCCAGCCGGACGTCTCGTCGAGGCGCAGCAGGCGCCGCACGGACTCGGTAGCCGCCCCGAACACGTACTCGATCTGCCCGTTGACCCCCACGTCCAGGTCGGCGGCACGCAGCTGCAGGATGGGAGTCCCCGGGGCGCTGTTCTCCGCCAGGTCAGCCTCGTACACGCTCTTCTCGAAGCGGGGACTGTTGTCGTTCACGTCTGTGATGAGTACCCGCAGGATGGCTTGGGAGGAGCGAGGCGGGTCGCCACCGTCGCGCACACGCAGGGTCAACTCGTAGGAGTCTCGCTGTTCGCGGTCCAGCGCCCCCTTCACGATCAGCTGCGGCTGCTTTTCGCCATCCGGGGTGTCGGCCACCTGCAGTTCGAACACGCTGCTGCGGCCGCCGGTGCTGGTCCCGCCGCCGCCCTCTGGCGCGTCCAGCCGCCTCTTGGAACCACCCGGGCCGCCGCCGCTCGCGCCGTTCCCGCCGCCCCCGGGGTAGGGGGCGCTGTCTGCAGGCCCAGCGCGCCGGCCCTCGCCGCCGCCGCCGCCGCCGCCGCCGCCCCCGGGCTCCTGGAGCAGCTCGTAGCGTTCGATGCCGTTGCGGCCGAAATCACGGTCGGTGGCAGTGGGCAGCAGGTAGAGAGTGCCCACTGGCCGGTTCTCCTCCACCGTGAGCGTGAGCACGGGCGACGGGAAGGTGGGCGTGTTGTCGTTGATGTCGAGCACGATGACCCGACCCTCGAACAGGTCCACCCAGCTCTGCGAGGGCCCGATCACCGACACCTCGAAGTCCAGGAAGCACTCGTTTTCGTCGAAGATCATCTGACACTGGGGTAGCTTCTCGCGGTCGATGCGCCGCTCGCTGGTACTCAGCTCGCCGGTGAGGTTGTCGATCTTCAGGTACTCGGAGCCCGACTCGAGGCTGAAAGTCACCTCACCGGAGCCGGTCACGATGCCCAAGTCCGAGGCGACGTTGCCGATGCGGACGTCTGCTGGGCCCTCCTCGGCCAGTCGGTACCGGAGGAGTTGCTTGGCGGCCGCCAGGCTTAGCGAGAGCGGCAAGAGGAGACAGCAGCCCAGGCACCAGGCGCGCGCCCATCCCATGGTCCGCATCCTCAGCATCTTCTCCTGCTGCTGCTGCTACTGCTCCTTCTAATCACGGCCCCCTAGGCGCCCCCCTCCTCCGGGGCCGGTCGCTTGCCCTCCTCCCAGTCCTCTCCCCTCTCTGTGAAGGGAAGAAGCGAGAGGGAGAAAAGGGAGGGGGCAAGAGCAACGTCCAGAGTCGGCCAGAGGGGGACCAGCGATAGATCCTTCTTTTTTTTCCTCCTGCTTCCTCCTAAAGTTATTGTTTCATAATTCATGCAATGGGTGCTAATCGCCCGCTCGCCGGCCGCCGTTCAGTCGCAGTACTCACAGTTCACGGGACACTGAGCGCCGCGGACTCGGAGCCCCCCACCCCCGCCCCCGCAGAGTCATCACCGCAACGGGCAGAGGATCCCGGGCTCCTGTCCCCGCTCTGTCATATGGGGCCGGAACCGGTCCGTCAGGCCGGCGGTGGAGCCGGGAAGCAGCGGGGAGCGAGCCTGCAGCCTCCCCTGCCTGCCAACCCCGCTCGTCTTTGCTGCTACTCGAGTTGAGTCCAATTCACGTTCCAGCCACTCACTCCAGACCCAGCTTCTGCTCCGGCTGCCCAGGCAAACGTGAGTCGCTTCCTGCACGAGGTGCTAGGGCTAGCAACAAGCCAGTCTCAACTCCGACTCCGCTCAGGCAGCGGGGGAGCCAGTCAACAGATCGAGAATGAAAAATCCCGGCAGGTCGCTTCGGGCACCGTGCAGTGGAGACGACTCGAGTCACACAGCGGTCCGCTTCAGGGTTCCCCCCGCGCGCGGAAGAGCAGCCCGAGCCATCTTCAGGGACGCCCAGATAGTCAGTCCCTTCTCACCCCAGAGAGCTCGGGTTTCTCTTTTTTTCTTAACAACTCTGCGCAAGGTCATTAGTCACGAAGCCGCCGCCTGAAACCGCAGCAGCCTTTCGCCCGCGGGGGTGAAGGCTGAGCCGTGCGCACCGCGCGGTGCCCAAGTTTGGGTTCGCAGCCGCAGAGTCTGTGCCTTTCCTCACCTGCATTCGGCCCGCATGTCAGAGCACTGGGATCTGCAGCGCTGTGCGCGATTCAGGGAGGAGATTGCAGCCTCCCTCTCTCCCCGCTCTCTCTTGATCCCTCCCCTCCCTCCCTCTCTCCTCCTCCTCTCTCCTCCCTCCTCTCCCTTCCCCTTTCCCCTTCTCCCACTCCTCTCTCCTGCACGCTCCCTCTCCTTTCTCCCAGTCCCAATGCAGGCAACTCAAGCTGAACTTGATCCCTACGCAGTTCAAAGGTGAGCAAACCAGGCTCGCTGCGCAGGCGAGGTTGGCCTGGCGAAAGTCCCCAGCCGGGCTCTCCCAACGGCAATTAACAAAGATGCCCAATTCTGTCCGGATTTCCGAAGAAAAGCAAAAGGCATGGGGGGTGGGGGAGGTGGAGTCAGAGGCAGCTGCCAAGTAGCTTTAAAAAAAAAAAAAAAGAAAGAAAGAAAAAATCCAGTTTGCCAAGGGGACAAAAAGTGCCAGTCGGTTGTTGCCTCGGAAGTGCCCTGGCACGGCGGGTGAATTCCGCAGTTGTCTCGTCCCCTTTGGTCTGGAGAGTGGTGCGGGCGCTCCCGCCGCCCCTTTGGCTGCCACGGCTCAAAGACACTGAATGGCAAGCGGGAAGCTCCCGCTCGCTAGCCGCGAGCCGGAAACCCGCAAGTTTGCCCAAAGTGGTGGTTGCTGCTGGGAGCTCACTGCCTCGCTCGCGGCTCAAGTATGTCCCTGAAGCTGCTGCTGCTGCTGCTTCGGCGGCGGCGGCGGCGGCAGTGGCAGCGGAGCCGCGGAAACTACACACTTGCAGAGAAGGAGGGAGGAGTACGGGGGGGAGGGAGACAGGAGGGAGCAGTAGCCAGCCGCCCCGCTCCGGAAAGCCCAGCTTCAGCTCCGGGGGCCACTCCAAGTATGCACAACCCCATCAAGTCCCCCATAAGCCAAAGCTTGCCACTCTCCCTACCCGGCGAGTGCAGCCGCTGCGTTCTGGGGGGAACTTGCTTTCCCTCCCTGGGGCTGGTAAATTTCCTCCTCGCTCTGACTAATGCTGAGTGTGTGTGTAAGAGCGCCGGGCGTGTGTCAGCAAACGTTTCTTCTTCTCCCCCTTCTCAGACGATGTTCCCCACCTCCCGAAGTGTCTCTGGTTCGCGAATTAGCGTCTTGGTTAAGGCTTGGTCAGCTGTGGCTTCGGGGACCCCCCGTGCACCCAAGGAGCCACGCTGGTGTTGTGAGAAACCATGATGGGCTGCAGTGGTTAAGAGAGAACAGCGAACTCCAGAGAGAGTGGTAGAGGGATCCTTTTTTGGGAGCGCAGAGTTAGGAGGGCTGGGGTTGGGGGGGGGCGCGCGGCTGTCTTTGTTTAAATGCTTGGCATCCCTGTCGTCGCGCTTGCTTACGGGGGTAGACCGTGTGTGTGCGCGCGCCTGGGTAATAAACACATGTTGGAAGCCTCGATATTATTTTCTGAGCAGAAAACTGCAGCCTTTAGTAACTGGCAAAGTGTAGCGTCACCTATCTGGATAAAAGGGAAATAAACTTTAATGGCAACTTTGTGTACCTAAGTGTCCCTAGTTCCTTTTCTCTCCTTCTTTTGACTTTGTGCCACTTGATCGTACATGGTATTCCCCCACGCGAGGCTTCCCCAGTTTTCAGTCACGGCCACCGCAGCCCGCCTCATCGGATCTCAATTCTGGTCGTGTTTTCTAAAGTGTAGCCAGTTACTCTTCATTTATTTCAGCGGCTGTTAAATAAGGGGGCCCAGCCAGGATTGGGGGGGCGGTTTGAGGTGGGCAGGAGATAATTGGAGAGAATTCTTTCCACCTCAAAAAAGAAAAGGGGCTACTGCTAGGTTTTGGTTGGTCCTCAGCTGGTCTGCTCAATTTATAGGCATTGAAGGGCCTCCTCTTAAAGGAAAATTTAAAGCGAAAAGAAGCAAAGAGAAAGAAAGCCGTCCAGAGTGGGTACTCTGCTTTTACGAGACCTATGTGAGGCGGCAGAATGATTTAAAGAAGACAAACACCAATAAAGTCTACGAGCAGTTGTAGCGCGCGGTTGTTTAGGCGGGTGCAGGCAGCAGGAATGGGGGAGGGGCGGCAGAGATTTCCAAGCATTCCCTATGGGGGTCCGTAGAGGTGCGGAGAAAGGAAGCGTGTGTGGTATGTGCCAGGGAGCGGGCGGGTATTTTCCAGTCTGCTAAAACAGCAGCACTCTGGGGGTAGCGGCTCCTCCTCCGAGGCCAGGCTGGGAAGGCGGCCTTCCCGCCCCACTTCCCCATCCCCTACTTCCTACCCTCTCGCCGCCACCAGAGCCTCTCCGCTCTGTTATCTGCAACATCAGCGAGAACAGCCCGGCGCGCAGACTCAGTGCGTACCGCCGCAGTCTGAAGTCGGGGGGCGGGGGCGGGCGCCGCAGCGCCCCAGCAGCCGGCTAAGTGTCAGTAACGCCAAATTCCCCTTATATTTGGCAAACTCTGGTTTATCAAAACGCCTGCCTCCCTGCGACATCCGGCTCCATTTTTCCAGGGTCCAAGGCGAAAGACTGAAGCCAGTCCACTCCGCGGCCTTGCGCCCGCGCGTTCCACTACGCGGCAATGTGGTGCAGTGCACTCACCCCCCTCGCCGCCTTTACTAAGATTTTGCAAACTTCAGGCAGCCGCATGGGCAGAGACGTTGTGTACTCCCTCTTGCCTCGCCAGTCCATAAACTTGAACAAGCCCCTGCGCATCTTCACACATTCGCCCACCGCTGCGGCGCGCAGTCTTCAGGCGCGCACCAGCGAAGTGCTAAACAGTGAGCGACTTTGCCCCAGCGCGCTGAAATTTCCTTCCCAGTTGACCGGAGGTGGGGGGCGGGGGGAGAGCTCGTCCTTCACAGCGGAGTGGTTTCCTCATTGCAAGCGGGAGGTAGTCTCCAGCCCGCCCCCCCCCACTCTCATCCCTACCAACTCCGCCGCCAAGCCAAACCAGCATGGGAAATGGGTCCGACGTGTGCTGCATGGAGAATTGCGCAGCCAGACTGCTGAGGCCTTGAAGCCTTCTGGACTTCCTCCCTCCCCCCACGGTCCCCGGCTCCGACCTTTACGCCGGAGCAGCCAAGAGTGTTGGCAGATTTGCCTAGCCGTTTGGTTCTTGGGAAAGGGAACGGAATTGGGTGGGGGGGGGGGTAGGGTTGTGGGCGAGGTGAGGGGAGCCCTCGGGGTGCCTTGCCGACGCCGAAGCTCCCAGTCCTCTTCCACCCCCTGTCTAGGGACTGACACTCCAACTCCAGCCTCCAGCCGGAGCGGAGGATGAATGGAGGCGAGATGCCGTCTTCCCCACCCCCGCCCCATTTCCGCAGTCTTAGAGCCGGTGTCTCAAGTGCTCAGCAATTTCATTAAACGCAACCGGGGGAGTAAATCCCCCCACCCCACCCCCCGCGGTACAAGACCTCACCAAGGGAATATGATATCCGGCTTCTCTCCCGCCCACAAACCCCTCCCGGCTTTTCAGACCCGAGGCTGCATTTATCTTCTCAACCTGAGAGGAAAGGGTTCAGAAGGAAATGGGATCGAAAGTGTAACCGGCTGCAATAAATTAAAGAGCCCGCTGCTGCTACTGCTGCTTTTGCGGCCAGCATTGAAGAGAGGAAACGAGATCAGTGTCCTAAAACCTGAGTTCCTCAGATAGGACGTCATCTCTCGTATGAACCAAAATGTTTGAGAGACTTTGAAACGTTGGGGATGTTTGTTTTTGTTTCTTTTTTCCTTTTTTTTTAGGACAATAAAAAGAAATGTTCCTTTGAAACCTAGGTTAAAAAAGAAAATTGATTATAGAAATACCATCCCATTCTAATAGACATTTTATAAAAGCTCGGCCAACGATTTCTTTTCCTTGCCAAATATTTTAGCCTAACTTACAATATCCGGTAGTTTTTGGTTTTAGTTTTTAAATTTACCGACTAAGCTTGCTTACTTGAAACTACTTTGCAGTTAAAACATTTCAGTGACTGAGCTGAAAAATAGCATTCAGGATCCGTGATGTAGTTTAAGCCTCAAGAAAAGACAGGAAGCGGAATAACAACAACAACAAAAGTTTACAGGTTAGAATGAATTACAAAGAAGTAGGTGTCGGAGATATAATCTCTGGGGGGCTTTCATTTATTATAGACGCTGTATTTACGATAATACAAGAAAAAGGTTAAATACAGTAAACAGGATAGCCAGTTCTGGAAAGAAATGTAAAGCAGTTTGACGGGAAGGGAGAAAGTGACTCAAGAACGCCACCAAGGGACAAACTGAGGAAATGACACCCCTACATCCTCAAATTCACTGACCTTTCATCTTTTTCAAAAGGGTCATCTGTATCCACTTACATATGTGTAAACAAGTTTTTGAACTCTTTACGATCAATCATTTCTCCAACTACTTCTGTTAAATTTGATACTTTAGTCTTCTTTCTCTAAATAATTATCAAAAATGACGTCCCTTAAACCTATAAAATTTCAAACAGTAAATATAACCATTGTCTTATAGCAAGTATGATTCTGATTCTTGGGACTGTGAGAAGCTATAGGCATACTTTGCAGTCTTAAATACACGCTTGTATTAAAAGGTGTAGTAGACTGAAATGGCTAAATTATTCATTGCAGTAACAGACTTTTTGATGGACATTAAAACTCAGCAGTTTAAATAAGGAAACCACAGATTTCCTTTTAAGCAGGTAATAACTGCTTGCATCAGTGGTTATTTAATTGGTCTCCGGCCAAGAAATAAAACAAGTTGTACTGTTTAAACCATGAAATCATGTAATGCAAAGCCATATATTGCAATATATCAATACAAGAACACAAGCTAAGAACTAAACTAAGTTGATTCATACTGCCTATTTGGATAACTATTAAACATTTCCATAAGGCTAGTATAAAAACTCTGGTTGAAGAGAAAGAAATTCATGAAAATAATTTTGAGTTTATCTAAATATTAATTTATAGGCTGTGTGATTTATTGATTTAAATGGAATGTTTTTGGTTTTAAAGTGACACCTGGTAGAAATAATTTTCACTTTAAGTTTAGCACAGATTGATTTTTTTTGATTTCTAGAGTTTTAAATGCCAAAATATATGCAATATAGCATAGATTTACAATTTATGTGATATATGTATATTTATATATATAGCCAGTTACTATAACTGACAAACACATTGTCTTTTATTTACAAGATAATTTGTGGATTTTTTCCAACTTTACACTAATTTTTATACATTTGCAAAAATCTAAACTTAGGAGGAAAAGAGTATTTAGCAAAATCTGGGTGAATTTTTGGGAAAAAGACCCTTGATAGTTCAAAACAGTATATCCTATTATTCGTGGCCATCTGAAGCTGTTCCCTGTCACTATCTATGGTAAAAATTGAACATTCCAATGCCCTTTGCAGGGACTTGAGACATTTGGCATTTCTTTACTACCATGGCAGGATATGTCAAATGCTGCTGTGAATAATGACCTCTAAGCTAGATAATATACTAAGGGTTTCAGGGAAAAAAATCTCATTATAATGGCTTATATGAATATAATACTCAAATAAATGACCTTGCTTATACTAAGAATGGTTGAAAATTATGAATTAGCTTTATAAGTTTTAGCCCCTATGTTGACCTATGCTAACTAGATCACTTCTTATGTTAATTACCAGTACCAGGTGGTACAAAACTTCACTCAATCAAGTTTAACCCACTGTATTTAGAAAATACAAAATGTAGAATGTTTCTAGGGTGGTTAATATAGTAAATTTGACTGACCACTTTAGCAGCAATTAATTTTCCAATGATAGATGCTGATCTTTATATGGTAATCCCTGGGACCTTTCCCCAAATATTTCTGACTTCTGGACCTAGGATAGGATTACTCTTTTGGCCCCCTTGTGGCTAGATGAGGCCATTGACTAGGTCTGGGCAACCCTGAGTGGAAGTGGAAGTTCACTTCCAAAAGGAACATGGATGGCTAAAATGAAATCATTGTTCAACTCTGTCAGTCACACAGATTATTAAGCTGACCTAGGACCAATACCTGGAAACCATCAATACATTTCAGACCCACATTGATTTTGGAAAGCAGTAGTATGTTCTAAATCCCTGTTTCAGCACTTATTTGATGAATTATATAAGTAAAGCTGGATTAAAAGGCCTACCAAATAGACAATATGGGTTTCAACTATAATCCCTATAAATCAGCAGTTGTTCTATTTAGTCACAGGTGGAGATGCAAGTTCCAATGCAAGGCAAGTTTTTGCTATTTACATAAAGCTATATAAATTTGTACCTGGTGATTTTCAACATTAGCAAACATATTTTACTCTCTTTTCCCCTCATAACTGGTGTAGTGTTTTAACAGTTTGAACAGGACTTTGATAAAGTATTGTTGATGCACAGTGAGTTGGAAAGATAATATTGAGTCTTTGTACTTACGGTTATTCTTTTTATTTCTTGTTTTGGCTGTGTAGCTGATTTTCAGTTTTGTCTCCAAATGACTAGATTAAAAAAAAAAAAAAAGAACACTATATGGATGTAATTAGAAGCTTTTGATTTGGCTGACTTATGAATAAAATATTAAGTGTTTTGGTGCATTATTAAACAAACAGCTGTGATTAGTAACAGTATATATCATCAACAGTATATATCTGAATTCAGCACTGAGATGTTTACTAGATCTTTCTGGTTTTGAGTGTTTCCTTGTTTCTCTCTCCAGATGTTAGCCTGATCATATCTGACTGTTTGGAGGAAAGAAATAGTACCTATCCTTGTCTTTTCAATGACATCGGATATAAAACTTCCTTTTTCATCTAACAAGTGGGAAGCTTTTCTTCTATCTTTCTTGTAAAACAGATTTATTTAAAACGTAGGAGAGAGGGTGAAAGAAAAATACGGGAAACTTAAAAAGGTATCACTGAAACTAAGGTAACGTCCCAGTTTCTGTTTTATTTTGCCCGATAAAATCGTATTTTGCAAAGGTCTATAAACCAATATTGCCTTCAACTACCAACAGTTACTCTTTAGGCATCCCTGTCAGTGTTCCTCAGTTTCTGAATTACTCCCCTGGGCAGACTTAATGTGATGCTAATGAATCTCAAGCTTTCAGGGTCTCTCACTTGCACCAACATCTTCCAAGACCTTGGGGTGAGGGGGTGGGGGTGCAATAATATGTTTACACAGTCACATGTTTTTTGAAATTTGCAAGAGTAAGAATTTTAAGCACAATAGGTTAATAACACTACTTCCTTCCTGTTCAATTTCCTCTATGGAACTTCTTGTTTAAATGGTGTTAGAGAGCCCCAGGCATTTTGGAGATCTAGTTAAGGGAAAGTTGAGATGGGGATACATTTAACTTGGGTGTGTTAAGAATGTATTTTTATGGATTTACAGTCTCTTTCATTCATAGTCATTTCTAACAACGGTGGTACAGATTTGCTTCCAAGAATTTGACATCCACTGCACCAGCTTGCCCTGTGTGGTGGCACAAAGGTTCAGTGCCAGAGATTCTAAAGTAATGGAATATCCCCTACTGTGGGTTCCTGGAAATATATGGGTGGTGAAGTGGAATCAGGGCTTAAGTGTGTGGAGACAGAAAAAAGTCTGTAGAAAGTTCTTCTAATTATTAGGCATAAAATTCCAAATGGAGAATGTGCTTCTCATTGACATCTAATTAAAACAAAAATTCTCTCTTGTAGGAATTACTCAATAAGGCAGAAGATATACACTATTCTTTTGAGTGTCTGTGTGTGTGTGCAATTTCTAAGCAGAAATTGTACAACTACAGAATTTATCAGAGTCCCTGTGTTTGAGGGAACAAATATACAGCAATACTGCAGAGTCAGTGTGTGTGTAGTTGGGTGACTTTTGCATCCCAGTATATTGGAGTTAGCACATCTGAAACATCTTTTCCTGACAAAGTCTGGCACTTGAACATGAAATAGCACACCCTGTATCCACCAATGCAATAAAGATACCCCAAAGAAACAAATGTTTCAGTGACAAACTCTTACTGTAAACTATTCATCAATATGTCAAAGTATGTTTTATTTATTCAATTATCAAGTTTAATGCAGGGCAGTAACACTTAAAAATCTATTTCAATCGCTCTTCTGTATGCCTTAATTTCAGATTGGATGTATATATCATTTTTTCAGAAGTTTTGATCATACCAAAGTTCAAAAAAGTATTATAGACATATGTCATCAGTCCATTAATTAGTTAATAAGTTATGGATTTGGGGGAGACATTGTGATACTTTTTTTATTTGTCAGATCTATAAAATGTGGAATTTCTTATAATTTATGATTTTTAAATACGTATTTATTTTGTAACTATTTTTGTATCTTATTCTATATACTTTTTCTTAAGGAAGGCCACCCAAATTATGTAAAGTTTACAAAACCTGATTCTGTCCTTGCTTGTAATAATTAAGAGCATAGATAGAGAGTGGCTTGAATGAGTAAAACATGGACATCAAAGATTCCCCCAAATCATAAATTCAATTCTGCAAAATAAACAAATGCTAAGACTTTAAATAATCTAATTTATAGATAAATACTGCTTAATGGTATTTTCCTAAGGACAGTAATCATATTGCTATAAGAAATTATTTTTGGACCAGATTGTTGGTGCTGGAAGTTGTTAAAGTGGTAGCATGGTGAGAAAGAATTGGGCAAAGTATTTGGAAATAAAGAAACTGGTTTTGAATTCCAATACCTCCACTTTGGACCTCTGTGATTTTTGATGACTCTCCCTGAACCCTGATATTTCATCATTTAATTCAATTAATCCAACATGTATTTAAATTCTTTTTTATATCAGCCCCTGTGCCAGATTTTGAACATAAGTAAAATCCCATACTTGCCTTTAAATAGCTCATATTTTAATTCTGTCTATATAATGGGAATAGCAAATCACCTTTTCGGTTGCTGTGGGTAGTAAATATGATAATTTCATAAGAGAACCTAATACTGCCGAGAACAAATTAAATTCTTAATAAAAGTTACTTTTCCTTTATTTTTCCTAATGCTCTTCTGAGAGCTTAGGGTTGAGTATCCTAGATTTTTCAGGATCTTCATTTCTGTTTTGTATGCATTTTCATAGTTTAGAATTGGAGCCATTTACACTTGCATAGCTCTTCATTTGTTCAGGGGTCAGCAAGCTATAGTCTGTAGGCCAAATCTGGCTCTTGGCTTGTTTTTGTATGGCCCCCTGTGTTATGATTTTTTTTTTTTTTTTTTTACACCTTCAAAGGGTTGTTAAAAACAAAAGAAAAAGAATATAGGGCAGGGACACAGCATGTGGCCAGGAAGGCCTAAATTATTTACTATCTGACCATTAACAGAAAAAGTTTTCTGACTGTTTTTTGGAATATCAATTTCATGAGTATAACGACAATACTGAAAAATATAGTATTTCACGTTCCATGTGAGAAAGGAGCTACTGCAATATGTAAGTGCACAGATGGAACATATGTTGCTAAGCGCCATGTGTAAAGCTCCATGTCCATAAAGCTCTAACTCAAGTATACCCAATGTCACATTACCTAATCCATATGCATAACGATACACTTTCATTATAACACAAAGCATTCATAGTGTACCTTGTAATTATGGTCATTCCTCTTACTGAGAGGTCGATTCTCTGTTCCCTCTCCTTGAATGTGGGCAGATTATGTGACTGGTTTTACCAATAGTACACAGTGGAAGTAACACTGTGTCAGTTACTGTCCCTTGGAGCACTCTCATGGAAGCTGTAAAGTACCACTTAAGAAGTCTAATTACCCTGTGACCACCATGCTGGAGAGGCCTCATGGCATGTGGGCACTATAGGTGACGGTCTCAGCTGGACCTTGACTTTCAGTCACCCCTCCAAGGCACCAGACATACCAGTCAAGCCATCTGGAACCCTTTAGATCAGTCCATCTGACAACTGAACACCACTGAGTGGTTGACACCACAGTCGGCACCATATGGAGCCAATGAATCACCCACCTGAGCCTTGCACAAATTTTGACCCACAAAAGTTGGGTGACATATTAATAAAAGTTTATTATTTTAAGCCACTATGTTTCAGGGTGTTCATTGCCTAGCCATAGATGGCTGGAACATAAGAATTCTGTTTGCAAATTTAACAGATGCTGAATGTCAGCACCAGATTTAATAATGATAATTGTTATCATATTGTGGCTCATCTGTGTGCCAGACACCATTCTCAACACATTTCATAAGGTTATCATTTAACCTATGAAGATTATTGTTTAATATAATATACCTATAAAATTATTACATTACAGAGATTATTTTTTATGTAGCACTGAAGAGGATACTGAGACTTAAGGAGGTTAAATTTCCTAATAACCCTATGAAGTTATTAGATTATGGGGATTATTTTATCCATAGTAAGATGAGGACACTGAAACTTAAAGAGGTTAAGGAGGTTAAGTAATGAAAAGATATCACAGGTATTAAGTGACTGAGGCTGGGGGGATCCAATTTAGTTCATTCATATTTGAAAACTCTTGCTCTGATATATTATAAATAATACCTTATATTACGATGGAGAACTGATCTAATTAATTTATGAAGTTTTACCCATAAGCAGACTCACCAAACACCTTTCTTGTTTATATACTTCATTTAATTAATCTTATGTGGTTCCCTCTTGTAAAAATCTGTCTTCAGTGTAACTGATTTTAACTGACAGTCTGCTCATAGTTCTCTGGACTGAAACATAGAATAGGGCTGTATTTAAATGTACCTATCTCCCTTATGACAGATCAAAGCAAGTATGCCATTTGTTCCTAACTTTCAAGGGCCCTTCATTTAATTCAGAATGTTTTGACGGAAATATTCAGTCCAAGGAGCTTTATTTCCAAAGATGACACACAGTCAATATTTATGGAAAAATCCCATGCATTGATATTTCATTTCTGCTTCACTGTAATGTTTTCGTTACCTTTATGATCCATGCCACGAAATATTGTTATAGTGTGTTAAGCCACCGTATGGTAGCAATTATCATTATCTTGGTATTTTCAGAAAGAGGCCCTCTTTAAGACGGTTATTGATAATCTAATTTTTGTCTGTAGAGCACCATTTTGTAACAATGATCAGAGCAATTGGTAATATTAATTGAGCACTTATGGTATACCAAGGACAATTCTAGGCTCTTTACACACATTAAATTAATAAATAGTCCAATGGATTAATATTCATAACCCCCTCAAATTTGTATGTAGTTTCTGCTTTTTGTACTTATTTTGATCCTCCATCTTCTATTATGGCCTTGACCTTCATTACATGCCTGAAGGATAGACAAGTAATATGACAAGAACTTTACTACAAGCTAGGAGCGTCTTCATAAGTGGACTAAATTACTGTGCTAGTCATTTTTCGTTATTCACCAAAGTGCATTCCTGACTACATTCAAGCATAGGAAGGACTATACTTCTATATATCTAGAAGTCAGGGTGGCCATGGGAATTGCATTGGTCAAGGACATATAAACAGAAATGATATGGGTCTTCTCCTGGTGGAGGCATTTAGGGGCCAGCACACAATGCTCCATCTTTTCTTCCTTAACATTATATTAGCGTTCTCCAGAGAAACAGAGCATATATAATATGGGAGGGAGGGAGGGAGAGAGAGAGAGAGAGAGAGAGGACACCAGAAGAGCCCATGGCATAAATTCTAGTCTAAAAATAGCACACTCAACCCAAGAAGAGCTGATGTTTCAATCTGAGTCCCAAGCCTAGAAAAAAAACAATGTCACAGCTCAAGCAGTCAGGAGAAGTTTCCTCATACTCAGTCTTTTTGTTCTATTTGAGCCGTCAACTGATTGAATGAGGACCTCCCACATTAAGGAGGGAAATCTGCTTTACTCAGTCTACTGACTAGACTGTTAAACCCAACCAAAATCATCCTCACAGACAAAACCCAGAATAAGGTTTGTGGGAACAAGAAGCAAACATTTTTTTATGGATCACTAGGGGTAATAATGGTGCTACTTGAATTTCTATCCCTTGATTCCTACTTGATTCCTGATGTCTTGATTCCTGTGAATCCTGGCTATCAGGGAAACAGCACCGTGTATTCAACATTTATTCAGAGCATATACTGCCTTCTAACGAACGTTTCCCCGGCCCTTCAAGATACTGCCACCTAACTGGAACTGTAAATGAGTTTTCAAAAGGCCATTTCACAGTTTTATCAAGCCAGCCACTTCAGGATGGTGGGAAATGTACAGCAAAACACCTTGCACACTTAACCAATGCCAAGGGAGGACTCAAAGTATGTGGGGGGATGACAAGGATCATCACACTACTGGCCACCGGGATTAGAAGTCCAAACACTTCTGCCCACTGCATTTTGATATCAAAGTTGCTACGGAAAACACAGTACAGTCAAACCCTGGATGGGACAGGGGTTTTACTCACAGAGTGAAGAGACAGAGAAAGATCAGCTTCAGTAGTGTACATTGGTCCCTTACGACTAGCAAGTTCCGTCTCATCCACTCACCCCCATTCTACTAGCAGCTGAAGAAGGGCCACTTGCCTAGATGTATACCTCTCATGCTACAGTAGAAGGACTTTGACCCCTCTTCCATGAAGTCTGAAATACTAAAAGGTAGGGTTCTGCCTGAGGGCCATTGATGTACATGCCTAAACAGAACAAAGCAATGCTTATTGAGACAGAAACAGAGAAAGATATTCCCGCACAAGTTGATAAGCCTGTGACAGGCCGTGTGGGCTCTTTATCTCTTGGTGAGGAAGTGGTCCAGGCCCAAGGCCCATTCTTATATGGCCAAGTGGGAGTGGAAAGACTGCACACATGAGACTGCCTTTCCAAAAGGGAGCATGATAAGAACAGTGAATTCCATGAGCATGAACCCATTGCTACACTTTTGCTGTGAAGTGAGTCCCTTGATCAGAAGCAATGCTGAGTACAATAACAGGATGGTGGATAAGGCATCGTGTAAATTGATGGACGGTAGTTTTGGCAGAAGTACTACATTCAGGAAAGGCAAATTTCCATCCAGAGTGAGTTTCTATTAAGGTAAGAACAAGAGACTGCCCCTTCTATGATGGAAGTAGTCCGATGTAATCAACCTGCCGCGAGGTGGCTTGTTGATCACCTTCAGGAATGGTGTTGGACCTGGCTGATGGCAGATTGGGCATTCAGCCACGACTAGAGCTAGGCTGGCCTTGGTGAGTAGGAGTCCATGTTGCTGAGCCCATGCATAAATTTCATCCCTCCCACCATGGCTACTTTGTTTTTGAGCCCATTGAGCAATAACAGGGGTGGCTGGGGAAAGATGCTGACTGGTATCTCAGAACAGGTCACCTTATCAACTTGATTATTAAAATCGTCCTCTGCTGAGGTCACCCTTTGGTGAACATTCACATAGGACACACAGACCTTCATATTTTTTGCCTTTTCAGAGAGGCCTATCCACATACCTCTTTCCCAAATTTTTTTATCACCAATTTTCAAGTCATATTCCTTTCAGATCTGTGACCATCCAGCCAACCCAATGGCCATAGCCCATGAATCATTATAACCATACTTCTGGCCATTTCTCCTTCTATGCCAAGTGAACATCTGTACTGCTTGAAATTCTGATCACTAGTAAGGTTTCCCTTCACTACTGTCGTTCAGGGATGTCCCATAAGAGGCGATAGAGCTGCAACCATCCACTTTCAGGTGATGCCTGCATATTGTGCAGAATCATTTGTAAACAAGATCCTTGTGTTCTCTTCCTCTGTCAACTGATTGTAGGAAGCTCTCTATGAGGTCAGAGATGCAGACAGAGAGAGAAGGTAGTGTAGCAGGAGTGGGGACCATGATCATTTGGACCACTTCTTCATGTAACTTTCTTGTGCCTTCTGGGTCTGCTTGGGTTCAATCATATATATACATATCACTTCCATTCGATAATGGATATTGCTGTGCATATCCAACTTTATGAGACCCAGCTCATGATGGGCAGCTCACGTCATAACATATCATTTCTTCCCAGTTAATGCCTTCATTTTAACAGTAGACACTGTGAAAAGCTGGAAATTCAACTTGAATTGTAATTCAGCCAGCTACAGGAAATATTTTGTGTTTAATTTTCAGCAATCTCAGCACTGTAACTACAGGAGATAAGGATCTGCTTGAGGTCACATACAGAAACTTTCAGGTCATGTATATGGCACTTGAACGGCAATTTGAATCTCTGAGTTCATCCTTATTTTCCCCACTTTATCCAGCTACAATAGGAGTAACTAGCCAATCTCATTATATATCTTAGTAAAGGTAACAAATATAGAGTCACCAAGATCCTTGCTTCTTCTAAGTGGTTAATTAGGAGTACCCAGTGGTGCTATTTTGCATATCTCTAGAGCCAAATCACACCATGGACTATCAGTACTCTCTCTACTACTGCAAATATATTCATTAGCATCTTTACATTTAAACAGATTAGAAAGCCAATTCCAGAAACCTCAGAACCAATTCAGAAAACTCATCCTTAAAATTCTGTTTCTCTAGAACCTCTCTTGGTACCAAAATTTGCATTATGTTAGCCTCCAGAAAACCAGAAACTATGAGATATAGGATATATGTGTATATATATATACACATACATCTCACATATTTGTGAAAAAGAGAGAAAGAGCTAGAGAGATTATCAAGAATTGGCTCAAGTGATTTTGGAAGCTGAGAAGTCCCAAGATCTGCGTTTGGCAGGCTCAAGCCTCAAGAAGCGCCAACATTTCAGTCCGAGTCCAAAGACTGAGAAAAATTCAATGTCCCAGCTCAAGTGGTAAGCCAGGAGAAGATCCCTGTTACTCAGTCTTTTTGTTCTATTCAGGTCTTCAACTGTTTAGATGAGGGCCACCCACATTAAGGAGGGCAATGATTCACTCAGTCTACTGATTCAAATGTTAATCTCATCCAGAAACATCCTCATGGACACACCCAGTATGTTTGACCAAATATCTGGGCACTGTGTGGCCCAATCAAATTGACACATAAAATTAACCACCACAACAGGTTAATATATATGCATTGTGAGATTAAAGCAGCCTGGAGTGTTTAGCCAACATGCAGAGTACACAAACATTCCCTGGTCATCCTTGGTAAGGTCCACCATAATAAATGTTCAATTCAGTAACTGGTCATGGGAGTTAGGGGTTTTAGTAGTACCTAATTAATTGGAGCTTTATTAAATTATTTAATACAGATGCCCAGGTTAGTGACACAAACCTTGAGTAGTCTTTGTAAGAGTGAGACATAAACCCTTGCTGTTTTATGTTCCTGATATTTAGGGAGTGTGTGTTTCAGGGGCAAATTTTGATGGATGTAGTCTCGATTTGTAAAATGTGGGATTTTTAACTAGATATCTCTAAAGTGACTTACAGAACTTACATTCTATGATTTTAGGTTTCCCAATTTCAAATAGGAAAACTCAATCATATGAAAGCAAAACAAGTATACCAAAGCCACTCAGCCCATTAAATGAAATTCTGTGGCCAGAATTGTGGTTTTTTTGAATTATCTATCCAGTAATTTGTTTCCATTACATTGCCTCATGCTCTTCTAAACTCAGCAATTGTTCAAAGGAAGCATTAAAATATATAGCTTATTTGGGAGTGATTTTTATCTTGGAATTAATTGATTGTTATGGCAAAGTTTGGGATGTATCATTTGAAAATGCCAGAGTTGCTCATCAGTAGTCAGTTTCACACATAAAATTTAATTTAAACTCATGTTATTTACCTACTTTGTACCTAAACATTAGCAAGGGACTATGGGAGATGCAGAATTATATGATGTGACCCAAGTAATTTCATTAATTTAATCTTAACCAGCATGGAATATAATCACACATAAATCACACATTTAATTTGTTTAGTATGAATGTATTTATGCCTTGACTTCTCATGGAGAACAACACTCCTCTAGGGTAGGGCTAACTATGATGTAATATAAAATTATTAAAGGCATTTCTGAAAGCTAGCAAATCAGAGTCTAGCATCTAATAAGTTCAAGTACCTTCAAATTTGTCACTTTGAAAAGTTGTGCAATTACTTCCATGATACTGCAAGTGCTCTGAACATTCTTGGATTTCCTCTTCCGAGTACTTAAGGCATTTTTGTGACTATTCCTTTCATTCTTTGAAGGTGCTGCTCATTATTAGAAATGGTCATTCAGAACCTTTTTATGTGGATTAAATATGTGATAGATCTGGACAATATTACACTTATTCAAACAGTAAGCTGAATTTCTTATTTTGAGTCTTTTGTGGTGTGTAAAAGTAGCTCTGAATGCAATTATAATAAAAAGGTGTCCCTTATAAATGTCAAATCATATCATAATCATTGGATTTAGCTGATACATGTAGTTTCCAAACAGACTATATTGAGGCCAATCACCCAATAATTGATTTAAGTGTGTGTACGCATGTGGGTGTACATATTATGCATATTGTGTGCACGTATGTGTGCATATCTGAAAGGGAGAGGAAGAGGGAGCGATTCATTACTTTATGCTTTATGAAAGGTGTTATCTCTATTTTTGAAGCATTGTGATCTAACCTGAGGACATATATGTATGTGGAGCAACATATAAGGAAGCCTGAGCCACTGTACTGCAGGCACTGAACCAATGTGATGTGACATGTTAAACAAGGAGGTTTCTTTTTCTGGGGATTTTAAAGAAAATGATAGATGGATATTTATGGGATTTTTGGAGGCTGTGGTATTGCCTGGAGGTAAAAAAAAAATGAACAAGATTAATAAGGTCATTTCTATATCTCTGAAACTCTCTGAATGGGGCAAAATGAAAGATACTAGCATGGACTTGCCTTGGAGGACAAGAGAGAGGAAAAATAGAGCTACTCTGTCTAATCATTATCTGTACTCCTTCTGTAAGGGTCAGAATCCTGCAGAAGGAATAGAGGGGCTACTCCCTAAGAAAGTAATTGTGAGGATTTAAATGAGATCATGTATATAAAGTGCCCAGCACAGAGATCAGCATAAGAGTTATGCTTCACAAATATTAGTTTGCATTTCTTTGGCCATTTCACACGTTTTCTGATTACTTGCTTGTCGTTGGATATAAGATGAAAGTGAAATTTAGCACTGATATTCAGTATCATGAGGAACTAAATGGAGAAGAGATATGATCTAATCAAAATGAGTTAGTCATAATCCCTTGCCTTTGAAAAATAATAATATAGTAAAGTCATATTTATATCAAGCTCTTAACTTTTCATATCTATGATTTTCCTTTTATTCCTTGAATAGCCCCAAGACTTTGGCCAGACTGGTTATTATCATCATGTGCTTGATGAGAAAATTAGTGACTGTGACTTGCTGAAGTCATCACTATTTTGTAGCAGATTCTAAATTAAAAGAGAGGTCTCATGACTGGTAGACTGCCTCTAAGATGGCGCCCAATTATCCTTGCTCCTTGGTACACATGTAATCTCCTCCTCGTTGGTGGGCTGGATTCAGTGACTCACTTCTAATAAAGAGATTAGAGTGAAAGTAAAAGCGTCATTTCCAACTTTAGGTTAAAGAGAGACTGTGGCTTGCACCTGGACTGTCTCTTGTTCTCTCCTTCGTTGTCTCTGAGGAAACCTGCTGTCAGTTAGGAGTAACTCCACAGCGAGGCCCAAAGGGACAGGAACTATTATCTCTGGCCAACATTCAGCAAGAACCTTAAGCCTGCCAATAGTCACCCGGATGTGCTTGGATCTTCTGAGACCTGCCAACTGCCATGTGAGTGAGCTTAGAAGAGGATTCTCCCCAGTCAGACTTTCAGTTGAGACCACAGACCAAGCAGACATCAAAGCACTGTTGTGATAGATCCTGAACCAGAAGCACCCGCTAAGCCACTCCCAATTTCCTGACTCAGAGAAACTGTGAGATAATACGTTTTGTTGATTTAAGCCACTAGCTTTTTGGGTATTGTGCTATGCAGAAATCGATATCTAATATACATGATTTTCAAGTCTGTGCATTTCAAACATCTAGTCTAAAGAGCAGATGTTATTTATTAACTAAGCATTGAAGCTTTGGAATTAGAGTCTTCTGATGCTTAACTCTGTGACTTTGGCCAAGTTGTACAAACTCTCTGTGACTCAGATTTCTTTTCTATAAAATGGAAATAATACAAGTAGAAACTACCTATGGGAAAAACAAAAAGTAAAATCTATATAAAGTGCTTAGAATTGTGCTGGCCCAGAGATAGTGCTGAATACATGTTATTATTATCATTCTTTCATTAAAGTAAACAGCACAACTGTTATCACAAATAAATGGAGACAGAAAACTAAGCAAGCATTCAAACATTCAATTGTAAATATGAACCAGTGATATTAACAATATACACCAACAGAAGAATAAATGCACAGGATAATGTGGTAAATAAAAGGACGAATCATGAACTAGAAGTTATAAGACAGGGAGGTTCTGGCATACGGTAAGTCCTCTACATATGAACGAGGTCCATTCCGAGAGCTCGTTCTTAAGTCCAATTTGTTCCTAAGTCCAACAAAGTTAGCCTAGGTACCCAACTAACACAATCAGATATATAGTACTGTACTGTAATAAGTTTATAATACTTTTCACACAAATAATACATAAAAAACAAACAAAAAATAATGAAAACATTTTTAATATTACAGTACAATACCTTGAAAAGCACAGTAGTACAGTACAACAGCTGGCATACAGGGCCTGGTATCGAGTGAACAGGCAAGAAGAGTTACTGACTGGAGGAGGGAGAGGAGGTGGGAGATGGTAAAGCTGAAGGATCGTCAGCAATAGGAGATGGAGGGCAAGCTGCAGTTTCGCTCATGCCTGACATTGATGGCACAGGTTCGGATTCCTTGCTGGGTTCAATTCTATCTAGCCTCTTGAAAAAACAATCCAGTGATGCCTGGGTAGTAGCTCTTTCTTTCTTGTCATAGATGACATGGTAGCACTGGATTGCATTCTGAATGGCTGCTGCAACCTTCGTGTACCATTCTAAGTTCAGGTCCTGTGCCTCAAAAACTACCAGTGCCTCCTCAAATAAAGAAAATACCCTGCCATTTCCTGTGTCCTGAATCTCTTCAGTTCTTCAGTTACTTCTTCCTCCTCTTGTCTCTCTTCATCCTTTCTCTGGGCCTCCAATTACATCAGGTCATCATTAGAAAGCACCTCATGTTGCACAGCAAGAAGTTCAATGAAGTCGTCCTCTTGCACATCTAGTTTGCAATAAAGATACTGTACTACTGTACTCTATACAGTACTGTTCAGTAAAGTACACAAAAGCACAACAACTTGTAGAGGATGGACACACGTGACAACGTACACCAGACACGTGAACTAACTTACATGATTGGACATGTGAATGCATGTTCACATCTTTGAAAGTTCGCAACTTGAAAGTTCGCATGTAGGGGACTTACTGTATTTCAATTTATGATGAGTACTCTTTGAGAAGATAGTATTTTTCTATTTAGTTGTATTATTTGCTAGCTGTCTTTATTTAGAAACCTCTTTGCATGGAAGTTTATAGGTAATTTGTCATCTAATTATATAAATGTTAATATTTTAATAAAGATTTTTATTAAATTTGTTATACTTAGATATACATAAATATATATATGAGTTTATTTGTGAATATATTTAAGTACAAACGGAGACATGCCAAAAGTATTAAATAGCATGTATTTAGAGGAAATTATATATAGAAGTAGCTTGATTTATGATATCCTAAATAAGGAATGGAGTGGAAACAGTCAATGTTGCTTTTGGGCATCTTCTGAGAGATACCACTAAGAACAGAAATAACCCTTAGGCATAACTGCAACACTCCAAGAAGGACAAACAGGGAATGCCAGGACTGAAAGACTGAGACACAAGATAGGCCTTAAAATATACAATGATGATTGCATTTAGAAACTAAATCACATATAAAAGAATTAGAGGGACACTAAACACTACCATTGCTGTTTTTGTTTTTTAGAGCATTTTAAAAAATGAATTTAAGTAATAAAGACTCTTGTGTAAATATGTAAATTAAAATGTGAAGAATTATAATACAATAAACAAATACAATTTACTAGAATTGCTTTTCAGCATTTTCTAGCCTGCATCAGACCTCTTGAGTTCAGCAAAATGTGTATATTTTAAAGATCTCTAGGAACAACAATTTCTTTTAATATATTAAGGGAAAAAATCCTAGGGACTTTTCTTGGAAAAGCTGAAAATAAAAATTACTTTTATCAAATTTATTAAGTAGCACTGTATGTTAATATTTGTAAAACATGGCTTTTATATTTATGGTAAAGAAAAGGTCTTCTTTTTTTGCATATAGTATCTAAAATCACTTTACAGATAAAGTTTGTTCTAAACCTTAACATTATAATGACACAATATGGTTTATACTCCAAATTTGTAAACGCATATTTTCTAGCTTGTTCCTTATGGACATTGTGTGTGTGTGTGTGTGTGTGTGTGTGTGTGTGTGTGTGTGTGTTGCTTCGATAAATAATAAGCAAATTGGTGGTATAGGGTTGTTTCACAGACCATGAATGCATTCTAAGCCTATTCTTTGTTTCTTTCCTTTACTGCCATTGCCATTTTTAAGTAAAAAAGACAATGATATTTCATGATTATTAAATATCATCTAGGGATGAACTTACATAATGGGATTGAGTTTTATGACCATCTACCAAATTATCTTCAGTGAAGGGCCACTCCGATGGAAATCTCCTGATTGATTTTAAAACCAAATGCTCATGTTTCATTTCCAGAAGCAAGCTTGATTGGAATTTGATGTCTCTGACACCACAGTGTCTTTCTTCAAGGGCAGTGAAAACGCAGAATGGCACGTGCCACAGAAAGCAGAAGTATTATTTGACAAGTAAGAGCAGAGTAAAAATGAAAGATTTCAGGTATGGTCAGGTGCCTGCAGTTGCTAAAGCAAATGTTCCCACAGTGGAGAAGTGAGGCTGCTAGGTGTTTCCCTTTCCTCATCCAACAGTACTAACTGACCCAAAGTGCATGATCTAGTGCTGAGTTTTTCTCATTTTACTTCTATTCTATTTCAGACTTACCTGTGATATTTCTTCTACCATCTTCTCTTGCTGTTTCTTTTCCTTTGCCCTCATCTATTTTTTCTCTCCCATGTCTTTAAAATATATATTGAATTTTAAAAATTAGAAATGTCATACCTGCTTCTTGTAACAAGTCAAACAATACAAATATTCAAATATGAAAAGTAATGATATTCCCTTCCCAAAAAGTGTCATCCCCTGAGGTAACAGATACTGACATACTGGTGACGTAGCTTTCCTCATTTTACTCTAATTTCATATAAACCTACAACTTGTGTGTGTCTGTATGTGTATGTGTATATATATATATACATACACATATATGTATCTCTTTTATTTTTGTTCTTTAATAAACAGTTAAATTATACCAAATACTTTGCCTACAAATGACACTTTCTCCAAGTCAGTATGAGCAGTATAACATGATTTTACATAGCTGTGTAATATTCTATATTCTGGATGTATTATCTAATTCAGTTATTCTCCATACAGAAAGAATTTAGTATGTTGGTAAAATTTTATCACCAAAAAAAAAAAAAACAACAACAAAGAAAAAAATGCTTACTTCCATGCCAGCATATAGCTGGTGCTTTTACTTGTACAGGATAGGTTCCAAAGACAAGAGTAGTTAAAATATATTCACAGTTTGAATTTTAACAGATATTCCAGATTAACTTTTAGAAAGATTTACACAATTCACACTTCCTCCATGAAAGTCTGAGTTCACACTTCCTAAGTATAGTCTTAATATTTATAATTTTTTGCCAGCCTATTATATGAATATAATATTTCATTTTAAAAACTAAAATATTTTCTCATCAAGACATCATTGAATTTTTCCTTCTTTGAATTTCCTGTTAATATTTTACTCCAGTTTTTACTTTTAATATTTGTATTTTGTTTTTGATTCTAGGATTCCTTTGCATATTAAGTATGAACTAACCAGTTTTCACAAGGTGAAGCAATTGTACTAGACACCATATTTTTCCCAGAAATTCTTTGTCTTTTGATTTTATTTATTCTACTCTTTGTCACAGGTTATTGATTCTAAAGATCATGAATTCAGCTGCACCCATTTGTTTCCCAGAAGCATTAAATGGTTGTCAGATATTTAGGTTCTCACCAAAAGGCTTGGGGCACACCAGAGGGCAGACAGCAGAAGCAAGAAGAACTACAATCCTGCAGCCTGTAGAAAAAAAACACATTCACAGAAAGATAGACAAGATGAAAAGGCAGAGAGCTATGTACCAGATGAAGGAACAAGATAAGACCCCAGAAAAACAACTAAATGAAGTGGAGATAGGCAACCTTCCAGAAAAAGAATTCAGAATAATGATAGTAAAGATGATACAGGACCTCGGAAAAAGAATGGAGGCAAAGATTGAGAAGATGCAAGAAATGTTTAACAAAGACCTAGAAGAATTAAAGAACAAACAAACAGAGATGAACAATACAAGAACTGAAATGAAAACTACACTAGAAGGAATCAATAACCGAATAACTGAGGCAGAAGAAGGGATAAATGACCTGGAAGACAGAATGGTGGAATTCACTGCCATGGAACAGAATAAAGAAAAAAGAATGAAAAGAAATGAAGACAGCCTAAGAGACCTCTGGGACAACATTAAATGCAATAACATTTGTATTAGAGGGGTCCCAGAAGGAGAAGAGAGAGAGAAAGGACCTGAGAAAATATTTGAAGAGATTATAGTCAAAAACTTCCCTAACATGGGAAAGGAAATAGCCACCCAAGTCCAGGAAGTGTAGAGAGTCCCAGGCAGGATAAACCCAAGGAGAAACATGCCGAGACACATAGTAATCGAATTGACAAAAATTAAAGACAAAGAAAAATTATTGAAAGCAACAAGGGAAAAATGAAAATAACATACAAGGGAACTGCCATAAGGTTAACAGCTGATTTCTCAGCAGAAACTCTATAAGCCAGAAGGGAGTGGCATGACATATTTAAAGTGATGAAAGGGAAGAACCAACAACCAAGATTACTCTACCTGGCAAGGATCTCATTCAGATTCGATGGAGAAATCAAAAGCTTTACAGACAAGCAAAAGCTAAGAGAATTCAGCGTCACCAAACTGGCTCTACAACAAATGCTAAAGGAACTTTTCTAAGTGGGAAACACAAAAGAAGAAAAGGACCTACAAAAACAAACCCAAAACAATTAAGAAAATGGTAATAGGAACATACACAGCAATAATTACCTTAAAAGTGAATGGATTAAATGATCCAACCAAAAGACACAGGCTCGCTGAAAGGATACAAAAACAGGACCCATATATATGCTGTCTACAAGAGACCCACTTCAGACCTAGGGACACATACAGACTGAAAGTGAGGGGATGGAAAAACATTTTCCATGCAAATGGAAATCAAAACAAAGCTGGAGTAGCAATACTCATATCAGATAAAATAGACTTTAAAATAAAGAATGTTACAAGAGATAAGGAAGGACACTACATAATGATCAAGGGATCCATCCAAGAAGAAGATATAACAATATTAAATATATATGCACCCAACATAGGAGCACTTGAATACATAAGGTAACTTCTAACAGCTATAAAAGAGGAAAACAACAGTAACACAATAATAGTGGGGAACTTTAACACCTCACTTACACCAATGGACAGATCATCCAAACAGAAAATTAATAAGGAAACACAAGCTTTAAATGACACCATACACCAGATAGATTTATTTGATATTTACATGACATTCCATCCAAAAACAGCAGATTACACTTTCTTCTCAAGTGCACACAGAACACTCTCCAGGATTGATCACATCTTGGGTCACAAATCAAGCCTCAGTAAATTTAAGAAAATTGAAATCAGATCAAACATCTTTTCTGACCACAATGCTATGAGATTAGAAATAAATTACAGGGAAAAAAACCTAAAAAACACAAACACATGGAGGCTAAACAGTACATTACTAAATAACCAAGAGATCACTGAAGAAATCAAAGAGGAAATAAAAAAATACCTAGAGACAAATTACAATGAAAACATGATGATCCAAAACCTATGGGATGCAGCAAAAGCAGTTCTAAGAGGGAAGTTTATGGCAATACAAGCCCACCTCAAGAAACAGGAAAAATCTCAAATAAACAATCTAACCTTACACAAGGAACTAGAGAAAGAAGAACAAACAAAACCCAAAGTTGGTAAAGGGGAAGAAATCATAAAGATCAGAGCAGAAATAAATGAAATAGAAACAAAGAAAACAAGAGCAAAGATCAATAAAACTAAAAGCTGGTTATTTGAGAAGATAAACAAAATTGATAAACCATTAGCCAGACTCATCAAGTAAAAGAGGGAAAGTACTCAAAACAATAAAGTTAGAAATGAAAAAGGAGAAGTTACAACAGACACTGCAGAAATACAAAGCATCCTAAGAGACAACTACAAGCAACTCTATACCAATAAAATTGACAAACTGGAAGAAATGGACAAATTGTTAAAAAGGTATAACCTTCCAATGCTGAACCAGGAAGATATAGAAAATATGAACAGACCAATAACAAGTAATAAAATTGAAACTGTATTTAAAAATTTTCCAACAAACCGAAGGTCAGGACCAGATGGCTTCACAGGTGAATTATATCAAACATTTAGAGAAGAGCTAAAGAGCTCATCCTTCTCAAACTCTTCCAAAATATAGCAGAGGGAGGAACACTCCCAAACCCATTCTATGAGGCCACCATCACCCTGATACCAAAACCAGACAACGATGTCACAAAAAAAGAAAACTAGAGTCCAATACCTCTAATAAACATAGATGCAAATATCCTCAACAAAACACTAGCAAACAGAATCCAACAGCACATTAAAAGGATCATACACTATGATCAAGTGGGGTTTATCCCAGGAATGCAAGGATTCTTCAATATACGCAAATCAAATAATGTGATACACCATATTAACAAACTGAAGGATAAAAACCATATGATAATCTCAATAGATGCAGAAAAAGCTTTTGACAAAATTCAACACCCATTTATGATAAAAACCCTCCAGAAAGTAGGCATGGAGGGAAGATACCTCAACATAATAAAGGCCATATATGACAAACCCACAGCCAACATCATTCTCAATGGTGAAAAACTGAAACTATTTCCTCTAAGATCAGGAACAAGACAAGTTTGCCCACTCTCAACACTATTATTCAACATATTTTGGGAAGTTTTAGCCACAGCAATCAGAGACGAAAAAGAAATAAAAGGAATCCAAATGGGAAAATAATTAAAACTGTCACTATTTGCAGATGACATGATACTATACATAGAGAATCCTAAAGATGCTCCCAGAAAACTACTAGAGCTAATCAATGAATTTGATAAAGGAGCAGGATACAAAATTAATGCACAGAAATCTCTTGCATTCCTATACGCTAATGATGAAAAATCTGAAAGAGAAATTAAGGAAACAGTCCCATTTACCATTGCAGAAAAAGGAATAAAATACCTAGGAATAAACCTATCTAGGGAGACAAAAGACCTGTATGCAGAAAACAGTAAGACACTGATGAAAGAAATTAAAGATGATACAAACAGATGGAGAGATACACCATGTTCTTAGATTGGAAGAATCAATATTGTGAAAATGACTATACAAACCTAAGGAATCTACAGATTCAATGCAATCCCTATCAAATTACCAGTGGTATTTTTTACAGAACTAGAACAAATATCTTAAAATTTGTATGGAGACACAAAGACCCCGAACAGCCAAAGCAGTCTTTAGAGAAAAAAACGGAGCTGGAGGAATCAGACTCTCTGACTTCAGGCCATACTACAAAGCTACAGTAGTCAAGACAGTTTGGTACTGGCACAAAAACAGAAATATAGATCAATGGAACAGGATAGAAAGCCCAGAGATACACCCACATACCTATGGTCAACTAATCTATGACAAAGGAGGCAAGGATATACAATAGAGAAAAGACAGTCTCTTCAATAAGTGGTGCTGGGAAAACTGGACAGCTACATGTAAAAGAGTGAAATTAGAACACTTCCTAACACCATACACAAAAATAAACTCAAAATGGATTAGAGACCTAAATGTAAGACCGGACACTATAAAACTCTTAGAGGAAAACATAGGAAGAACACTCTTTGACATAAATCACAGCAAGATCTTTTTTGATCCACCTCTTAGAGTAATGGAAATAAAAACACAAATAAACAAATGGGACCTAATGAAACTTAAAAGTGTTTGTAAAGCAAAGGAAACTACAAACAAGATGAAAAGACAACCCTCAGAATGGGAGAAAATGTTTCCAAATGAATCACCGGACAAAGGCTTTATCTCTAAAATATGTAAACAGCTCATGCAGCTCAATATTAAAAATACAAACAACCCAATCAAAAAATGGGTAGAAGACTTAAATAGACATTTCTCCAAAGAAGACATACAGATGGCCAAGAAGCACATGAAAAGCTGCTCAACATCACTAATTATTAGAGAAATGCAAATCAAAGCTACAATGAGGTATCACCTCACACCAGTTAGAATGGGCATCATCAGAAAATCTACCAACAACAAATGCTGGAGAGGGTGTGGAGAAAAGGGAACCCTCTTGCACTGTTGGTGGCACTGTAAATTAATACAGCCACTATGGAGAACAGTATGGAGGTTCCTTAAAAAACTAAAAATAGAGTTACCATATGACCCAGAAATCCCACTACTGGGCATATACCCAGAGAAAACCATAGTTCTAAAAGACACATGCACCCCAGTGTTCATTGCAGCACTATTTACAATAGCCAGGTCATGGAAGCAACCTAAATGCCCATTGATAGACTAATGGATAAAGAAGATGTGCTACTTATATACAATGGAATATTACTCAGCCATAAAAAGGAATGACATTGGGTCATTTTTAGAGACGTGGATGCATCTAGAGACTGTCATACAGAGTGAAGTAAGTCAGAAGGAGAAAAATAAATATCATATATTAATGCATATACTTGGAACCTAGAAAAATGGTACAGATGAACTGGTTTGCAGGGCAGAAATAGAGACACAGATGTAGAGAACAAACGTATGGATACCAAGGGGGGAAAGTGGCCGGGGGGTGGTGGTGGTGGGATGTATTGGGAGATTGGGATTGACATGTATACACTATTATTTATAAAATGGATGACTAATAAGAACCTGCTGTATAAAAAAATAAAGAAAATAAAATTTAAAATAAAAAAAAAAGAATTCTGAAAGGATGAATTTCTGGAAGAAAAGTCTGAAAAAAAAAAAAGGCTTGGGCCAAGAAACAAAGCAGGAGATATTTAAATAATTAGCATAATAGTAGGCACTGACTTCCCTTTCTAGGTTCCTAACACTGGGAAAGTAACATAACTTCTAAGACAGAATATTAAATGTTAAATGAAAGTTCCCAAAGCACCATAAGCCAAAATGAAGTTTCAGACTATGCAGCTCATTTTCAAAGACAGACATTGTAGAGTTTATAGATGGATCAACCCATTAAGATATAATACTTAAAAACATACATGCACCTAACAGGGTCCCAAAATACATGAAGCAAAATGACAGAATTGAAGAAAGAAACAAACAATTCAGCAATAATAGTTGGAGATGTTAACACCTCATTTTTTTTTTTTTTTTTTTTTTTTAAGGATTTTCTTATTTATTTATTTATTTATTTATTTATTTATTTTTGGCTGTGTTGGGTCTTCGGTTCGTGCGAGGGCTTTCTCCAGTTGCGGCAAGCGGGGGCCACTCTTCATCGCGGTGCGGGGACCGCTCTTCATCGCGGTGCGCGGGCCTTTCTCTATCGCGGCCCCTCCCGTCGCGGGGCACAGGCTCCAGACGCGCAGGCTCAGCAATTGTGGCTCACGGGCCCAGCTGCTCCGTGGCATGTGGGATCTTCCCAGACCAGGGCTCGAACCCGTGTCCCCTGCATTAGCAGGCAGATTCTCAACCACTGCGCCACCAGGGAAGCCCAACACCTCATTTTTAATAAGGGATGTAACAAGTATGGAAGATCAACAAGCAAACAGAAGACTTCAACACCAGAAGCCAACTATACCTAACAGACATCTATAGAACGTCTATAAAACACTACCCCCCAAAACAGCAGAACATTTCCTTTCAAATGCACACGGAACACTCTCTAGCATAGACCCTAGAGAATGTTTTTATTGCAAGGCCAAAATAAATTTAAAAGGATTGAAATCAGATAAAGTATGTTAGAACTCAATAAGAGAAAAAAAAGGGAAATCACAAATATGTGTAAATTATATAATTCTTAATGACAAATAAATCAAAGAAGAAATTACCAGAGAAATCAGAAGGTACTCTGAGATACATGAAAATGAAAACACAACCTAATAAAACTTAGGAAATGCAATGAAAGCAGTATTCTGAGAGAAATTTATACCTGTAAATACTTATGTTAAAATGAAGTATCTCAAATCATAACCTAAGCTTCCACCATAAGACATTGGAAAAGGAAGAGAAAATTAAATCTGAAGGTAGAAAATAATAAAGATTAGAGTGAATATGAAGAAAATACAGAATAGAAATACAACAGAGAAAATCAATGAAAAGTTATTTCTTTGAAAAGATCAACAAAATTGACAAACCTTTATACAGACTGACTAAGGAAAAAAAAGATGACTCAAATTACTAAAATCAGGAATTAAAGAGGGACATAGCTGACAACCTTACAAGAATAAAAAGCAATATTCGGGAATATTATAAAATCTGTATACCAACAAATGAGGTAGACTGAATGAAATGGACACACTCCTAGAAAGACATAAACTACAAAAATCAATTCATGAAGAAATAGAAAATGTGAATATATCTATAAAAGCAAGGAGATTAAATTAGTAATTTAAAAAACTTTCCATAAAAAAATCCCAGGCCCAGATGACTTTTCATTAGTAAACTCTAAAATTTAAAGAACAATTAATGTGACTCCTTCACAAACTTCCTAAAAAATAGAAGAGGAGGAAATACTTCCAAAATCATTCTATGAGATCATGTATTATCCTGATACAAAACCAGACAAAGACATCATAAAAAATAAAATTACTGAGCAATAGCCTAATGAATATATATGTAAAAATCCTGAACAAAATACTAGCAAGTGAAATTTACCAACATATAAAAAGAATTATACCCTTTAACAAAGTGGGATTTATCCCTAGAATGCAATTAATGTGACACATTATATTAACAGAATAAAGGAAAAGAAACACATCATCATTTCCAGAGAAACAGAAAAAGCATTTGACAAAATCAAACTTTGTTTTATGATTAAAACACTCAATAAATTTGGAATAAAAAGAAACTTTCTCAACCAGATAAAGGGCATCTATTAAAAAAAAAACCAAAAACCCAAAGACATAGCTAACATCATACTTACTGATGAAAGTCTATATAGTTTCCCCCAAGATCAGGTACAAGACAAGGCTATCTTTCACTACTTCTATTTAACACTGTGCAGAATGTTCTACCAAGAGCAGTCAGGCAACAAAAATAAATAAAATGCGTCCATGCAGGACCGGAAAACTGTTTCTATTTGCCAATGATATGATCTTAAATACAGAAAATCCTTAAGAATGTCCACAAAAACTTTTGTAAATAATAAAGGAGCTCTGAAAGGTTGAAGAATATAATATCATTATACAAAAATCATTTGTATTCTGTAAACTAGAAATAATCAGAATATAAAATTAAGAAAGTAATTTCTTGTAAAATAACATCAAAAACTAAAATGTTTAGGAAAAAGTTTAATAAAAAGATAAATGTAACACGTGTACTCTGAAAACTGTGAAACATTGTTGAAAGTAATAAAAGAAGACCTAAATAAATGGAAAGACATTCCATGCTCCTGTATCAAAATAATTAATATTAAGATGACAATACTCCCCCAGATGATACAGATTCATTGCATCCTTATCACAACTTCAGTTTGCTTTTCTGAAATTGACAAGCCATTCCTAAAATTCATATGGAAATGAATAGTCAATATAGTCCTTAAAAAGAAGAACAAAGCTGGAGAATTCACACTTCCTAAGGAGATTTCAAAACTTACTGCAGAGTTACAGAGATTAAGACATAAGCACAGACATATAGATCAATGGAATGGAATTGAAGGTCCAGAAATAAACTCGTATATTTATGTTCAAATGATTTTTGACAAGGGTGCTATGATAATTCAATATGGTAAAGAATAATCTTTTCAGTGAACGATAGTGGAACTGGATATCCATATGTAAAAGAATGAAATTGGACCCCTTTTTTAAATCATATACAAAAATACCTCAAAATGGATCACAGACCTAAATATGAGCTAAAAGTATAAAACTCTTACAAGAAAATATAAATATATCTTTGTGACCTTGGGTTAGGCAAAACCTTGTATATAACACCAAAAGCTCAATTAACAGAAGAAATAAAGATACATTGGAGTTTGTCAAAATCAAACACTTCTGTGCAACATACAATACCATCAAAAGCGTGAAAAGACAAAATACATAATAGGACAAAATATTTGCAAATCGTGTTTCTGATAAATGTTTTATATTCAGAATATATTTAAAAAAATCTACAAATAACTTTTAAAAAATAACTGAATTAAAAAACGCTCAAAGTATCTGAATAGACATTTCTTTAAAGAAGATATACAAATATCCAATAAGCAAATGAAGATACTCAGCATCATTAGCCAGCAAAGAAATGCAAATCAAAACCAAATGGGATACTACTACACATCCACTAGTGTGACTATAATTCAAAAAGACACATAATAAGTGATGACAACAATACAGAGAAATTAAAACTTTCATACACGGCTGGTTAGAATGTAAAATGATACAGACCCTTTGGAAAACACTTTGTCAGTTCTTAAAGATGTTAAACATGGAGTTACCATATGACACAGAAATTCAACTCCTATGTATTTTCCTAGGAGAAGTAATATGTCCACACAAAATCTTCTATGTAAATGTTCATGGAGTATTATTCATTATAGCCAAAATGTAGAAACAACCCAAATGTCCATTAACTGATGAATGGATAAACAAAATGTGGTGTATTCGTACAATGGATACTATTTTACAATGAAAAGGAATTAAGTATTGAAACATCCTAAAACATAGATAAACCTTGAAAACATTAGATTAAATGAAAGAAGCCAGTCACAAATGGCAATATATTGTATTAATTTAAATAAGATGTCGAGAATAAGCAAATCTACAGAGGCAGACAGTAGATTAGTTGGTGCCTAGGGCTGTGGTAATTGGGACGAATGGGGACTGATTGCTAATGTATACAGTACTATTTCTTTTGGGAGTGATGAAATGTTTTCAAATTTAGTATGGTGATGTTTGCACAATTCTGTGACTATACTAAAAAAACTATTGAAGTTTATACATTAAGAAAAAGAAAGGAAATACTTTAAAACCCTGTTAAATGGCTCATAATCTACTCATCCACACTGAGGGCATAAAAAATTTCAGAGCTAGAGATTGGGGAAATTTTCTTTGGTGAGAGTTATGCTGTGAGTTCCAGCTTCCTAAATTACAAAATAGCAGTTTTAAGGTGACCATTCTGAGGGCTCATTAACATGTATCTCCTGGACTTTGGAGGACACAATGGGCTGGCATCCCCAAGTCTGATTAATTGAAAGGGTGAATGATGGCTGGCTAGCTACTCCAGTAGTGGAAACAGGAGAGCTTGCTGCTTTGTCTAGTAATCTAAATCCCCAGAGCTTGTTCAGGGCAAAGGATGTGTGAATGTTTCCCATGGATCAGAGATTGATCATCACCATGAAGAAGATGCAGTATAGAGTAATCACTGGCCCTGTCCTAATCACCTTCCAAAGGCCCTGCTTCCTAATGCAATCACACTGAACATTAGGTTTCAACATATGAATTCTGGGGGTACATGAACATTCAGACCATAATAGAAATGTTATCTTAGAACCAGTTGTTATATTCAAGCTGATAGAGGAGGAAAACATATGCGAGGCAGAAGAACAAGAAAGAAGCCAACCAAACTTCCCTTATCCCATGACATCTTCCTGCCAGCTATGGGCCCAGACCCAATTTTAAATCAGTTTCAGAGCTTTGATAATTACATGGGACTTGAAATTCTAATTATTGAATTGATACTATGTTTTGTGACTTAAAGTCATTGTAGAAATTTCTTGGAGTGACCAAAAAAGTCACAGACTGTCTAAATTTTCACATACGAGCCAGAAGAAAACTCACCCCATTGAGTGTATTTGAAAGGCAGTGGGAAACACAATTTAAATTGTTTGTAATTATATCCCACCAGTCATGCTTCTTCTAACTCTGAAATGAGGATAATAATAATATCCAATCCCTTCTTAACTGCCTAGCAAATGAGTACTTTTAATTAATGTTATTACTTCACTTTGCTTTTACCATTGTTAACATGTCTTCTAGAACAGTGGTACTGAACAGAATTTCTCCTGTAGATAGGAATGTTCTCTATACTGTCCAATTAAGTTAACCATTAGCTGTTGAGCACATGAATGTGACTAGCACAACTGAGGCACTTAATTTTTAATTTAATTTTAATTAATTTAAATGTAAATAGCTACATGCGACTAGTGGCTATTTATTGGGCAGCTCAGATTCTAAACCATATAACAAAGAAAAATGACATGGGTCAGAAAAGTTGACTGTAAATTCAATCCTAAATTCAGCCTTTGGAAGACCTTTCCAAACCAAATTATTGTTTCATTAGTGTAAGTGGTGATGCCAGAAAAACCTCAGAATGAATCACAAGCAAGTAGAAATGTAATTTATACACAGATTAGAGTTGTGTGCAAGAAGAATAACAAACATATACACAACGAACTTTGCCAATACTAAAATATATTCAAACTAACTTTTAGACATCTAGTCTGGTTCATTAGCATTGATAGTAAATTGCCTGTGGGGTTTAAACTAGCCACTTCCTAATGATACAAATTGTTAAGCATAGTATCTTACTAAGAGAAGCTGCATCATCTTACTCTATGAATCCTAGACAAAAAGATAAGTATCCACCTGATTTGAATACTCCAGCATAAACCTGTTAAAGGTTTGGTGCAATTCCTCTGTAATATTAGGGGAGATTACAGACTGGTAAAGGGAAGGACATTTACCTGCCTTTGGTGAATTTCCTCACCTACTCTTTTCTATAGCTTTAGTAAGCAAGGTATAAAGCAAGCCCTGGAGTAAGAAGGCAGAGTCAACAGGGCTCCATGTTGAAGTCTATAGCCTGGGAGAAAACACTAGAGCACATTTAGCATTATACTCAAGCCATATCAGACGTGGGGGGAAACCATACCAAAAGTTCGGTAATTCTGGCTGTGTTCTAACTCAATGTAGAGCCAAACAGCTGTGTACTGTGGTATTTACTATTGTTGTCATATTAAAGATTTATGTCCACTGTGGCATCTTCCATATAATGGATCTAAGAGTTTTGACTTTAATTTTTATGAGTAATATTTAAAATTGCTTTTGCTTTCTCCCCCTGTCTAAGCACCCCCCTCAAACTCACCCCATACAGGGTTTCTTGTACAAAGTTAGCAGTGCAACCTCTGCTTGGGAATAAGGCAGCTGTAGACAACTTATAATATTCAGGGTATATTCTAAGCTAGAGACTGCCTTTACACTGTATCTAGCCTGAACTTGACTGGATGCTGTGGCAGCAGGTCATAGAAATCAGATGTTCTAAAAGAAATGTGAGATCAGAACTGGTTAAGAAGGTAAATGATTGTTATAAATATATTTATATATTTGTACAGCATATCTAACATTTGTAAAGTGCTTACTCTATATGTGGCACTTTATATGAATTGTTACTCATAAATATCTTTATGAGATAAGTGATATTTTAGTCCCAATATACAAGGAAAGAAACCAAGGCTTGCAAGAGACTAAGTAATAGCATGCTCAAGGGGACATAATTAATTATTGATAGAGGTCCTGGGCCATTCGTTAAGCACAATGCAATGTGGTCTCTCTGATACAGAATAGAATTCTGCCCATCAATCAAGGTGAAAGGTGATGCCATCATCTCCCTGGGGTTGTAATGACCTCCTGATATATGAAACAGCATGCAGGCTCTCTATAAATATAACTTGTATCTAACCTAAATGCTCTTTTCATCTTTTTATAATGAATATAGAAACAACCGAAAAAGAAGGGATGAGCTTCCTAATGTTGCAACTTTGTGAGGTCCTTACTGGAATCTGATCAAGGGAGACTAGGATGATCACTTAAGTCTATCAAAACTCTAACTTTCTGAATTTAAAATCTTGAGATAAAACTTTCCCTCAATATATATTCAGAAAATATTTTATATTTTCACTAAACCTGTATCCTTCAATATAGTCGTGCTTCAAAAGCACAACTCTCTTTTATGAGGATGTGTTTGCATTTGGGTGTCTGTCAGGGTTTTTTGTTATTGTTTTTCTGTAAACAATAGGCTCT
The DNA here is from genome assembly GCF_949987535.1 of Balaenoptera acutorostrata. Classification (NCBI taxonomy): domain Eukaryota; kingdom Metazoa; phylum Chordata; class Mammalia; order Artiodactyla; family Balaenopteridae; genus Balaenoptera; species Balaenoptera acutorostrata. The sequence continues at coordinate 87,301,083 of NC_080068.1, forward strand.
AGCCTGGCTAGCTCGAGCACACAAGTATATTCGGTTTAAGTTTACAAGTATATCAGGTTAGAATTTCCTGGAGGACTGGAGCCAGGCTAGGAAGTTATGCTGCCATGACTTATGCCAAACCACAGAAGGAGAAGGGGTTGGAGAAGTGAGGAGGAGTGAGGCAAGCGGGCATGGGGGACTTCTTTAGGCAAAAATCCGCTGCCACTGCTGCTGTGTACCTAGGATATGGGGACTGGTCACCAGGGGCACTGCCTTTGCGGGAGGTAGAGTATGTGTGGCGCCTTCCTCGTGTTGTTCACGTCCAAATTCACATCTCCACGGGTGCTTCTAATTGTCAGAAGCTAGGTCACGTGCCTGCACCCAGCTGCGGGAGAGGCTGAAAATGTGAATTTTCCGACTTGTACTTTGGAAAGACAAGGATTTGTAACGTGAGAAAATGGACCAAGAGTAAGGAGGTAGGTTATAAGAGATGTTGTTCAGCCACGGTTAGGACAATCCTCTACAGTTGAGAAGAAAAATGTTGGCCTTGAATTCATCCTCCAGACTGAAGTTTATTCTTAAAAGTGTCAATATTAAGTAAACAATAATAAAAATGGAAAACTTTCATAGACACATTAAATGAACCTCTGGCTTTTCAAAGAGAAGGTGGCTAAACAAAGTGTAAACTTTTCTTGATGACATAAAATTTAATATAAACTCCAATACTGTGAACATGATTACATAGTATGAGGGAACTGATTACTCATTATCTGAACCCTTGAAGTTACTAGTCATAAAAGAACTGATCACTTATAAATCTGATTTCATTTATTGGACATTCTTCCACTTCTAATTATCATGGGGGTATGAAATATCCTGGGATCAGATATATCTAGGTTCAAATCCTAGCAGAAGAACTTTGGGTGTTTTAATAACATTTTTGATGGTTATGTGAGATGATGAATGTGAAACATGGTTCATAGAGCCTGGTGCATTGTAAGTACTCAATGAATGAGAGCTGGTGTTGTTATGTTTGCTTTCTTTCCCCTGATTTTTCTTTGTAAATCTGCCTAATCTTACTTTTACTGAACATGCCTGTCTCTCACTCTGCTAATTAGAGCTCTTCCACTTTGCTGCTTCTACTCTGTTATGAGATTTTTTATTATGACCATTCAGTTAATAGCTCTTTAGGGTACTGATTACTCAATTCCATGGTCTGCATCTGTCCTGTGTATCTTTATAGGGGTTGTCATAAAGGAACCCCACTGCCCACCGAATCAGCCTGTATTGTTCTTGACTTCTTGATTTCAAACCTTTAATTTCTCATCATCTCTGTTTGGTGTTTCCAGAAGGGCTACCCTGCCTTGCAATGCTTTAGAGGTAGATTCTAATGTATAATTGAACATCTTATTGGGCAAAGGTTAAAGAGAGAAGAAAAACAACAACAAAAGGAATTTTTCTCTCCTCATTAGCACATAAGAAGGGATTTGGAGCTAGAGCAATCTTTGATTCTAAGCCAATTCATTTATTACTCAAGATATTTAAGCAGAACATTTAACTTCTCTGAAAGATTTTCCTGATCTGTAAAATGGGAGTTCAACAGCTGACTTGCAGGGTTTCTGTGTAGATCAGAGATGCACTAATTTCCCAGGGTAGGGTCTAGCATGCAGTTGATGTTCCATTGTCCTTTTCATTACAGACGGGAGCAAGCCAACAGATAGCAGTAGACTCCTGGGAAGTGAATGCTGACTAGCATGAGGTGGGAAGACGCCCCAGAGAAAATATTATCTACTTCTGCTCAAGGTCAGCCCTGTCAGCTTGCCAGGAGGCAAAGACCTTTAATTTCATTGTGTCATTTTCTCTTCCTAAAAGTACAGTCTGACATATATTTGCTTTTTAAATTGAGGTGAACTAAAATTAATCTCATTATGGGAATCTTATAGTCCTTAAGGTACTTGGAGACTCCAGAGTGTCACAGAACTAGGATCAAAAACCCTGGCAAGATGCCAGAGGGAAGAACGATGGCAGGTAAGTGGACGCCTGTGGGGCTGGGGGTGAAGGGGAAGGGGATGCTTATGTATAATTTGACTCCTTTTGACATTTTGTCAAAATATTGTAGCTCACATAGACAGTTGAAGCCAGATTATTTCTGAGAAATCCTTAAAGACCTGCCTTGTTTCTTAGCCAACAGTTTATATTTTTGAAAGTCATTTAAATTTAAATTTTATTTAAATATTCAGTAGAGGGCCATTATTAAGCATTAATGTGCACACATACTTTGGACAACCATAGATTCTGGAGTTGTTTCTGGAGCTTCATGTGTACCTGCTCTACATTAGAGGACAGGGCATATGAATATATAACTTGAGGTTGCTGTGCTCTCCAGGTAGAAAAGTCTGTGCTTTTCCATAAGAGAAGGAATTAAGGAGTAGCTCCTGGGAATAGAATGAGGTTGATTTCCAGAAATCCTTATTTTTTTAGATGAGGTCTTCCAGTCCCAATGTGATAGCTTCCCCTGGTCAGGCTCTCTACTGTCCCCTTGGTTTCCTGGCTCTTTAATTCCCCGCTGGTGGTCTTCTGTCCACTCTGACATCCTGAATCTCTGTACCTTAACTCTGTGAGTACAGGACACTATCTTCCTCGTTATCTTAAGGGTTCTAGAGCTTCCTGGAGAGAAAGCTTTTAAGATTGCCTCTTGTCACGTACTTTAAAATATTTAAGAAGCAATTTGCTTAAAAATGCCTATTGCTTTGGTCTAAATTTAAGCCTCTGTCTTAAGTTTTATTATTTCCATTTTCTTGATTTTGAGAGCCATTATACCATCTATATGTCGCTCTCTCCAAAGATAGAAACTATGTCCTTCTTTTCTATGCTGATCATGAAAGTTCTCTGTCAGTGTTACCTCTTTTGCCCATGATATTTTGTACTGCAAGTTTGCCTGTTGTCATTTTCTTATTAAAAACAGCACAATTCGCTATATGTATCCATCCCTTCTATCTGAAGACAAAATCGCATAATCATTAAGAGCATGGCTCCCAGGGTCAGATTCTCTAGATTTGCTCACTTCTTTTTAGTGGTGTAATCTCTAACAAGTCATCCTTTGCCTTAACTTCCTCATCTGTAAAATTACTACCTTAATAACACACATCCAAGAAATTGTGACAATTAAATGGGTTAATCTATATAAAGCACTTACAGTAAAGGGGGAACCTAACTTGGCCACATGCCGCCTCCCAGGAGTCTTTATTCCATGACTGGTTCATGTTGGTCTATAAATACCCTAGTTCTATTGCCCCTTGTGTGGGTGGTGTGGACAACCCTGAGACACACCATCCTCACTGAGTCTCAGAATTCCTCGGTGGGATTAAGTTCCAGTTACCCATTGGTGTAACTGAATTAATAACACACACTTTACTCCTCACGTTCCCTTGTCTATCTCACTAACCCACTCCACTGCTGGTTCTTCCTGGGACTACCTTCCAAATAAACTACTTGTGCACAAATACTTTGTTTCAGGGTCTGCTTCTGGGGGAAAACCAAACTAAGATTGATGCCATGAGAACATAACATTGTGAAAAGGTCATAGAGTGACAGGTCCTGGCATGTGGTACATATTTGTACATTTCTTTGTTCTTTCATTCATTGATTCCTTTTTAAAAAAAATTTAGTTGGTCAGTGTATTACGGGAGAGATCCACAGGGTCTCCAGAAAACTGACCACCAAGCTAGCTGAGAGAAGCAGAGCCCTGAAAATTACAATGGCTGGCAAGAAAGGAAGCTTTCTGGTGGCCTCAGTGGCTCTGGCTACTCGCTGCTATAGGTACAGGAAGTGCAAAGATTTTTATAAAAAAGTATTTTTTTAAATAAAGGTCTTCTTCTCAGACTTTACTGAACTTGCTTCCTTTGTCCCATGTTATTATAAGTGACATCATGAAGTGGTTCTCAACTAGGAATAATTTTGTTCCCCAGAGGACATTTGTCAGTGTCTAGAGATGTTTGACTGTCATGACTGGGAGGGGATGCTATCAATATATAGTATCCAGTGAGTAGAGGCCAGGGATGCTGCTACTAAATGTCTTAAAATGCACAAGATAGCCCCTCATAACAAAGAATCGTTCAGCGCAAAATGTCAATAGTGCTGAAGCAAAGAAGCCCTGAACAGGGAAAGATAATTTGTCAACCTGAACTGTGATCTCTTTGAAGAAGATTGGTAATTATTTGGGTTTGAAATAAGCCTTATTGCATCAGGTAGGAGAATAATAATTTCTGATAAAACAGTGCAGTCTATTGCAACACTGTCCTAGGGGACTTTCGGAAATGACAGAAATCTGTATCTGTCCTGGCCACTAAATCCATGTCACTACTGAGCATTTGAAATGTGACTAGTGAGACTGAGGAAGTGAATTTAAATTTTTACTGACTTTTAATTAATCTAAATTTAAATAGTCACAAGTGGCTAGTGAGTACCATATTTGACAGTACAAGTGTAGTGGTTGAGATATCAGAGGCTAGAGTCAGAGAGACCTGAGTTCAAATTCGTACTCTGTCACTGCCTTAGTAGATATTTATCTTCTCCAAGCTTCTGTTTCACCATCTGTACAATGGGGATAAAAGTTGTACATCCCTCACAATACTATTGCAAGGATTAAAGACAAAATATATAGCACAGCATTTGCATGTATACATGTTCAATGAATTATTATTAGTCATATGTGAACCATTAATATTCACTTACTGAGGTTTCTTTCCACACCTCAGTCAGCCTTAGCAACAGGAACTGGAAAAAAGTTAAAACAGCACACTCCCTTCCCAGAGCCCTGAACTCTCAATTCTGATTTACATCTCTATCTATGGGTTTAATCCTGAGTATGTTTATGTAAATATGTGTGTGTGTATGTATGTATGTATATATGTATGTATGTATGTATGTAATCTACCATCTATCACATTTTAACTACAAATTGTCTATTCCTAATCCATCCACGTGCAACCTCCCTTCTTGTTAATTTTGACTTCATGTTTGAACCACACTGCTAGCTTGCATTCCTGTTAATTATGATTCTGCCTGAACTTGGCATGCATTTTGAGAATTTGGGTAAAGGTCTTTCCTTTTCCTCCTCCTGACACCTCTTCACATGAAACAAAGACGTTTGTAAATATTTTCACCCAACTGACCCTGACATTTACAGATAGGGTTCTAGAAAGGCTGTTGGAGTGTTTCATTTAAAGAGAGAAATTAAAATAAAACTTTATCTAGAGTTTTTCAACAATGCTTAACATTACTTGAGAAAAAGGGTCACTGTAGTTAGTTTGAAATATACCTACTGCGTGTGAGTTTTATGTAGCTCATATAGTGCTCCCATATTTCAGAAAGCAAAGGGAACAAATGATCATTAAGAAGACACCGTAAAAAAGTATTTAAAAGTATGTAATGGTTTAGCTTTATGTGCACATTTACTAGTTTGTGAATAAGTATGCAAGACAGAAAGAAATAGAAATGAAGAGAACGTTTTTTGTTGTTTTTTTTTTGTGCTGGGGGAGTTTAAACCAATATACTGAGTAAGTACATCAGTTCATTTATCTCAGCAGACATCGATATCATTGTGCCTTCTGCAGGATAATGCATCTTGCAAGAATGATGCCTTGAATACCTGAAGTCATAATAAAATAGTATGTCTACAGATACACACACAGATACACATGAACATAGACACACTAACACTCACATACACACGTTTGAATAAACAATGAAAGGGAAGAAAGAATACAGGATTTCAGGAGGCATAGACACTTTTAAGTCAGCACTAGATAGATTTCCACCATCATTTTCACAAATTTCCACTAGGATTAATGTTTTATTTTTAATATTTAATTTATATATTATTTTTAAAAGTATGAACACTTAAAAATCATGTTATTCTTAGTAATGACATCCTAAGGGACACCTGGCCATGCTGGGACATTGTGGGTGTCAACAGGCTTAATAGTTGTTACAGGAAAAAGAAAATGTGTAGCATGTAATGCACAAAATCAAGCTATTGAGTAAAAGGCAACATTTACTATTCTTCAGGAAAATTGGCAACATCAAAAATACATACTGTGCATAATTAAAACCAAATATGTTATTGGGCCCATTAAATTAGTTCAAGGACCAAAGGATTAAGTATAGAATGAACTGCATTTATAAATACTTTATTTCAAAATGAACACTGCAATTTAAAAAGATAGCCCTTTAGACATTTTTTGTTTTCGAATCATTGCCATTGTTAATCAAATACCCAAATTGTGATCAAAACAAAACATTTATATTCAACTTATATAATAATGTGAATACTCTGCTGTATATATATTCTGTAAGTTTGCATATTTCTATTTTTACGTTTTATCTTCTCTTTCCTGTAGTGATAATTTAATAAGAAATATTTAGTGAGTACTTATACCAGTACTGTTCTAGGCATTGGATAGTGTTGATATATATACTAAATGTATATGTGTGTTGAATAGATTTTGAGGGAATTGAATTGAACGTTTTTTATTTTTTTAACATCTTTATTGGAGTATAATTGCTTTACAGTGTTATGTTAGTTTCTGCTGTATAACAAAGTGAATCAGCTATACATATACATATATCCCCATATGCCCTCCCTCTTACGTCTACCTCCCACCCTCTCTATCCCACCCCTGTAGGTGGTCACAAAGCACCGAGCTGATCTCCCCATGCTATGAGGCTGCTTCCCACTAGCTACCTATTTTACATTTGGTAGTGTATATATGTCAATGCCACTCTCTCACTTCGTCCCAGCTTAATCTTCCCCCTCCCCATGTCCTCAGGTCCATTCTCTACGTCTGTGTCTTTATTCTGTCCTGCCCCTAGGTTCTTCAGAACCATTATTTTTTTTTGATTCCATATATATGTGTTAGCATATGGTGTTTGTTTTTCTCTTTCTGACTTCACTCTGTATGACAGACTCTAGGTTCATCCACCTGACTACAAATAACTCAACTTTGTTTCCTTTTATGGCTGAGTAATATTCCACTGTATATGTGTGCCACGTCTTCTTTAACCATTCATTTGTTGATGGACACTTCGGTTGCTTCCATGTCCTGGCTATTGTAAATAGAGCTGCAGTGAACAGTGTGGTACTTGACTCTTTTTGAATTATGGTTTTCTCAGGGCATATGAACAGAAGTGGGATTGCTGGGTTGTATGGTAGTTCTACTTTGAGATTTTTAAGGAACCTCCACACTGTTCTCCATAGTGGCTGTATCAATTTACATTCCCACCAACAGTACAAGAGGGTTCCCTTTTCTCCACACCCTCGCCAGCATTTATTGTTTGTCGATTTTTTGATGATGGCCATACTGACGGGTGTGAGGTGATACCTCATTGTAGTTTTGATTTGCATTTCTCTAATGATTAGTGATGTTGAGCATCCTTTCATGTATTTGTTGGCAATCTGTATATCTTCTTTGGAGAAATGTCTATTTAAGTCTTCTGCCCATTTTTGGATTGAGTTGTTTGTTTTTTTGATATTGAGCTGCATGAGCTGCTTGTATATTTTGGAGATTAATCTTTTGTCACTTGCTTATTTTGCAAATATTTTCTCCGGTACTGAGGGTTGTCTTTTCGTCTTTTTATGGTTTCCTTTGCTGTGCAAAAGCTTTTGAGTTTCATTAGGTCCCTTTATTTTTGTTTTTATTTCCATTTCTCTAGGAGGTGGATCAAAAAAGATCTTGCTGTGATTTATGTCAAAGAGTGTTCTGCCTATGTTTTCCTCTAAGAGTTTTATACTGTCTGGCCTTACATTTAGATCTTTAATCCATTTTGAGTTCATTTTTGTGTACGCTGATAGGGAATGTTCTAATTTCATTCTTTTACATGTAGCTGTCCAGTTTTCCCAGCACCACTTACTGAAAAGGCTGTCTTTTCTCCATTGTATATTCTTCCATCCTTTATCAAAGATAAGGTGACCATATGTGTATGGGTTTATCTCTAGGCTTTCTATCCTGTTCCATTGATCTATATTTCTGTTTTTGTGCCAGTACCATACTGTCTTGATTACTGTAGCTTTGTAGTATAGTCTGAAGTCAGGGAACCTGATTCCTCCAGCTGAGTTTTTCTTTCTCAAGATTGCTTTGGCTTTTTGGGGTCTTTTGTGTTTCCATACAAACTGTGAAATTTTTTGTTCTAGTTCTGTGAAAAATGCCACTGATAGTTTGATAGGGATTGCACTGAACCTGTACATTGCTTTGGGTAGTAGAGTCATTTTCACAACGTTGATTCCTCCAATCCAAGAACATGGTATATCTCTCCATTTTTTTGTATCATCTTTAATTTCTTTCATCAGTGTCTTATAGTTTTCTGCATACAGGTCTTTTGTCTCCTTAGGTAGGTTTATTCCTAGATATTTTATTCTTTTTGTTTCAGTGGTAAATGTGAGTGTTTCCTTAATTTCTCTTTCAGATTTTTCATCATTAGTGTATAGGAATGCAAGAGATTTCTGTGCATTAATTTTGTATCCTGCTACTTTACCAAATTCATTGATTAGCTCTAGTAGTTTTCTGGTAGCCTCTTTAGGATTTTCTATGTATAGCATCATGTCATCTGCAAACAGTGACAGCTTTCCTTCTTCTTTTCCAATTTGGATTCCTTTTATTTCTTTTCCTTATCTGATTGCTGTGGCTAAGACTTCCAAAACTATGTTGAATAATAGTGGTGAGAGTGGAGAACCTTGTCTTGTTCCTGATCTTAGTGGAAATGATTTCGGTTTTTCACCATTGAGAATGATGTTGACTGTGGGTTTGTCATATATGGCCTTTATTATGTTGAGGTAACTTCCCTCTATGCCTACTTTCTGGAGGGTTTTTATCATAAATGGGCATTGAATCTTGTCAAAAGCTTTTTCTGCATCTATTGTGATTATCATATGGTTTTTATTCTTCAATTTGTTAATACGGTGTATCACACTGATTGATTTGCATATAATGATGAATCCTTGCATTCCTGCGATAAAGCCCACTTCATCATGGTGTATGATCCTTTCAATGTGCTGTTGGATTCTCTTTGCTAGTATTGTGTTGAGGATATTTGCATCTATGTTCATCAGTGAAATTGGCCTGTAGTATTCTTTCTTTGTGACATCTTTGTGTGTTTTTGGTATCAGGGTGATGGTGGCCTTGTAGAATGAGTTTGGGAGTGTTCCTCCCTCTGCTATATTTTGGAAGACTTTGAGAAGGATAGGTGTTAGCTCTTCTCTAAATGTTTGATAGAATTCACCTGTGAAGCCATCTGTCCCTGGGCTTCTGTTTGTTAGAAGATTTTTAATCACAGTCTCAATTTCAGTGCTTGTGATTGGTCTGTTTACATTTTCTATTTCTTCCTGGTTCAGTCTTGGAAGGATGTGCTTTTCTAAGAATTTGTCTATTTCTTCTATGTTGTCCATTTTATTGGCATAGAGTTGCTTGTAGTAATCTCTCATGATCCTTTGTATTTCTGCAGTGCCAGTTGTTACTTCTCCTTTTTCATTTCTAATTCTGTTGATTTGATTCTTCTCCCTTTTTTTCTTCATAAGTCTGGCTAATGGTTTATCAACCTTATGATTTCTTTCTGATCCTTATGATTTCTTTCCTTGTACTAACTTTGGGGTTTTTTTTGTTCCTCTTTCTCTAATTGCTTTAGGTTAGGTTGTTTATTTGAGATGTTTCTTGAGGTAGGATTGTATTGATATAAACTTCCCTCTTATAACTGCTTTTGCTGCATCCCATAGGTTTTGTGTCATCGTGTTTTCACTGTCATTTGTTTCTAGGTATTTTTGATTTACTCTTTGATTTCTTCAGTGATCTCTTGGTTATTCAGTAGTGTATTGTTTCGCCTCCATGTGTTTGTATTTTTTACAGTTTTTTTTCCTTTAATTGATACCTTATCTTAGAGCATTGAAGTCGGAAAAAATACTTGATACGATTTCAATTTTCTTAAATCCACCAAGGCTTGATTTGTGACCCAAGATATGATCTATCCTGGAGGATGTTCCATAAGCACTTGAGAAGAAAGTGTATTCTGTTGTTTTTGGATGGAATGTCCTATAAATGTCAATTAAGTCCGTCTTGTTTAATGTATCATTTAGAGCTTGTGTTTCTATATTAGTTTTCATTTTGGATGATCTGTTTATTGGTGAAAGTGGGGTGTTAAAGTCCCCTACTATGACTGTGTTACTGTCGATTCCCCCATTTATGGCTGTTAGCATTTGCCTTATGTATTCAGGGGCTCCTAGGTTGGGTGCATAAATATTTACAGTTGTTATATCATCTTCTAGGATTGATCCCTTGATCATTATGTAGTATCCTTCTTTGCCTCTTGTAATAATCTTTATTTTAAAGTCATTTTGTCTGATATGAGAATTGCTACTCCAGCTTTCTTTTGATTTCCACTTGCATGGAATATCTTTTTCCATCCCCTCACTTTCAGTCTGTATGTGTCCCTAGGTCTGAAGTGGGTCTCTTGTGAACAGCATATATACAGGCCTTGTTTTTGTATCCATTCAGCCAGTCTATGTATTTTGGTTGGAGCATTTAATCCATTTACATTTAAGGTACTTATCGATATGTATGTTCCTATTACCATTTTCCTAATTGTTTTGTGTTTGTTATTGTAGGTTTTTTCCTTCTCTTGTGTTTCCTGCCTAGAGAAGTTCCTTTAACATTTGTTTTAATGTTGGTTTGGTAATGCTGAATTCTCTTAGCTTTTGCTTGTCTGTAAGGGTTTTAATTTCTCTGTTGTATCTGAATGAGATCCTTGCTGGGTACAGTATTCTTGGTTTCAGATTGTTCCCTTTCATCACTTTAAATATGTCCTGCCACTCCCTTCTGGCTTACAGAGTTTCTGCTGAAAGATCAGCTGTTAACCTTATGGGGATCCTTTGTATATTATTTGTTGTTTTCCACTTGCTGCTTTTAATATTTGTTCTTTGTATTTAATTTTTGATAGTTTGATTAATATGCATCTTGGCATGTTTCTCCTTGGATTTATCCTGTATGGGATTCTCTGTGCTTCTTGGACTTGATTGATTATTTCGTTTCCCACATTATGGAAGTTTTCAACTATAATCTCTTCAAATATTTTCTCAGTCCCTTTCTTTTTCTATTCTTCTTCTGGGTCCCCTATAATTTGAATGTTGGTTCGTTTAATGTTGTCCCAGTGGTCTCTGACACTGTCCTCAATTCTTTTCATTCTTTTTTCTTTATTCTGCTCTGTGGTAGTTATTTCCAGTATTTTATCTTCCAAGTCATTTATCCATTCTTCTGCCTCAGTTATTCTGCTATTGATTCATTCTAGAGAATTTTTCATTTCATTTATTGTGTTGTTCATCGTTGTTTGTTTGCTCTTTAGTTCTTCTGGGTTCTTCTTAAACATTTCTTGTATTTTCTCTATTCTGTTTCCAAGATTTTGGATCATCTTTATTATGTTTACTGTGAATTCGGTTTCCAGTAGACTGCCTATTTCCTCTTCATTTGTATGGTCTGCTGGTTTTTTACTTTGTTCCTTCATCTGCTGTGTATTTCTCTGTCTTCTTATTTTGCTTAACTTACTGTGTTTGGAGTCTCCTTTTTGCAGGCTGCAGGTTTGTAGTTCCCAGTGTTTTTGGTGTCTAAAGCCAAACTTCCCCAATGGCTAAGTTTGGTTCAGTGGGTTGTGAAGCCTTCCTGGTGGAGGGCACTGGTGCCTGTGTTCTGGTGGGTGGGGCTGGATCTTGTCTTTCTGGTGGGCAGAACTGCGTCTGGTGGTGTATTTTGAAGTGCCTGTGAACTTATTATGATTTTAGGCAGCGTCTTTGTTAATGGGTGGTGTTGTGTTCCTGTCTTGCTAGTTGTCTGGCATCGGGTGTCCAATACTAGAGCTTGCTGGTCGTTGAGTGGAGCTGGGTCTTAGTGTTCAGATGGAGATCTCTGGGAGATTTCTCTCCAACTGATATTACGTGGGGCTGGGAGGTGTCTTGTGGTCCAATGTCCTGAAATCAGCTCTCCCACCTCAGAGGCTCAGACCTGACACCTGGCTGGAGTACAGAGGCCCTTTCAGCCACACGGCTCAGAAGAAAAGGAAGAAAAAAAAAGAAATAAAATAAAGTAAAAAAAATAAAATACAAAATTCATTGAAATAAAAAATTTAAAAAATATTACTAAAATAAAAAAAGTTAAAAAAAAAAGAGAGCAACCAAACCAATAAACAAATCCACCAATGATAACAAGCAGCGCTAAAAACTATATACTAAGATAAACTTATAAATCAGAAACTAGTCAGTCGCATACAGCAAACCTGAAGTCTACATTTGCTCCCAAAGTCCATCACCTCAATTTTGGGATGATTCGTTGTCTATTCAGGTATTCCACAGATGCAGGGTACATCAAGTTGATTGCTGAGATTTAATCTGCTGCTCCTGAGGCTGCACAGAGAAATTTCCCTTTCTCTTCTTTGTTTGCACAGCTCCTGGGGTTCAGCTTTGGATTTGGCTCTACTTCTGCATGTAGGTCACCCTCTGGCATCTCTTCTTCACCCAGACAGGAGGGGGTTAAAGGAGAGGCTGAATCAGGGGCTCTGACTCACTCAGGTCCGGGGCAGGGAGGGGTACGGAATGTGGGGTGAGCCTGTGCCGACATGATGTTGCAACAGCCTAAGATGTGCCTTGTGAACAACTTCCCAGAGAAGTTGTCCCTGGATCATGAGATTCTGGCAGTGGTGTGCTGCACAGGCTTCTGGGAGGGGAGGTGTGGATAGTGACCTGTGCTTGCACACAGGCTTCTTGGCGGCAGCAGCAGCAGCCTTAGCATTTCATGTCCATCTCTGGTGTCCGTGCTGATAGCTGTGGCTCACACCTGTCTCTGAAACTCATTTAGGCAGTGCTCTGAATCTCCTCTCCTTGTGCACCCTGAAACAATGGTCTCTTGACTCTTAGGCGGTTCCACATTTTTTCCCGGACTCCCTCCCGGCTAGTTGTGGTGCACTAGCCCCCTTCAGGCTGTGTTCATGCAGCCAACCCCAGTCCTCTCCTTGGGATCTGACCTCTGAAGCCCTAGTCTCATCTCCCAGCCCCCACCCGCCCCAGTGGGTGAGCAGACAAGCCTCGCAGGCTGGTGAGTGCTGGTTGGCACCGACGCTCTGTGTGGGAATCTCTCCGCTTTGCCCTCTGCACTCCTGTTGCTGTGCTCTCCTCCATGGCTCTGAAGCTTCCCCACTGCCGACCCCGTCTCCACCAGTGAAGGGGCTTCCTAGTGTGTGGAAACATTTCCTCCTTCACAGCTCCCTCCCAGAGATGGAGGTCCCATCCCTATTCTTTTGTCTCTGTTTTTTCTTTTGCCCTACCCAGGTATGTGAGGAGTTTCTTGCCTTTTGGGAAGTCTGAGGTCTTCTGCCAGCTTTCAGTAGGTGTTCTGAAGGAGTTGTTCCACATGTAGATGTATTTTTGATGTATTTGTGAGGAGGAAGGTGATCTTCATGTCTTACTCCTCCACCATCTTGAAGGTCCTCCTGAATATGTTTTTATTCAAACATCACAAGTTTTCAGATGGGATATGGTTTCTTTAGAGACCATTGTTCATATGTTTTATATGTTTGTATTTACTTTTTTCTTGTCTGATGAATCCCTACCATATGACTAAACATATTGTTATTGCAATAAGATTTTTACTATTATAAGTAGTTCCTGAAATAGGATGGGGGCTTAAATAAATTTTAAAAATTGAGTAAGTTAACAATACAATATTATTCAAGAAGTATACATCAAAATATGATTCCAGATAAAATTCCATTTGGTATAATGGCTAGGAATATAGACATTGAAATTTTAAATATTAATTAAAGTAATATTTATTTATTTAAATATTTTTATCAGTTCTTAACACATCTTTCATGTAACATCAAATATTTTTAAAAGAATTTTCATTGATGGAATAATGTATTTCTTAAGTGACATGACTGGGGAACAGAGTATTTTAATTCATTAAATTTTCATGGGAAATGAGTATTTTTACCTTACTAAGGAAACTTTCCAGACTGAGGGTGCTGACGTGGTTTGGTTGTTAAGAGATGTGCCTTTGAGTTTTCTTATACATGTGGATGTATCTCAATTTTTTAGCTTTATAAGCATATCATCAACTGCAACATAAATTCTCTTTAAATAAGTATCATATGCCTCCACTTGTGGCCATTGTGGTTTAAAGGACTGGATTTAACTTGTTGTTGATCAAAACTAGAAAAATAAGACAAAATACATGTAACTACTATTTTCAGGTCTGTTCTTGAAAGAAGGTAATGAATGAGGTTTCCTATTATATGTTGATTTCTGCATAACTGCATTTTTTAAGATGAAGTGTGAGAGGGAGGAATCCCAAAGTTCAGCAGATTCATGGAATTGAGGAGATGGTGATCAGAGTACAGGGAGACTGAGGTCATTGAAAATTGCAAGGCAGAGTTTTGGAAAGGAGGGAGTCACACAGCACACTGGTTGTTGCCTGGGGCCAGGCATGGGGGGTGTTGATTGTTTGCTAAGGAGCACAAGAGAATGTTTTAGGAATAATGGTATCTTTCAATATATTGATTGTGATTACATGGGTATATACAATTTCAAAACCCATCAAAATATTCAATTAAAACTGATGCAGTTTACTGTATATATATTATACCATGATACATTTGGTTTTTAAAATTATTCAAAGTTGGGAAGAAACAATCAGAAGAGGAAAGTATTTAATTTTGGACTCTGAAACGATTTAATCTAAATATAGAAAAGCCCATTAATATCCAAATTGTACAGAATAACAAGAATTTTAATAAAAGTCTAAATTTACTGAGTGCTTACCATCTTATAAGCTTTGCTTTCAATACTTGATATGCATTAACTCAATCTTCAAAGGAAACCAATGAAGTAGGGAATGTTATGATTCCCACTCTATAAATGAGGAATCTTAGCATAGGAAGGAAGCACCAAAGATTACCCAAGATTTCACCAACATTAAGTGGTGGAGTCAGCATTCATTCCTTTGTATTCTGTCTGTTCTCTTAACCACTGTATGAGTGCCTACACTGTTCTGTATTAAGTGCTGGGTATACAATGTTGAGCAGAAACATATAATATGGTGAAAGAGTCAGAGATTAATTGAAGAGTGAACATACATATAGGGAAATGTCATCTAGGTAGTAATAAAATCCACTTAAAAACAAATTTAAGATATTATTTTGTAAATATGGAACTATAATTAATGATGGCAATAAAATTTTTGCCACAATTACTGTGTTAACTGTGTCACTGCCAGTGACATTCTTAATTAGAAGAACTTTTTTTTCCCCAGAAAGTATTTTGGCAATGCATATTAAAATCTTAATATATAAAATAATGTATAACCAGTTATTCCATTGTAGGAACCTTAGCCTAAGAAAATATCAACTGGGAAAAAATGAAAACTCTAAGAAGAAAGTGCTAATTGTGGTTTTCCTATGACAAAAAACAATGATAAATATTGTTTTACTCCGCCTAGAAAAGTAAATATCCATTAAATTATATCCATTAACATCATAGTTATAAAGGTTATTTAGAGACATGAGAACAGGCATGATTTAGTCACTAACTCAAGAAAGATATTATATGTCAGTGACATTATTACATGTTGTTATGGATTGAACGTGTCTCTCCCAAATTCATACGTTGAAGTCTAATGCTCAGTACATCAGAATGTGATGTTATTTGCAGATAGGATCTTTACAGAAGTAATCAAGTTAAAATGAGTTTAAAATGAATTAGTGTAGGTCCTAATCCAATATGACTGGTGTCCTTATAAAAGAGAAAAATTTGACATGAAGAGAAGATGATGTGAAGAGACACAGGGAGAAGATGGCTGTCCTCGAGCCAAGGAAAGGACCTGGAAGAGATCCTTCCCTAACATCCCTCAAAAGGGCTTTTAGGCTACAGAATTGTGAGACAAAAAATTTCTGTTTAAGCCACCAAATCTGTGGTATTTTGCTATGGCCATGCTGGGAAACTAGTCCACATGCTTAGTTAGAGAGCCTGATTGTGGCTGTTGACTGTTATTAGTGTTATTCACCAAATATAACTCTCTTCTGGCACATATAGCAGTCAGCTTCATTCCTCTTGAGTACAGAGATGGTCATATCCTTTCTTTGTCAATGAAAGGTAAGCAGACATAACATGTGTCACTTCAGGGAGATGGTTTAGGAGTCATTGTACACTGCATCATGCTTTCTCTTTTCCTCTGCCTTAGCAGCTGGTAATCTTAGAGACGATGGCAGCTTTGTCAGTTAAAAGTGCACAAAACAGAGCTTCCAGCTGCTCCATGATGCACGTGTAGTGTGAAGATAAAATAAACCTGTGTTGGAAGACCTTCAAGATGGTGGTGGAGTAAGACATGGAGATCACCTTCCTCCCCATAAATATGTCAGAAATACATCTACATGTGGAACAACTCCCACAGAACCCCTACTGAATGCTGGCAGAAGACCTCAAACTTCCCAAAAGGCAAGAAACACCCCATGTACTGGGGTAGGGCAAAAGAAAAAAGAAAAAACAGAGACAAAAGGATAGGGACAGGACCTGCATCTCTGGGAGGGAGCTGTGAAGGAGGAAGTTTCCACACACTAGGAAGCCCCTTCACTGGCAGAGATGAGGGGTGGTGGTGGGGAAGCTTCAGAACCACGGAGGAGAGTGTAGCAATAGGGGTGCAGAGGGCAAAGCAGAGAGACTCCCACACAGAGGACCAGTGCCAACCACCACTCACCAGCCTGAGAGGCTTGTCTGCTCACCCACCAGGGTGGGCGGGGGCTGGGAGCTGAGGCTCTGGCTTTGGGGGTCAGATCCCAGGGAGAGGACTGGGGTCAGCTACATGACACAGCCTGAAGGGGGCTAGTGTGCCACAACTAGCCGGGAGGGAGTCCAGGAAAACGTATGCAACTGCCTAAAAGGAAAGAGACCATTGTTTTGGAGTGCACGAGGAGAGGGGATACAGAGCACTGCCTAAAAGAGCTCCAGAGAAGGGTGCGAGCCACGGCTATCAGCGTGGACACCAGAGACAGGCATGAAACACTAAGGCTTCTGCCGCAGCCACCAAGAAGCCTGTGTGCAGGCACAGGTCACTATCCACACCTCTCCACCTGGGAGCCTGTGCAGCCCGCCACTGCCAGGGTCCTGTGATCCAGGGACAACTTCCCCAGGAGAACACACAGCACAGCTCAGGCTGTTGGAATGTCACGCCGGCCTATGCCGCCACAGGCTCACCCCACATTCCGTACCCCTCCCTCCCCCGGCCCGAGTGAGCCAGAGCCCCCTAATCAGCTACTGTTTTAACCCCATCCTCTCTGAGCGAAGAACACACACCCTCAGGTGATCTAAATGCAGAGGCGGGGTCAAATCCACAGCTGAACCCCAGGAGCTGTGCGAACAAAGAAGAGAAAGGGAAATTTCATCCAGCAGCCTCAGGAGCAGCGGATTAAATCTCAACAATCAACGTGATGTACCCTGCATCTCTGGAATAACTAAATAGACAACAAATCATCCCAAAATTGAGGCAGTGGACTTTGGGAGCAACTGTAGACTTGGGGTTTGCTTTCTGCATCTAATTTGTTTCTGGTTTTATGTTTATCTTAGTTTAGTATTTAGAGTTTATTATCATTGGTAGGTTTGTGTATTGATTTGGTTGCTTTCTTCCTTTTTTCTTTATATATAGACATATATATACTTTTCTGTTATCTCTTTTTGTGAGTGTGTATGTGTATGCTTCTTTGTGTCATTTTGTCTGTATAGATTTGCTTTTACCATTTATCCTAGGGTTCTGTCTGTCCGTTTTTTGTTGTTGTTGTTGTTTTTGTTTTCTTAGTATAGATTGTAGCACTTGCTATCATTTTTTGTGGTTTGGTTGCACTCTTCTTTCTTTCGTTTTATTTTCTTTTTTTTAAATTAGTTTTTTTTATTTTTAATAATTTTTTAAAATTTTTTATTTTAATAACTTTCTTTCTTTCAAATTTTTCTTCTGAGCCATGTGGCTGACAGGGTCTTTGTGATCAGGCCGGGTGTCAGGCCTATGTCTCTGGGGTGGGAGTGTAGAGTTCTGGACATTGGTCCACCAGACACCTCCCAGCTCCACATAATATCAAATGGTGAAAGCTCTCCCAGAGATCTCCATCTCATGCTAAGACCCAGCTCCACTCAACGACCAGCAAGCTACAGTGTTGGACACCCTATGCCAAACAACTAGCAAGACAGGAACACAACCACACCCATTAGCACAAAGGCTGCCTAAAATCATAATAAAGTCACAGATACCACAAAACACAACACCGGATGTGGTCCTGCCCACCAGAAAGACAAGATTCAGCCTCATCCACCAGAACACAGGCACCAGTCCCTACCACCAGGAAGCCTACACAACCCACTGAGCTAACCTTAGGCACTGGGGGCACACACCAAAACCAACAGGAACTACGCAGCAGCAGCCTGAGAAAAGGAGACCCACAAACACAGTAAGTTAAGCAAAATGAGAAGACAAACACACAGCAGATGGAGAAGCAAGTTAAAAACCCACCAGAAAAAGCAAATGAAGAGGAAATATGCAGTGTACCTGAAAAAGAATTCAGAGTAATGATAGTAAAGATGATCCAAAATCTTGGAAATAGAATGGAGAAAATACAAGAAATGTTTAACAAGGACCTAGAAGAACTAAAGAACAAACAAACAATGATGAACTGCACAATAAATGAAATTAAAAATTCTCTAGAAGGAATCAATAGCAGAATAACTGAGGCAGAAGAACGGATAAGTGGCCTGGAAGATAAAATAGTGGAAATAACTACTGCATAGCAGAATAAAGAAAAAAAAATTAAAAGAATTGAGGACAGTCTCAGAGACCTCTGGGAAAACATTAAATTCACCAACATTTGAATTATAGGGGTTCTAGAAGAAGAAGAGAAAAAGAAAGGGACTGAGAAAATATTTGAACAGATTATAGTTGAAAATTTCCCTAATATGGGAAAGGAAATAGTTAATCAAGTCCAGGAAGCACAGAGGGTCCCATACAGGATAAATCCAAGGAGAAACATGCCAAGACACATATTAATCAAACTATCAAAAATTAAATACAAAGAACAAGTATTAAAAGCAGCAAGGGAAAAACAACAAATAACATACAAGGGAAACCCCATAAGTTTAATAGCTGATCTTTCAGCAGAAACTCTGCAAGCCAGAAGGGAGTGGCAGGACATATTTAAAGTGATGAAAGGGAACAATCTACAACCAAGATTACTGTACCCAGCAAGGATCTCATTCAGATACAACAGAGAAATTAAAACCTTTACAGACAAGCAAAAGCTAAGAGAATTCAGCACCACCAAACCAGCTTTACAACACATGTTAAAGGAAATTCTCTAGGCAGGAAACACAAGAGAAGGAAAAGACCTACAGTAACAAACTCAAAACAATTAAGAAAATGGTAATAGGAACATACATATTGATAATTACCTAAAAGTAAATGGATTAAATGCTCCAACCAAGAAACAGAGACTGGCTGAATGGATAAAAAAACTAGACTCATATATATGCTGTCTACAAGAGACCCACTTCAGACCTAGGGACACATACAGACTGAAAGTGAGGGGATGGATAAAGATATTCCATGCAAATGGAAATCAAAACAAAGCAGGAGTAGCAATTCTCATATCAGACAAAACAGACTTTAAAATATAAAGACTATTACAAGAGACAAAGAAGGACACTATATAATGATCAAGGGATCAACCCAAGAAGAAGATATAACAATTGTAAATACTTATGCAATCAACTGGAACACCTCAATACATAAGGCAAATGCTAACAGCCATAAAAGGGGAAATCGACAGTAACACAATCATAGTGGGGATTTTAACACCCCACTTTTACCAATGGACAGTTCATCCAAAATGAAAATAAATAGGGAAACACAAACTTTAAATGATAGATTAAACGAGACGGACTTAATTGATATTTACAGGACATTCCATCCAAAATAACAGAATACACTTTCTTCTCAAGTGCTAATGGAACATTCTCCAGGATAGATCATATCTTGGGTCACAAATCAAGCCTTGGTGAATTTAAGAAAGTTGAAATCGTATCAAGTATATTTTCCTACCACAATGCTATGAGACTAGATATCAATTACAGGAAAAAAAACTGTAAAAACTACATACACATGGAGTATAAACAATACACTACTTAATAACCAAGAGATCACTGAAGAAATCAAAGAGGAAATAAAAAATACCTGGAAACAAATGACAATGAAAACACAACAACCCAAAACCTATGGGATGCAGTAAAAGCAGTTCTAAGAGGGAAGTTTATAGCAATACACTCTTACCTCAAGAAACAAGAAAAATCTTAAATAAACAACCTAACCTTACACCTAAAGCAATTAGAGAAAGAAGAACAAAAAAACCCCCCAAAGTTAGCAGAAGGAAAGAAATCATAAAGATCAGATCAGGAATAAATGAAAAAGAAATGAAGAAAACAATAGCAAAGATCAATAAAACTAAAATCTAGTTATTTGAGAAGATAAACAAAAGTGATAAACCATTAGCCAGACTCATCACGAAAAAAAGGGAGAAGACTCAAATCAATAGAATTAGAAATGAAAAAGGAGAAGTAACAACTGACACTGCAGAAATACAAAGGATCATGAGAGATTACTGCAAGCAAGGTTACTACAAGCAAGATTACTAACATATGGCAATAAAATGGAAAACCTGGAAGAAATGGACAAATTCTTAGAAAAGAACAACCTTCTGAGACTGAACCAGGAGAAATAGAAAATATAAACAGGCCAATACCAAGCATTGAAATTGAAACTGTGATTAAAAATCTTCCAACAAACAAAAGCCCATGACCAGATGGCTTCACAGGCGAATTCTCACTTCTAAAGAAGAGGTAGCACTTATCCTTCTAAAACTCTTCTAAAATATATCAGAGGATAGGAATACTCCCAATCTCATTCTACAAGGCCACCATCACTCTGATACCAAAACCAGACAAAGATGTCACAAGAAAAGAAAACTACAGGGTAATATCATTGATGAACATAGATGCAGAAATCCTCAAAAAAATACTAGGAAACAGAATCCAACAGCACATTAAAAGGATCATACACAATGATCAAGTGGGCTTTATGCCAGGAATGCAAGGATTCTTCAATATATGCAAATCAATCAATGTGATAAACCATGTTAAGAAATTGAAGGAGAAAAACCATATGATCATCTCAGTAGATGCAGAAAAAGCTTTTGACAAAATTCAACACCCATTTATGATAAAAACCCTCCAGAAAGTAGGAATAAAGGGAAGTTACCTCAACATAATAAAGGCCATATATGACAAACCCACAGCCAAAATCATTCTCAACGGTGAAAAACTGAAACCATCTCCACTAAGATCAGGAACAAGCCAACGTTTTCCACTCTTACCACTATTATTCAACATAGTTTTGGAAGTTTTAGCCACGGAAACCAGAGAAGAGAAAGAAATAAAAGGAATCCAAATTGGAAAAGAAGTAATAATGTCACTTTTTGCAGATGACATGATACTATACATAGAGAATCCTAAAGATGCTACCAGAAAACTACTAGAGCTAATCAATGAATTTGGTAAAGTAGCAGGATACAAAATTAATGCACAGAAATCTCTTGCATTCCTATACACTAATGTTGAAAAACCTGAAAGAGAAATTGAGGAAACACTCACATTTACCATTGCAACAAAAAGAATAAAATACCTAGGAATAAACGTACCTAGGGAGACAAAAGACCTGTATGCAGAAAACTATAAGACACTGATGAAAGAAATTAATGATACAAACAGATGGAGAGATATACCATGTTCTTGGATTGGAAGAATCAACATTGTGAAAATGACTATACTACCCAAAGCAATATACAGATTCAATGCAATCCCTATCAAACTACCAATGGCATTTTTTACAGAAGTAGAACAAAAATTTTCACAATTTCTGTGGAAACACAAAAGACCCTGAATAGCCAAAGCAATATTGAGAAAGAAAAACGGAGCTGGAGGAATGAGGATCCCAGACTTCAGACTATACCACAAAGCTACAGTAATGAAGACAGTATGGTACCGGCATAAAAACAGAAATATAGATCAATGGAACAGGATAGAAAGCCCACAGATAAACACACGTACATATGGTCACCTTATTTTTGATAAAGGAGGCAAGAATATACAGCGGAGAAAATACAGCCTCTTCAATAAGTGGTGCTGGGAAACCTGGACAGCTACATGTGAAAGAATGAATTAGAACACTACCTAACACCATACACAAAAATGAACTCAAAATGGATTAAAGACCTAAATGTAAGGACAGACAGTATAAAACTCTTAGAAGAAAACACAGGCAGAACACTCTAGGACATAAATCACAGCAAGATCTTTATTGACCCACCTCCGAGAGAAATGGAGATAACAAAAATATTCAAATGGGACCAAATGAAACTTAAAAGCTTTTGTACAGCAAAGGAAACTGTAAAAAAGATGAAAAGACAACCCTCAGAATGGGAGAAAATATTGGCAAATGAAGCAAATGACAAAGGATTAATCTCCAAAATTTACAAGCAGCTCATGGAGCTCAATATCAAAAAAACAAACAACCCAATCCAAAAATGGGCAGAAGACCTAAATAGACATTTCTCCCAAGAAGATATACAGATTGCTAACAAACAAATGAAAGAATGCTCAACATCATTAATCATTAGAGAAATGCAAATCAAAACTACAATGAGATATCACCTCACTCCAGTCAGAATGGGCATCATCAGAAAATCTACAAACAATAAATGCTGGAGAGGGTGTGGAGAAAAGGGAACCCTCTTGCACTGTTGGTGGGAATGTAAATTGATATAGCCACTATGGAGAACAGTATGGAGGTTCTTTAAAAAACTAAAAATAGAACTACCTTACGACACAGCTATCCCACTACTGGGCATATATCCTGAGAAGACCATAATTCATAAAGAGTCATGTACCACAATATTTATTGCAGCTCTATTTACAATAGCAGGACATGGAAGCAACCTAAATATCCATCGACAGATGAATGGATAAAGAAGATGTGGCACATATATACAATGGAATATTACTCAGCCATAAAAAGAATTGAAATTGAGTTATTTGTAGTGAGGTGGATGGACTTAGAGTCTGTCATACAGAGTAAAGTAAGTCAAAAAGAGAAAAACAAATACCGTATGCTAACAAATATATATGGAATCTAAAAAAAAAAAAAAAGGTTCTGAAGAACTTAGGGGCAGGACAGGAATTAAGACACTGACGTTGAGAATGGACTTGAGGACACGGGGAGGGGGAAGTGTAAGCTGGGACAAAGTGAGAGTGGCATGGATTTATATATACTACCAAATGTAAAATAGCTAGTGGGAAGCAGACGCATAGCACAGGGAGATCAGCTCGGTGCTTTGTTACCACCTAGAGGGGTGGGATAGGGAGGGTGGGAGGGAGACGCAAGAGGGAGGGGATATGGGGATATATGTATATGTATAGCTGATTCACTTTGTTATAAAGCAGAAACTAACACACCACTGTAAAGCAATTATACTCCAATAAAGATGTTTAAAACAAACAAACAGAAAAACCTGAGTTGACTTAAGCCTCTGATATTTGAGTATTCTTTGTTAATCGAAGCCAAACCTAACACATCCCAAGTTAAAAGACTAGTAGGGCACGGGCTTTGCTTACAAGCACAGTCTTTCTGAGAGCTGTAGAAATAATCAGATGATTATAATTGAATATGAAAAAATGCCCTGACAAAAGTATGCAAAGAATTTTATGGGCACATATAAAAGAGTCACTTAACCTGGACTAGGAAAATTTCCTGAAGGGAGGTGACACATCAGCTTAGTCTTGAAAGGCAAATAGGAATTAGCAGAAGAAAATGAAGTCAGACGACATGTGTACAAAGGTGAGAATTGCAAATTTTGCGTTATGTTGCAATGAATATATGAGGGTCAAATGAGTAGAAATGACGTTTGGTGAAGATAAGTTGACAGGATCCAGGTCTAAGGAACTCTTTTTACCATGCTTTGAAGGTTGTATATTACTTTCTCATGTACCTTCCCTAGGCCATGAAACGTTCACAAAAGAATGAAATAATCGGTTATCTTTACAGTTTTGAAATTGAAAAAAAGAAAGTATTATATACCTATGATTGCAGTTATGTAAAATATAAACATAGATAATTGAAAAGTAATATGCAAAAATGGTTATGTGAGAGTAGTATGAACATAGGTAAATAGTGTTGCCTATTTAAAATGTTATTATATAGTGCATTCAATTAAAAGGAAAGTTAATATAATGGTCTGACTAGGCAAGAAAAATAAAACTAAAAATATTTTTCCCCAAATCTTAAAAACCTATGGGAAATGAAAATATATGTTTACAAAAATGCAGTTAAAAATCTGATGGGAAAGGACTTATTAAGATAAGCAGCACAAATGAGATGAAATGAGCTTTCTGTAGGTCTCTTGCTAGGAAAATTAACTTATACAAAAGGCAGAATAAATATTTTAAAAGACTGTATTTCCAGATTGAAAATTCAGAGAGGGAAATTTTAAAAAAATGAAAAAGAAAGCCTAGTAAACAGAAATCTATGAAAGATATGCCCTCAAGTTTTCTGTTCTCTGGTTATCTAATCAAAGACTAATCCAGGTACTGCTGTGAAGGGAGTTTTCAGATGAAACTAAGGTCACTAAATCAACTGACATTAAAATACGAAGATTAGATTATCAAGGTGGAACCAATGTAATCACTTAAGCCCTTAAAAGCTAAAGAGGAGGCCAGAAGAGAGAGAGGGAGGTGGAGGTTTCAGAAAGGGAAGCAGAAGAGATATCTGAAGCATGAAAAAGACTCAATTCTTCATTGTTTGCTTTGAAGATGGAGGAGGGGTGGGCATGACCAGGGAGTGTGGGCAGCTTCCAGAAGCTGAGTGCAGCTACTGGCCCACAAGGTAAAGTAAAGCCTTAGTCCTATACCTACATGGAACTGAATTCTGTCAACAACCTGAGTGAATCTAGAAGTGGATGTATCCCTAGAGCCTCCAGAAAGGCATGCAACCCTGTCAATATCTTGATGTCAGCCTCATAAGACCTGAAGAAGACGGCACAGATGAACCCACTGGATTTCTGAACTAAAGAACTGAGATAATAAATTTGTGTTGTCTTAAGCCACTAAGTTTGTGCCAGTTTGTTACAGTAGCAATACAAAACTAATCACTTATAAAAGAAAATGTGAAATAAGATGGTAGGGAGATGGTGAAACACATGTTTCAGTCTTTAATCAATAAGTTGAAATATACTGTAGTGATTAAGGCTGTAGATTCTGGAGCCAGATGGCCTGGGATCAAATTCTAGTTCCATCACTATTTGTGTGGCCTTGGGCAAGTCTCTGTCCCTCAGTTTCTTCATCTGTATAATGGGGATAATAAGAGTTCTTACTATAGGTTATTAAATTATTATATGCAGGGTTCTTAGGATAGTGTCTAGCATGTGGAAACTTCTGCATAAATGTTAACTAGAGTTGTTAAATTTGAAAGGATTAAAGTTTAACCCAGGTGTTGGCAAGTCCATGGCCTGTTTTGTATGGGCTGAGAACTAAGAGTGTTTTTATTTTTTAGAAAATGTTTTCAGACCCATAGGTTAAGTTTACCTATTGAAAGATATTTCAGATTGGATAAATAAAAATAAAAATTTAACTGTTTACAAAAAACACATCTAAAACAAAATGACACAGAAATGTTGAAAATAAAGGATGAAAAAAGAATTACCAGAGATATGTAAAAAAAGTAATTGAAGCAATGATGTCAGATATAAAAGATAATTAATAGTAACATTATCAAAATGGCTAAAGAAGAATTTAAAATATAATTTTTTTAAAACATAATTTTGGTTGTTCAATAAAACTACCTAGTAGATTACCAGAATTTACTTATTTTTCTATTGTTGAACATTTAGTTTGTTTCTAATTTTTTGCTATTTTAGATAAGGCTACAATGAACATCTTTGTACATAAAACTTTTACTATTCATTGGATTCTTCCACTAGGATACATTTCCAGAAGTGTATTATTAAGTACGAAAGCATAACCATTCTAAGATTTCTGATACTATTTCCAAATTGTCAAAACTGAAGCAGGAGGGAAGGGGGCAAGGCACAACCTTAAAAAGAATGACATAGTCATAGGATGTAACAAAAACTGATTAGAACTAACTAGGTCCAAGATGGCAGAATATTTAACTTCCAGCGGACCTTGAGCGTCATTATATGCTCACTGTAATATATTAGCATAAGCTAAGTGACACACCCATCAGCACCATGACAGTTCCGAGGCTGACCATCAAAGATTAAAAAGTGGGAGGCAGCCCAATTCCTGGAAATCTCAACCCCTTCCTCCAAATAGCTGGAGTAATCCTCCCACTCATTATCTTATGAAATTACCCACTCCGTAAAAACTAACTGCCCCATATTTCAGGGCCTCTTGCCTTCTGATATGGCCCATACTCTGTTTGTAGAGTATGTTTCTCTCTAAATAAATCCACTTCTTACCTATCACTTTGTTTCCCACTGAATTCTTGCTGAGATGAGACATCAAGAACCTGAGCTTCATTAAGTCCTGAGACCAGGTGTGTGATTTCAATGAAAAGATCTTGGGTTCAAGTCCCAATCTGAGTTGAATGGTTTCAAAACAATTGTACTAATTAGTACTCCAACCACATAAATTAATCTTTTTTTAATACATCTTTATTGGACTATAATTGCTTCACAATGCTAGGTAGTTTCTGTTGTACAACAAAGTGACTCAGCCATATGCATACATATATCCCCATATCCCCTCCCTCATGAGCCTCTCTCCCATCCTCCCTATCCCACCCTTCTAGGTCATTGCAAAGCACCCAGCTGATCTCCCTGTGCTATGCAGCAGCTTCCCATTAGCTATTTTACATTTGGTAGTGTATATATGTCACTGCTACTCTCACTTTGCCCCAGCTTCCCCCTCACCCCCGTGTCCTCAAGTCCATTCTCTCTTAAACTTTGAATTTTTTTCTGAAATGATTCTGTTACTGGCAAGAATCGTTAGGAGAGTAATATATATTTTCAATTCCTCTTAATGTTTTAGAGAAGCGCTTCTCAAATTTCAATATGCATACAAATTACCCCCCCACCCCCCGCATCATGTTACAACATATTGATAGAACCTGATGCAGTACATCTGGGGTGAAGGCTAAGACTCTTTTCTAACAAGCTCTCAAATTGTTCTGATGCTGCTGGTTTGATTCCCTGTGAGTAGGAAGGCTTGAGGCTTAAGCTGCCATAGGGAAGGAAGTAGGAAAGTCTATCCTGAGCTTTAAAAATGAAGCAAGTTTGAAAAATCTCACTTTGAAAGAATGGTCCAAGCAAAGTAATCTCCCAAAATTATCTCAGTCAGATAAAAGATCAGGAAAATAATATGATAATCAGGAAAAACTTGTTAGTGATATCCCCACACCATGAATGTATATATAAACAGCTATTTACATATATGACATATTTTACATATTTATCATTTTAGTCTTACAATAATCCTATTATTACTAATCCTTTCTAAGTTTAAAAAGGCATCAGTAACATGACATTTCCTGAGTCATTAAGTATTTTTATAAAACATGCTTTCCAATGCTAGCAGAGTACTCTATTTCATGAATATGTGAAGATTTATTTAGTTAGTTGTATGATTTATACACTGAATTTGTTTCCAGTTTTGCCTATATAATTCTCCAGTAGCCATTCTTGTGTATACATTTTATGTGTATATTTTATTTTATTTTATTTTTATCTAAGACTAAGTTTCTAACTTTCCTAGAGAAAGTTTCCATAGTAGCATTCATTTCTGGATCAAAATATAAACATTCCTTTTTAAGGCTCTGATAAGTGTTATGAACTCACCTCACTGACATTGGATGTAGGCTTATGTCTAAAAGGGTACCAATTTGAACATGAGTAATGATCTCATGATTTGAATTTTACTTATTACTATTTTAATGAACCAAACCAGTTGACATCAAATAAGTCAAGAAATGTATCTGAAGGGGCATCAACCTATTTTAGCCAAGTGGCTTATTTATTAGTTTTTTGTATTTGCTAAAATACCAGAGGTGGGTGTTGATGATCTAGGTACAGGGGGTATTTATTATGGTACAAACTCCTTCTTCAGGGAAAAGATCTTCAACTAAGATGGAAATCAAAACATCCCTATGCTTTAGATTTAGAGCTGCATGTCTTTGGAATGTTTTAGTAAATCCTTCTACAGTGGTTTCAGAATATTTTCCTTTCCTTTTGGGTGCATAGTTTCATTTTAGCTTATGGGAAAAGGCCTAAAAAAACGATTCCAATCAGGTTCTGAATATAAGCTTCCAATTTGGCCAACTTCTGATCATAGAGATACTTAAAACAAAACAAAACAAAACACCTTTTAAATACCTTGTCAAGTTTCAGCCAGAGGAAACAGTAGGTATTCTTGGCAGTATTGAACAATGTCATGCACACAAGAGGGGTCCCCAACAGGGTGCAAAAGCTACTGTTCTCCCAGGATTCAGAGCCACTCTCAAAGATAACCAAAAGACTTAAGACACTTCCCCTGAGAGCTGAAAGCAGTCAGTAGGACCCCAGCTATAAATGGAGGGCAACCCACATTTTTGTCCAGCCATAGTTTGAGGGACTGCAAACTGACAGCTGCCAAGCCAAGTTCTTAGACAAACAACAAGGCAAGAAAGGATTGATAACCGATGTTTTCTTTCTGCCAATTTGAATTCGGAAAGAAAGAGACAATGTGAAATTTTACCTTCCTCTCTTGACCAGACACCACAGATAGTGATCTGGGAGTGCTGACTTTGGTAGGAATTCTTACCCTTTGCCGGCTTCTTCCGGTTTTGCCAGGATGCCATCTGTAGGTTCCAGAGTCAGTGGATTGTCCCAGCGGGTCTCATTCTGGTCACCAGAACCTGTAGAGGAGAAAAAATAATTTTCCTTTTACCCTCTAAAGTGTGTGCCTGGCTGAGACCTCTTTTTCTTTAGGGCATCTTGTAAATGTATAAGCTTATCTCATACGGTTAAAAGTTCTCCAGTGTGGCCACTGTAATTTAATTTTATCTTTGGTAACTTTAACCTCTGTAGAACCAAAACTAAAATGGAGTCACTTATGTTGGGGACAAAATGGAGCTGACCAATACAGGAGCATTTAAGAAAGTTAGGTAATAAAACTTTACCTAACAGAAGTTGCAGGAATTTGCAGTTCTTAGAAATCAGCAGAGGATGCCAGCCAGTCTCCAAATGCCAAGTCTGTTTATGCCCTCTCTGGACGTTTTTGTCCCGTGACTAGGCTATCCTTCCCCAAATAGGAAAGAAGACCACCAGGCCTCCCATCCGCTGAAAAAACCAAGTAACTCTCGAAGTTACCCCGTAAAAAGCCACAAGTCTGTGAGCAACTGGGAACACGTTGCCTTCATAGCCCTAAGTTTTCCTGCTTGCAGGTCGAAACATTTGCAATAAACTCATTTTTTTGCTTCTTTTACTCAGTGCAGTGTTTGGCTTTTGATGCCTGCTTGTTCAGCCTTGAAACAAAACTTTGTTCACCTGGGCCTCACACGGGACCCAGTCCGGTTTCTCAGTCGGACCGGGTCCGATCCTGGACCCGGTCCGACTCCGGCTGGTTTCCTGACTGAGCCCGGAAGAAGAAAGGCTTCAAAAAGTTCTGAAAGCTCAGAACGAAAAGGCGCTAAGAATCCAGGATCCGATAGGGATTTACCTGCCACCCCATAGGCTTCAGGCCCAAAGGTACCTACACCTGCTCGGTCATTGTTTCTGGGGGGCTGTCTGGGGTCTCACTAGGTTCCCTCTGATACCAGAACTGTTTAAGATAAACTGACGCATATTACAAATTTTAAGAGTTTGAGCGAAAATCAATTCCGATAGAGCAGTGCTGAACTACAAGTGGTCAGGCAGGCCCGCAACTGTGATTTTATTTCGTCCTTCACTTACTGTTGGTTAGGTTGTGTATTTTCACCCCTACTGCCCAGCCCCTTATACCACTACTTACATCTTCATCTATTTTGTTTGGGGATATTTTCCTCTCACGTTATTTGCTTTTTGTTATTGATTTGTGAGAATTTACTTTATAGTAATAATACGAGGTCTCTCTCCTAAAAGTTGCAAGTGGTTTTTCACTGATGATTGTCTTTTTTTTTTTTTTCCTTTGTTTCTGAGAATGTTTGACCTAAAATATTTCACATTTCCTAGATTCTAAAAATGCATCTCTTACATTATAGCTTCTTCCTTTGCTTTTATGATTAGGTACACCTTCCTTTCCTTCCAAGCAAACAAAAGTAAAATCTATTCTTTCAGTGATGAAATAGTTTTACTTTTTAGCATTTCACATTTTATACAGAGGGTGATACTTTTACCCTTCAGAACCAGTTATCTCAGCACTTTTTATTTGGAAATTCATCCTATCCTTATTGATTTAAAAATTCTCCATCTATCCTATTAGAAATAAAACATTGAATTTTGAAATATTTTCTCTAATTCAACAAAAATATGTGTGAAACACTTTGTTTTTAAAGGGCAGGCATTGAGATTTTTTAATCCCTACAAAATATGATGCAAGATCTCCGACTTTTGAGTTAAAAACAGTTTCTCCATCATTTTTGAAAGTTCAATAGGATCTTGAATACTGAATCATTTTGCAACTGGTTATAAAAATCTAACTTTTTGAGTTATATTTCATATCCTAACTCCTGTCCTTACTTGAATTTTTGTGGTCTTAAAACAAATGTACATTCTTCTCAGTTTCCAGATATATATTTTTATGAAGGGCAAATTATATAAAGTTCATGTGCAAGGTTAATAAGTTTTTTTTTGTTTCCCATAATAAAATTCACTTTTAAAATATCTACTTAATTTTTACAGCAAAAGATATTTCAATTAAAATATAATAAAATAATATGTAGCAAATATTATAATACAGAGGACAATAATATTTTTAGTTACAGAAAATTTGATTCATCTTTAAAAATCAGGTCTCACAGATTAAACGAGATATATATTTAAAATCCATTTTCTAATAAAAACAAACAAGTTTTCCTCTTTTACTGTTCCCTCATCATCCCAAAGTAATACATCTGCATTTGATACATTGATTGGTTCATTGAAATTGAGCTCTTCAGTAGATGATGTTTAAATATCAATCACCTTATGAATATTTAAATTCAAGAAATGTCAAATTAAAGGTTTGCTCATCTTATTTACTTTTAAGAGTTCTTCAGAAATATCAGATAAAATGAGATCATACTTGGTGGCAGTTTAAAACTCTTAAAAGGCTGATCTTTGCATAGTAATACTCCAAAATATTCAAGGGGAACATATTCAACTATAATGTCACCTTTGGGTTTATTAAAAGAAAGCTGCTTCCATCTCAGCAAAACCTGTTATATTTAACTTTAACAACATTTTCCAATTAACTCTTGATTTAATGTACTGGACTTAATTCTAAGCTAATGCAATGGAATGAAAAATCATTTGTATTAAGCATTTATTGTATGATTTAAATAAGTATCAATATAGTGGTAATTTTTGTTACATTCTGTTTCTGACTGATTACATTTAACTTTTGAAGAACCCCAAAGGCACTTTTGTTATATATTTTTCACTTCTTTTCAGACAAATATTTAATACTTTGAATTTTGAAGCACTACGTTAAATCTGTAATCTAAATGATACTCACATACAATTTAGCTTAATGGGTAAATTTTATTTCATAAATATATTCTTAAAAAGGAATCCAACTGAGTCCTTGGAAAAGCAATGTCTTCTATTGCCTTTAAATATGATTTAGTTCATCAACATATTATATATACATATATATCTGAAGTTGTTTCATTGACTATAAGAACATCAATGTTCACTGAATAGTGTATACTGAACCCTTTCTACTTTCTGAGCATAGATTAAGAGGCGATAGGTGCATAGAAGAGAACAAAGTAACTGCCATGAAGGAGCTTATTGCAAGATCATATCTGTAGCTTATTCTTCATATAGATATAGATATAGATATAAATCTATTTGAAAATGCCCAGAAGCAGCCTGACCAAA